>NC_091085.1:10605833-11211666 GCF_032405125.1 Capricornis sumatraensis
TGCTTTCCAATTTTTACTGTCAAGTTGCCAAGTGTTAGTGTAATTTTCTTTTGGAATGAATGGTCTGCAACCTGTTATTTATCACTTAATTGAAAGTGTATTATTTTAGAGATTATGGTTTGCCAGGAAATTTAGATGCAAAGTTGCTGGTTTTCTGGCTTTTCATTTGTGAGTGTTTGAGATACACAATTAGCATTTCCTGAGTCTCATGTACCTTCACAAGTTTTGTGTACAATCTTGGTTTACTGAAATCTCAGTGTTTTTAATGAGGCCAGATCTGTTAAACCAATGGTTATGTCAATGCATGTGAATTTGGATGTATGCATGTGCTTTTGAACATATCTTTCCTAAATCTTTTTTCTCCTTTGCTTGTTGGATTAAGACAATGAAAAAGGATTATGCACAAGAATTAAATGATGTCAGGATTTTAACATATCTGGCATCACATTGGAATTTATTAAAGGCTTGCTTAATAGTATGTATTCCTAAAAATACTATAGCTTTACTTAATACTTGAAAGGTTAACATATGTTTTCTAGCATTCTACAATGTAGTTTTTAAAAATGTAAGCCTACGATGTTGTTTGGCGTTCAAAACCCATAGGAATTTGAGTACTGAATGTTTATGATGTATGACTCACACTGGTTCTAACAGGAGTTTTTTCTTGTATTAAATGGGAAAAACAACGACTACGTTTTAACTAAGATATTAAAACTGCTACAGCATTTGGTGCCACCAACAAGAACTCCATTGTTAGTGAGAAAAGATCTAGCCCCAGGGGTACCTCTCCGCTAGTCCTGGGAGGAAGGGTGCCCCACCAGGAAAGATGACTCAGTCCTGAGGATGCATTGGCTCATTCGTGGTGAATACAAAATAGCACAACAGCACGTTGCCAGGCTAAAATGTTGAATTCTGTTGTGAAATTTTATTCTCTATCCCATAAAAATGTATTCTGCGTCTGGATTTATCGTGAACAATGTCTACATCTGGTTTCTTGGAAACTGTCTCATGCTGGATGAACAACTAGACCCAACAACCTACTCCTGGAACAGTTAGAAACACTGCCATGACAGTATTTCATCTATTTCCCTGAATCTAAGACACTGTTAATTGTAAGAAGCATCTAACTCCAGATATATTAAAATTGGGAGAAATTTTTAGAATTAATGAAAGAGTAAACAGAGAAAGAGAAAGGACTACTCACCCAGAGACAATCACAATTAAAACTTGGAAATATAATCTTCTTTCATTTAATACATGGTATTGTGATTACATGATTATTTGTCTGTCTGCCTGCCTTTTAAGGTGTGAACTCATAGATTCAAAACATTTTACTATTTCACTTGCTTTTATCCCAGGTCTCTAAGATAATACAAGCTATGACATAGAAGTGTAGTAACTATTTTTGACTACATGCTTTGAGAAACTGCAGCATCTGTGAAATAGGCTGCCTCAAACTGCCTTCACTCTTCTGAACTCATTCATTTGTTTATTTCTTCATTCAGTCAGCCAGGCACAATCCTTTCTCTGCTTCGGAAATGGTTGAGTTGTGTAGGCATTGTATAGTTGAGGAATTACATGAAAAATTATATTCATAAAGAATAAATCTGAAATCAGCACTCCCCTGGTCAGAATTATTTATTAATTCCTTATGATTTTGAGGATACATTTCTATTCTCTTTTAACTAGATAACCAGGCACTTCAATAAGTGATTGTAGTGTTCCTCTCTATTCTCAGCTCCTATCACTTGCCCACCTTTACTCTAGGATAGGGTTATGCAAACTTTTCTCTGTAAAGGGCAAAATAGTGATTGTTTTAGGTTGTGCAGGCTATATGGTCTCCATTATTCAGTGCTGATATTGGAGCAAGACATCAGCAGTAGATCATACATAAAGAAATAAATGTAGCTGGACTTCCATGGAACTTTACAAAGTCAGGCAACAGGCTGGATTTGGCCAGTGGGCTATAGTTTGCCAACTGCTGCTATATATATATATATATATATATATATATTTCTAATTAAGATATCTAAGTTACTTCTTTCTGGTCATCAGATCCAATTACGATGTCATCACAGTAGTAGATCAGTGTGATGAAATACTAGATGCTGAGATGATCTTTATCTCTGCTGAGTAGAGGATGGCTGATAGTGGAAGAGTTTACATAAAGATGTACTGTTGTTCCTGCTGGATGAAAGCAGATCACTTCTGATAGTCCTCCTAAATTGGTGTAGAGCGTTGCTCTCATTTCAGTTATTGTATTCTTCAACTCTGTTGGTTGCTCTTTATTTTTTCCCTTTGTTTAAAACTTCTTGTAACTTCTAACTCTGTGCACCCTCTTGTTTCCTGAATTCTTGGATCATCTTTATGACCATTATACTGAGCTCTTTCTCAGGAAGATTACCTATTTCCATGTCACTTAGTTGTTTTTCTGGAGTTTTATCTTGTTCCTTCACCTAGAACATATTCCTCTGCTGTCTCATTTTGTCTGAATTTCTATTTTTATGTATGTGGAATATCAGTGACATTTCTTGACCTTGGAGAAGTGGCCCTCTGTAGAGGATGTTCTATGTCCCAGCAGTACACTCTGTTCTTGTTACTCAAGGGCCAGAGACCAGCTGGTCTTGGGGTAGGTTCTGACCTGCATTTGTGGACTCACTTCTGCAGACCCCTGGTGAGTGAGGCTGATCTGGAGGCCTGTTCAGGTTTCCTAGTGGGAGAAGCTGTGCCTCTCCACTGGTGGGTAGAGCTGGGCCTTGGCCAGGGTGGGCAGGGCTATGTCAAGGAGTATGTCTGGAGACAGCTGTGAGCTCAGGAAGTCTGGAGGCAGCCTGTCTGCTGTGTTCCCACCCTGCTGGTTGTTTGGCCTGAGATGTCCTAGTACTGGAGCCTGCAGGCTGTTGGGTGGGGCCAGGTCTCAGTACCAAAGTGCTGGCCTCCAGGAGAGCTCATGCGGATGAATACTCCTCAGTGGGTGCACCACCAGTGTCCTTGTCCCAGAATAAGTCGCAGCTGCCCTCTCGCCTGCCTCCCCAAGAGAGCCTCCAAGACTTGCAGGTAGTTATGGCCTGGGTTATGAAGGTACTTTTGTCCTTGGTCCCAGTGTGTGTGAGACCTTGGACATGCCCTCCAAGAGTGGAGTCTCTGTTTTCCCCAGTCCTGTGGAGTTCCTGCACTCAAACCTCATTGCCCTTTAAAGCCAAGTACTCTGGGGGCTCACTCCTCCCTATGCCAGACCCCCAGGCTTGGGAACCTGACATGGGCCCCAAAACTCTCATTCCTGTGGGAGAACTTCAATGGTATAAATTGTTCTCTAGATTGTGGGTTGCTGATCCTGGGGAGGGAGTATGGGATTTGATTATATTGCAAGTTCATGCCCCTACCATGTCACTGTGGTTTGCTGTTTATGTCTCTGGATATAGAATATCTTTTCTGGTAGGTTCCAGTCTTTTGTTATCAATGGTTGTTCAACAATTAGTTGTAATTTAGATGGACTTGTGGGAAGAGATGAGCTCAACTTCCATCTACTCTGCCGTCTGGTCCAGGAAGTTTGAGACTGTTGGTTCTCAAAAGGTGACCTCCAGAGCCAGTGGCACCATCATCCACAACTGACACAGAGGGCTACTACCAGAGGGCGTTTAAAGGATGCTGTGTCCCTCTAACCAAGGCCTTCCATGGTATTTATGAAGGAGAGTCCTCTGAATTGTTGGTAAATGTAATCAGAGGAGGGCGGTGGGCATGTCATACGTAAATCCATCCTAATGTTCTTCTCATACTATCCTTTCCTGTATAGTATGCAGGGGAAGGTCTGGCATCTCAAACTCAACGATGGTAGGCCACTCGTGACACAACCAACAACCAATCAAAAGAATCTGTCAAGGGGCATAGCTATATGAGTTAAAACATTCGATTCAGAATAGCTAGTAAGCACACTACATCAATAAATCCAGCCTAAACCAAAGTGCTATTTAATCTTTCTGGGTTTCATATTCTTAGAATTGATTTCCACACATTTTGGACAGAGTTATCCCAATATAAGTTAGAAAAATCTTAGTATTCTTTGAAAGCTGAAAGCTGTCTCTGACTGAGTCATATTTGCATGCATGCTGAGATCTGCCTGCAGTATGTTGAAATCTGACTCTAGTTGTGGGTCTTCATATGGATTTTCCCTCCCAAGAAGCTACTCCTTATATATCTGCTCCCAGTTTGGTTCTGATATTCAGAGAGATTGACTTCCTTAGAAGCTTTCAGCTATTTTGACTATGACCTAAACTATGACTTTAAAGCCTCAGTTTATAATTTTCTTTCTGTAAGCTCTCATTGTATTCAGAAATAGCCAGTTCACACCACACTCCTTTTACTATCCCAAGGCCATGGTTAGCACCATTTGGTCCTCTACGGAATAGGAATCCTTTAATAGTCAGTTCATCACAATCAAATATGGGTGATAATTTAATTTATTATGATACCATAGTGTGTGTGTGTGCATGTGCGTGCACACACACTAAGTCACTTCAGTTGTGTCTGACTCTTTGTGACCCTATGGACTATAGCCCATCAAGCTTCTCTGTCCATGGGATTCTCCAGGCAAGAATACTGGAGTGGATTGCCACACAATCCAGGGGATCTTCCCGACTCAGGGATCAAACCCACATCTCTTATGTCTCTTGTATTGGCAGATGGGTTCTTTACCACTAGTACCACCTGGGAAGCCCCTATGATACCATTGCAAGTGATAAACTACTCATGTTTCATTTCCTTTGGGCAGGAACCCAGCACTGCCTTTAAGGCCAAAGGCATAACCAAACCAGTATCAGAATCCCTGTTACCTGGGACCCACTCTTGTTCCAAGTACTGTACCAGTCATATGTAGTCAGGAAAACCAGCTGTTGCAATACAGGTATGGAAGACTGAGTAAGTGAAAAAGGAATCCTGAAGTAACCCAGAAAAAAATAACTATAGGAAAGCAGCTACTACCCCTAATTCTGGGAAACAAAGAGAAGAGGATGAGATTATCAGAACCTAGGAAGAGAAAGAGCAGAAGGGCTTTGCAGAGCCTGATCTGGGTGTGCCAAAAGAGGTGGAAAGTTGTGAGTAGCTGTTACACCAGGAAAAGTGGTGTTGCTGACAGGGAAAGTAAGAGAACCAGAAGAAGTCCCATCTGCCCTCCTCTGAGATGTCCCCTTATGGCAGATGCTAACAGGGGCTCAGTGGCAGAGGAGGTCCTGCACAGCTGTGGCATCCAGATCCCCAGCCCCAGCATCGCAGGGCAGAGGAGGGAAGAATGGCTTCAGATCCAAGACACCGTAATTTAGTATACCAATAACTAGTACACCTTGTAAAGGATGGAGGGAGGTGCTGGCAGAAGGAACAGCAACATCAAAGACCCCAACAGAAAGACACTTAGCGTGTTCAGAGAGCAGAAGGGACATTGGTGGGCCAAGAACAAGTATATGAGAAGATCTTGGGGAAATAAGCAGAGCCCATAGCATATGGGACTTTGTAGCCTGCAGTATGGTGTTTGGTTCCTATTTTGATTGCATTCACTTTCTTCCATCTTATGAGATAATACTAATTCATCTTTAGGGCCTCAGCTTATACAGAAGGCAACACATACTCAGTTACGTATTATCATGTGGAATTGTAATTGCCTACTTATTTATCTGAGTCCAGTGCTACACTGTGGGTAGCATGAGAGCAGAGAATGTGTCTTCTTGCCAGCAGTTACATCCTTAGCATGTGGTGTGCTGCCTTGGCACTTGCTCTCATTGTCTCTGTAGGTTTGTTGAATGAGACAATAAATGAACAATTATCTACTTGTGATCAATCTTCCCTGATCCCCTTCCTCAGTGATTTCGCATAGTCCACCACACTGTCTATAATTCTCCACTATCATTTTATGACAAATAGATGGAGAAACAGTGGAAACAGTGGCAGACTTTATTTGGAGCGAGGGGGGGGCGGAGCTCCAAAATCATTGTAGATGATGATTGCAGCCATGAAAGTAAAAGGCACTTACTCCTTAGAAGAAAAGCTATGACCAACCTAGACAGCATATTAAAAAGCAGAGACATTACATTGCCAACAAAGGTCCATCTAGTCAAACCTATGGTTTTTCCAGTAGTCGTGTATGGATGTGAGAGTTGGACTATAAAGAAAGCTGAGCGCCGAAGAACTGATGCTCTTGAACTGTGGTGATGGAGAAGACTCTTGAGAGTCCCTTGGACTGCAAGGAGATCCAACCAGTCCATTCTAAAGATCAGTCCTGGGTGTTCATTGGTAGGACTGATGTTGAAGCTGAAATTCCAATACTTTGGCCACCTGGTGTGAAGAGCTGACTCATTGAAAAGACCCTGATGCTGGGAAAGACTGAGGGCAGGAGGAGAAGGGGACAACAGAGGATGAGATGGCTGGATGGTATCAGCGACTCAATGGACATGAGTTTGAGTAAACTCTCGGAGTTGGTGATGGACAGGGAGGCCTGGCGTGCTGCAGTCCACAGTGTCACAAAGAGTTGGACATGACTGAGCAACTGAACTGAAATGAGAGGAATTCTGAGGACCAAGATAACTCAATGATAGTTCAAGATAATTTGGTGGTAAATTTGGTGGTATCTTTCCAGTGCCTGGCACTTGGTAAATGTATGTTGTATAAATAAATGTGTCTTGCATGAGTGAATGAATGGATCAAATACCTGGACCTCAGAACATATGTGTCATCTGCATGTAGATGGAAACTGAACCCAGTGAACTGAGAAAGAGGTGGAATGAATATCTTCCTTCCGCTTTCCCCTTCCCTTTCTCTTCCTTCCTTCCTCTCTCTCTTTGTTCTTTCCTTTCCATGTTTTTTTTTAATTAGTCAGCAATATCTGAAGTTACAGAGAAGATAAGTCAGTTAAACATGATCAGTAGATTTTTATAACCAGAAGCTTATTGATAACTGTAGAAAGAATAACTATATATGGCAGTGGTAAGCTAGCTGCAGAGAATTTTTAAAAGAAGCTTGGCTATAAAGAGAAGAAAACTTGTTTCTTACAGTTAGCTTTGGCTGCTGCTTAGTCGCTTCGGTCGTGTCTGACTCTGTGCAACCCTATGGATTGCAGCCTGCCAGGCTCCTCTATCCATGGGATTCTCTAGGCAAGAGTACTAGAGTATGTTCCATACCCTCCTCCAGGGGATCTTCCCAACCCAGAGATCAAACCCAGGTCTCTATACTGCAGGCAGAGTCTTTATCGCTGAGCCACCAGAGAAGTCCCTTATAGCTAGAGTAGAGTATAATTTAAGGGGAAAATGTAAATGAGAAAGATTAGAACGGACAGGAAAACTTCAAGAGGGTGTTTTAAGCATTATTTTTGCCATTGAGACAGAAAGCAAGAGGTGGAGTTGAGTACAGATGCAAGAAGCTAAAGGAGCCTTTTTCCCAATGCCTCCATTTCTCTGGGAAATAGGAAGGAAAGTGGTTTGTGAGAGTCAGCCAGCAGGTGGTTGGGTAGAAGACCTGAACAGGAAAGGGGTGACCAAGGAGAATTGGACAGATTGCCAGATGACAGTGGTATTTCAGTGGCCTCAGTCTATGCTTTTGTGAAGTTTTCTCCAGCCCCAGTTATCTGCTGAATAGTCCAGAAGGCCAGAGAGATGGTTGACATGATCCTGAACCAAGGTTTTGCTGGGATTCTTTTGGAAAAAGTCACAAGACCTGAGGAAATTTGCAAGGTTTCTAAAGTATTAATTCATGAGTCTGGACTTGATAGGGAAAGAAATGAATTGAGGAAGGATATCTGAGACTGGGAGAAAGTAAAAGAGCAAACGACTATAGGTCTTGAGCTCTAAGAGCAGATATATGCATGTGTGCACACACACAACACTCATCCTTTACTAGGTGTGTTTTAAGTATATCCCTAAGTATCTTCAGATTCAGATATCCAGTTTTCTTAATAAGATTATGGAATTAGATCAAGTAATCTCATTTGATTTTTATTTCCTTGGTTCTCAAATTTGATGATGCTGTGTTTGTTCTGGAGGATTATTCTGTGAGGAAGAAGAAGCAAAATGAAGCAGAGAAAAGGCTAATGGAGTTCTGCCAAGAGAATGCACTGGTCATAGCAAACACCCTCTTCCAACAACACAAGAGAAGACTCTACACATGAACATCACCAGATGGTCAATACCGAAATCAGATTGATTATATTCTTTGCAGCCAAAGATGAAGAAGCTCTATACAGTCAGCAAAAACAAGACTTGGAGCTAACTGTGGCTCAGATCATCAACTCCTTATTGCAAAATTCAGACTTAAGTTAAAGAAAGTACAGAAAAGCTCTAGACCATTCAGGTATGAGCTAAATCAAACCCCTTATGATCATACAGTGGAAGTGACAAATAGATTCAAGGTATCAGATCTGATAAACAGCGTCCCTGAAGAATTTTGGATGGATTTTTGTGACATTGTACAGGAGGCAGGGATCAACACCATCCCCAAGACAAAGAAATGCAAAAAGGCAAAATGATTGTCTGAGGAGGCCTTACAAACAGCTGACAAAAGAAGAGATGTGAAAGGCAAAGGAGAAACAGAAAGATATAGCCATTTGAATGCAGAGTTCCAAAGAATAGCATGGAGAGATAAGAAAGCCATCCTCAGTGATCAATGCAAAGAAATAGAGGGAAACAATACAAAGGGAAAGATTAAAGATCTCTTCAAGAAAATTAGAGACACCAAGGGAACATTTCATGCAAACATGGGCACAAAAAAGGACAGAAATGGTATGGACCTAACAGAAGCAGAAGATATTAAGAAGAGGTGGCAAGAATACACAGAAGAAGTATACAAAAAAGATCTTCATGACCCAGATAACCATGATGGTGTGATCACTCACCTAGAGCCAGACATCCTGGAATGTGAAGTCAAGTGGGCCTTAAGAAGCATTGCTATGAACAAAGTAGAGATGATGGAATTCCAGTTGAGCTATTTGAAATCCTAAAAGATGATGCTGTGAAAGAGCTGCACTCAATATGCCAGCAAATTTGGAAAACTCAGCAGTGGCCGCAGGACTCCAAAAGGTCAGTTTTCAGTCCAATCCTGCTGGGAGCCAGCACAGGGAATCCCGCTGTGGCAAAGGTCATGAGGAAAGGGGCCTGACAAAACACAAAGGCAGGATCAGGCCTCAGGGGTCCCCCTGGATTTTCTCGAGCATCTACCCCCAAAACCAGAGTCTGCCTGCTTTACTGTGTTATGCTTTCCACCTACTCTTCTAACATTAACAGGGGGCTGTCCCCCACCACCTTTTTCTGGAAAAAGTTAATTTAGAGCTTTTGGATAATAAGTCTCCTGGGCATAATAAGAGTGTTTCAATCCAAAAACCCCTCTGATGGCTTTCTAGCCTGCCTGACAGGTTTGTCCGGACTCTTACAGCTGCGTATGTGATTGTTTGCAGCCTCCTGACCAAGAGAGGCACAGGAAGCTTAAAGCATCCTAGGAATGTATGGGCTTCCGAGGAGTCAAAATCATTAGAATAGGACTGATTAAGGGTTTCATTGTTGAGCCAATACTTGCTGCCAAGTTTTCGTATCTTTTATTTGTTGATATAGTTGGTATGTAGTAAAAACACGTAGTAGCCCTGGTATTAGCAACATTAGATCTTTGAGTTAAGTACTTTCTTTGTTATAACCCACTGCACCTTTGTTCTACAGGAATGTAACTTTATTTAGTACTTTGAGGGTGATGCAGATTAAAGAAAAAACACTTCAAGGGAAAATGAGTTTTCTGGTTGATAGGCATTTATCTAGGAAAAGAGCCATAAAAAAGTTAACAGGCCTCCTGGCCAGAAGATGTTGTAAAACCACCTGAGACCTTTTGTATATGGGAAGGTATGCAAAAGGAAAGCCTGGTCTCAATCAGGGTCAGGACTGCTGCCCCTGCATAACTCTGCATATTCCATTATTTCTTTATGTACAACTTGGGGTATATAAGCTGCCTTTGAAAATGAAGTCTTGGGTCTGGCACCAATGCTTGGCTCCCCCATGTCATTCTTTTCTCCCTTTTCAGGCTGAATTCCCGTGTGGAGCACAGAGACCCACGCAAAAGGGAGCCCAAGGCAGGGCACCCTCCGCTATTCAAGCAGGCACCGGTGGCCTACGTAGACGGTGCAAGCCCCTTGTCTTGGAGCTTTATTGGTCTCCTGTGTAAACCAGGTTATTCAGCCTCTTTTCTCCACTAATTTTCCTACTATACTATTCTTTCCTAATCTTTCTTTATATCTCTAAATAAATAAATCTCTCCTCGCCGACTCTGTCCCGGCTTCGAATTACCCTGGATCCACCAGGGCTGGACCCTGGCACAATCCCAAAGAAACAGAATGCCAAAGAATGTTCAAATGACCACACAGTTGCACTCATCTCACATGCTAGCAAAGTAATGCTCAAAATTCGCCAAGTCAGGCTTCAAGAGTACTTGAACCATGGACTTCCAGATATTCAATCTGGATTTAGAAAAGGCAGAGGAACCAGAGATCAAGTTGCCAACATCCATTGGATCATTGTAAAAGCAAGAGAGTTTCAGAAAAACATCTACTTCTGCTTTATTGACTATGCCAAAGCCTTTGACTGTGTTTATCACAGCAAACTGTAGAAAATTCTTCAAGAGATGGAAATACCAGACCACCTGACCTGCCTCCTGAGAAGTCTGTATGCAGGTCAAGAAGCAACAGCTAGAACCAGACATGGAACAACAGACAGTTTCCAAATTGGGAAAGGAGTATGTCAAGGCTGTCTATTGCCACCTTGTTTATTTAACTTCTATGCAGAGTACATCATGCAAATTGCCTGGCTGGATGAAGCACCAGCTGGAATCAGGACTTCCAGGAGAAATATCAATAACCTCAGATATGCAGTTGACACCACCCTTATGGCAGAAAGTGAAGAAGAACTAAAAGAGCTTCTTGATGAAAGTGAAAGAGGAGAGTGAAAAAGTTGGCTTAAAACAACGTTCAAAAATGAAGAGATGGCACCCGGTCCCATCACTTCATGGCAAATGGATGGGGAAACAATGGAAACAGTGAGTGACTTTGTTTTGAGGGCTCCAAAATCACTGCAGATGGTGACTACAACCATGAAATTAAAGAGACTCATGTTCCTTAGAAGAAAAGCTATGACTAACCGAGACAGCATATTAAAAAGCGGAGATATTACTTTGCTGACAAAGGTCCATCTAGTCAAAGCTGTGGTTTTTCCAGTAGTCATGTATGGAAGTGAGAGCTGGACTATAAAGAAAGCTGAGCACTGAAAAATTGATGCTTTTGAACTGTGGTGTTGGAGAATACTCTTGAGAATGGACTCTTGGACTGCAAGAATACCAAACCATTTCATCCTAAAGGAAATAATTCCTGAATATTCCAATACTTTGGCCACCTTATGCGAAGAACTGACTCATTAGAAGAGACCCTGATGCTGGGAAAGATTGAAGGCAGGAGGAGAAGGGGATGACAGAGGATAAGAGGTTGCCTGGCATCACCAACTCAATGGACATGAGTTTGAACAAGCTCCAGGAGTTGATTATGGACAGAGAAGCCTGATGTGCTGCAGTCTGTGTGGTCGCAAAGAGTCAGACATGATTAAGCGAATGAACTGAACTGAATTGGACTGAGGAAGAAGCAAAGCATTAATTGAATTCTGAAAGAGACACGAGTGCAATACTTTCAATTTATTTCACATTGTTTAATTTGTGAAGGGTGCACAGTTTGTAGTGTGAAAACATATATGTGCAAACTATAGTTACATAAAGATCTCATTTATTCTTAATAAAATACTAGGAGGATTGAAGATAAGTAGAGTGTTATGTTAGGGATCAAACAATGCAGAAAGAAAGGAACAATAAAATGTGACAGTTTCTAAGAAACCAGAGGAGTATTGAATACAATGGCAAAGGACATTAGAGAATAATTAGACCAATGGGAAGAAGGGAAGCTATAAAAATTTGTTTATGTTTATACATGTGAAGACATTTTCTAGGCTTGACAAGTGTCAGGATTTTAAAAAGTATAGTATATAATACAATATGGAATATATAATTTTATATGTAATGTGTAATAAGATCACATTATAAATGAGTAGATTTATTTTTTTAAAAAGGGTCCAGAAATGAAAAGATGCTCTTCTCCATGGTATCTTCATAAAGGCAAGGGCCATACCTCTTTGATTCCCCACCTGTCTCTTTGGCAAACAGCACTGTGCTTGGGACTTAATTATGCTCACCAAATATTTGAGGAACAGAGAAAGTTGATGTAACACAGTGTTGTCCCCATTTTCATAATGGAGGATAAAACTGGTAAAGCAAATTTTAACAATTTGGAATTTTTAAAAATTCTGTCTTGACCAAAGAAAAGATTACATTATCACTTTGAGATCAAAGTAATCACTTAATTATTACATAATCATTAATGCAATAATATGCTTAATGCCTAATGATAGGCTGAAATAGTCTGGTGACCTCTGGTTATACCATTTCAAATATTTGGTTCCTACATTATTAGACATTTTTTCTCAAGGTTATTAAAATGCCTGCAGGTGATCCCAAATATCCTTTCACTTTCAACTGGCATAGTAAGAAGCCATGTATATTTATTCTTGTGTAAAACTAGCATATTCCACTTTTTCCAGAACTCAGTTCTACTAGACCTTGGTGGCTGAAAATTTACTTTTTATGACAGACAAGATGGAAATGAGTAATTGAAGTTTTTTTGTTAAGAATAATATTTCATCTTTTATTGAAGTGTAAATCACATATGTTAAGTACTATATCTAATCTAGATTCTCATCAGTTAAGAAAAGAATTTAGGAACATGATTGAAATGAACTTTTGTGAAGTGCAAATAAGCTGCAATATCATGGAATAAAGTAGTTCAAGTTACTGGCATAAGAAAGCTTTATACCAAAGATGGGAATGACTTGACACTTCCCAGGGGAGAAATGAAACCACAGAAATATGGGAAGAATTATTTTCAGATTGCATAGTAATATGGTACCACGTTTCTCACTGCAGATAGGAGCCTGAATACTAAGTAGGAAACAAGACGGAGGAAAACTACGTCCATCTGTAACTCTGTGTGCTCACCTCCCGAGCTGGAAAATGAGCAGAGTATCGGAACTGGACACAGCCTCTAAAGAGAGCGTCCATCTACAGAAACCGTCATTTGCCCTGCAAGCTTCCAATGATGTCATTAAATCACAATTAGTATTAGCAGAAGGAATTAGGAATATGTTGGAGGGTTGCACACTCATAAGAAAATTTTTACGGAAGGGAGAAATTCTGAAGCATTTACTGTGGTGAAGTCTCATAAGACTTGAAAAATCAAGCATTTCAGCCCTGGCGGCTTTTATTTTTTATCAGCCAAAAGAGCTGGCTTTTGTTTTTTACCTTAATTTGAAGGTTAAATGTCTTGCCTTTTTCATTTATGGTTTAACATATTCATAGGAAAAAATGAAACAGATGAATGCATTCAAAGGGATAATGGTTAAGTTTTCCTCTGTGTTTTCCTTTAGGAATTAATTCCAAGCTTCAGTTTGAAATTATGCCAGGTGCTTCGTTCAGGTTGTTCCAGATAAATTCTGACACTGGGGAGGTAGTGACGGCTACCACACTTGACAGAGAAGTTCAGGAAGTCCTCACCCTTCGAGGTAAGTGATCCCTTGTCTGTGCTAAATAAACAAAAGTAGGCTGCAGGCAGTTGAGGGGTGAAATTTTACATTTCAGTAGGGTATCTTTAAATAAAACATTATTGACCCAGTGCTACCCAGTTAATTTGGTCTGAGGCTGTCTGTTTGGGGCAGCATGTTTTAGGTGTGAATTAATGGCCACCCTCTGTGCCATCTTTTATTCCATGTCAGTACTTGTACGTGACGGGGGAGCCCCTGCTCTGTCCGGCACCACAGTGATTCTCTGCACAGTGGGAGATGAAAATGACCACGCTCCAGAGATTGTTGTCCCCAGGGATAACATTGAGGTTCTGGAAAACCAAGAGCCAGGCCTTGTCTACACCTTCTTGGCTTCTGATATGGATGCTGGCAGCAATGGTGCTGTCAAGTATCATATAATCGGTAAGTATCATCTTTATTTTAATTCCCCCTGGGGTACCAGCGTGGTTGACACATGTGTTGTGGCAAGTATTCTGCATTCAGTACATAGTTCAGTGTCTACAGAACACACACCTGCTAAGAACTAATTGGCGCCCCGGGTCTCCTCCTCCTTCTGACAGCTACCCTGGTCCACTGCCCTCCAAACTCCTCAAACATCTGCCCTCAACAACTCTTGTTGTTAGTAATCCATTTACATTAAAGGATATACAGATGCAGCAGATAGCTTTTTTTCTATTTTCACTTTTTTCATATGATCCCTTACTTTTATTGTTTTGAGCAATCAGGCCTAGAAGACATGAGTAGAAAAACAGTTTTCTGAGATCTTCAGACCAATGAAACACTTCAGATCTATCACAATGCTCCAGAGATAAATAATCAAGGTCTTTAGGAACTTCTGCACTAGAAGATAATTTTGTACTATTTTTCCCTTTGGATCAGAGATATAAGATTCTGGCAGAATCATGGAAGGATTAGCATGACAAATTTTGTGAAGGCTGCATCTTATTTACCTGGAAAATGAGTGGAGAATTCATTTTTTTAGCACATGTCAGAGCACACATAGAATGATAATGAGATGAAGCTAGAATAACGCATGAAGAGAAGCCGTTTTAAGGTGTAAAAACAGCTGTGAGGCTAACTCTGGAAGCTATCACTGTCTATTTACTAAAATTCCCATAACCATGCCATGTTTTCTATGTACCACCCAGTTTACTCCAAAATGAGAATGGTTTTTATTGTCATTTCCCCTGATTATAAAATGATATATAATTGCAGAATTTATGTAAAATTTATGAAAAACAACAGTAATAAACAAAAATCTTATATCTTGCAGAGATAAGTAATTTGATATTTTTGAAAATCACTTTCCAATGAATCTCAGTGAATGCAGACACCAATCTTACACTACTGAATAATTTATATACACTGTTTTGTTATCTCCTTTTAAAAATAATACACTGTATAAATGTTTCATGTTGAATATACATATATTAGCATTTCTAATATGTATATTATAACAGGATTTATCTTACTCATCTCCTTTTGTGCTAATTTAGACATTGAACACTCTATTATAAAAATGCTGTAGTGAACACAATCAATTATTTCCTTATGATAAATATATCTCAATTATTTGTCCAAGGACATATCTATTTTTAATGATCACATATAATGTCATACTATCATCCAAAAGGATGATAATCCCTCAAGCTAACTTTGAGAAGCCCGATTTTTAAGAATAAGCCCAGTTCTTACCTCTTTCTTTGCTGTGGCAGTGGAATAGATACTTTTCCTTCTATGTAAACTCTACCTGTTTTCTGAAACTTCCCAAGTCAATTGTGGTTAAGAACCAGGGCTGGTGTTTTTTAATTTTCAATCTGTTGTGATTGATACTTTTATAAAATACAATAAATATAAATTATTTGGAGAAAAAAGGCATATAAAATGCAAGCCCCAATTTTAAAAAAAATTACTATATTACAGAGATACAAGATTATTATGTCATATTACTATAAATATCTCTAAATGTTTACTCTCACTTTATTGTATTTATTTTGTTGAGGACTGGGTATAAACAATCCCCAGACTGCACCAGTCCTCTTTCATTGCATCAAGAACATTCTTTTTGACCACTCACCTTCCTTTCCCATACGGTCAACATTTCCCTCGCTACTGGCTTTTCCAATCAGTTTTTTTAGTCTCTCCTATTCCGAAAAGCATAGATGTCTCCCTTCATTCTCTGTCTCTTTTCCTTCACAATCAAATTTCTTAAAAATCGTTGTCTACACTCTAGTTCCTATGTCTTTATTTCACTTTAATTTCTTAGCTTGCTGCAATATATATTCCACTGAAGTCACTCCGCTGAAACTACCCTTGTTGAAAACACAAAAGATTTTGTTGTTGCTAAATCCGTTGGATCTTTTTCCAGTTCTTAGTTGTACTGCTTTGTGTCTTTGTGCACCATGCCCTGGATGCTTGGCCTCACTTTTACTTCAAAAGCCACTAATTTCTCCTGATTTTTCATCTGTCTTTCTAGACAAACCTTCCCAATGTCCTTTTTATCCTCTGACTTGTTAGAGTTTCCTGGATCTTTTTGGTATATCTCTTTCCTTTCTCCTAGACACAGTCTTACTGGTCATTTCATCCAGTCCCTGTTTCTAGCTACCACTGAACTTTAATATCTCCCTATCTTGACTACATCCTAGATCTAAGTGCCATTAAAGGGTATTTTAAAAATTGAAGTATATGCTTCTGTTAGTTCCAAATGTGCAACATAATTCAGTGTTTTTATAGAGTACACTCCATATAAAGTTATTATTAAAATGTTGACTGTATTGCCAGTTCTGTACATTACATCTTTGGAACTTCTTTCTTTTAGACCTAATAGTTGGTACTCCTGATTCCCCTCCATGTACTTTGTCCCCCCTCCATGGCTCCCAATACTATGTTAAGTAGAAATGATGAGAGTGAGAATACATATCTTATTCCTGATCTTAGAGGAAAAGTTTTCAGCTTTTCATTGTTGGTATGATAGCTGTGGGCTTGTTATATATGGGCTTTATTATGTTGCAGTATGTTTCCTCTTTACCAAATATGATAAGAGATTTTATCATAAATGAATGTTGAATTCTGTCAAATGTTTCTTTCTGTGTCTATTGAGATGATCGTATGCTTTTTATTCTCCCTTTTGTTAATGTGGTGTAACACCTTGATTGATTTGTAGATGTTGAACCATCCTTGCATCCCTGGAATAAATTTTATTTGATCATGAATAAAAATTATTTCCTGTATTTGTTGAATTTTGTTTCCTAATTTTTACTGAGGATTTTTTCATTATGTTCATCAGGAATATCAGCCTGTAATTTTTTTTATAGTGTCTTTGTCTGGTTTTGATATCAGGGCTTCATAGAATGAGTTTGGAAGTCCCCCTTCTTCAATTTTTGGTGTAGTTTAAGAAAGATAGACTTCAACTCATCTTTTAATGTTTGGTAGAAACTCTCCAATTCTGGCGTGGTCCTGGTCTTTGGTTTGTTGGAGGTTTTTGATTATTGATTCAATTTCATTACTAGTAATCAGTGTTCCGTAATTAGTTTCTTCCTGATTCAGTCTTGGAAAAGTGTATGTTTCTAGACATTCTTCCATTTCTTCTAGGCTGTCCAATATGCTGGTGTATATTTGCTAATAGTATTCTTTTATGATTGTATCTCTGTGATATTGGTTGTAATTTATCCTTTTTTATTTCTAATTTTTTAAATTTAGATTTTCTCTTATTTTCTTGATGATTTTCTGACTCATCTTAATCAACTTTGTTTATCTTAAACAACAGCTCTTAATTTCACCAGGCTTTTTCTATTTTTTAAAATTTGGTCTCTATTTACTTCTCTGATTTTTATTATTCTCTTCTTTTTGTTGACTTTGAGCTTTGTTAGTACTTCTTTTTCTAGTTCCTTTAGATGGAAAGTTAAGTTATTTAAGCTATTTCTTGTGTTTTGAGTTAGACCTGAATTACTGTAAATTTCCCTCTAAGAACTCCTTTTGCTGTGTCTCATAGATTTTGGAAGTTGTGTTTGTTTGTTTTTCATTCACCTCAAGCTATGTTTTTATTTCCTCTGTGTTGATCCGTTGGGTTTCTAGTAATATATTGTTTAGTTTCCGCATATTTGTTTATTTTCCAGTTTCCTTCCTGTAATTGATTTCTAGTTTCATAGCACTGTAGTCAGAAAAGATGCAAGGTTGATATGATTTCAGTCTTCTCAAATGAATTGAAGATTTTTCGTGGCTTAGCATGAGACCTGTCCTGGAGATCTAGTGTCCATGTGTACTTGAAAAAGAATGTGTTTTCTTCTGTTTTTAATGCAATGATTTGTAAATATGAATACCTGTTAAGTCATTCTGGTCGAATGTGTCATCTAATGTATCCCTTATTGATTTCTGCCTGTTCATTTATGTAAAAGGGTTATGAAAGCTCTCTATATTTATTGTATTCCTGTCAGTTTCTCCCTTCATATCTGTTAATATTTCCTTTATATATTTAAGTGCTATTGTACTGGGGCATTTATGTTTATAATGTTATATCTTCTGGATGTGACTTGTTTATCTTTATATGATGCCCTTCTTTGTCTTTGTTATAAACTTTGTTTCAAAGTCTATTTTGTGTGATATGAATATTGTTACCTATATTTTCATTTCCATTTGTGTGGAGTATCTTTTTCCATCATTTTACTTTCAAGTGTGTGCCTTTAGATCTGAAGTGAGTCTCTTGTAGGCAGGATATAGATGGTATGTTTTCTAATCCATTCAGCCACCCCATGTCCTGATTGGAGCATTTAGTCTATTTACGTAAAGTAATCATTGATAGACATGTACTCGCTGCCATTTTGTTACTGTTTTCTAGGATTTTTTTTTTTTTTTTTTTGCAGATTTTCTATGTTCTTTTCTTGTTCCTCTTCCCTTGCAGTTTAATGATTTTCCTTAGTTTTATGTTTGGGTTGTTTGCTCTGTTTCTTTGTGTGTGCACTGGAGATTTTTGATTTGTAGTTACCATGAGGTTTCAGTTCAGTTCAGTTCAGTTGCTCAATCGTGTCTGACTCTTTGCGACCCCATGAACCGCAGCATGCCAGGCCTCCCTGTCCATCACCATCTCCTGGAGTTCACTCAAACTCATGTCCATCGAGTCAGTGATGGCATCCAGCCATCTCATCCTCTGTCATCCCCTTTTCCTCCTGCTCCCAATCCCTCCCATCATCAGGGTCTTTTCCAATGAGTCAATGCTTCACATGAGGTGGCCAAAGTACTGGAGTTTCAGCTTTACCATCATTCCTTCCAAAGAACACCCAGGATTGATCTCCTTTAGAATGGACTGGTTAGATCTCCTTGCAGTCCAAGAGACTCTCAAGAGTCTTCTCCAACACCACAGTTCAAATGCATCAATTCTTCAGTGCTCAGCTTTCTTCACAGTCCAACTCTCGCATCCATACATGACCACTGGAAAAACTATAACCTTGACTAAACGGACCTTTGTTGACAAAGTAATGTCTCTGCCTTTCAATATGCTATTTAGGTTGGTTATAACTTTTCTTCCAAGGAGTAAGCGTCTTTTAATTTCATGGCTGCAGTCACCATCTGCAGTGATTTTGGAGCCCCCCAAAATAAAGTCTGAGACTGTTTCCACTGTTTCCGAATCTATTTCCCGTGAAGTGATGGGACTGGATGCCATGGTCTTCCTTTTCTGAATGTTGAGCTTTGAGCCAACTTTTTCATTCTCCTCTTTCATTTTCATCAAGAGGCTTTTTAGTTCCTCTTCACTTTCTGCCATAAGGGTGGTATCATCTGCATATCTGAGGTTATTGATATTTCTCCCAGCAGTCTTGATTCCAGCTTGTACTTCTTCCAGCCAAGCGTTTTTCATGATGTACTCTGCATATAAGTTAAATAAGCAGGGTGACAGTATACAGCCTTGACGTACTCCTATTCCTATTTGGAACCAGTCTGTTGTTTCATGTCCAGTTCTAACTGTTGCTTCCTGACCTGCCTACAGGTTTCTCAAGAGGCAGGTCAGGTGGTCTGGTATTCCCATCTCTTAGAGTTTTCCACAGTTTACTGTGATCCACACAGTCAAAGGCTTTGGCATAGTCGATAAAGCAGAAATAGATGTTTTCCTGGAACTCTCTTGCTTTTTCCATGATCTAGCAGATGTTGGCAATTTGATCTCTGGTTCCTCTGCCTTTTCTAAAACCAGCTTGAACATCTGGAAGTTCATGGTCCACAAATTGCTGAAACCTGGCTTGGAGAATTTTGAGTATTACTTTAGGCATGTGTGAGATTAGTGCAACTGTGTGGTAGTTTGAACATTCTTTGGCATTGCCTTTCTTTGGGATTGGAATGAAAACTGACCTTTTCCAGTCCTGTGGCCACTGCTAAGTTTTCCAAATTTGCTGGCATATTGAGTGCAGCACTTTCACAGCATCATCTTTCAGGATTTTAAATAGCTCAACTGGAATTCCATCCCCTCACAAGGTTTATATACATCAATTATATATAGTTGTTTTAAATTGATAGTTTTTAAAATTCAAACATATCCTGAAAGCTCTACCTTTTTCATTTTCCTCCCAACACACTTTATGTTTTGGTGTTATATAGTACATTTATGTCTGTATCCTTTCAGTGTTTATCAGAGTTCTATTTAATTTTATAATTTTTATCTTTTAACATTTATGCCTGCTTATATAAGTGGTTGATTCACTGTTTTTTCCTACATACTTATAATTATCAATGAGTTTTTTCTTCATATCATTTTTTAACATTTCTTGTTATAAGGTTTTGTTTTCCGCTTAAAGAAAACACTTTAATGTTTCTTGTAAGGCCAGTTTAAAGGTAACAACCTCTTTTAGTTTTTGCTTGTCCAGAAAACTCTTTCTCTCTCCTTCAAGTCTGAATGGTAGCCTTGCTGGGTACAGTGTCCTTGGTTGCAGGTTCTCTCAGCACTTTAAGTATGTCATGCTATTCCTTCTGGCTTGCAAGAATGCTGATAAGATGTCAGCTAATATTTTTAGTGGTTTCCTTATAAGTGACTCCTTCTCTTCATGCCTTTAAAATTCTCTCATTCACCCTTTAAAATTTTTTCATTTTTATTATGATATGACTTAGTGTGAACCTCTTTGAGTTCATCTTGTTTAGGCCTCTCTGTACTTCTTGGACCTAGATATCTGTTTCCTTTTCCAGGTTAGTGATATTTTCAGCTACAATTTCATCAAATAACACTTTATGCCCCTTTCTGTCTCTCTTCCTCTGTGACTCCTATAATGCTAATGTTAGTATGCTTGATATTTTCGTAGAAGTCCCTTGTTGAATTCTCCAGGAGAGAACGCTGGAGTGGGTTGCTATTTCCTTCTCCAGTGGATCTTCCCAACTCAGGTGTCAAAGCCAGGTCTACCGCACTGCAGGGCAGATTCTTAACTATCTGAGCCACCAGGGAAGCCCAGAAGTCCCTTAAATAATCCTTATGAACTTTTTCTTTTTACTGTTCTGATAAGGTGATTTCCACTATCCTGTCTTCCAGGTCATTTATGTGTTTCTCTTTATCACCTAATCTATGGTTAATTCCTTCTAGTGTATTTCTCCTTTCAGTTATTGTAATCTTCAGCTCTAATTGGTTCTTTATTATATTTTCTAGTTCTTTTTGAAGTTCTCACTGTATTTTTGTATCCTTTTCCTTGTGAAAAGGATGTTCACAAGTTTGATTAACATTTTTTTATGACTTTCGCTTTGAACCCTCTATCAGATGAATTACTGTCTCATTAGGCTTCCCCTCACCCAGGGTTTTATATTCCTCTTTGCTTTGCAACATGTTCTACTGTCTTTTCATTTTGTTTGATGAAATTAAGGAAAACATGCACATCTTGGTCTTGAAGCCATGTCATTGTATTGGGTCATCCCTATGCAGTCTACGTATGCCCAGTGCATTAGGCAGGAGAGCTGGATCTAAAGTGACCATGGGCCATGCCTTTTCTTGGGATGTGCTAGCAGTTGCTGCCATGTTGAGAGGTGGGGCCAGGTTTGGAGAGGCTGAAGCCACAGTTCTGAGTGAGGTTATCATCTCCTTGGTGCTATAGAGGCTTCTGTCTTGGCCAGGGGTAGGGATGGGGCCCAAAAGGCTGGAAGAGGAGACTTGAGCCAGCCCTGGCCTTTCCCAAGGTACACTGGTGATTCTGCCTTGTCACAGAGTGGGGCTGGAGCAGGAGGGGCTGAGGTCAGAGCCTGTCTCAGATGGGGTGAGGTGTGCTGGAGTAGTCACAGTGGGCTGATCAGAGCACCAGGCAGGTTGCCACTGTGCCAGGACTGGGAGCAAACAAGTGTGTCCACACTCTTCAAAAGCAGAGTCTCTATTTCCTACAGGCCTCCATTAAGCCCCACTGGTATTCAAACTACCTAAAAGGGCTCATATTACCAGTGCTTATCTCCAGGCTGGCATGCCCGACATGGGGCTCAAATCCCTAACAACTAAGGAAAGTTCCCTGAGCCTGTGAAATCTTATTCTGTGTTACCCACCAAGGGTGTGGGTCCTGACAAGACTTCTTCCCTAATACCAGACACCTTGTGGTTCTTCCTCTATAATCTTGGTTTTAGAAGAGCAAGTCTGCTAGATTTCAGGTCAATTTAAGAGAGAATTTCTTTTTATATTGATGTAATTTTGTCTTCCTAAGAGGAGGTAAGCTCAGGGTCTTCCCACTCCACCATCTTGATCCCACCTTCTAATAATTTTTTATTTTCTACTTTATTTCTTTTTATAGTGAGAAAGTAGAATCAGGATCAGTGCCCTTGACTAAAAATAAATAGCATAGCATTTTTGTCCACACTTTATGTGCTGTGGTGGACTGTGGGCTTTGCTCTGTACCATCCTGACTCTAGGACTGCCTATCAAGGGATATGTTTTTCAAAGGAAAATAATGGATTTCATACAAATATAAAACTGACAACTTCCAAAGGTTTTTATTCAACTCATTAGGCCAAAAAGATGTTAAAATTGGTTCAAGGAGAAACCTAAGAAACACACACATACACACGGAGAGAGAAAATAAGGGATTTTGAAATGTAGAAGAATTCTATCCACAGGACAGTAATCATTGCCATTCCACCAGACACAATGAATTTGGATTTCTGTGAACATGAACCGTTTTCATTATGTATTTCAGTTCAGTTCAGTTCAGTCACTCAGTCATGTCCGACTGTTTGTGACCCCGTGAATCAGCACGCCAGGCCTCCCTGTCCATCACCAACTCCCGGAGTTCACTCAGACTCGCATCCATCGAGTCCATGATGCCATCCAGCCATTTCATCCTCTGTCGTTCCCTTCTCCTCCTGCCCCCAATCCCTCCCAGCATCAGAGTCTTTTCCAGTGAGTCAACTCTTTGCATGAGGTGGCCAAACACCTTTAGCATTATTCCTTCCAAAGAAATCCCAGGGCTGATTTCCTTTAGGATGGACTGGTTGGATCTCCTTGCAGTCCAAGGGACTCTCAAGAGTCTTCTCCAACACCCACAGTTCAAAAGCATCAATTCTTCAGCACTCAGCCTTCTTCACAGTCCAACTCTCACATCCATACATGACCAAAGGAAAAACCATAGCCTTGACTAGACGGACCTTAGTCGGCAAAGTAATGTCTCTGCTTTTCAATATGCTATTTAGGTTGGTCATAACTTTTCTTCCAAGGAGTAAGCGTCTTTTAATTTCGTGGCTGCAATCACCATCTGCAGTGATTTTGGAGCCCCCCAAAATAAAGTCTGACACTGTTTCCACTGTTTCCCCATCTATATCCCATGGAGTGATGGGTTAGTTTTCAGCAATTTACAGAGATAAAATACCTGAAAGACAATGAAGATAAAATACCTGGAAGACAATTCTAATGTCAAAACCAGACTAGTCACACACTGATCTTTATTTTTACCATAGAACATCCTCTTATTATTTCCCTCCATTTCAAATTGTTTCAGCATTTTTTCCTGATAGCCTCAAGGACCCAATCTTCATGTCCAATAGCATCTCATTGTCATTGTGTCTAAAACTGAACATCACTCCCTTTTCATTCACCTCATCACGATCTGGCTTCTTCTAGAATTTCTTCAAGTGATCAGCGTTTCTTGCTCAATATGCCCTTAAAAAATCTTGTTACAGATGTAAACACTGATAATCCTTGTTCACGTTTTTTACATTGTAGACAGATTATTGTTAGATGGATTGTTGTTATAGTAGTAACATTTCTTAAACTCCTTCTGATATGTATCTCCAAATCAATTAATGGCTTTTATTATCTATTTATTTAATACTTAGGAACTTGAAACTGAAAGTTGCTCAGTCGTATCTGACTCTTTCTGACCCCATGGACTGTAGCCTGCCAGGATCCTCTGTTTTGGAGAGGTCAGAGTACTGGAATGGATACCTGTTCCCTTCCCCAGAGGATCTTCCCAACCCAGGGCTCGAACCCATGTCTCCCACATTGCAGGCAGATTCTTTACTGTCCGGCCCACCAGAGAAGCCCAAAGAATACTAGAGTAGGTAGCCTATCCCTTCCCCAGTGGATCTTCCCAACCCAGGAATTGAACCAGGGTCTCCTGCATTGCAGGCAGATTCTTTGCCAACTGAGAATAGGCCCTAAAGTTTAGTTCATAGCAAAGGTCCTCTCCAAAAAAAAAAAAAAAGATGTATCCCCCAGGCATTCAAGTCAGTTCTTGTTTCAATGTGAAACGCCAATATTGGGAATGCCCCCTTACCTGGCAGTCTAGAACTTTCATACCCTGGTCTAGTACACCTTGGTCAGGTTGGGAAGGGTGAGAAGTGAACCTTCCTTTTATAATTTGTAAGAAGGGTAATTATAAAGTGATTTTGGGAAAGACAAACCCACGTGATCCTATGGGTTTTCTCAGGCAGAACCATTTTCAGAATAAGGATATGTAAACTAAACTTCTGGTTATTGCCCTAAAACCTGTTTCCAGATACTCCTTGAAAGTGAAGTCACTCAGTTGTGTCCAACTCTTTGCGACTCCATGGACGGTAGCCTACCAGGCTCCACGGTCCATGGGATTTTCCAGGCAAGAATACTGGAGTGGGCTGCCATTTCCTTCTCCAGGGGATCTTCCCAGCCGAGGGATCAAACCTGGGTCTCCTGCATTGCAGACAGACGCTTTACCATCTGAGCCACTAGATACTTCTCAGATAGTTTTATATAACCTCAGGGTCCTCAGGGAGAAATATCAATAACCTCAGATATGCAGATGACCACCACCCTTATGGTAGGAAGTGAAGAAGAACTAAAGAGGCTCTTGATGAAAGGGAAAGAGGACAGTGAAAAGTGGGCGTAAAGCTCAACATTCAGAAAACTAAGATCATGGCATCCGGTCCCATCATTTCATGGCAAATAGACAAGGAAACAGTGGCTGACTTTATTTTTCTGGGCTCCAAAATCACTGCAGATGGTTATTGCAGCCATGAAATTAAAAGACACTTCATGTATGGATGTGAGAGTTGGACTGTGAAGAAGGCTGAGCACTGAAGAATTGATGCTTTTGAACTGTGGTGTTGGAGAAGACTCTTGAGAGTCCCTTGGACTGCAAGGAGATCCAACCAGTCCATTCTGAAGGAGATCAGCCCTGGGATTTCTTTGGAAGGAATAATGCTAAAGCTGAAGCTCCAGTACTTTGGCCACCTCATATGAAGAGTTGACTCATTGGAAAAGACCCTGATGCTGGGAGGAATTGGGGGCAGGAGGAGAAGGGGACGACAGAGGATGAGATGGCTGGATGGCATCACTGACTCGATGGACATGAATCTGAGTGAACTCCGGGAGTTGGTGATGGACAGGGAGGCCTGGCGTGCTGCGATTCATGGGGTTGCAAAGAGTTGGACACAACTGAGCAACTAAACTGAACTGATCTCCTTGGAAAGGAAAGTTATGACCAACCTAGATAGCATATTGAAAAGCAGAGACATTACTTTGCCAACAAAGATCTGTCTAGTCAAGGCTATGGTTTTTCCAGTGGTCATGTATGGATGTGAGAGTTGGACTATAAAGAAAGCTGAGCACCGAAGAATTGATGCTTTTGAACTGCGGTGTTGGAGAAGACTCTTGAGAGTCCCTTGGACTGCAAGGAGATTCAACCAGTCCTAAAGGAGATCAATCTTGGGTGTTCATTGGAAGGACTATTGTTGAAGTTGAAACTCTAATACTTTGGCCACCTGATGTGAAGAGCTGACTCATTTGAAAAGACCCTGATGCTGGGAAAGATTGAGGGCAGGAGGAGAAGGGGATGACAGAGGATGAGATGGTTGGATGGCATCACTGACTCGATGGACATGGGTTTAGGTGGACTCCAGGAGTTGGTGATGGACAGGGAGTCCTGGTGTGCTGCAGTTCATGGGGTCACAAAGAGTCAGACACGAGTGAGCGACTGAACTGAAGGGTCTTCAGACCTCATTTTAAACACAACTGGTCTACATACCTTTCAGTCTTTCTCCTAAGCCAGATCATGAGTCTTACCTTCCTTACTGCTAACTGTTCCTCCTCTGTATCTTTGGAATGCATCCACTTCCTGTAAGTGCATATCTTTCCAGAACCTTCTCATTGCTCTCACAGACACTGTGATAGTCTCCTATCTTCAACTAGTCTGAAAGCTCTGACACTACTGCCCAGGATTCTTCCTAAAACAGAAATGTGATTCACAGTGTCTTCCTGTCTAAAATCTTGCAGGTAGATTTTAAGATAAAGCCCAGCGTCTTGGCAGTATATACAGGGCCTTTCATGACGGATATCCTGCTTATCTTCCAGATTTATGTTCCTGCCACTGTCAATCCTCTTTCTGCCTACATTCTACCCTCAGATACCTAGGGGGCCCTATATTCTAGTCATACTAAAATGTTTGCAACCATTGCTTTGTCATATTCCTGGGACTTCACCCACATTTGACCCTCTTCCCTCTCCCTTCCCTAAGTCTGGCTTCCTTCCCTTTAGGAGTTAGTTTGGTGTCACTGTTTATAATAAGCATTTTCTTGCCATCCTAATGCAGGACCCTGTGATCATCTTCTGTCCTCCCAGTGTCCTGCACATGTGAGTTTCACATCATACTTTAATGTCCAGGTATGGATGTGCCTTTCCTCCTGGACTGTAAACTCTTAGAAGTCAGATCACATCTTCCTCTCCTCATATTCCCAGTGTCCGAACACATATTTGGTACATGACAGGTGTTGTTAAAATGTTTAATGAGGGAATGAATGGCTTTATCAATCACAAATGCCACAGAAATGTAATTTGTCTCACCACCTGTGTTTGGTATAAATTAACATGTCTCATGAAGGCCTTCAAATGCAGTCCCTGCTCCTCAGCCCCCAGTACTGCCTGAGGCCACTGTTTTTTTTCAGCACTGCTCCACTTCTTCATGTGCCTCTGCAGGGTTCAGTAAGTTCTCATGCTGTTGGGAATGGTCCCCCCTAGTCCAAAAATGTGGCTGGTAGGCCACTGAACTTCATTTTCCCAACTAATCTTCAGGTTGATTTTAAAATGCCTTTGGAAGCTCTTTATCCCTGAGTTTAGTTTTTTTTTTTAATTAGTTAATTTTAATTGGAGGCTAGTTACTTTACAATATTGTAGTGGTTTTGCCATACATTGACATGAATCAGCTATGGGTGTTCATGTGTCCTCAATCCTGAACCCGCCTCCCACCTCCCTCCCCATCCGATCCCCCAGGGCATCCCAGTGCACCAGCCCTGAGCGCCCTGTCTCATGCATCGAACCTAGACTGGAGATCTGTTTCATATATGGTAATATACATATCTCAATGCTATTCACTCAAACCATCCCACCCTCACCTTCCACAGAGTCCAAAAGTCTGTTCTTTATCTCTCTGTCTCTTTTGCTGTCTTGCATAAAGGGCTTCCCTTGTGGCTCAACTGGGAAAGAATCCACCTGCAGTGCAGGAGACCTGGGTTTGATCTCTGGGTTGGGAAGATCCCCTGGAGAAGGGAACGGCTACCCGCTCCAACATTCTGGCCTGGAGAATTCTATGTACTGTATAGTCCATGGATTCACAAAGAGTCTGACATGACTGGGCAACTTTCACTTTTACTTTTAAATTTTATTCTAGTTGGTACCATATACAATAGCAGAAGGAACATGTTTTAAAGAATAAAACATAGGAACATATTTAAAAAATAAAACATAATCCTTGCTTATGTTATGTAAGAGATAGACAAGTGTTCTGCTGTCTCTGAAAGAAGTGTTATGGCTCATGCACAAAGGGCCATGGCATGTAGAAGAGGACCTTATTCCAATAATATAACCAGCATTCAATCTATAGTGAGTAAGGGGAAATTTAAAAACACATTGTCATAAATCAATCTGTTAATTTTTTATTGCTATCTACAAATGAACATTGAATACTGTTGCTTATTTCGGCCTACTATTGTTTTATTTCAAGTGAAATATGCATTTTAATCCTTCAAAAAGAAAAAGCATATTACTATAAAAAGTTGAAGTTGAAAAAAATCATACTGCTGCAAATCAGTCAAAGCAAGTGTTTGAATTACTGATTGCATTAAGATAGATGTTGAATTTTATTTTTTGCTTATCCCGAGTATTATTATCAGGAAGCTTTGTGAGGGCAGGGACTGAATCATGTACTTACAAAAGTGATAGTGTACTATAATAATCAGGAAATAAATATTTGTTGAATGAATATATATATTCATAGTAAAGAGCTGCTACTTTTTCAATTCAAATATATTCTGAACTTGCTTTATTTAATAGGTGGAAATACTGATGAGTACTTTGCTATTAATGAAA
Organism: Capricornis sumatraensis; assembly: GCF_032405125.1. Classification (NCBI taxonomy): domain Eukaryota; kingdom Metazoa; phylum Chordata; class Mammalia; order Artiodactyla; family Bovidae; genus Capricornis; species Capricornis sumatraensis. The sequence continues at coordinate 10,634,283 of NC_091085.1, forward strand.
TGTCGGGAGAACTCTCAACCACTCGCGCTTTGGACCGGGAGGAAGTCAGCAACTTCACCCTCGTCATCCTGTGCTCGGATCTGGGGATCCCGCCGCAAAGCTCCACGGCGCAGCTGCAGGTCAGAGTTCTGGACGTCAACGACCACAGCCCTTCCTTCCCCAGGCAGCAATACGAGGCTTCTGTGAGAGAGGACGCGCCGGTGGGAACCACGGTTCTCGTGCTCTCCTCCGCGGACGCGGATGAGGGCCTGAACGGGCAAACCGAGTATTCTCTGGTGCACGAGGCTTCCGGGGTGTTCACCGTCGACCCTGCGGTGGGCACACTGAGGACCAGCCACACGCTTGACCGGGAAGCCAGGTCTGAGCACGTACTGAAGGCTGTGGCCAGAGACTGCGGTGTCCATGGCTCACGAAGCGCCACGGTGGTTATAAAAGTACATGTCACTGATGTTAATGACAACAGGCCAGTTTGGGAACAGAACCCCCTTGATATATTTCTTTCCTCTCAGTCACCTACAAACCAAACAGCTGCCATCCTCAGAGCCAGTGACCCAGACTCGGGGCCCAATGGCACCGTCACGTTCAGCTTCGCAGAGCCCCAGTCAATGCTTTCTATTAATGAATACACAGGAGCAATTCAAATCCAGCAAATTCCGTCTTCAGAATATTTTCCTATTTGGCTGCAGTTAAAAGCTGTGGATCAAGGGGTCCCAGCTAGAACAACCACTGGTCTCTTGGTCATTCACATGGAAGGAGAAGATGTGAGGATTTCCTTCAGCCAGCATCTGTATAAAGGGATCGTGCCTGAAAATTGTGAGGCAGGTGAGTGTCAAGTGTCCCACTTTTGGCAAAATGCTTAAAACTAACGATTATAGAGCTAGTGCTATCAAAGGTTCAGTTATGAATTTCTGAGTCCAGCCAATTCTTGGTATTATAATTTTCATTCAGAATATGTTATTTGAAAAATATACTCAAATACAGTAACATATTCACACCCGTTTCAAGACAGCAAAAACTAATAAAAACACTGAAATCATTCAGGACTCTTGAAGTTTAAGTTTAAAATCTCAAAAAACCCACATTTATTTAAATGCTTATGAATCCTGAACAGCTACATTACCTAAATGACTTTCCTGGAAATACAATGAAAGGTGAAATATGTTGTGGTTCAGTGGCTGCCACTGTGTGTCCTTGGGAAGCTGGCTCTCTCAGCCTCCGTTTCCCAACCTGCAAATTAGGGATGAGTTTGGTACCTACCTCATTAGGGTGTTCTGAGGACCAAATGAGCCAGTTCCTATAAAACCCTTAAAACAGTATCTGACTCAGAATCAGTGTGTAATTTTAAGGAAGTGCTATTTTTCTTATTATTACTTCATTTTGATACAGTCAGCATTAGTTTCAACAGTGCAGTAATATCTGATCTTCAAAGAATTTGGCAAGATTATACCACTCAACAGGCTTCTGTGAATGGTGACTATTTTTCCTCATAATGCTAAATTATTTTTCAGTTATTTCCCTACTCAAATTTATGCCATAATGGGAAACATAAATAATTAATTCCAATGATCTTTCTACCCTAAAACAAACAAACAAAAAAATTGCAGATAGTTGTGAATGGAAAGAAATCCAATCTAGGTGATTATATCTAACTAGAGAGTTGAACTATAAACCTTCTGAATCTTTGAACCAGCCAGAGGACAAATCACGTGGACTCCGGGGCTCGCGGGAGTAGTTTGCTTTCGACAAGTCTGATGTGTGCTGTTTGATTTCTCCAGTTGTTTTTTGTTTTTGCTTTGTCATTGTGGATTTAATTTCACTTTATTCATACCTAAAACAACCACTGTTTAAAAGGCAACTTGAATTTTTCTGAAATTGATTTATTTACTTCATAGTGAAAATATTTGTTACACATTATTACACATTTGTTACACATTATATTCTCTATAAAAAGAGAATATTCAACTTAATATTGAATGTCAAGTTAGGATTCTTCTCAGTTATATATTATTAACCCCAGTTTCATCTTCTTTTGAATCATGGTTATCTCATGGGCTGCTTATCCAGAAGGCCTCTTATGATTCTAAACATTATTAAGGGTAAATTGCAGTTACCTTCATTAAATGAAAAAATAGCATCTTCCAAAATAACTAGAAATTTCCACCTATATTCTTAGGTGTAATGAGAATTCCACAGAAGAGTTAAATGTTAAATAATATGAGATACTCCCCAGAGCTGTGTTTCCTCACGAGAGCTATACATCCTAACTCCAGAGCAGAGTCTGATAGAAAGGAAAGGTAAAATTTTCTAAATAATAATAATATATTTGTGCTAAATAATACAGCACAAACTATATTAATCCATCTTGAAATGAATTTGATAAAATCATAGAATTTTTAAGTCCAGCTTTTATCTGCAGTGAACATATAAACATTTTTTCCTTAACAAATGATCTTTCAGTCTCTACTTGAATATTTCAGTGATTGAGAGTCTAGGACAATGGTTCTTGAACTTGGGTATGAAACAAGCACTCTCTCATGATTGCAGAAGGTTCTGCTTCAGTAATCTGGGGTCCAGGAGCTGGCATTTTTAACACTCTCTAGGTGATTTGATTACATGGCAAAGTTGGAAAACTCTTTCATTTGGAAAGTAATTCCTGTGTTAAACCCAGATCTGCCTCATTTGTGTATGTCCGTAAATTCTAGTCCTGCCATCTGGAGTATTCCACTGATCTACACAGTTGCTTGTTCTTTAAATGTTTTACTTGCTCTTTCAACAAAAATTCTATTGAATATTATGTGCCAGGTACTTTTCTATTGGGATATGTTAGTGAACAAAAAGACAAAGATGCTTGTCCTTGAGAGGCTTACATTCCAGCAGGGTTAAAGAGACAATACCAGTGAATGTAATAAATAGCTAAAATGTACTGTATGTTAGCTGGTGTTAAAAGCTGTGGTATGAAGAAACGGAGCAGGAGTCCTGGTGAGGGCACAAAGGCGATTTTTGATGGCATGTTAGGACTGGCATTACTGAGCAACTGAAATTTGGGGCAAAGACATAAAGAAAGGAGGTAGCCATTCATATATATGGGAGGAGAGCATTTCCAAAGAAAAAGAGGAGAAATCCAGTGGGAACTCGCCTGGCTTGTTCATGAACAGTAAAGGGGACTGTGCGACTAAAGCAGAGTAAGCCATTCTGACTGGTGTGAAATGGTACCTCATTGTGGTTTGATTTGCATTTCTCTGATAATGAGTGATGTTAAGCATCTTTTCATGTGTTTGTTAGCCATCTGTATGTCTTCTTTGGAGAAATGTCTATTTAGTTCTTTGGCCCATTTTTTGATTGGGTCGTTTATTTTTCTGGAATTGAGCTGCATTTGCTTGTATATTTTTGAGATTAGTTGTTTGTCAGTTGCTTCATTTGCTATTATTTTCTCCCATTCCGAAGGCTGTCTTTTCACCTTGCTTATATTTTCCTTTGTTGTGCAGAAGCTTTTAATTTTAATTAGGTCCCATTTGTTTATTTTTGCTTTTATTTCCAGAATTCTGGGAGGTGGCTCATAGAGGATCCTGCTGTGATTTATGTCGGAGAGTGTTTTGCCTATGTTCTCCTCTAGGCGTTTTATAGTTTCTGGTCTTATATTTAGATCTTTAATCCGTTTTGAGTTTATTTTTGTGTATGGTGTTAGAAAGTGTTCTAGTTTCATTCTTTTACAAGTGGTTGACCAGTTTTCCCAGCACCACTTGTTAAAGAGATTGTCTTTACTCCATTGTATATTCTTGCCTCCTTTGTCAAAGATAAGATGTCCATAGGTGTGCGGATTTATCTCTGGGCTTTCTATTTGGTTTCATTGATCTATATTTCTGTCTTTGTGCCAGTACCATACTGTCTTGATGACTGTGGCTTTGTAGTAGAGCCTGAAGTCAGGCAGGTTGATTCCTCCAGTTCCATTCTTCTTTCTCAAGATTGCTTTGGCTATTCGAGGTTTTTTGTATTTCCATACAAACTGTGAAATTATTTGTTCTAGCTCTGTGAAAAATACTGCTGGTAGCTTGATAAGGATTGCATTGAATCTGTAGATTGCTTTGGGTAGCATACTCTTTTCACTATATTGATTCATCCAATCCGTGAACATGGTATATTTCTTCATCTATTAGTCAGAATGGCTGTGATCCAAAAGTCTACAAGCAATAAATGCTGGAGAGGGTGTGGAGAAAAGGGAACCCTCTTACACTGTTGGTGGGAATGCAAACTAGTACAGCCACTATGGAGAACAGTGTGGAGATTCCTGAAAAAACTGGAACTAAAACTGCCATATGACCCAGCAATCCCACTGCTGGGCATACACACCAAGGAAACCAGAATTGAAAGAGACACATGTACCCCAATGTTTATCGCAGCACTGTTTATAATAGCCAGGACATGGAAGCAACCTAGATGTCCATCAGCAGATGAATGGATAAGAAAATTGTGGTACATATACACAATGGAGTATTACTCAGCCATCACAAAAAATACATTTGAATCAGTTCTAATGAGGTGGATGAAACTAGAGCCAATTATACAGAGTGAAGTAAGCCAGAAAGAAAAACACCAATACAGTATACTAATGCATATATGTGGAATTTAGAAAGATGGTAATGATAAATCTGTATGTGAGCAGCAAAAGAGATGCAGGTGTACAGAACAGTCTTTTGGACTCTGTGGGAGAGGGAGAGGGTGGGATGATTTGGGAGAATGGCATTGAAACATGTATAACATCATATAAGAAACGAATCGCCAGTCTAGGTTCGATGCAAGATACCGGATGCTTGGGGTTGGTGCACTGGGATAACCCAGAGGGATGGTATGGGGAGGGAGGTGGGAGGGGAGTTCAGGAGTGGGAACTTATATACACCTGTGGTGGATTCATGCTGATGTATGGCAAAACCAATACAGTATTGTAAAGTAAAAATAAAATAATAATAATAATAAATAAATAAAAAATAAAGCAGAGTAAGCAAGGTGAAAGTGAAAGCAAAGTCGCTCAGTCGTGTCTGACTCTTTGTGACCCCATGGACTGCCAGGATCCTCCATCCATGGGATTCTCCATCCATGGGATTCTCCAGGCAAGAATACTGAAGTGGGTTGCCATTTCCTTCTCTAGGAGATCTTCCAGATGCAGGGCTTGAACCCGGGTCTCCCACATTGTAGGCAGACGCTTTACCATCTGAGCCACCAGGAAAGTCAAGCAAGATGAAGAATGGTAAAAAATGAGGTCAGAAGTAGACAAAAAGAAGCAGCAGTGTCTTGTAGATCACTGGGAGGTCTTTGACTTTTACTGAAAATAGTTTTTCTTTCTCTAGTTCATTCAGTTATTCTTCACATAATGAGATTTCCAACCACTGCTAGTGAATATTCTCACCCAGTACAAATTCTGCAGAGTAGGAGGCATCAAGTAAATTACCCCTCCAAAGGATTGGCATAGACTGAAGTCAATCGTCATTATCACACTTGTTCACATTAGTAAATGAAATTTCTAAAAATTAAGTAATGTGTCTGGCCATTTCCTAATTAAGATATCATTTCTCAAGTCACCCAGAATCAATTTCTTTGTAGGATTAACCCCCCCCAAAAAAAGCCCATATCTAAGGCATCCCAAAGAAAGCCCATTATGAAATTAAGCTATAGATTAGGAAGTTTAATAATGTTTATGGTTAAATTGAGAAATGATTTAATAATAGCACTTATAAAAACTGCCATAGAAGGGAAAATGTTGTACCTGGTTTCATTTTTTTAATGTGCCACTCATTTCTTTGTCCAGGATTCACTCTGCTGATAGGAGGCAGCCATTATGGGAGGAAACTACCCTTATTTTGGTCTGATTCTCATCACTCAACCTTCCATCTACCCCCCAGCCATAACAGTTGGAATTAATCACTATGGTTAACAATAACTGGGTGTGAGATTTAAAAAAAAATAGGGTGGAAAACTAAATTAATCTCTTACCCCTGAAGGCGGGCCTCCTGCTGCAGATTCAGGCAGAAAAGCTGATGAACACATGGGTGGCAGTAGTGGTGGTGGCGGCAGCAGGGGTTTAGTCTAAGTTGTGTCTGATTCTTGCGACCCCATGGATTGTAGCCCACCAGGCTCCTCTGCCCATGGAATTTCCCAAGCAAGAATATTGGAGTAGGTTGCCATTTCCTTCTCCAGTGCATCTTTCCACCTCAGGGACCAAACCCATGTCTCCAGGATTGCAGGCAGATTCTTTACCAACTGAGCCACCAGGGAAGCTAGAATACATGGGTGGGAAGACTTTATTCTCCTGTTGCATCATTGTGTTTTCTTTGACCTCTGATCAAAGTCATCCTTAATCTTCTTGTGTTTAGAATTATTGAACTGAATTTTTGACTGGTACCTTTTAAATAGAGTTTTAAAAATTTGTTTGTTAATCTTACACATAGACAAGGTTAGAAATATTCTGGCAGTAAGCATATGTTATCCATAAATACCCAGGTAAGCATGCACTACAAAACATCTAAAACAATGGGTTGAGATCTTGTTTTGAAGGGTAGCTATGACATGTGTGAACGGCATGGAGCTCACAGGGAGAGTAGCCTAAAGCCGTATGACAGGAAGCACAACAAGAAAGGAAAAGATGATGGTTAAGAAGGCTATTGAATCTGATTTAATACAACTAATCTACACCCACATCAGCAGGATTTCCTAGGCCCCAGTGGACAACAGTGACGAGGTGCATAAAATATTGATTAACATTTCATCTGGCCAAAGCTTTGCCTGGAGTGTGAATTCTGCCAAGTCATATCAAGGGCACCAAAAGGTGATTTTTAAAAAAATTTGGATTCCAATGGTTTCATTCATTTCTTTTCAGTCACTCAGTCATGTCCAACCTTTTGTGACCCCATGGACTGCAGCATGCCAGGCTTCCCTGTCCATCACCAACTCCTGGAGCTTGCTCAAACTCATGTCCACAGAGTCGGTGATGCCATCCAACCATCTCATCCTCTGTCATCCCCTTCTCCTCCTGCCTTCAATCTTTCCCAGCATCAGGGTCTTTTCCACTGAGTCAGTTCTTCACATCAGGTGGCCAAAGTATTGGAGTTTCAGCTTCAACATCAGTCCTTCCAATGAACACCCAGGACTGATCTCCTTTAGAATGGACTGGTTGGATCTCCTCACAGTCCAAGGGACTCTCAAGAGTCTTCTCCAACACCACAGTTCAAAAGCATCAATTCTTCAGCGCTCAGCTTTCTTTATAGTCCAACTCTCACATGACTACTGGAAAAACCATAGCTTTGACTAGATGGACCTTTGTTGGCAAAGTAGTGTCTCTGGTTTTTAATATGCTGTATAGTTAGGTAATAGCTTTTCTTCCAAGGAGCAACTGTCTTTTAATTTCATGGCTGCAATCACCATCTGCAGTGAAATTGGAGCCCAAGAAAATAAAGTATCTCGCTATTTCCATTGTTTCCTTGTCTATTTGCCTTGAAGTGATAGGATTTGAAGTGATAGATGCCATGATGTTCATTTATTGAATGCAGAGTTTTAAGGCAACTTTTTCACTCTCCTCTTTCACTTTCTTCAAGAGGCTCTTTAGTTCTTCACTTTCTGCCATAAGGGTGGTGTCATCTACATATTTGAGGTTATTGATATTTCTCCCAGCAATCTTGATTCCCGCTTGTGCTTCATCCAGCCTGGCATTTTGTCTGATGTACACTGCATATAAGTCAAATAAGCAGGGTGACAATATACAGCCTTGATGTACTGCTTTCCCAATTTGGAACCAGCCTATTGTTCCATGTCCAGTTCTAACTGTTGCTTCCTGACCTGCGTACAGATTTCTCAGGAGGTAGATAAGGTGGCCAGGTATTCCCACCTCTTTAAGAATTTTCCACATTATGTTGTGATCCACACAGTCAAAGGCTTTGGCATAGTTACTAAAGCAGAAATACATGTTTTTATGGAACTCTCTTCCTTTTTCAATGATCCAGTGGATGTTGGCAATTTGATCTGTGTTTCCTCTGCCTTTTCTAAATCCAGCTTAAACCTCTGGAAGTTCAGGATTCACATACTGTTGAAGTGTGGCTTGGAGAATTTTGAGCATTACTTTGCTAGCATGTGTGATGTATGCAATTGTGCCGTAGTTTGAACATTCTTTGGCATTGCCAAAGAATGGAATGAAAACTGACCTTTTCTAGTCTTGTGGCCACTGCTGGGTTTTCCAAATTTGCTGGCATATTGAGTGCAGCACTTTCACAGCATCACCTTTAGGTTTTGAAATAGCTCAACTGAAATTCCATCACCTCCATTAGCTTTGTTTGTAGTGATGCTTCCTAAGGCCCACGTGACTTCACATTCCAGGATGTCTGGCTCTAGGTGAGTGATCACACCATCATGGATATCTGGGTCATGAAGATCTTCTTTGTATAGTTCTTCCATGTATCCTCATTGCCTTCTCCTTCCAATGGTTTTAAAACATTGCCCATTGATTCATGTTTAAATGGCCTTGACATAAATTATTTAATAGCATTTTATAATTTCCAGCTTTGCTTCCCTCTCCAATATGCCTGATCTTTGATATTTATTTTTAGATGAAAAATCTTGGGAGCTGCCTATTGGAAGTTTACATTTACTGTGGTTTAAATGGCCTTTCAGTAGGAGCACTTGATATCTGAGTTAATTATTTTTTGTACTATCCCAAGTTTTAATAATATTAAACTGTTTTTAACATTTAACATTTTTTTAAGAAAATAAAAATTAAAACAACTCAGTTTTTATATTTGTTTAACATTTCTTTCTTGGAAAGCCTACAAGTTTGAATTTCAATTAATATTGTATCCTTCTATTGACAGCATTAAACTTAACACTTCAATTGTTTAAAACAGAATATAGTTTAATTATATACATAAATAATTTTTATAGCTTATAGCATTTTAGAAGCAGCCCTTTGGTAGATAAAGTCTCTTTATGTCATGAAATACTCACTTTTTCATAGAAAGTGTCATCACAGAAGGTGCCAGTTGCCTGTAAAAGAGAGGTTAGATGTACTGCAAGATGGCAAGAAAAGCTGAAGCTCAAGTGAGTCCCCACCCTTTACTCTTACCACTTAGTCTTCATTTTCTACCTATATGAGAAGAAATATAAAATTCTGAATTTTTCTGAAGTGGAAGATAAACCACTTGGTTGTCCATGACATTCTAATCAATTGAACCATTTACATGCTCCTTCTAGAAGCCAACTTTTATTTCTTCTGTTTCACTTCCAAAGCTTTGGTTATACCAGTACGGGTGAATCAGCAGCTATTCCCCAATGTGGACTTTCTACAATTTCATTCATTTTTAAATAATTATTATGAGAGGAAAAATTGAAATTATGAATTGTGTTGATACCTTGATTAAAAATGACTAGTCAGACATTGAAAGACTTGAGATAAAATTAACATAATGATGTCTGAGGGCATGCTAAGTGTTAAAATACACTTAACATTGTCTACTAAATAAATTAGATCTTGATATTTTGGAGGAAACCCCATCTTCTGGCCCTTTGCAATTGATCCAGAATTCTGGCTCCTACAGTGGGTCAGGCTGGGCACGTGTACGTGGAGTATGGAAACAGCACAGGGGTTAGTATAGCTGAGTGTATCTCTACTGCTCTCCTGCCCAGGTTGGACAACTTTCCTACTCCTTCTAGAAAGTGGAGACAGGAACAACTGATTCACAAGGAAACCATAAGGATCAACTGAGGTCATAAGAGTCTACTAGTCACAGTTTTCATTGTTACTGTTAGCTTCTTTCTGTCCCAAACCCTTAATAGAATTCCATAAAGTTAGCTGAGTATAAATTCTCACCAGAACAGCTAATAGTTACTTAGCAAGTATTTAACAGCTATTAAATATTTGCAGTTTTTAAAACCCTACCAGTCCTCTCTGTTTTACTTGGTCTCCAAACCAGATAAGAACTATATTTTACAAGGTGTCAGAGTTCCCATAATTTTGGAAGTGATGGTCTCTATGTCATCCACAACTTTGGAACAGGGTCCAATATATAACATTTTATGATAATGAAAAGAAGGAAGCAAACAATATCTCTCATTTATATTCATTCTTTAAGGCTGGTGTCCTATTTGGAATGGAATTTATTGGAATGAGTGCCCTCTAAGTTACCATTGGCTAACAGTGTCAAATTCCATCACCTTACATATGACTCTAAGGTAGCTCCAGAGGAGAGAAGAGAAAGTCCTCTTGAAAGAAGGTGAACATCTCACAAGGCAGTTTTCATTTTGTGAATTAACCCCAGTCCCACGTCTGAGCCTCAGCTATATAGGCTCAAGACCTACTCTTAGCAAACCGAGGAGTTCTTCCCATTAGAAAGAGGACTGATATATAAACCAGAGTACAATTCTCCTAGACCCTGGTGGCTCAGATGGCAAAGAATCTGCCTGCAATGCAAGAGACCCGAGTTTGATCCCTGGATCAGAAAGATCCCTGGAAAAGGAAATGGCTACCCACTCCAATATTCTTGCCTGGAAAGTTCCATAGACAGAGGAGCCTGGCAAGCTATAGTCCACGAGGTCACAAAGAGTCAGATACAACAGAGTGACTAATGCTTTCATTTTTACAGTTATTTTACTTATAGAAAAACTATAATTGCCCTCTGGATTACAGCAGTCATTTTAGAATGACCAGCTTTCTCTGGGAAAAAGGACACAGGAAGCCAGATTATACTCAGAAGTTTGCTTGTTAATCTTATATAGTTCAAGTAGGATATAATTCACACATTGAATGTCATCAGCCTATGTTACCCTTTCTTAAGAACGAACTCACGCAGCATTGCCAAGTAGAATTTTATGAGCCTTGCATGACTGTCTGGGCTTGCATTGCTCATTGACTTCCTTTTGATCACACATCCATTCTTCTTGTGTCTTAATGCCTCCATCAAGCCTTCTGCCCTGGGAATGAGTCTGTTCCTTCAGGTGATTTTGTATAGCTCTCTTCTTCACTATTATATTTTGTTTAGCGATGTAACAGAGTTAATATTTTCAACAGCTACTTTTTAACAAATGTTTAAGTACACAGCAAAATTGAGGGGAAAGCACAGAGGTTTCCCATGTACCCTTTGCCCCATGCATTCCCTCCCTCCTTATCAGCATCCTTCCCAGAGTGACGGTGGTGGTGGTTAGTCAGTAAGTAAGGTCTGACTCTTGTGACCTCGTAGACTGTAGCACTCCAGGCACCTCTATTCATGGAATTTCCCAGGCAAGAATACTGGAGTGGGCTGCCATTTGCTTCTCCATCCCAGAGTGATACATTTGCTAAAATCTGTGCACCTACATTGATTCATCATAACCTCCCAAGGTTTCCAGTTTTCTTTAGGGTTCACCCTTGGTGTTGTACGTTCTATGGGTGTAAATGTTGTTCAGTTGCTCAGTCGTGTCCAACTCTTTGTGACCCCATGGACTGCAGGACGCCAGGCCTCTCTGTCCCTATGCATCTCCCAAAGTTTGCCCAAGTTCATGTCTGTTGCATTGGTGATACCATCCACCCTTCTCATCCTTTCATGCTCTCTTCTCCTCCTGCCCTTAATCTTTCCCAGCTTCAGGGACTTTTCCAATGAGTCAGCTGTTTACATCAGATGACCAAGATACTGGAGTTTCAGCATCAGTCCTTCCAATGAGTATTCAGGGTTGATTTCCCTTAAGATTGATGGGTTTGATCTCCTTGCTGTCCAAGGACTCTTCAGGAGTCTTCTCCAGCACAATAGTTCAAAGGCATCAATATTTTGGTGCTCCACCTTCTTCACAGTCCAGCTCTCACAACCATTTGTGACCACTGGGAAGACCATTGCCTTGACTATATGGACTTTTGTCAGTAGAATAGTGTCCAACATGTTTAAATGTGTTAAACCTATCTCTAGGTTTGTCATAGACCTGCTAAGAAACAAATGGCTTCTGATTTCATGGCTGCAGTCCTAGGTGCAGTGATTTTAGAGCCTAAGAAGAGGAAATCTGTCACTACTTCCACCTTTTCCCCCTCTTTGCCATGAAGTAATGAGGCCAGATACCATGATCTTAGATTTTTTTGTTTTTTGTTTTTAAATATTTAGTTTTAAGCCAGCTCTGGAGGAGGGAATGGCAAACTACCCCAGTATACTTGCCATGAGAACCTCATAAACTGTATAAAAGGACAATTGAGTTTAGATAAATGGGTAATAACATGGGGTCGCAAAGAGTGAATGAACTGAACTGATAGTAACATGTGTCCACCATTATTATATCATACAGAGTAGATTCTCTGCCTAAAAAGCATACTTTTCCTACCCATGCTTTTCTCCATACTCCCTGCCCAAACCCAGGCAACCACTGAGCTTGTTACTGTCTCTATAGTTTTGTGTTTTATAATATGTCATATAGTTGGAATCATATAGTATGATTCCATATATAGCCTTCCATATATTCCCTGTATACTCTTTTCAAATTAGCTTCTTTTACTTAGTGATATGCATATAATATTCCTCCATGTCTATTGGTTGCTTGAGAGCTCATTTCTTTTCAGCATTAAATAGTATTCCATTGTCTAGATATTGCAGTTTATAAACCCATCTACTGAAGGACATCATGGTTGTTTTGAAGTTTTGGCAGTTAAGAATAAATTTCTGTAAGGACCAGAGTACAGGTTTTTATGTAGACAGAAATTTCCAACTCCTTTGGGTAAATTTCAAGGAGTATGATTCCTCGATCTTATGGTAAGACTATATTTAGTTTTGTAAGAAAGTGCCAAACTGTCTTCCAAAGTGGTTGTACCATTTTGCTTTTCCACCAGCAATCAATGAATGAGAATTCCTGTTGCTCCATATCTTTGCCAGCATATGATGTTGTCAGTGTTCCAAGTTTTAGCCATTCTAATAGATATATGGTTGTATGTCATTTTAGTTTGCATTTCTATGATGAAATATGATGTGAATATCTTCATATGCTTACTTTCCACCTGTATATCTTCTTTTGTGAGTGTTTTTAAAGGTTTTTTGTTGATTTTTAAGCAGGTTGTTTGTTATTATTGAGTTTAAGAGTTCTTTGTATATTCTCAATAATAGGCCTTTATCAGATATGTCTTTTGCAAAAAACATTCTCCCAGTCTATGTCTAGTCTTTTCTTTCTCTTGGCAGTATCTTTTGCTGAGTAGAAAAATTTAATTTTAATAAAGGCCAGCATTTTAATTCCATCTTTCTGAGATCCTGCCTTTGGTGTTGTATCTAAAAAGTTGTCATCAAACTCAGAGTCAACTAAATTTTCTCCAGCGTCTAGGAGTTTTGTGATTCAGCATTTTGAATTCAGGTCCATGACCCATGTTGACTTAATTTTTTTTAAGGCATAAGGTCCTTGTACAGATTCTTTTTTTCTTTTTTTTGCATGTGGAAGCCCAGTGTCCCTCCACCATTTGTTGAAAAGACTATCCATTGTATTGCCTTTGTTCTTTTGCCCAAAATCAGCTGACTGTATTTACATATGTCTATTTTGGGGGCTCTGTATTCTGTTGCACTGATCTATTTGTCTTATCCTTTCATCACGATTACTGTAGCTTTATAGTCTTGAAGTCCAGCAGTCCTATTCATCCAACTTTGTTCTTTTCCTGAGGGTTAATTTTTTTTAACTATATTTCTACTCTTTTCTATATTGCCTGTCTGTGGATAAGACTTTCCACCAGTTCTGTGAGAGGCATTCCCTTATTTTGGACTCATTAGGATAGTTATAGCAGAAATGCAAACAAAGAATACTCTGCCTCTGACAAGCAGAATAGGTGGTCCTTACTATAAACAGAGATTTCTCCTGAGGAAATCTGCCACATGGAAAGAAAGGAAAGCCCATTCCTTCATGCTGTTGGAGGGTGCAGGAAGGGCTAGAAGAAAATATGTAGGAAACAAGTGGCGAGCTATGATCATCCTGACCCTCTTCCCCAAAGCTTTCAACCTTGGGAGGGCCAGTGAGACAGCCTAAAGGAAAAGCTAAAAGCAGAGGACACTTTGGAACTCTGGGAGGATATGCTTCATGGGATAACTTTTTCCTAACACAGGTGAGTAGAAGCAGATTCAAATGGGTAACATGTTTAGGTCAAGAGAAGGCACAAGCAAATGTTCCATTCTTGTTAGCCTCTTGCAAGGCCCAAAAGACCTCCCATAGTCCCAACAATCCCAGATGCAGATTAATGCAGAGTAGAGGCCAACACGCTTGTCATGAGGACCATGGCTACCAGTGATGAGGTGAGCCCCTTCCCAAGTCTGTTGGGTAGATTGCCAAAACACAGGGTTACATAGCATGCCAAGTACCAAAAACTGCAACATCAAAAGCAGCTTCAGTGGGGCCAGGTCAACAGGGTAGAGTTCTGAGCCTGAACGTGTTGACATGAAAGACCAGATTCATTGCCTGGAGACAAATTCTAGGAGCCAGTGGACAGCACACATAGGCCCCACCTCATCACTGCAAGTCTCCTCCAACTGGTGTCATCTTCAGAGTAGCAGCAGTGAAAGAGGAGGAACCTTCAAAGACTGGGCATGAATCTAGAGCCTCTAACTTCCTTGAGAGCACTACTTCACGAGAACAGCCTGAGGAGACATGAATATCCTGTCAATCATGGTGCTCCTAAGGAATATTACACCAATCATGAGAAAGTACAGAGATGATTTTTTTTCTTTGCACATCAAAGTTGTGCTGTGTAAAACTAACTTTGCTTCATTTGCTTTAAATTCTTAAAGAATACTCTTATCTCTGTTCTCAAGGATGCCAGATAAATGGTGACTGTGTACACAATGTTATGCACCAAATACTCATTTTTTAAAATGTATAGGAAACAAGTGGTCAGCCTTGTAAACACCCTTGAACATCCCTTTCATCTCTTCTCTTACAAGACAGTTTTGATGATCAAATAAGCACCTCATAATCTATAAAACATTTTACTTTCATTATTACTAACAGTTATCACAGAGATGAAAATATAGCCAGGAGTTCTTTGGAGAAGCTTCCCTTTTATGGAAGGCAGAACCAGGAAAGAGCTTGCTCCTAGCAGGTGTTCACCAAATATTTGTTGAAATAATTTCATCATGTAACTGCTATACTTCTAAAAAGACAAAAAGTTTATGCCTGAATGAGAATAAAACCAGCCCCCCCCCCCCAAAAAAAGGAGGAAGACACTTAGTTTTAGGCCGGGTAAGTGGCCCACATAGAGGCTTATGGACTCATGAGCTTTTGGTAACCTTACCACAAGGAGTACCTGGACAGAGGCTTTTGTCCAATGACGAGTAGACCAGAGAGATATTGATGGCCTTTCAGTTGTCAAAGGAGTAACAAAACAAGCTTCCATATTGTAGAAAGCTCACTTTGAAGGTCTTGTGAAGAAGACTGGTTTGAGAAAAAGAGATGAGTTAGGAGGATATTGTGGTCATCCATGTGGTAAATGACCCAAGTAAAACTGCAGTGGTAGGCGAAAATTGTTTTTCCCTGGTGGCTCAGATCATAGAGAATCTGCCTGCAATGCAGGAGACCTGGGTTCAATGCCTGGGTCAGGAAGATTCCCAGGAGAAGGGAATGGCAAGCTGTAGTCCATGGGGTTGCAAAGAGTTGGACATGACTGAGCAACTAACACACAAGTAACAGGGGAAGATAAGAGGGAATGTGGTCCCCAGTGTTTTTTAAGACAGCTTCACTGGAACTTGCTAACTATTTAGACCCAAGGTTGTCAATCCTGGCTGTACATATAGTTACCTGGGAAGCTTTTAAAATTTACTGATGCCTGGACATCCACCTTCCCCCTAATCTTTGAAGGTAGACCAGACATTGTGAATCAGCAGAAACTCCCATTTATTATGTGTGCAAGTCAAGGGTGGGGGTAGATAGTGGGCTGAGAAGAAATCCAAAGTAATGCCAGTATTTTACAGGAGTTGGAGATGTACTATATATACAAAAGAGATTGAGATGGATTCCCAGGGCACTACTGGGAGGGTGGTGTTAGAGAAACAGGAAAGTGACACATTAAAGAAGCAGAGAGTGGTCAACGTTATCTAATTTACAGCTGAGGGAAGATAAGGACAGAAAAGTGGAGATTAGGTCAGTCAGAGATGTATCCCCAAAGCAGAAGTGAGTGAAGCAGAAGGGTGTGGGGGGCTACCACACTCTGGGAGTGGGGCTACAGTGCTCATAGAGCCTTCCACAGTGGGATTGGGAAGAATGTTGCCTGACATGGTCTGAGGATGCTGTCTTGGCATAAGGAGGTAAGAACATGGTAGAAAGGAAGACATATCTGAAAAGATAAGTCTGTACATCAAGTATAAAGGATAAGATAATAAGAGAATGATACAATTAACAAATAAGTGCTGGGAGAGTCCAGAAAGGAAGTTCTGAGGAGCATGTTTGAAACTCTGTTGAAATTGTTCAGGACATGGCCAAGAATAAAGACCAGGAATGGAGACCTCTTAAGTGAACCAGAGTTGGCTGTGGCTGTTTACAAGAATCATGTGCAGCCAAACAGAATTTAGCAGCTTAAGACAGTGCCAGGGTCCAGCCCCGGTGGATCCAGGGAATTCGAAGGGTGGACGGTGTTGGCGTGAGAAAGACTTGTTTATTTATTAATATAAGATTAGATTAGGAAACAATAGTGTAGTAGGAAAATTAAGTGGAGGAAGAGGGCTGAATAGCTTGGATTACGCGGAAGACCAATAAAATTCCAGACAAGGAATTTGCACCATCTACGTTGGGCCACCAGCGCTCACTTGAATATCTAAGGGTGCCTCGCCTTAGGCTCCCTTTCACGTGAGTCTTAACAGCTAGGGCAAGTAAATAGACTTGGCGAGCCTCCACACCCCAGGTGGAAATTCAGCCTGAAATTAGAGTGAAGAGGAGAGGAAAGAGAGAGACACGGGGGAAACCAGTCCAGCAACTAGCTCCATCCTCTGTTGTTCAGAAGGCCTTTTATACTTTTGATAAAACATGGAGATCAATGGGTAACACAAAGTTATGCAGCATTAGCAGTCCAGACTCTTATCAAAACCAGGCTTTTCTCTCTGCATACCTAATTGTATACACAAGTCTTAGGTAATTTACATCATCTTCCAGCCAAAAGGGCCAATTAACATTTTACAGCATTTTTTCTGATAAGGGTTTGTCAACCAGAAGACTTATTTGTGTTCATCTTCCCAAGGTCTGGTGCCACTCTCAGAAAGCATTAAATAAAATTACATTCTTACACAGCAAAGATACAGCAACTTATAACAAGTAGAGAGAGTACAGTGATTTACAGCAAAAGAGAAGCAATTAACTCAAAAGCCTAGTGTTGCTAACATCAAAACTACTATGTATCTTTTTCTACATCCTGCTTACATTGAGTAACATCCTTCCAGCTGCCTAAAAGATAAAGAATATGGAGGCCTGGCAGCAGTCATTGAGTCAACAGTGAAAACCCTCTACCAATATAATTTTTAACTCTTTAGAAAAGGCTCTGTATCTTAAGATGCTTGTAAGCTTTGTGCCTCTCACGGTTGGGGGGTTGTAAGCAATTCACAAGCTGTAAGAGGTCTGGGGAACCTGTTAGGCATGCTAGAGAGCAATCAGAGGGGGTTTTAACTGAAACATCCCTTTCAAATGCAGAAGGCTAAAGCCCTGATTTTACTTTTTCCAGAGAATATCAGAAGAGTGGAAAAGCAGGCAGATTCTTATTTTTTTTTTTTGGGCGGGGGGGTGGATGCTCAGGAAATTCCAGGGGGAAAACCTGAGGTCTGATTAGCTTTGCCATCAGAGCTCTTGCCACATGACCTTGTCATGGGTGGAATTCCTCACTCAGGCTCCTGGCAAGACAGGACTGAGAACTTTGGAGAGCACTGAAAGCTGAGCACTGAAGAATTGATGCTTTTGAAGTGTGGTGTTGGAGAAGACTCCTGAGAGTCCCTTGGACTGCAAGGAGATCCAACCAGTCCATTCTAAAGGAGATCAGTCCTGGGTGTTCTTTGGAAGGACTGATGCTAAAGCTGAAACTCCCATACTTTGGCCACCTCATGCGAAGAGTTGACTCATTGGAAAAGACCCTGATGCTGGGAGGGATTGGGGGCAGGAGAAGGGGATGACAGAAGATGAGATGGCTGGATGGCATCACTGACTCGATGGACATGAGTTTGGGTAAACTCTGGTAGTTGGTGATGGACAGGGAGGCGTGGCATGCTGCAATTCATGGAGTCTCAAAGAGTTGGACATGACTGAGCAACTGAACTGAACTGAACTGACTAAACTTGCTAGAACTTAATATTTTTAGAAGACAGAGTATAGAGAAATGTAAAGTGGAGATTTTTCACAAAGCTTGGCCATAAAGGGGCAGAAGTAATGTTGCAATATCTTGAAGAATGGTGAGGATCAGAGGGCTACTATGTTTTGTTTTTGAAAGCTGAAAAGAGATTTAGACACTGGTGATTTATAGCACTTTAAAGTTTACAAAGAATTTTCATTTATATGTAAGTCAAAAACAGAACATAACATTTAGAAATATCAGGATTTCATTTCTTTTAGGTTTTAACTAGCATTTATTGTTTGTCAGGAGAATCCTGATGTTTTCAGATTATTTTGAGGATAACAATATTGTCTTCCTGAAGAGCTGCTGTGACAATCAAATAGACTCATTAAAATTGTGTATTATAGTACTCATTATGTGCCGCTAAAAACATTGTAAAAGTTGTTCCTTATAATCTAATTGAAACATACTTTCAACATTTTCCTTGTTTCTTAATGGAAAATGTGCTGAATATTTCGTAACTGAGGTTAATCACTCATACGGAAAAATTGTGCAACCTTTCTTTCTGGATGTGCAGGCTCTAGGTTCTGGCTGGCTCTCAGATTCTAGGAGCTGAACAGAGAATAAGGACAAGTCTTAAAATATATATACATATACACTCACCCATGAAAAGGAATGAATTGAATTTGAATCAAATGAGGTGGATGAACCTAGAGCCTGTTACACAGTGAAGTGAATTAGAGAAGAACAAACACTGTATTAATATATTAATGCATATATATGGAATCAAAAAATGGTACTGATGAATCTACATGCAGGGTAGGAATAGAGACATGCGTTTAGAGAACCAACTTGTGGACACAGTAGGGGAAGGAGAGGGTGAAACGACTTGAGAGAGTAGCATTAGCATGTATACACTACTATGTATGAAACAGGTGGCTGGCAGGAAGCAGCTGTATAGTGCAGGGAACTCAGATCGGTGCTCTGAGATGACTTAGAGGGCTGGGGTCGTTGGGGGGCGTGCAGAGGGAGGGAGGCTCATATGTATACTTATGGCTGATTCAGTCAGTCTCTCCCATCAGGAAGCTTCCATAGCCTCTTATCCTTCTCCATCAGAGGGCAGACAGAAAACCACAATCACAGAAAACTAAACCATCTGATAACCTGGACCACAGCCTTGTCTAACTTAATGAAACTATGAGCCATGCCATGTAGGGCCACCCAAGACAGATGGATCATGCTGGAGAGTTCTGACAAAATGTGGTCCACTGGAGAAGGGAATGGCAAAGCACTTCAGTATTCTTGCCTTGAGAACTCCATGAACACTATGAACAGGCAAAAAGATAGGACACTGAAAGATGAACTCCCCAAGTTGGTAGGTACCCAATATGCTACGGGAGATCAGTGGAGAAATAACTCCAGAAAGAATGATGAAATGGAGCCAAAGCAAAAAAAAAAAAAAGAAAAAGAAAAGAAACAACCCCCAGATGTGGATATGACTGGTGATGGAAGTAAAGTCTGATGCTGTAAAGAGCAATATTGCATAGGAACCTGGAATGTTAGTTTCATGAATCAAGGCAAATTGAAAGTGGTCAAACAGGAGATGACAAGAGGGAACATGGACATTTTAGGAATCAGTGAACTAAAATGGACTGGAATGGATGAATTTAACTCAGATGACCTTTATACCTACTACTGTGGGCAAGAATCACTTAGAAGAAATGGAGTAGCCATCACAGTCAACAGAATAATCCAAAATGCAGTACTTGGATGCAATCTCAAAAACCACAGAATGATCTCTGTTCTTTTCCAAAGCAAATCATTCAGTATCATGGTAATCCAAGTCTATGCCCTGACCAGTAATGCTGAAGATGCTGAAGTTGAATTGTTCTATGAAGACCTATGAGACCTAGAACTAATACCCCCGAAAGATGTCCTTTTCATTATAGGGAACTGGAATGCAAAAGTAGGAAGTCAAGAAGCACCTGGAGTAACAGGCAAATTTGGCCTTGGAGTACAGAATGAAGCAGGGCAAAGGCTAATAGAGTTCTGCCAAGAGAATACACTGGTCATAGCAAACACCCTCTTCCAACAACACAAGAAAAGACTCTACACATGGACATCACCAGATGGTCAGTATCAAAATAAGATTGATTGTATTTTTTGCATCCAAAGATGGAAAAGCTCTATACAGTCAGCAAAAACAAGTCTGGGAGCTGACTGTGGCTCACATCATGAACTCCTTATTGCCAAATACAGACTGAAATTGAAGAAAGTAGGGAAAATCACTAGACTTTTCAGGTATGACCTACATCAAATCCCTTATGATTATACAATGAAAGTGACAAATAGATTCAGGGGATCAGATCTGATAGACAGAGTGCCTGAAGAACTATGGATGGGGGTTCGTGACATTGTACAGGAGGAGGTGATCAAGACCATACCCAAGAAAAGGAAATGCAAAAAGGCAAAATGGCTCTCTGAGGAGGACTTACAAATAGCTGTGAAAAGAAGAGAAGTGAAAGGCAAAGGAGAAAAGGAACAATATACCCATTTGAATGCAGAGTTCCAAAGAATAGCAAGGAGAGATTAGAAAGCCTTCCTCAGTGATCAATGCAAAGAAATAGGGAAAAAATAGAATGGGAAAGACTAGAGATCTCTTCAAGAAAATTAGAGATACCAAGGGAACATTTCATGCAAAGATGGGCATGATAAAGGACAGAAATGGTATGGACCTAAAAGAAGCATAAGATACTAAGAGGTGGCAAGAATATACAAAAGAACTATACAGAAAAGATCTTCATGACCCAGATAATCATGACATGATCATGTGGATATCTCTATGATGTGGTGTGATCACTCACCAAGAGCCAGACATCCTGGAATGCAAAGTCAAGTGGGCCTTAGAAAGCATCACTATGAACAAAGCTAGTGGAGGTGATGGAATTCCAGTTGAGCTATTTCAAATCCTGAAATATCATGCTCTGAAATAGATGCAGTCAATATGCCAGCAAATTTGGAAAACTCAGCAGCAGTCACAGGACTGGAAAAGGTGAGTTTTCATTCCAATCCCAAGGAAAGACAATGCAAAAGAATGCTCAAACTACCACACAACTGCACTCATCTCACACGCTAGCTTCCCTGATAGCTCAGACAGTAAAGTGTCTGTCTACAATGCAGGAGACCCAGGTTCGATCCCTGATTCAGGAAGATACCCTGGAGAAGGAAATGGCAACCCACTTCTGTATTCATGCCTGGAAAATCCCATGGACCGAGGAGCCTGGTGTGCTACAATCCAATGGATCTCAAAGAGTCGGACACGACTGAGCAACTTCACTTCACTTCACTTCACTGCACTTCACACACTAGCAAAGTGATGCTCAAAATTCTCCAACCCAGGCTTCAACAGTACATGAACCAAGAACTTCCAGATGGTAAGCTGGATTTAGAAAAGGCAGAGGAACCAGACATCAAATTGTCAACATCCAACCTCTGTTGGATCATCGAAAGAGCAAGAAAGTTCCAGAAAAACATCTACTTCTGCTTTATTGACCATACTAAAGCCTTTGACTGTGTGGATCAGAGCATAATGTGGAAAATTCTTCAAGAGATGGAAATACCAGACCACCACATCTGCCTCCTGAGAAATCTGTATGCAGGTCAGGAAGTAACATTTAGAACTGCACATGGAACAACAGACTGGTTCCAAATTGGGAAAGGAGTATGTCAAGCCTGTATATTGTCACCCTGCTTATTTAACTTAAATGCAGAGTACATCATGAGAAATGCTGGACTGGATGAAGCATAAGCTGGAATCCAGATTGCCGGGAGAAATATCAATAACCTCAGATATGCAGATGACACCACCTTTACTGCAGAAAGCAAAGGAGAACTAAAGAGCCTCTTGATGAAAGTGAAAGAGGAGAGAAAAGGTTGGCTTAAAATTCAGCATGCTGAAAACTAAGATCATTGCATCTGGTCCTATCACTTCATGGCAGATAGATGGGGAAACAATGGAAACAGTGACAGACTTTATTTTGGGGGGCTCCAAAATCACTGCAGATGGTGACTGCTGCCATGAAATTAAAAGGTGCTTGCTGCTTGGAAGAAAAGCTATGACCAACCTAAAGAGCACATTAAAAAGCAGAAACATTACTTTACCGACAAAGTACGTCTAGTCAAAGCTATGGTTTTTCCAGTGTGGATGTGAAAGATGGACTATAAAGAAAGCTGAGCACTTAAGAATTAATGCTTTTGAACTGTGGTGTTGGAGAAGACTCTTCAGAGTCCCTTGGACAGTAAGGAGATCCAACCAGTCCATCCTAAAGGAAATCAGTCCCAAATATTCATTGGAAGGACAGATGGTGAAACTCCAATACTTTGGCCACCTGATGCAAAGAACTGGCTCATTGGAAAAGACCCTGATGCTGGGAAAGATTGAAGGCAGGAGGAGAAGGGGACGACAGAGGATGAGATGGCTGGATGGCATCACTGACTCAATGGACATGAGTTTGGGTAAACTCTGAGAGTTGGTAATGGACAGGGAGACCTGGAGTGCTGCAGTCCATGGGGTCTCAAAGAGTCGGACATGACTAATCAACTGAAGTGAACTGAACTGATGGCTCATTCACATTGTTGTACAGCGGAAGCCAGGAAGCAATTATTCCCAAACTAATTTTTTTTTCTTTAAGTACAGTGAATTTGAAGTATGATTATCAAACTAGGACTATCACCCACACAGGGAATTGTTGAAAAATGAGAGAAGATAGCAGCAGCTGGTCTGCAGATAAGATCTGGAGTCTGATCCAACATTGAAGTAACAGTGAAAATTCTCAAGTTCATGTTTGGGTCTTTGTATGTTAGTTTTCTGTAATTCACAAAATTGGAAAGGTAATAGCAACATCCAGGAATCATTTTAGCATTGCTCTTCTCTAGGTTGTATGAGTGCATTTTTAAATGATTGAATACAGCCATTTACAGATAATCATTCCTTTTTAAAAAGTTGCCCACTAAAATCCCTAATCCCATTAAAAATATTTTTTATTTACTTCTCATTGCATGTATTAATTCTGTGTTGGTTTTCTTCCACATCAAGTACAAGAGTCAATAAGCACTTTTTTATGGCTTCCTCTATTGTTTCTTCAGGTGTTTACAAAAGCAGTTGTATTCAACATTGCATGCCATTTACATTTTAAAATTTGGTTTTCATCTGTTCACGAATTTTGGAAAATTAGCCATTTTGAGTATTTTCCATGCCTTGTTTCATCCCAGGGGTGAAATTTTTGGAAAGCCCTAGTAACATATGTTAATCATTTTTGATGATGAGAAGGTAGGAAGGGAAAAAATCATCTCTTTTTTTAAAGGGAGGTAAGAGACATAAGATTTACCATCTTAACCATTTTTAAGTGCATAGTGCAGTCATGTTAACAGTATGTATATCATTGTGCAGTGAGTTTCTCCAGCTTTTTTCATCTTTCAAAACTCTAGTTCAATACTTGTCGAACAACTCTTTCTCCTACCTCCACCCCAAGCAAAACCCATTCTACTTTCTAATTCTAAGGGTTTGACTATTTAGATACTTTAAGTGGAGACATGCAGTATTTGTCTTTTTCGTGGCTAGCTTATTCACATAATGTTCATTGATGTTGTACCATATTGCAGGATTTCCATCTTTTTTGAGGCTAATTATTATACCATTGTATGTTTATACCACATTTCTTTATCCGTTTATCCACTGAAAGACATTTAGGTTGTTTCCACCTCTTAGGCTGTTGTAAATAATGTTGCAATGAATATGGATGTGCAAGTATGTCTTTAAGATCCTGTTTTTAGTTCTTGGATTGCTGGATCATATGATAATTCTAATTTCAATTTTTAGAGGATATTTATTTATACAGTGTTCCTTAGTGACTATGCCATTTTACTCTCCAAACAACAGTGTAAAATTGTTCCAGTTTCTCCGTACCTTTACTGACACTTGTCATTTTCTGTTTTGTTGTTGTTATTTTTCTAGCTGGTATGAGGTGGTATCTCATTGTGGTTTTGGATTTGCACTTTCTTGATTATGACTAATGTTGAGCATCTTTTCATGTACTCATGGACCTTTATTATATGTTCTTTGGAGAAATGTCTATTCAAGTCATTTTTTCATTTTCAATTGATTTTTTTTTCTATTGAGTTGTAGGAGTTCTTTATATACTTTGGAGATTAACCCCTTATCATATATATAGTTTGTAAATATTTTCTCCCATTCCATAGGTTGCCTTTTCACTCTTGATTGTTTCCTTTGCTGCAGAGAAATTTTTATTTTGATATAGTATTGTTCATCAATTTTTGCTTTTGCTTTCTGTACTTTTATTCTCATATCAAAAAAATTACTGCCAAATCCAGTGTCATGAAGCTTTCTCCACATGTTTTATTCTGGGAGATTTAAGTCCATTCTTACTTAATTTTTAAATATGTGTAAGATATTCAAATACATTATTTGAATGTGGATATTCAGTTATCTTAAGACCATTTATAAAATAGACTATTGTGTAGCCTTCGCATCCTTGTCAAAGATCATTTGAAAATATACGTGAAAGTTTATTTGTGGAATCTCTGCTCTGTTCCATTGGTCTATATAGCTCTATGTCAGTACCATACTGTTTTGATTCCGGTATCTTTGGAATATGTTTGAAGTCAGGAATGTGAGGCCTCCAGCTTTACTTTTCTTTCTCAAGTTTGTTTTGGCTAGACAGAGTACTTGAAGAATCTATATGAATTTTAATATTTTTTTGTTTCTCTGCAAAATTACCTTTGGGATTTTGATAGGAATTGCATTGACTATAGATTGTTTTGGGTAGTATGGACATTTTAATAATGTTAAGTCTTCCACTTCTTAACACAGAGTGTATTTCCACGTATTTTGGTTATATTTCATTTCTTTCACCAGTGTTTTATACTTTTTAGTGTGTAAGACTTTCACATTCTGGGCTAAGTTTATTCCTAATTATTTTTTGATTGTAATTGAATTAAATTTGATTGTAATTTAAAAAATTATTTTTACATTGTAATTGAGATTTTTCCCTAATTTATTTTTGAGATTGTACATTGTTAGTGCCTAGACATGCAACTGATTTTTTCGTGAAATCAATAAGGTTTCTTGCATAAAAGTTCATATCATGTCATGAGAATAGAGATAATTTTACTTCTTTATGATTAAGATGCCTTTAATTTCAAGCCTGATTTCCATGACTAGGAGTTCCAATTCAGTATCACAGAGAAATGGCAAGAGTGGATATCCTTGCATTATATCTGAGCTTAGTAGAGAAGTTTTCTGGTTTTCACATAGAGCAGGATGTCACCTATGGGTTTTTAATATATGGACATTATTTTTTAGCAATTTCCTTATATATCTAGTTTATTGAGTGTGTTTATCATGAGAAATTGTTGAATTTTGCCAAGTGCTTTTTCTGCATATATTAAGATGATAACATGATTTTTTAAATCATTTGTTCTGTTAATATGGTGTATCATATTGACTGATTTTCATATGTTTGAGACATCATTGCATCCCAGAGAGGAGTCTCAACTGGTTATGGCACATAATTCTTTTAAGGTGCTGTTGAAATCAGTTTATTAATATTTTGTTGAGGATTTTTACATCCATTAATATATTCACCAGGGATATTGGTCTGTAGTTTTCTTTTCTTTTTTTTTTCCAGTGTCTTTGTCTGGTTTTAGTATCAGAGTAAGGCTGACCTGATAAAATAAGTCTGGAAGTGTTCTAGCCTCTTTAATTATTTTGGAAGAGTTTGAGAAGAATTGGTGTTAATTATTCTTTATGTGTTTGGAAAAATTCATTAGTGAAGCCATCTGTTCCTCTTTATTGCCTTTTGTATGTTTGCTTTTTAAAACCTCTTTTTAAAAATAATTTAATTTTTTCTTGAAGGATAATTGCTTTACAGACTTTTGCTGTTTTCTGTTAAACCTCAACATGAACCAGCCATATGTATACATACATCCCCTCCCTCTGTTCAGGCTTTTGATTTGTTATTCAATCTCCTTACTAGTCACAGCTCTGTTCAGATTTTTTTCTTGCTTCATGATTTCATTTTGGTAGGGTGTACATTTGTATAAATTTATTTATTTCTTATAGGTTGTCTAATTTGGTGTATAATTGTTCATGGTAGTCTCTTATGATACTTTTAATTCCATGGCATCAGTTGTAATGTCTCCTCTTTCATTTCTGATTTTTGTTATTTGAGCTTTTTCACTGCTTTTTTTTTTTTTTTTGGGCTAAGGAATGATCAATTCCATTGATTTAAAAAACTCTTAGTTTTATTGATTTTTTGTTTTCCTACTATTTTATTTATAATCTTCTTTTTTTAATTTGGTTCCTTTTGTTTCATTTTCACTTTGTTCCTCTTTTTCTAGTTCCTTGAGATATGAAGCTATGTTGTTGATTTGCAATCTTTCTTTCTTTTTTATTTTGGCTGTGTGGCATGTAAGATTTCAGTTCCCCAGCCAGGGATTGAACCTGCACTCTCTGCACTGGGAGTGCAGAGTCTTAGCCACTGGACCACCAGGGAAGTCCCATCTTTCTCCTTTTAAAATGTAGACAGTTACTGCTATAAAGTTCCCTCTTAGTGCTGCTTTTGTTGCATTTCATGTTTTTATGTTTTGTTTTTGTTTTGTCTCAAGGTATTATCTAATTTTCCTTTAAATTTCTTCTTTGACCTATTAATTGTTCAAGAGCATGTTAATTTCCATGTATTTGTGAATTTTCTAGTTTTTCTTTGCTACTTATTTCTAGTTTCATTCTGTTCTAATCAGAAAAGATAGTTGGTATAATATTCTTAAGTTGTTGTAATTCTGTGGACTAAAATATGATCTGGTGAATGTTCCATATGCACTTGGCGATACACTTGGGAATGTAACACTTGAGAATGTGTGCTATGCTATTGTTGGGTCGTATTCTGTATCTGTATGTTAGGTCCATTTAGTCTATAATATTGTTCAAGTCCTCTCTCCTTATTGATCTTCAGTTTGGTTGATACACCCATTATTGAGAGTGGGGTATTGAAATACCCTACTATTATTGTGGTGCTGTCTATTTATCCCTTCAGCTGAGTCAGTGTTTGCTTCTTATGTTTGGGTGCTCTGCTGTTAGGTGGATATATATTTATAATTGTTATATCTTCCTGGTAAATAGATGTTTTTAATATAATGTCTTTCTTTGTCTCATGATAGTTTAGACTTAAACTCTAGCTTGTTTGATATAAGCACAGCCATCCTGTTGTCCTTGGGGTACAGTTGGCATGAAATATCTTTTTCCATTCTTTCACTTTCAGCTTATGGGTGTTCTTATATCTAAAATGAGTCTTTTCTAGACAATATGTAGTTGGATCTTGTGGATTTTTTTTATTCATTCAACCACTCTTTGTTTTTTTCATTAGGAACTTTTATCCATTTTTGTCTAAAGTAATTATTGATTGGGAGGGACTTAGTATTGACATTTTAAAATTGTTTTCTGTATGTTTTATAGTTATTTTATCCCCCTTTTCTTTGTTTGTTGCCTTTTGTATTTCAAAGTGATTTTGAAATCACTTCTGAAATCACTTCTTTTGATTTTTTAAAGTGACAAGCTTGAGTTTCTTCTTATTTTCATTTGTGTTCCTTCTATAGGTGTTTTCTTTGTGGTTACCATGGGAATTACATAAAACATCTTTAATTTTTAACAATCTACTTTAAACTCATAACAACTTAACTTTAATCACATCTAAAACTCTGCTCCTTTAATTTTCTCTTCCACTTTATGTTATCAAAACATAAGTTCACAAGTTACATCTTTTTAAATTTTGATCCATTTACAAAGCTTTATACTTAAACCTATTGGGGGGGCGGTAAAAGAGACTATTTATTGAATATTTCTATCCATTATTTCTTTTTGTAATGGAGATATAATTGACATATAACACTGTCTTACTTTTAGCTGTATAACATAACGATTTGGTATATTGATATTATAATTGTGAAATAATTACCAGAGTAAGTTTAGTTAATATCCATCACCACACAATTACAAATTTTTTTTCTTGTGATGAGAACTTTTAAGATCCAGTCTCTTAGCAATTTTCAAATATACAATACAGTCTTGTTAACTACAGTCACTATGTTGTCTATCATGTTTTTATTTTTTTTTAATTTTATACCAAAGTAAAAGTGATTTATACACCACCATTATAATGTTACAGGATCTGGTGTTTGTCTATAAATTTACCTTTATCACAGGGCTTTATATTTTTGTGTGCTTTCGTGTTACTGCCTAGAGTCTTTTTCATTTGAACTTGAAAGACTTCCCCCAGCATTTGTTTTGAGGCAGGTCTAGTGGTTATGAGCTCTCTGAACTTTTATCAGAGATCTTTATTTTTTCTTCATTTTTGAAGGACAGTTTTGCTAGACGTAATGTTCTTAGTGGAATTTTTTTCTTTCAGCACTTTGAATAAATTACCCCACTCCATTTTGGCCTGGAGTTTTCATACTCTTTTGACCCTCTACATTGTTGTTATACTAAATCTCTGTGGGAGACTAAGTCCAGGGTTTTCTATTCAGTCATTTTGATGACATCACTCCCAACTTTTTTCTTAAGTGATTGAATTATGTTCCAGTGTTTCAGTGGCTGGACATTTGAGATATAATAGATATTTCAAAAATCATCCAAATGTTTAAAAAATCTGTTTCTCAAGTCAGTCATTAATAAGAAGATGTTTAGAAATAGCATAACTAGAACTCTAGAATTATTTACTCATGGAAAACTCTGAATGAAAGGTTCACCTTACCTAAATGTAGCCACAGATATTGATTTTTATATTTCCATTGCATTTATTGTTATATAACTTTGCCCTTAAGTGAATAGTTCACTATTTCTGTAGGTGGTATTAGTGTTTTAACAGTAGTTTTGTAAAGAAGAAAAGAACGAGAACATTAAATGTCTTATATTTTTGATGCTATGTTAGATTTAAAGTGATATTCATAAAAGCCTGAAAATAGGGTAAATTCTTCTATATGTTTCACTTATGTCATAGAAATGATGGTATAGTGTTGGTTTTTATGTTTTACCATTTCTACCTCAATGTGAAATGAGCTGGGATTTTAAGTTTTGTCCAGACACAGACTGTATTTAAAATGTGTACATTAAGCCAAGACCTAGAAGAATCCAAGATCCTTTAGTTATTTTCTCTTTTCCCAGACAATTTCAAATTTAAACTTCATTAAAGGAAGAACATATATGAATGTTTGCAGTTCTTTGCTGACTTTGAAATATTTTAATTTCAAATATTTTCATTGAGTGAAATTGTGTGCTGCACTTTAATTTTATATTATGAACATTTATTTGCAATAAAGATAATATTGTTGCTTTTGTGACAGGGGCTATATGTGATTCTTATTGACAATTTTATACTCATCTCTATTCTTTTACATGCAAGCAATCTCTATATTTGCTTTTGTAATTGGGTCTATAATAAGCATTCTAACACATGAAGAACAGTCCATCAGCAAGATTGTACATCTGCCTGCATAGTTGTTTCTTTTCTTACTGCCATTCCTAAGAATATGTGACAAGCCAGTTGAAATAGTCTCCTGTGTTTCAAAAATAAATTGTAAACAGTGCTGTGATGAACATTGTGGTAGGTGTTTCTTTCAATTCTGGTTTCCTTGGTGTGTATGCCCAGCAGTGGGATTGCTGGGTCATATTTCTAGTTTTTTAAGGAATCTCCACACTGTTCTCCATAGTGGCTGTGCTAGTATGCATATGAATGGATAAGAAAGCTGTGGTACATATATACAATGGAATATTACTCAGCTATTAAAAAGAATGCATTTGAATCACTTCTAACGAGGTGGAAGA
The DNA here is from genome assembly GCF_032405125.1 of Capricornis sumatraensis. Lineage (NCBI taxonomy): Eukaryota > Metazoa > Chordata > Mammalia > Artiodactyla > Bovidae > Capricornis > Capricornis sumatraensis. The sequence goes on from NC_091085.1 coordinate 10,664,432, forward strand.
AACTCAGAAAGAAAAACACCAATACAGTATAGTAATGCATATATATAGAATTTAGAAAGATGGTAACTATGAACCTATATGTGAGACAGCAAAAGAAACACAGATGTATAGAACAGTCTTTTGGACTCTGTGGAAGAAGGCGAAGGTGGGATGATTTGAGAGAATAGCATTGAAACATGTATACTACCATATGTGAAACAGATCGCCAGTCCAGGTTCGATGCATGAGACCAGGTGCTCAGGGCTGCTGCACTGGGATGACCCTGAGGGATGGGATGGGGAGGGAGACAGGAGGAGGGTTCAGGATGGAGAACACACGTACACCCATGACTGATTCATGTCAATGTATGGCAAAAACCACTACAATATTGTAAAGTAATTAGCCTCCAATTAAAATAAATTAATTAATTTAATTTAAAAATAAATTGTATCAGGAAGCACAGAACTGTGATTTAACACTGAAGATAAAATTTGTTATACTACCATGAAGTCATATTCCTACCAAATATGTCAATCATTTTTGTTAGTGAGGTCTCCTGAAATGTAACAAAATAAGCATCAGATTATAATGCAATTTGAATTAAAATCCTTTATTTTGTGAATGAATGACTTCATAACTAGCTTGAAAAGAGTAATCATTTGGAAACTCTGATAAAGGATTTTTAAACTTTGTTACAGTTTATAGTAAACATAATATTTTAAAAGAGAGTAAAATATCCAGTTTGGGTTTTCCTATTCTTTCTCCATTATGAATATTATTTTATGTCTTTTTCACAGAATTTTAAGTTTTGTTGACAATATCACATATTTATTTCCTTTAATATTTATATTGATCATTGTATTTCTCTTTGAGAGTTAAATGTTGAAAGGTTCCTAGGGAAAATATTGCCTGTTTCACGCCTTTTACTTCTACTCTTCATGTTAGTGAAAACATTTTATTATCCAAACAAAAATACATCAATTTGACTTCATTTAGGGATTATTTTTACCATGATTTCTATCGGGATTTGTTTCAAGCTTGTTCCTAGACCCTGCAGAGTAGGATTTAATGAGGAAACCCAGCAGAGATATTAAATAGGTGCTATTTTTTAGCTACTGCAAATTCCAGTATCAGAAGTTGTATTCTTCATTGAGTCAAAGAAAAATTGCTTTTGCTTTAGAAGTTTCCTTTGAGCAGGGAAACATTATTCTAATCTCTCACACTTCACTAATAACCTCTACTCCTTACTTCCTCTCTCTGACTCCTCTATTATTTCCTGTCTTTCCACACTTATTAAGCACCTACTTTCTACAAAAACAACTTTGTCTTCCAGTTTTATTGAGATGTAATTAACATACAGCATTGTATAATTTTAAGATATACAGCATCATGATTTGACTTCCATATATCATGAAATGATTATTGCCAGGGTCCAGCCCCGGTGGATCCAGGGTAATTCAAAGGGGAGATGGAATCAGCATCCTAGGAAAAAACTTATTTAATTACAGATATATAGAGAGATTAGAAATGGATAGTGTAGTAGGAAATATTAGTGGAGAAAAAGAGGCTGAATAACTTGGTTTATGTGGGATACCAATAAAACTCCAAGACAAGGAATTTGCACCATCTACGTTGGGCCACCAGCACCCGTTTGAATATCGGAGGATGCCCCGCCTTGGGCTCCCTCTCTCACGGATCTTAGAAGCCAGGGCAAGTAAGTAGATGTGATGAGTACCCACGCTCCAAATGGGAATTCAGCCAGAAGGGGAAAGAAAGAATGACACGGGGGAATCAGTCTTTCCAGAAACGGATCCAATTTCTTTATTTTTTAGGTTTGCTTATATACCTTTTGTTACACATAGAGACAAATGGAAATTTTAAAGTCACGCAGGGGTCAGCAGTCCTGATCTTTATCAAAATCAGGTGCTTGACATAAATGTATATTAAAAAAAAAAAGGTCTTAGGGGTTTTACATCATCTTCTGGCCATGAGGCCTGCTGACATTCTATGACCCTTTCTTTCTGATAATGGTCAGTTAACCAGAAAACTTATTTTTTCCAAGGGTGTTTTTTCTTAAACCAGGTGCCACCCTCTGAAGGTACCAGATAAAGTTGCATTCCTATAGGGTGAGGATGTAGTGGGTTACAACTAAGAAAGGAATTTATTTAACCTAAAGTCAACATGATTAATCTTAAAGGTTAATACTTATTTCTCCTATATGCTAGTTATATTCATTATGAGAGCAGGGAATATGGAGATTTAGCAGCAAACATCAGCCCAACAAATGAAAACCCTTCACCAATGTTCCCCTTAAGATCTATTTAGTCTTAAGATAGTGATAAAGTTACATTTTTACATAGCAAGGACACAGTAATTTATAACAAAGTACAGTGATCTATAACAAAAAAGAAAATTCATTAACTCAAAAAGTCTAGTATTGCTAACATCAAAAACTACTATATTTCCTTTTCTATATTCCAAATACATTAATATATCCCCAGGTGCCTAAGGATATGGAGGCCTGGCGGCAATCATTGACTCAACAATGAGAAAAACCCTATGCTAATTAAGATTTTCAAAATACTCCAAGCTCTCTGTGCTGTTTATGGTTGAGGGGTAGTAAACAATCATATGCGTAGTGGCAGGAGTGTGGATAATCCTGTTACACAAGCTAGTCTGCCAGCAGAGAGGTTTGACCTGAGACACCCTTGTCACGCCCAGGAATTTTTATTGACTGGAGCTGCAAGTTTACTCCTTCTCCGAGAGAAGCGGTGGGGAACAGCCCCCATAAAGTCAGAGGTGTAGGTGAGAGCATGAAACAGTAAAGTAGGTAGACTCTGGTTTTGGGGGTAGATGCTCAGGAACAGGGGGTTTCCTGAGGCTCGATCCCGCCTTTGTGTATGCCGAAGCCTCCTTCCTCATGACCTTTGCCATGGACGGAGTTCCTCACTCTGGGTCCCGGCAGATTATCACAATAAGTTTGGTGAACCCCTATCATCTCATATAGATATAAAATAAAAGAAAATGATAACTTAGGATTTATTCTCTCAGCAACTTTCATATATAACATACATCTGGGTTGATTATATTTATTATGTTGTACATTATATCCCTTAGCATTTGTTTATCTTGTAACTGTAAGTTTATACCTGTTGACTGCTTTCACCAAATTCCATCATCCTATATCCCCCCGCCTCTGGAAATAAAAAATCTGATATCTTTCTCTATGAGTTTATCTATTTTTGAAGTGTAATTGACCTAATATAGTATGTTGTTCCCTGGTATACAACACAGCTATTAGCTATAACTACACATTCTTCAGCGATCAATGCAAAGAAATAGAGGAAAAGAACAGAATTGGAAAGACTAGAGATCTCTTCAAGAAAATTAGAGATACCAAGGGAACATTTCATGCAAAGATGGGCTCGATAAAGGACAGAAATGGTATGGACCTAACAAAGGCAGAAGATATTAAGAAGAGGTGGCAAGAATACACAGAAGAACTGTACAAAAAAGATCTTCACAACCTGGATAATCATGATGGTGTAATCACTCACCTAGAGCCAGACATCTTGGAATGTGAAGTCAAGTGGGCCTTAGAAAGCATCACTGCAAACAAAGCTAGTGGAGGTGATGGAATTCCAGTGGAACTATTTCAAATCCTGAAAGATGATGCTGTGAAAGTGCTGCCCTCAATATGCCAGCAAATTTGGAAAACTCAGCAGTGGCCACAGGACTGGAAAAGGTCAGTTTTCATTCCAATCCCAAACAAAGGCAATGCCAAAGAATGCTCAAACTACCACACAATTGCAGTCATCTCACATGCTAGTAAAGTAATGGTCAAAATTCTCCAAGCCAGGCTTCAACAATATGTGAACCATGAACTTCCTGATGTTCAAGCTGGTTTTAGAAAAGGCAGAGGAACCAGAGATCAAATTGCCAACATCCGCTGGATCATGGAAAAAGAAGAGAGTTCCAGAAAAACATCTATTTCTGTTTTATTGACTATGCCAAAGCCTTTGAGTGTGTGGATCACAATAAACTGTGGAAAATTCTGAAAGAGATGGGAATACCAGACCACCTGACCTGCCTCTTGAGAAATCTGTATGCAGATCAGGAAGCAACAGTTAGAACTGGACATGGAACAACAGACTGGTTCCAAATAGGAAAAGGAGTACGTCAAGGCTGTATATTGTCACCCTGCTTATTTAACTTCTATGCAGAGTACATCATGAGAAACCCTGGACTGGAAGAAACACAAGCTGGAATCAAGATTGCCGGGAGAAATATCAATAACCTCAGATATGCAGATGACACCACCCTTATGGCAGAAAGTGAAGAGAAACTAATGTTGGCTTCAAGCTCAACATTCAGAAAAGGAAGATCATGGCATCCGGCTCCCATCGCTTCATGGGAAATAGATGGGGAAACAGTGGAAACAGTGTCACACTTTATTTTTGGGGGCTCCAAAATCACTGCAGATGGTGACTGCAGCCATGAAATTAAAAGACGCTTACTCCTTGGAAGGAAAGTTATGACCAACCTATATAGCATATTCAAAAGCAGAGACATTACTTTGCTGACTAAGGTCTGTCTAGTCAAGGCTATGTTTTTTCCAGTGGTCATGTATGGATGTGAGATTTGGTCTGTGAAGAAGGCTGAGTGCCAAAGAATTGATGCTTTGGAACTGTGGTGTTGGAGAACACTCTTGAGAGTCCCTTGGACTGCAAGGAGATCCAACCAGTCCATTCTGAAGGAGATCAGCCCTGGGATTTCTTTGGAAGGAATGATGCTAAAGCTGAAACTCCATTACTTTGGCCACCTCATGCGAAGAACTGACTCATTGGAAAAGACTCTGATGCTGGGAGGGATTGGGGGCAGGAGGAGAAGGGGATGACAGAGGATGAGATGGCATCATGGACTCGATGGACGTGAGTCTGAGTGAACTCTGGGAGATGGTGATGGACAGGGAAGCCTGGCGTGCTGCGATTCAGGGGGTCACAAAGAGTCGGACACAACTGAGCGACTGAACTGAACACATTGCAAAATTATCACCATTATAAGTCTAGTGTCCTCTGTCACCATACATATATATTACATTTATTACTAGCTTTCTCATACTGTGGCCAGTGCTGAGTTTTCCAAATTTGCTGGCATATTGAGTGCAGCACATTCACAGCATCATCTTTCAGGATTTGAAATAGTTCAACTGGAATTCCATCACCTCCATTAGCGTTGTTTGTAGTGATGCTTTTAAGGCCCACTTGACTTCGCATTCCAGGATGTCTAGCTAGGTTGGTGATCACACCATCATGTTTATCTGGGTCATTAAGATCTCTTTTGTATAGTTCTTCTGTGTTTTCTTGCCACCTCTTCTTAATATCCTCTGCTTCTGTTAGGTATATATTATTTCTGTCCTTTATTCTGGTCATCTTTGCCTGAAATGTTCCCTTGGTATCTCTAATATTCTTGAAGAGATCTCTAGTCTTCCCCATTCTGTTATTTTCTTCTATTTCTTTGCAGTGATCACTGAGGAAGGCTTTCTAATCTCTCCTTGTTATTCTTTGGAACTCTGCATTCAAATGGGTATATCTTTCTTTTTCTCTTTTGCCTGTCACTTCTCCTCTTTTCTCAGCTATTTGTAAGGCCTCCTCAGACAAGCATTTTGAATTTTTGTATTTTTTTCCCCTTGGGGATGGTCTTGATCACTGCCTCCTGTGCAATGTCGTGAACCTCTGTCCATACTTCTTCAGACACTCTGTCTTACCAGATCTAATCCCTTGAATCTATTTGTTGCTTCTACTATATAATCGTAAGGGATTTGATGTAGGTCATACCTAAATGGTCTAGCGATTTCCCCTACTTTCTTCAATTTAAGTCTGAATTTTGCAATAAGGAGTTCATGATCTGAGCCAGAGTCAGTGCCCAGTCTTGCTTTTACTAACTAGATAGAGCCTCTCCATCCCTGGCTGCTAAGAACATAATCAATCTGATTTCAGTATTAAGCACCTGGTGATGTCCATGTGTAGGCTTCTCTTGCGTTGTTGGAAGAGTGTTTGCTACAATCAATTTGTTTTCTTGGCAAAATTCTGTTAGCCTTTGCCCTGCTTATTTTGTACTCCAAGGCCAAATTTTCCTGTTACTCCAGGTATCTCTTGACTTCCTACTTTTGCATTCCAGTACCCTATGATGAAAAGGGCATATTTTTGGGGTGGTTCACCTAGAGCCAGACATCCTGGAATGTGAAGTCAAGTGGACCTTAGGAAGCATCACTATGAACAAAGCTAATGAAGGTGGTGGAATTCCAGTTGAGCTGTTTCAAATCCTAACAGATGATGCTGGGAAAGTGCTGCATTCAATACGCCAGTAAATTTGGAAAATTCAGCAGTGGCCACAGGACTGGAAAAGGTCAGTTTTCATTCCAATCCTAAAGAAAGGCAATGCCAAAGAATATTCAAACTACCACATAGTTTCACTCATCTTACATGCTAGCAAAGTAATGCTCAAAATTCTCCAAGCCAGGCTTCAACAGTACTTGAACCCTGAACTTCCAGAGGTTCAAGCCAGATTTGAAAAGGCAGAGAAAACAGAGATCAGATTGCTAGCATCCACTAGATCATAAAAAAGGCAAGAGAGTTCCAGAAAAACATCCACTTCTGCTTTATTGACTATGGCAAATCGTTTGACTGTGTGGATCACAACATGATGTGGAAAATTCTTAAAAGATGGACATACCAGATCACCTTACCTGCCTCCTGAGAAATCTGTATGCAAGTCAAGAAGCAACAGTTAGAACCAGACATGGAATAACATACTGGTTCCAAATTGGGAAAGGAGTATGTCAAGGTTGTATATTGTCACCCTGATTATTTAACTTTGATGCAGAGTACATCATTATAAATGCTGGACTGGATGAAGCTCAAACTCGAATCAAGATTGCTGGAAGAAATATCAATAACCTCAGATACATAGATAACACCACCTTTATGGCAGAAAGCAAACAAGAACTAAAGAGCCTCTTGATGAAAGTGAAAGAAGAGACTGAAAAAGTTGCCTTAAAACTCAACATTCAAAATACGAAGTTCATGGCATCAGGTCCCATCATTTCATGGCAAAAGATGGGGAGACAATGTAAACAGTGACAGACTTTATTTTCTTGGGCTCCAAAATCCCTGCAGATGGTGACTGCAGTCATGAAATTAAAATACATTTGCTCCTTGAAAGAAAAGCTATGACCAACATAGACAGCATATTAAAATTCAGAGACATTAGTTTGCCAATAAAGGTCCATCTAGTCAAAGCTTTGGTTTTTCCAATAGTCATGTATGGATGTGAGAGTTGGACTATAAAGAAAGCTGAGTGCCAAAGAATTGATGCTTTTCAACTGTGGTGTTGGCGAAGACTCTTGAGAGTCCCTTGGACTGTGAGGAGATCCAACCTGTCAACCCTAAAAGAAATCAGTCCTGAATATTCACTGGAAGGACTGATGCTGAAGCTGAAACTCCAATAATTTGGCCACCTGATGTGAAGAACTGACTCACTAGGAAAGACCCTGATGCTGGGAAAGATTGAAGCCAGGTAGAAAAGGGGACAACAGAGGATAAGATGGCATCGCCTCTTTGATGGACATGAGTTTGATCAAGCTCCGGGAATTGGTGATGGACAAGGAAGCCTGGCATGCTGAAGTCCATAGGGCTGCAAAGAATCTGACATTACTGAGCAACTGAACTGAACTCAACTTTTTTTTCTGAAACATGGGCTTTATGAAATGATTAGTCCAATGGGAAACGACGGAATACACTGACACCACAGAAAGCATTCTCACTATGGAATACATTGTCAAGTCTTAATCACCTGTCACCTCTGAGATTTATTCAGTTCAAGAAGTAAAGTCACTAGATGTCAGCTTCCTCAGTCGTTACATGGATAAAATGACCAACTGCGCACGGCTGTCTTTAGGTTGAAAAGTGTACACATTCTTCATAAACTGACACGGGGTATGAATCTCAGTTTGGGGTGTGTTTCACGTTCGATGTTAAAATAACATGAACAGGATGACAGCTTATACTGAACGGTCTCGGATTTGTGATCTCTGAAGAAGATCCACCTTTGGGACCAGGTGAGTGAACTCAACTTCTTATACTGTACATTCCAAATTCACGATTCATTGATTTTGTACCTAGTAGTCTCCCTCACCTATTTCTCTCGTCCCTTTTGGGCAATCACCTGTTTGTTCTTTGTATATATGTATGATTCTGATTCTGTTTGGTTATGCTTTTTGTTTTTTTGTTTTTATTTTTTTTGCTTTTTAGAATCTACATTAAGTGAAATCATATAGTATTTGTCTGTCTCTGTCAGACTTATTTCACTTAGTGTAGCTCCCTCTAGGTCTGTCCAAGTTGTTGAAACTGACAAAATTTCATTCTTTTTATGACTGAGTAATAGTCCATTGTACATACATACCACATCTTCTCTATGCATTTATCTATTGATGAACACTTGAAAATGATATGTGTTCTACTGCTTTGTGATGGAATGTTCTGTACATATTTATTAGGTCCATCTGGTCTAATGTGCTGCTTAATGTTGGTATTTCCTTGTTGATTTTCTCTCTGTATGATCTCTCTATTGAGGTAAGTAGGGTGTGAAAGTCAACTACTATTATAGTATTACCGTCAGTTTCTCCTTTTATGTCTGTTAATATACACTTTATGTATTTAGGTGCTCCCATGTTTGGTGTATATATACTTTTAGTTCTTATATATTATTGGAATGGTCACAATCATCTGCATTGTCCCTCATCTTTCATTACAATCTTTGTTTTATAGTCTACTTTTTCTGATATGAGTAGTACTACCCTGGCTTTCTTTTCACTTGCATTTGAATGAGATACCTTTTTCCATCCCCTACTTTAAATATATGTGTGTGTTTATTTTTTATTTTTTTTAACTTTACAATATTGTATTGGTTTTGCCATACATCAACATGAATCTGCCCTGGGTGTACGTGTTCCCAATCCTGAACCCCCCTCCTAGCTCCCTCCCCATACCATCCCTCTGGGTCATCCCAGTGCACCAGCCCGAAGCATTCTGTATCCTGCATCGAACCTAGACTGGCGGTTCGTTTCTTATATGATATTGTACATGTTTCAATGCCATTCTCCCAAATCATCCCACCCTCTCCCACAGAGTCCAAAAGACTGTTCTATACATCTGTGTCTCTTTTGCTGTCTCACATACAGGGTTATCGTTACCATCTTTCTAAATTCCATATGTATGCATTAGTATACTGTATTGGTGTTTTTCTTTCTGGCTAACTTCAGTCTGTATAATAGGCTCCAGTTTCATCCACCTCATTAGAACTGATTCAAATGTATTCTTTTTAATGGCTGAGTAATACTCCATTGTGTATATGTACCACAGCTTTCTTATCCATTCATCTACTGATGGACATCTAGGTTGTTTCCATGTCCTGGCTATTATAAACAGTGCTGCAATGAACATTGGGGTACACGTGTCTCTTTCAATTCTGGTTTCTTCGGTGTGTATACCCAGCAGTGGGATTGCTGGGTCAAAGACAGTTCTATGTGTATGTTTAGATTCAAGAAGGTCTTTTGTAAGCAGCACATACATAGGTATTCTTTTTGCAATCATTTGGCCACTCTATGTTTTCTGATTGGAAAATTTAGTCCATTTATATGTAAAGTAGTTATTCATAGGTACACCTTATTGTCATTTTGTTAATTGTGTAAGGGTTGTTTTTGTAGTACTTTTTTTCTTTTTTCTGTCTTCCTTTGTGATGACTGTTTATGTGTTATGTTTGGATTCCTTTCTCTGTTTTGTTTTATAGATTGCTGGTTTGTGGTTTACAGACAGCTATTTGTTTATTTATTTAAAGTTGCTGACTTCTTAGTTTGAATGAATACATTTTAACAACCATACATTTTTACTCCATCACATTTACTACTTTTGACATCATATTTTTTGACATCTTTTTGTTTTGTGGATTCTCTAACTACCTATTGTGGCTATAGATGATTTGACTATTGCCTTTTAACCTCCATACTAGCTTTATCACAATAAACTGTGGAAAATTCTGAAAGAGACAGGAATACCAGACCACCTGACCTGCCTTTTGAGAAACCTGTATGCAGCTCAGGAAGCATAGAACTGGACATGGAACAACAGACTGGTTACAAATCAAGAAAGGAGTACATTGAGCCTGAATATTGTCACCCTGCTTATTTAACTTATATGCACAGTACATCATGAGAAATGCTGGGCTGGAGGAAGCACAAGGTGGAATCAAGATTGCCAGGAGAAATATCAATAACCTCAGATATGCAGATGACACACCCCTTATGGCAGAAAGTGAAAAAGAACTAAAGAACCTCTTGATGAAAGTGAAAGAAGAGAGTGAAAAAGTTGGCTTAAAAGTCTACAAGCAATAAATGCTGAAGAGGGTGTGGAGAAAAGGGAACCCTCTTACACTGTTGGTGGGAATGCAAACTAATAGAGTCACTATGGAGAAGAGTGTGGAGATTCCTTAAAAAACTGGAAATAGAATGGTCATATGACCCAGAAATCCCACTGCTGGGCATGCACACTGAGGAAACAAGAATTGAAAGGGACATGTGTCCCCAATGTTCATTGCTGTACTGTTTATAACAGCCAGGACATGGAAATAACCTAGATGTCCATCAGCAGATGAATGGATAAGAAAGCTGTGGTACATATACACAATGGAGTATTACTCAGCCATTAAAAAGAATACATTTGAATCAGTTCTAATGAGGTGGATGAAACTGGAGCCTATTATACAGAGTGAAGTAAGCCAGAAAGAAAAATATCAATACACTATACTAATGCATATATATGGAATTTAGAAAGATGGTAATGATAACCCTATATGTGAGACAGCATTGAATAGCATTGAAACGTGTATATTATCATATGTGAAACAGATTGCCAGTCCAGGTTAAATGCATGAGACAAGGTGCTCAGGGCTGGTGCACTGGGATGACTCAGAAGGATGGGATCAGGAGAGAAGTGTGAGGGGCATTCAGGATGGGGAACACATGTACACCCATGGCTTATTCATGTCAATATATGGTAAAAACCACTACAATATTGTAAAGTAATTAGCCTCCAACTAAAATAAATACATTTTTTTAAGTTTTTTTTTAATTAATTAAAAAACAGAAAAGCTCAACATTCAGAAAACTAAGATCATGGCATCTGGTCCCATCACTTCATGGCAAATAGATGGGGAAACAGTGGAAATAGAGGCTGAATTTATTTTTCTTGGGCTCCAAAATCACTGCAGATGGTGATTGCAGCCATGAAATTAAAAGATGCTTACTCCTTGGAAGGAAAGTTATGACCAACCTAGACAGCATACTAAAAAGCAGAGACATTACTTTGTCAACAAAGGTCCATCTAGTCAAGGCTATGGTTTTTCCAGTGGTCGTGTATGGATGTGAGAGTTGGACTATAAAGAAAGCTGGGTGCTGAAGAATTGATGCTTTTGAACTGTGGTGTTGGAGAAGACTCTTGAGAGTCCCTTGGACTACAAGGAGACCCAACCAGTCCATTCTAAAGGAGATCAGTCCTGGGTGTTCATTGGTAGGACTGATGCTGAAGCTGAAACTCCAATACTTTGGCCACCTGATGCAAAGAGCTGACTCATTTGAAAAGACCCTGATGCTGGGAAATTTGAGGGCAGGAGGAGAAAGGACGACAGAGGATGAGATGGCTGGGTGGTATCACCGACTCAATGGACAAGGGTTTGAGTGAACTCCGGGAGTTGGTGATGGACAGGGAGGCCTTGTGTGCTGTGGTTCATGGGGTCGCAAAGAGTCGGACACGACTGAGCGACTGAACTGAACTAGCTTTCTAAGTAATGGATCTACCTTTCCTGGATGTTTGCCTTTACGAAAGAAGTTTTTCTTTTTGTAATTTCCATATTTCTAGTTTGGGCCTTTTCTTTTCCACTTAGAGAAGTCCCTTAATATTTCTTAGTAAGTTTGATTCCTGGTGCTGAACTGTTTTAGCTTTTGCTTGTCTGTAAAAATTTTTATATTTTCTTCAGATTTGGTTATAAGTATATCTCTTTTGGAACTCTGCATTCAGATGCTTATATCTTTCCTTTTCTCCTTTGCTTTTAGCTTCTCTTCTTTTTACAGCTATTTGTAAGGCCTCCTCAGACAGCTATTTTGCTTTTTTTGCATTTCTTTTCCATGAGAATGGTCTGGATCCCCGTCTCCTGTACAATGTCATGAACCTCCATCCATAGTTCATCAGGCACTCTATCTATCAGATCTAGTCCCTTAAATCTATTTCTCACTTCTACTGTATAATCATAAGGGATTTGATTTAGGTCATACCTGAATGGTCAAGTGGTTTTCCCTACTTTCTTCAATTTCAGTCTGAATTTGGCAATAAGGAGTTCATGATCTGAGCCACAGTCAGCTCCCAGTCTTGTTTTTGCTGACTGTATAGAGCTTCTCCATCTTTGGCTGCAAAGAATATAATCAGTCTGATTTCGGTGTTGACCATCTGGTGATGTCCATGTGTAGAGTCTTCTTTTGTGTTATTGGAAGAGGGTGTTTGCTATGACCAGTGCATTCTCTTGGCAAAACTCTATTAGCCTTTGCCCTGCTTCATTCCATACTCCAAGGCCAAATTTGCCTGTTACTCCAGGTGTTTCCTGACTTCCTACTTTTGCATTCCAGTCCCCTATAATGAAAAGGACATCTTTTTTGGGTGTTAGTTCTAAAAGTTCTTGTAGGTCTTCATAGAACTGTTCAACTTCAGCTTATTCAGTATTACTGGTTGGGGCCTAGGCTTGGATTACTGTGATATTGAATGGTTTGCCTTGGAAACGAAAAGGATCATTCTGTTGTTTTTGAGATTGCATCCAAGTACTGCATTTTGGACTCTTTTGTTGACCGTGATGGCTACTCCATTTCTTCCAAGTGATTCCTGCCCACAGTAGAAGGTATAATGGTCATCTGATTTAAATTCACCCATTCCAGTCCATTGTAGTTCGCTGATTCCTATAATGTCAATGTTCACACTTACCATCTCCTGTTTGATAGCAAGGAAGTATAAGAAAGACTTGCTTAGCGAGCAATACAAAGAAATAGAGGAAAACAACAGAATGGGAAAGACTAGAGATCTCTTCAAGAAAATTAGAGATACCAAGGGAACATTTCATGCAAAGATGAGCTCAATAAAGGACAGAAATGGTATGGACCTAACAGAAGCAGAAGATATTAAGAAGAGGTGGCAAGAATACACAGAAGAACTGTACAAAAAAGAGCTTCTTGACCCAGATAATCACAATGGTGCAATCACTCACCTAGAGCCAGACATCCTGGAGTGTGAGGTTAAGTGGGCCTTAGAAAGCATCACTATGAACAAAGCTAGTGGAGGTGATGAAATTCCGGCTGAGCTATTTCAAATCCTTAAAGATGATGCTGTGAATGTGCTACACTCAATATGCCAGCACATTTGGAAAACTCAGCAGGGGCCACAGGACTGGAAAATGTCAGTTTTCATTCCAATCCCAAAGAAAGGCAATACCAAAGAATGTTCAAACTACCACACAATTGCACTCATCTCACATGCTAGTAAAGTAATGCTCAAAATTCTCCAAGCCAGGCTTCAGCAATACGTGAACCGTGAACTTCCAGATGTTCAAGCTGGTTTTAGAAAAGGCAGAGGAACCAGAGATCAAATGGCCACCATCCACTGGATCATGGAAAAAGCAAGAGAGTTCTATAAAACATCTATTTCTGCTTTATTGACTATGCAAAAGCCTTTGACTATGTGGATCACAATAAACTGTGGAAAATTTTGAAAGAGATGGAAATACCAGACCACCTAACCTGCCTCTTGAGAAACCTATATGCAGGTCAGGAACAGTTAGAACTGGACATGGAACAACAGACTGGTGCTTATTTAACTTCTATGCAGAGTACATCATGAGAAATGCTTGGCTGGAAGAAGCACAAGCTGGAATCAAGATTGCCAGGAGAAATATCAATAACCTCAGATATGCAGATGACACCACCCTTATGACAGAAAGTGAAGAGGAACTAAAAAGCCTCTTGATGAAGGTGAAAGAGGAGACTGAAAAAGTTGGCTTAAAACTCAACATTCAGAAAACAAAGATCATGGCATCTGGTCCCATCACTTCATGGGAAATAGATGGGGAAACAGTGGAAACAGTGTCAGACTTTATTTTGGGAGGCTCCAAAATCACTGCAGATGGTGATTGCAGCCATGAAATTAAAAGATGCTTACTCCTTGGAACGAAAGTTATGACCATCCTAGACAGCATTTTCAAAAGCAGAGACGTTACTTTGCCAACAAAGTTCTGTCTAGTCAAGGCTTGGTTTTTTCCAGTGGTCATGTATGGATGTGAGAGTTGGACTATAAAGAAAGCTGAGCGCTGAGAATTGATGCTTTTGAACTGTGGTGTTGGAGAACACTCTTGAGAGTCCCTTGGAATGCAAGGAAATCCAACCAGTCCATCCTAAAGGAGATCAGTCCTGGATGTTCATTGGAAGGACTGATGCTAAAGCTTAAACTCCAGTACTTTGGCTACCTCATGCAAAGAGTTGACTCAGTGGAAAAGACCCTGATGCTGGGAGGGATTGGGGGCAGGAGGAGAAGGGGATGACAGAGGATGAGATGGCTGGATGGCATCACCGACTCGATGCACATGAGTTTGAGTGAACTCCGGGAGTTGGTGATTGCCAGGAGGCCTTGCATGCTGCGATTCAGGGGGTCACAGAGCGACTGAGCGACTGAAGTGAACTGATGTCTCTTTTACCACTTTAAATATGTTAGGCCACACCCTTTTGCTCTGCAGAACTTCTGCTGAAAAGTCAGCTGATAGCCTTATGGGAGTTCCATGGTATATAGCTTATTGATATCCTCTTGCTGCTTTTAGTATTATCTCTTTATCCTTAATTTTTGACATTTTAATTACAACATTTCCTATTGTCATCCTCTTTAGTGTTAATCCTGTGGGATGCTCTATGATTTCTGGACCTGGAGGTATGTTTCCTTTCCAAGCTTAGGGAAGTCTTGTTATTATGTCTTCAAATATGTTTTCTGAGCCCTTTCTATCTTTTCTTCTGGGACCTCTACAGTATGAATGAAAATATACCTTGATATTGTCCCAGAGATCCCTTAAAATATCTTCATTTTTTTATTCTTTTTTTTTTTTTCCTGCTCAACTTATAGGATTTCTGATACTCTGTCTTCCAGGTCAATGATTCATTCCTCTGTATCACCTAATCTACTGTTGTTTACTTCCAGTGAATTTTTAATTTCAGTTAGTATATTCTTCAGTTTGTTTGGTTCTCTTTTAAATTTTCAAACTGTGTGTTAAACTTCTAGCTCTGTTCATCCATTTTATCCTGGGTTCTTTGAGTATCTTCATGATTAATATCTTGAACTCCTTATCAGGTAGATTTCTTATCTTCACTTTACTTAGTTGTTTTTCTAGGGGTTTATCTTGTCCTTTCATCTGGAACATACAAAGCTCCTAACACTTGGTTCACACAGCAACATACTTGGTTCTCAAAAATGTTTGCTAAGGCAAAGATGACAGTTATTATATGATATGTAAGTACATGAAATTTTATAGGCAAAACTAATATTGATTTATAGAGACATATATAATACAAATATATAATAAAACTCTTCTGCACTCACAGAATTTAGTTCAACTTAGTGGAGAGATAAGATCAGTCTTTAAGTATGTTCAGAATATTCATTGCCAGAGTGGGAGTCTAAAATAGATGCCATGAGTTATGGGCCTATCACAGGAGGATCAGGACCAATAAAGAATTATCAGAGGTGGTGGATAAATGGAGAACAAGAAGGCAAAGTACAAAAATGAACTAAAAAGTGGATTGGAAATGACAATAAGCACATGAATATATGTTCAGCAACATAAGATATCAGGGAGATTAAAGCCACATGAATCACTACTGCATACCTACTAGGATGACCAAAATTTAAAAGAGACTGACAATACCAGTGAATGTAGAGCAAACGGAATTCCTGTATGTTGCTAACAGGAATATAAAGTGGTACAACCACCATAAACATCAAGGTCTTACTCTATAGCACAGGAAATTGTATTCAGTCCAGTTCAGTTGCTCAGTTGTGTCCGACTATTTGCAACCCCATGGACTGCAGCACACCAGGCCTCCCTGTTCATCACCAACTCCTGGAGTTTACTCAAACTCATGTCCACTGAGTCAGTGCTGCCATCCAACCACCTCATCCTCTGTCGTCCCCTTCTCCTCCCGCCTTCAATCTTTCCTAGCATCAGGGCCTTTTCAAATGAGTCATCTCTTCACATCAGGTGGCCAAAGTATTGCAGTTTCAGCTTCAGCATCAATCCTTCCAATAAACATCCAGGACTGATCTCCTTTCAGATGGACTGGTTGGATCTCCCTGTAGTCCAAGGGACTCTCAAGAGTCTTCTCCAACACCACAGTTCAAAAGCAGCAATTCTTCAGCACTCAGCTTTCTTTATAGTGCAACCCTCACATCCATACATGACTACTGAAAAAAGCTTTGACTGTCTAGCTTTGACCTTTGTTGGGAAAGTAGTGTCTCTGCTTTTGAATATGCTATCTAGGTTGGTCATAACTTTTCTTCCAAGGAGTAAGTGTCTTTTAATTGCATGGCTGCAGTCACCATCTGCAGTGATTTTGGAGCCCCCAAAAGTAAAGTCTGTCACTGTTTCCACTGTTTCCCCATCTATTTGCCATAAAGTGATGGGACCAGATGCCATGATCCTGTAATAAACCATAATAGAAAAGAATATGAAAAAGATTATGTACATGTATGTTTAAATGAATCACTTTACTGTAGACCAGAAACTAACACAACATTATAAATTATCTGAACTTCAATAATAAATTAATTAATTAAATGGTACAACCACTTTGGAAAATAGTTTTGTAATTTCTTATGAAGTTAAATATACACTTCCTGTAAGAATGAAGATGTTTGTCCACAAAAATACTTTTACATGAATGTTTATGGCAGCATTATTCATAAACCCCATAGTGAAAACAATACAAATGTCCATAGATGAGTAAAGGATAAACAAATGGAGAATGGCCAAGGGTCTGAGACAACTTTTTGTGTAGATAGAAATATTTTACATCTTAAATGTGATGGTGGCTCCATGGGTGTGTATAGTTGTCACAGGTGTGTATAGTTGTCTTATAAGTGTGTATAGTATGTAGAACTAATACGTAAATTATGTTAGTCTATCAGTTATGCCTGACTCTTTGTGACCCCATGGAGTGTAGCCAACTGTAGGCTTCCAGGCTCCTCTCTATTAAATTCTCCAGGCAAGAAGACTAGAGTGGGTTGCCATTCACCTCTCCAGGGGATCTTCCCAACCCAGGGATTAAACCTGGGTCTGCTGCATTGCAGGCAGATTCTCTACCATTTGAGTGGCCAAGAAAGGTTTGTATGTAAAATTTACCCTAATAAAGTTAATTAAATAAAAGTTAAAAATAAGAAAATTTAAAAATAAGAGAGGAGAGGCAGTCATGAGAGAGTGACAAATGGACAGAAGAGACAGGAAGCAAGGCAGAGGTGAGCAGCAAAGGGCATAAGGTATTATATAAACAGAGATGACAGACTGCGGACTTGGGACCCAGATAGATTCTTGAAAACATTTCCAGTGAAGCCGCGGTTCATCACACCAGTTGTCTTACTACCTCTATCAGTCCTTGCTGATTTTTCTTTTATGCTGGTAATCAGTCTGTTTCCTAAAAACTGACATGGCTTCCTTCTTTCTTCACTAATTCCTATCCCTAAATCAGTTCCTGGAGAAGGCAATGGCACCCCACTCCAGTATTCTTGCCTGGAAAATCCCATGGACAGAGGAGCCTGGTGGGCTGTGGTCCATGGGGTCGCTAAGAGTTGGACACGACTGAGCGACTTCACTTTGACTTTTCACTTTCATGCATTGGAGAAGGAAATGGCAACCCACTCCAGTATTCTTGCCTAGAGAATCCCAGGGATGGGGGAGCCTGGTGGGCTGCTGTCTATGGGGTTGCACAGAGTTGGACACGACTGAAGTGACTTAGCAGCAGCAGCAGCAGCAAATCAGTTCCTATCTTTTCCTTGAAGTTTTCTCTTGACTATTTCTGCCCTAGCTTAACAATTCTTGAGTGAATCTGTATCATGCAGTTAAGACCTTGATTACTCTCTAGCTGTGTTACTTTTACCCACAACTCTTGTGGAAACTGGTGGAAAGATTTCTTGTATTTAAACTTTTGTTACCTCCTTTCCCACATCTCATGCAATGTTCAGGAAAATGTGTCGACATATGACCTTAATTGTCCCCTTCTTTTCATCCTTCCCCTCCAGTTATCCTAGGTGGTTGTTTTTTGCATGAACTAATGCAGTATTATCTTAATTGGCCTCTCTTTTCCACACTTACCCCCTTTTTTCTTATCCAGACAGCAGTCAGATTGATGCCTTTTAAAACTAAACCCAATAATTTTGCTCACTTCCTTAAAATGCTTCTGTGTCTTCCCAGTGCACTAAGAGTAAAATCTGGTCCTGCCCACCTCATTCCTGTCTTTACCATCCACGTTTCTCCTACTCACTGTGCCTCATCAAGGCAAGTCTTCTCCCAGCGCAGGGCCTCTTTACCACTGCTCCCTCCTAGAATCCATTTCTTCCAGTCCTTTCTGTGGCTTCTCATGCTTCAAAGTTCAACTGGAATGCCATTCCTCTGAGGCCTCTGCAAAGAGGTGTCCACCTCCCCAGCAGCAGAAGTATTTTCTATCAGGTAACTGTATTTAATTCTTTGCAGGGAACTCAGCACATCCACGGAGAAGGCAATGGCACCCCACTCCAGTACTCTTGCCTGGAAAAACCCATGGGCGGAGAGGCCTGGTAGGCTGCAGTCCATGGGGTCGCTAAGAGTCGGACACGACTGAGCGACTTCTCTTTCAATTTTTACTTGCATGCACTGGAGAATGAAATGGCAACCCACTCCAGTGTTCTTGCCTGGAGAATCCCAGGGACGGGGGAGCCTGGTGGACTGCCATCTCTGGGGTCGCACAGAGTCGGACACGACTGAGATGGCTTAGCAGCAGCAGCAGCAGCACATCCAAAATCTACCTTGATTATGTATTTCTTTAATGGTTTACTGTTCATATCCTCTCATCAGTTAATAACCAGCAGGAAGACAGAGGTCTTTTCTGTCTTGTCATTATATTCCCGCAACACCTTTCATGGGTCTTGGCTTATTAACTATACTTATTGACTATATTACTTATTGACTATATTACTATTGACTATATAATAAGTAATCATTGACTGAATGAATGAGAATATAATTAATAGGCAAATAATAACCACTCAGTGGTTTTTTCCTGAATTTCCTTTTCCTAAAGTTTTTTTTTTTTTTTGGCTTAATTTTTACAGGTACTTCTATTGTGACTGTAAAAGCTTTTGCTCCAGACTCAATTCGGGACAGCACTAAATACTCAGTTTTTAGTGGAAATGAAGATGGAGTTTTTTCCTTGTGTTCTAAATCAGGTAACCCTTCTCTATGCTTTATTTTCTGCTCCACTTAATGTTACTAGTAAGGCATGCATCTGCAAAGAAAATTCAAGATTGGAAAGGTAGAAATTGTTAGATGTAAATAATTTCAAAGTTAAACAACAAAGCATTTTTATGGTAGCTGATGAGATACCAGAAAATATTTGTTTATGTGTATTCTCTAAAAATTCTATTCCTCACATTTCCAAGTTAAGCAGTATCTGTCCTACCCTACCTGTTATTTGGTGATAAATTGGTTTCTACTTATAATTTACCTATCCATTTGGGAAAATTGGGAATGTAATAGGGAGATCAGTGAGAATGGGGTTGAACTGAAAATAAGCACACATGTCTAGCCTTAGGAAATTTTCAGCAGAGATTCTTCTAATTCGCCACTTAATGTCAACAGTGCAACAAAAAAGGAAAGCTGGAAAGGTTTTTATGTGGTGGTAAAGAAATTACTTCCAAATACAGCATGTATTAAATTTAGCTTTAATAAGACCATTATTGTGCCTTAAATGAATACCAATTGATTATTTGAAACATTCTTTTTTTAATCTAACAGCTATGTCATAGATATGTATCTACTGCTTCGTTGTCAAACCTCCAGAAGAATGTTTTTAATAATTTCTGTATTACCATACAACTGCCTTATTTAATCCATACTGTGTACACATGGGAAGAATTGAGAGGGGGGTCATTTCTTAAGCAAAAGCCTTCTCCTTCAGGGTAGTGTTACTTTTTTTTATACATTCAGCCTTTGCTCAGCAAACTCTCTGATGTAGCTTGCAGGAAGTCTTCATCTCTTCACCCCATCATGTGTTTAGCGAACGGTTCAGGAAGCCTACTGGCAAGAAGGCCATTTGCGAACACCACCAAAACTTTTTACCCCACCAGTCATTAAGTCTCTAGCAGTCTGATGTCTGAGGGTTCTAGGAAAGGAGCTGAGATTAGAACGTTTAGGGAGAAGATAAATATGAGTTTGCACATTTTCCCAGGTCACCCAAATCCTTTTGCCCCATCACCCCTAACATGACCCAGGCTGGCCTTATTTTCTCTAGTCTCTCATTAAAATGAAGACAGAACACACCTAAGGGTTAGTTCAAAGTGGTCATCTACAGAAAACTCTCTAGTTTTAGTTAAATAGTGATTGACTTAAGTTGAAATGTATTTCAAAATTTTATTTTGTCAGACACGACTGAAGTGACTTAGCAGCAGCAGCAGCACCAGCTATAAGCTGTTATGTTGAGAGATATGCAACTGTTTAATAAACAACAGTAAAATAAAAGGCCACATCTTTACCACCCATCTCCAAATAAGAGACCTCACTGAACCTCAAGAAGCCCCTGTGTGCCCCTTCCCTCTCATAGCTGTCTTATTTCACCCCAGACATAATCGGTAAATCAGTACTCTCTGGTATTGAACACTACCTTTTTTTTTTTTTTTCATTATAATTTCCCCATTATGTTTGAATCCTTAAACAGTGCATTTTTTTATTTACTTTGACTTAAACAGCATAATAGAATCACACTGAATAACTCTTCTGTGAATTGCTTTTTGCTCAACATTTTTACATGATGTGTAGTACAGAAGCTATTAAAGAATAATAGCAAAGAATGATATGTACCTGCTGCCAAGGTTACAAAATAGAACACTGTCATTATCACTCTTGTTCCCTTTGGGCCATTTTTTGATTGCATCTTTTCTCTCCACTGCTCCAGGCTGATAAATGCCCAGACTTCAGGTATAACTATTTCCTTGTGAATATACTAAATGCATTCCTACAAACAGAAATTTAGTAGAAGCATTGGGTTTGCTTTGAATTTACCTAAATGGATTAAAAAAATACCCTAAGTATTTATTGATATTGGGCTTCCCAGGTGGCACTAGTGGTAAACAACCCATCTGCCAATGCAGGTAGACATTGAAGACATGAGTTTGATCCCTGAATTGGGAAGATCCCATGGAGGAGTGCACAACAACCCATTACAGTATTCTTGCCTAGAGAATTTTATGGACAAAGGAGCCTGGCAGGATGCAGTCCATAGCATTGCACAGAATCGGACATGCATGCATTCTATTGATAGGTTTTTTAAATTCAGAGTTAGAATCATCCATGCTAAAGTGTGTTGCTGGCATTCTTTTATTCTTTTATTTTCTTGTATTCTATTCTTTTATTTTCATTGCTTTATGATATGCTATTGTAAATCTATATCACAAGTTATTTATCCATCTGCTGTTGATGAGCAGTGAGGTTTCCTTGTCTGGGGATATAATGAACAATCTCATACATGTGTCTTCTGGTGCACAAGTAAAGAGTTCTTTAAGCCCTGAAGTGTAGGCTGGACAAATAGCTCAGAGGTTGCCTATGTTCAGCTGTACAGATGGTGCCAACTTGTGTTATGAAGTAGTTCCCCCATTATATTCTACCAGCATCCAATGAGAGCTGTCTCTGTTTACTTCCTCTTGCCAAGCTGGTGGGTGTGGAATATTATCCCACTGTGGTTTTAACTTAGATTTTCTTTCTACTAGTGAGTTTGGGCATGTTTTCATAGTTTATTGAGAATTTCTATTTTCTTCTATATGACATGCATATTGATATTTTTGCCTATTTTTCTTCAAGATTGTGTTTTTCTTTCTGAAATGTAAAGACTTTAAATATATTTTATTATTATTCATCCTTTGGTTTTGTTACAAATTTTTTTTTTTATAATTTATGGTCTATCTTTCACTCTCTTAATGACATGTTTTGATTTTAATGTTGTTATTGGTTGGTTGCTAAGTTGTGTCCAACTCTTTCAAGACCCCAAGGACTTGTAGCCTGCCAGGCTTCTCTGTCCATGGGATTTCCCAAGCAAGAATACTAGAATGGGTTGCCATTTCCTTTTCCAGGGGATCTTCCTGACCCTGGGATTGAGCCTGTATCTCCTGCATTGGCAAGTGAATTCTTTACCACTGAGCCACCAGGGAAGATCAATTTTAGAATGAATCAATCTTTTACTTTTTGGTTTGCCTTTTTAATATGTTGTTTATGATATTCTTCCCTTCCTTGAGATCGTGAAATTTTTCTTACATTGTCTTTTAAACATTTTATAGTCTTCCTAAGTTCCATATTTTCATCTTTAGTGCATCTAGTGCATTGATTTTTGTGTTTTACGTGAGTTATGAATAGCCATTTCTTTTTTCCTACCCTTTCTTTTTCTTCCCTTTCCTTTCTTTTTTTTCTTAAAACCATGATTGCCTGTTATTCTAATGACAATAGCCTTCTCCTGTGATCTGCAGTACCACCATGATCATATGTGTATATATCATGTTTCCATGACTTTTCCATGCATCTCTTTGTCTATCCAAACACCAGCACCACACTCTCTTAATTACCTTGGCTTTGTAAGTCTTCATATTAGGGAAGCAGCACTCCCTGCCTCAATATTTACCGCATCCTCATGTTCTGCCTCAAATAACAATAAATTGGCTGTTATTGGTCATTTGCTCTAACATAAAACATTGTATCCACTTGTTAAGTTTTACAGACACACACACACGCACGCACACACACACACCACACACACATGTCTACTGGGATTGTTTTTCTACAAAAAGGAGATTTATTCATGAATATTGCAGTAATATACAGCTCATCACATCTTCATTAATGTAACCCACATAACTATGGCATGCATATTTTATTTCAGGTGAAAACTCACCCAAATTAATGAGAAAAATGTCAAAAAAAATCATATAGCTTCAATCTAGAATTTAGTCATCAGGCCAAAACATCTTCCTTTTAAATCTTGCAAAGTTTATATAACTATGCATTGTAGGTAACAATCATCTAGTAAAATTTTTCCTATTTGATGATTTTTCTTTTTTAATTGTTCTAAGAATATCTAACATTAAATCTTCTCTCTTAACAAATTTTAAGTGTACAAAACTGTATGTTAACTATAGGCACACCATTGTGCAGCAGATCTCTAAAACATATTCATCTTGCATAACTGAAACTTCATTTCCCACTAAACAGCAACCCCATTTCACCCTGCCCTGCCTCTGGTAATCACCATTCTACTCTCTGCTTCTGAGTTTTCTATTTTAGATCTGTCACATAAGTGGAATCAAGCAATATTTCTCTTTCTATGGCTGGTTTATTTCACTAAATGTAGTGTCCTCAAGGTTCGTCTATGTTGTTATATGGCAGGATATTATTTGTTAAGGCTGAATAATCTACCATTATATGAATATATCATATTTTCTTTATCCATTCATCTATTGATGGATATTTAGTTTGTTGGAATTTTTACTGGAATTGTATTAACCTGCAAATAAAAGTGATTGTCTGAGAAGGCTTTATAAATAGTTCAGGAAAGAAGAGGAGCATAAAGCAAGAGAGAAAGGGAAAGATATACCCAGCTGAATACAGAGTTCCAGAGAATAGCAAGGAGAGATAAGAAGGCCTTTTTCAGTGAACAATGCAAAAAGAAGAAGAACACAATTGAATGAGAAAGACTAGAGATTTCTTCAAGAAAACTGGAGATATCAAGAGAACATTTCATGTAAGGATGGGCACAATAAGGACAGAATTTGTAAAGACCTAACAGAAGGAGAAGAGATTAAGAAAAACACAGAAAAACTATACAAAGAAAGGTCTTAATGACCCAGATAACCATGACAGTGAAGCTGCTCACCTAGAACCAGACATCCTGGAGTGTGAAGTCAAGTAGACCTTAGGAAGCATCACTACAAACAAAGCTAGTGGAGGTGATGAAATTCCAGCTGAGCTATGTAAAATCCTAAAAGATGATGCTGTTAAAGTGCTGTACTCAATATGCCAGCAAATTTGGAAAACTCAGCAGTAGCCACAGAACTGGAAAATGTCAGTTTTCATTCCAATCCCATAGAGAAGCAATGCCAAAGAATGTTCAAACTACTGTACAATTGGGCTCATTTCACATGCTAGCTAGGTTATGCTCAAAATCCTTCAAACTAAGCTTCAGCAGTATGTGAACTGAGAACTTACAGATGGACAAGCTGGGTTTCAAGAAGGCAGAGGAACCATAGATCAAATTGCCAACAATCTTTGGATCATAGAGAAAGCAAGAGAGTTTCAGGAAAAAACATCTACTTTTGCTGCTTTCACTACACTAAAGGCTTTGACTATATGGATCACAGCAGAGCATGGAAAATTCTTGAAGAGATGGGAGTGACCAAACCACCTTACCTGTCTCCTAAGAAACCTATATGCAGGTCAAGGAGAAACAGTTAGAATTGGACATGGAACAATGGACATTTGAACAATGGTTCAAAATTGGGAAAGGAGTAAGACAAGGCTGTATATTGTCACCCTGTGTATTTAACTTCTATGCATAGTACATCATGTGGAATGTCAGGCTGCATGAATCACAAGCTGGAATCAAGATTGCCAGGAGAAATATTAACAACCCCAGATATGCAGGTGATACCTCTGTAATGGTAGAAAGTAAAGAGGAACTAAGAGCCTCTTGATGAGAGTGAAAGAAGAGAGTTAAAAAGCTGGCTTGAAACTCAACATTAAAAAAAAAAAAGATCATGGCATCTGGTCCCGTTACTTCATGACAAACAGAAAAGAAAAAGTGGAAATAGTGACAGATTTTACTTTCTTGGGCTCCAAAATTACTGCAGACAGTGGCTGAAGCCATGAAATTAAAAGACAAGGATAAAAGTTATCCTTGGAAGGATAGCTATGAGAAAACTAGACAGCATGTTAAAAAGCAGAGACATTGTTTTGCTGACAAAGGCCTGTATAGTCAAAGTTATGATTTTTCCAATAGTCATGTACAGATGTGAGAGTTGGATCATAAAGAAAGGTGAGCACAAAAGAATTGATGTTTTCAAATTGTGTTGCTGTAGAAGACTCTTTAGAGTCCCTTGGACTGAAGAAGATCAAACCAGTCAATCCTAAGGAAATCATCCCTGAATATTCATTGGAAGAACTGATACTGAAGCTCCAATACTTTGGCCACCTGATGCAAAGAACCAATTCACTGCCAAAAACCCTGATACTGGGAAAGAATGAAGGCAAAAGGAAAAAGGGGTGGCAGAGGATGAGATGATCAAAACAGCATCATTGACTCAATGGACAGGAATTTGTGCAAGCTCCAAGAGATAATGTAGGACAGAGGAACCTGGCATGCTGCAGTCATGGGGTTGCAAAGAGCTGGGCATGACTTAGTGACTGAGCAACAGCAACAACATATTAGTTTGGGGAAAAATGTGTATCTTTACAGTATTATCTTCTAATCCAAGATTGATATGGAAATTCGTACCATTTTTTTTCTTTAATAATTTTAATAGTATTATTTTTCTGCAGCATATGTCTTGCTAAATTTAGCCTAAATATTTTATACTTTTTCTTGCTGAGGTAAATGAAATACGCTTCTTTCTGGTGGTATAGCTTTGTTTACTTGAAATTAGCTTTTATATTTTGATTTCATATCTAGAAAACTTGTAAACTCTTACTGATTCTGCTATTTTTCTGTACATTTGACATATACAATCATCTGGAAATGACGATTTTCCCATGTTGGAAGTTATGTAGGTTTTTCTCTTCTTTTATTGGTTAGCCTAGTTATTTTGACAGGTATAATTAAAACCTGTGTGCATCCTCAGTTGCTCAGTTATGTTCAACTCTCTGCAACCCTTTGGACTGTAATCTGCCACACCCCTCTGTCCATAGGATTTTCCAGGCAAGAATATTGGAGTAACTTACCATGTCCTCCTCCAGAGGATCTTCCTGACCCAGGGATCAAACAACCATCAGGGAAGCCCCAATTAAAGTCTAACATTAATCAATATCTTGCTCTTAAATACCTGTGATTTAGAATTCTTTATCTCCTAATATCTGCTTTTGCAATTTGTAAGGTTTTCTTGACCACAAATTTAGGTCTTTCAAATTAGGCATTATTAATGTTTTAAAATGGATTCATCTGCTTGTTTTCTACTTTCTTTCCTATTAGTAAGTATTCTTTCTTACATCTCAGACTTAACTTAGAATAATTTTATTTCGACTCAAAGTACATCCTTTAATGAGAAGCTGTTGCAATGAACTTTCCCAGATTTTGTTTATTTAAAAATGTCTTTATTCAGTTCTTGTTTTTAAGAGATATTTTTGCTTGGCTCAGAATTTCAGGCTCACAGTTATTTTCTCTTTATTTAAGACATTGCTCTCTGTCTTCTGGTTTCCAGTTGTATTAATAAGTCAGCTGTTGATATAAATATCATTTATTTATATCTTTCTTTGGAACTTTAGTTAGACAAATATTGGGACCATATTACTGTCTCTTACATCCTTTTCCATATTTTTCATTTCTATATGCCTCTTCTCTTCAGCCTAAGGTAGTACACTTTTCATTTCTATAAGTTTTCTTTAATTATATTTCAACTTCTGGTATTTTAAATAAGTAATCTCTTGTTCCTTGCTCTTGTTTTCAACCTTCTTTTAATATATTTTAATATATTGAATATAATATTACATATTATATGTCCAATAGCTTCTGCATTTAAGGTTTTGAAAATTTGTTCTGCTACCTCTGAATTTGCTGGCTGACATTCATGGTGCCCTGCTTCTCTGTGATTTTGGGGCTTGCTAACTATAGACTACACATTGTTGTGGAAATTTTTTATTTGAGGATTTTTTGATGCCCTTTAATACACACACACACAATTTATCAAGCATTTTAGTTGCTTTTATCATGCAGGTTATTCCAATATATAGTTTACCATAATTTTGTCAAGAAATATTTCTAAGGGTCTTAAATTATGATATGACATTCATCGTTCATGCCACCTTTGCCACGTAACCATTAAACTTGTGTCGAAAGGCATTTAATGTAGCTTTTACCAATGTATGTATTTCAAAACCTATGCCAAAGTAGAAAACTGGTATGTATGATAAATCAGTAAACTTGATCTCTCATGTTATATTCACTTTTCTTCCGGGTAAAAGTGTGAGAAAATCATTTTATTAGTTATTGGTTTGGTAAGTTATGATTAGTTGGCTCTCTGGTGAGAACTGTTTTCTGCCCAATTGTGCCTGAGTGTGCCCTGTGCCACAGTCACAAACCAAAGTTTACTTTTGCATCTAAACTTGGTGTCACTGTGACTTAAAAATATCTACTACTCACTGTTTAAACCGGAAGGAATTTTGCAGTTTGACTAACATTGTGCATGTAAATAACAAGTGGTAGTTTTCATTCTATTATTTGCTGCTGCTGCTGCTAAGTCGCGTCAGTCGTGTCCGACTCTGTGCGACCCCATAGACGGCAGCCCACCAGGCTCCCCCATCCCTGAGATTCTCCAGGCAAGAACACTGGAGTGGGTTACCATTTCCTTCTCCAATGCACAAAAGTGAAAAGCGAAAGTGAAGTCGCTCAGTCGTGTCCGACTCCTAGCGACCCCATACTGACATAAAACAAAGTGATCAAACTTCCAGTGTTTCAAGGATGTAGCTTTAGAGGAGAGAGTTTAAAAGCTTTGGGATAACATAAATATTTATCACATTCTACTTTGGGCGTATGCTTATGCATGTACACAGTTTGTAATTGACTGAAGTAACCCGATTATGCTATCTAGCATTGAGTATTAGAAAAATCTTAATATCATTTTGATGTGTATGTTATAACTTGGATAAAAGCTATGCGTGTCCATATATCAGAAGAAAAGTATTGCTGCAATTTTCTTCTCAAGTTATTAAATATATAACTGGCACACTAACATGTAAGAATGAGCAAAAAGTTGATATTTGTGAGCCTCTTACTCAAAAGAAAGCATGGACTTCTGCCCCTACTATTAGACAGAACCCAGTAGTACTTTCATCTCCTTGGTGACAGTAGATCCCAGACATCTCTAAGAAAAAATATACATCAATCATCCAAGGCAAATCGGGTATCTGGTAGGTATGCCTGCCTTGAATCGTCTCACAGACTGGTTATTGTCTTTTCTATTTGCACAGCTTTCACAGCATGTGCCAATTATTATGCCAAAAATAAAAACCAAGCAAGGAAAGCATTAGAACTACAGATTCATTCCAAGTGCAAAATTCCAATTATCAAGCCTAAACACAACCCTTTTATTAAAAAAAGAAAATCTACTTTGATCTGCACTATGATTGGCACACTTTCTACTAAGTGACACTGGCAATTAAGTGTTGTGTTTCAATTTTATTTTTCTTTACTAATAGTAACAGAACACGATAGCAGGCTGAATGCCCTGTTTGGTGGAGACAGAGTTCCAGATGAGAGCCTTGAACCAACGTCAACTGGGGCCCCTCTCTCATTTAGAGGTGTGGGCTCAGCCCTTGTTCCATAGAGACTTCTGAAAGCTATCTTCTTTCATTACCAGCTCATCAAAAAATGCATCTTAATAATTTTTCAGCTGCCTATCATTAAATCTACTCTGAATTTTCTATCAGGGATTTTGGTAACATCAGTCTGTGGTTGGTAAAAGTAATTTAGCTTTCTAAAATTGATAACTGAATCTGATGACAATAAAAGTGAATTTATGAATTTTAAAATTTGGTATTGTAGTCAGTTTTTCATATAGAATATAAGTATTTGTTTTCTTAGTAATAGAATAGAAGCAATAAATTACCTCCCACAATGCCCAGTGCTAGAGTTAGACTTTTTAGAAAAGGCTATGATAACTATTTGGAGGAGGGCATGGCAACCCACTGCAGTATTCTTGCCTGGAGAATCCCCATGGTCAGAGAAGCCTGGCGGGCTGCAGTCCATAGGGTCACAAAGAGTCAGACACGTCTGAAGTGAGTTAGTACGCACGAATGCATGATTACCATTAGCACCCAGGTAGGTACATGATAGCCTCAAGTTTCCTTGGCCAATTCTGGTTCTCTAGGGAAACTGGATCAGATAGATCAGAACTGTGACTCTAGGCCATATTTCCAGAAACTATACAGATTATTTCACCAGGAGACCAAATTTGTAATAACTCATGCTATTAAATGTTCTCCTTCTAAATTCAGAGCATATGTAGGTATTAAATCTGTATCTGATGGTGGAGGGGGTGAGAGACATGGGAGGACACTGGACTCACACATGCACCAAGTTACTCTCTAAGCAACCTTTGGGGCCATCCTTCAGAGCCCTGTTTTACAGAAGGTGAGCCTCTGCTCGACAGAACCTGAGTTACTTCCTACCAGTCACAAGCTTAGTATTGGGGAAGCCAGGTACTTTACCTAAGTAAAGTATCCGGGACTAGGATTTGTGCTTTGTTTCAGGTATCTCAAACTTCAAATCAGTACCCATTTAAGCAAATTCCATTTGATGAAACTTCTGACAGCGAGAGCTGAGTAAATCATGACAGTGGAGTAATAATAACAGTAAATTCAGTAAGAAATTTAATTGTAAAGGGGAAGAAATAAAACAGAGTAGAAATTTGAGAAGGAAATTACGTCAGGAGAGGAAGTTTCTTAATCCAGGGGAAAACCTGTGCAGGGCACAACCCCCAAGGCTCAGTTTCCCTCACCTGGTTCTACTTGTTGCCTCAGGTTGGAACAGATATTATCAGGTGCATCTGTGTGCCAGATCCTGAGCTGGGCATTGGGAAGAGGATGGTGTAAGAGGTAACCGTGCTCACCTTGGTGAATCTTCTAGGAAACCAAGGGGAGTAACTCGGCAGAAACAGGTGAACAAAGACTCTGCAGGCACTTTGGGAGAGACTGTATGTTAGAGACATATGTGGTGATGGTATAGGCTGGAAAGAGGATCCACAGAAGTGGGGACAATCCCAGATGGATGGAAAAGCCTACAGGGAAATTCTAAAATGTGTTTGAGAAGCAGAACATGTGTGAGTGTTAGCATCAGAGCAGAGAGCAAAGGGGAGAAAGAGATTAATGAGATTTCTCAGGTGGGAGGGTCTGAAGCAAGTGGTCCTGGGGAGGCTAAAATGCTGAGCTTCATCATAATTGTTGTGGAAGCCAATCAGGGGCTTTAAAGATAGTCACAGTGCCTTTTTAAAATTATTTAATTCAGAATAGGAACTGGATGAGTGCAGTGGCCAGTAAGTGGGCTAATGCAGGGGACAAGGTGGAAATGCTTGTTGCTTGGAGGAGGGCAGCAGCAGGGAGAGGGTGAATCCAGAGATGTCTGACTGCAAAGAACGGCAATGGGCTAAATACAGAGACTGAAGGATGACTTAAGACAGAATGCTCAGATCTCAGATGTTTCATGGTTTCTTTCCCTCCTACATGTTTGAACTGTGTAAATGTCTGCCTCTTCTCACCTTTTTTCACAATGACCCCAGACACTAGGAAAGGGGGTTCCAGCCAGTGGGAGGCATTGAAGAGGAGGAGAGCATGTGAGCATCAAAGATAAAATCATTTTCTATTCTTTCTTTTTTTTTCCTCTCTGGAAATAAAAATAGGAGAAGTCACTGTGAAAGAACCCAAGTTTCTTGATTTTGAAGTCAGAAAAGAAGTTCAACTCATCGTTTTAGCTGAAAGTAGGGGGCATAGAGCCTACAGCAAAGTAGGAGTCTTTATCCAAGATCTGAACGATCATCCACCACACTTTGAGCAAAGCGTTTACCAGGTATCAGTGTCTGAGGGCCAGTTCTACAATCATCACATTGTACAGGTAATAGAAACATGTTTTATATGTGTGTGTGTGAATTTTTATCAGTGTGCATCCAAATACCTAAAGACCTTTTCCAGGACATTAATTGTCATTGTTTCCTTGGCGTATGCATTACATGATGTACTGGATGGAACCTTAGGTTGAAGGAAGTCTGGAGTTTCTGAGTTCACTACCCTTACTCCCTTCTTTCTGTGCTCAGAACCCCCTGCCAATGCAGGAGATGCGGGAAATATAGATTCATTTCCTGGGTAGGGAAGTTCCCCTGGAGGAGGAAATGGCAACCTACTCCAGTATCCTTGACTGGAGAATCCCATGGACAGAAGAGTCTAGGCGGCTACGGTGCATAGGGTCGCAAAGAGTTGGGTATAACTGAGCATCTTAGCATGCATACACATGCATGTAGCACCCACCTGCTCTTTCTAGGGACCCTGTTGGAGATCAGCAGGGAGTCTAGATGGGCACAAAAAGCAGCTCACCTTCTAAGTGTGTACAGTTTAGTGGAGAAGTCAGAAGTATACAATTTAAATTTCTAATGTGATAATAGAAAAGCATATATTGAATGTTGTGCAAGCTAAGAGGAAACACAGACAGGTCCCAATGTTTGCACTTGGTCTTAAAGGGTGAGCAGGCATTTCCCAAGTGGAGCTGTAGCCAGACATGTGCAGAATGAGGTACAGACACATGGGAAGACCCCCTGGGCTTGGGACCTTCAGGTGTCTCACGTGAAAGGCACATATCCACTGTTTTCAAGCCCAGCCCCATCTCGGGAGAAAGCCCCATGGCCTGAAAGAGACAGCCTGTTCACATGGCAGTCTTCTTGCTCAAGCTCCAAACCCACCCGCCCTTGCTAGACTATCCCTGCTTCAGGACTGCTGCACGTCTTCCTCTTTCCATTCATGATTGAACTGATGGTTTGAGTTCAAGAATCTGGGCATTAGGACACCTACAGGCTCTTGGGAATCTGCACAGAGAATGTGTATAAACCCCCTTCCTGACAGTTGGTGGCTGAGCGGGACATTCTTTTCACCTCTATAACCCATGACCCAGCATCTCATGACTCTCTCTCTGGTGCAGATGGGGCCAGGGGTATAGGTGATCCCCTAGGTTTCCATGCAGCACCTTCACCTGGATATGTACGCAGGCCGTTCTTGATCCCTGCCTGGTCCAGATGCCGTCTGCCCTCTGAAGATGCAGACAAGACCAGCAGAGGCTCAGCTGTCTTGGAGTTTTAGCTCTGTGCTCTTCCCTTGGTCCAGGATCCCCGGGATTTCCTACATTATTTTCGCAGATTTAGCCTAATTGCTCCAGGTTCCAGCATGGTCCAGAATTGTTGGGCCTTTACTCTGGCTTCAGCCAGGACTGAGATGCTTAAGAGGAAGGTAAGGAGTAAGAGCATTCTCTCTTCCAGTCTGTACGCCCAGTGATGCCTGTTCAGCCGGGATGACTGATGCCTCAGTGTCACTGCAGGGCCTGCTTGGTCACAGTGGACCCTTCCTCCCGGGGGCACTGGTGCTTCGCACTTTGTCACAAATGCAGACTTGGACAGAGCTAGACCACTCATGTTAAGGCGAAGGCAGCTTTAAAGCTCCAGTACACCCAATAGGGGAAACAGCCCGACCTGCCAGTGCTTCAGTAACGTAAACTTTGAGAAGGCTCAGTCAGGGACAGATACAAGGGGCTTTATTTTTCATGTTTTTTAGATCATTTAATTTCAGGGAAACTATTAATAAACTGTCTTTTTCCTGTGTCCTGTTCAGATGAACAGGAATGTAGAAGGTTCTGGAGCTCTTGCTTTTTGTCCCCACACTGCCCAGTGCCTGCCTTTTGGTTGCAGCCCCACAAATTCCCTTTAGAAACTCTCCCCCCAACCCAACTCTGCCAGAAGCAGTCTTGGTAGGATTGTCAGTCAAGGTGGTGACCCCCAGCCCACCCCACCCAGTCACAGAGTGCTGTCAACTGTGTGTGTCTCATAGAGACTTTCTCTCTCTGGAATTTGAACCTTGGCTTGTAGAACCCAAGATGAAGACAAGTAAGAGCTGATTCATCTTGCTGGCAACAGCTCAGAGAAGCTGTGCCCTAGAGATATCCCTGTTCCTGTGCTTCACCTGGGCACTGTCTTCTTGCTGTGTTTCTTTCCTGGTGAAGTTGGCCACAGTGCATTAGTGTTGATGGCATCTGAAGACCCTAAATGATATGTCTCCTGGGAGGCCTCCTCTCTTTAACTGTTTAAATGTATGACCTCGGGGACATGATGGACTTATTCTGCCTGGATGCAGGTACGATGCTCGTCCTCATGGCCTTGAGGGGAGCTGTCTGATGCTGCCTTTCTGTGCCACATGTCTGGTGTTGTGTCTTCCTGATGAGGCCCTGGGTCACCTGAGAACTCTGGCAGCAGTGTGAAGCATAGATTGAAAGGGAAGGGAGTTGCAAGCCAAAGCCCACTAGGACATCAGTGTAGTCACCCAGGAGAGAGGTGACAGGAGATGGGCGCTCAGGCCAAGGCTGAGAGGCCTAGGAAATAAAAATAAACAGAAAGAAATTTATCAGTCAACTTGTTCTTATGCCAGGTCTTGAATCCACTAATAGAATTAGTTTGCAATTAAAATGTAAATCAGACTAAATGGTACATCTCTGTGGAGAGTGATACACTCTTCCCCATTAGTACTTTTGTTTTATCTTCAACACTAGTACTTGGACGACTCATCAAATAAATCACTAGGATCTAAATTTGCTAGCACTAAATCTGGGCTTTGTTTCAAAACTTGTGGTACTCCAACTGAAATTACTTGGAAACTCTTGCATCTAGTCTACAGAATAGTCTTCTCACCCATCATTCACTTTTATATAAAATTCAGTCATGTCTAATAGTCCTTTGATCATTATCTTTAAAATGTGATCGACAATGTGATTCTTTCATAATGCATTGCTCTGAAAAATAGGCTTAACCCATTCTGCACTTGCAATGCTTACCTAATGGAGACGTTGCTTCCTCACAGGTTTTTGCCACAGACCAGGACAGTGGGTCGAATGGCCTCGTCGAGTATTCCATTCTCTCCGGCAACCAAGGAAACGTGTTCCAAATGGATCCGCTGAGTGGTGTGCTAACAGCAAATGTGATTCTGGATTATGAGTACACCAGCGCCTACAGGTTTGCCCCAAGCTCAGATCCGTTTGACTAGCTATTCTGCCTTGTTGCTTTGGGCATGACTTCCTGTTTGGTATGCTTAGCTATAAGATGTGTTTTCCCTTTGCTCCAACTTAAGATCGTCCTTGATACACTGAGAGAGTCTTAGGAAATAGACGCTATTTGGGAAAGGTGATTGGACTACCTTACCTAAGAATGTTAAGATTCCTTTTGATTTTAGGAGTTCATGCATTTGTGATGCCATTAAATATGATATTAAATGAGAGACATTAAAGACATTTGTGAAATGCCTCCTGAGCTATAGAGACCCTGCAAATGTCACTTTAGTTATTTTTAAAAATAGTGAAGACTGAATGATGTTTCTCTTTTTAGTCGTTTATTCATTTTTGTGAGGAAAGTACAACCCTGTTATCAGGTCCATGTTACATGACTCTGTTCTGATAGAAATAATCATCTTAAAGTGCACATTCAAGAAGAGATATATTTTTTGCCTAGTGTTCCAAATATGCCAGACTTACACAGAAATTCTGTGAAAGAGTGAATGTGTCATAGGTCTTCTGTGATTTTTAAAAATCGGTGTTTCCAAGTGTCTAGGCATATATACAGAGATATTTGTGACTTCACAGTCTATAAAAGAAAATGAAAGACTCTAAGGGCACAAAATATCTGTGAATGGGGGCTGCATCAAGAATGATAACCCAGCCTTTCATGGAAGACAACAAAACTGATTTTAAAGAAGAGGTATATGTGCACCAATGAAGACGGAACCCTAAGATGTACGGCTAAGTGAAGGAGGGGACAAGGTGCCCCACGGTGCTTTCCTGCAGGCCTTTTTGAGTGAAAACACACCTGTAAAATTGCACAACTTTAGGAAGAAAACCTAAGAAACCATAAACCTTGTTTCTGAGGAAGTGGTCACATGGGAAGCCTGGACTTCCTTACCATGCATTTCCGTCAGCCTTGTATGTGTATGGCTTTCTGAAAGGCCACATACACAGCGTTTCCTGTAATCTTCCCAACACCCCCAAGGAAGTTCAGTTAGGCTTTTTCTCACTCACTGATGAGACAAGTGACATGCTGCGGTTTGCTCAGGATGACAGAACCATTTCGTCGTCCATTATGTCTTAGCACCAGGTGCCTTGATGCTGTGTTGTGCTGCGTATACCATACTGGCTACATAGCAGACTTCCTTTTGAGGGAAAAAGTAAGAATACAAGAGACGCAAGCCTCAGGATTCTCCGAGGCCAGACTACTTACATGTTATGCGAGGAAAGTGCAGTGCATTCTTGTGGCTCAGTTGCTCAGTCTGTCAGTCGTATCCACTCTGCAAGCCGTGGACAGCAGGCTCCTCTCTCCATGGAATTTCCCAGGCAAGAATACTGAATGGGTTGCCGTTTCCTACTCTTGTGGTTAAACAGCAAGAGCCAGTTAAAATGGGATCTGTTCCTGGGCAGACTGGATTAATTTACCTCTGAAAAACTTTCCAACTCTAAACATTTGATTAAGTATTTAGTTCTTTTTGTTTAATATATTTCAAAATATTACTTCAAAGGTAGTTTAAAAGTTTAGTTTAAGGTCTTACCCTGTCTTAAGTAGTAGGATCTTTTTCAGTAATATTTTAGTGTAATCAGTTGTTATGATACTTATTATATAAACATTGAAATCAATCATATAAATAAAACCCTGCTACATTGCTTCTCTAGTAATTTTAAGCACAAACCTCTTTTTTCTCTCCATAGTTGACTGCAGGTAAATCTCAGTCTAATTGCTACCTGAATGATTACAAATTCAGATTCAAGAGTGTCTGCCCTGTTTCAGGAACTATGTATTTCCTGATTGTAATGACTTTCTGTTACAGAGTTCTTACTCAGTGGAGTCTAATTATCAATTAATTATAACTCCTTCCAGCTTTGTCCTATTTGCGTCATAGTTTCAGTGTTCACATCATTTAAACTGGTCACAATGTGCAAAAGCGCCCCTCACCAGTTCCCCATGAATTCAAGGCTGGGAGAAATAGGAACTGAGAGAAGATGAAATCTACGTACACTGCCCCAAGAGACACAGAGGCAACCCACGCAGGCTCTGCCTCCACTGTCAGCGGGGCAAGGGAACCATTTGACCCTCCTGCCTCTCTAGGCCCCCACCCCCACCCCCTTGTGACTTTTCTGCCTTTTAGTGCTTTCCCTGATAGTTAAGACACTGAGAAAGAAGGATGGCTTCCTCCAGCCTGCGATACCATTAGGAAATGTTTTGGAAATGTTGAATTTTTTTTACCTTTAACTTTTACTTTTTTTAACTTTTAACTTTTCTTTTTAATTCTTGAACTCTGCTATTTTGTCTGATTGAGGAAGATATTCCCAATTCTAGCCCTCTGTTTTACAATATAAAATGAAGGGGGAAAAGATATTGTCAGTGATGATTCTACTCAATATAAATGTATTAAACAAAAACTAAATAATTTCTAGTTCTCATATTAAGCCACGTATAAGAAAACTCAGTGGACAGGTGATGACAAATTATAAAATAGATCTTAAGGTCCTTTCTGACTGATATTTCTTAATTTTAAAAATGAATTACCAAGCATGAGACTGGGGATAGAAAGACACATGAAATTGTTCTTATTTTCCAGGAACTTGAAAATTAAGTGCCCTAGTAACTCATGGCAGCAAGCATAGTAATAATCACAATAGGTGTCATTTATGGAGCACCTTCCTTACATGTTGAATTCCTGTAACAGACTTAAGATCTGCAAAGTGAAGAAATCGAATTCACAGAGGTAAAGTTGTTTGCCAGGAATAGGCAGCTAGTAAATGTGGAACTTATACTCTTGCCTATATGAGTGGTCCTAGTAGAGCTTTCTGCTGTATCATGTGAATGAATCTTTAGAGTATATACCTGTATATTTACTGAAACAATACAGGAAAAAACACTTTTGAAACTTAAAATAATCACAGAAAATAAATTCTAGCTCGCAATTGTGAAATTACACATGTCAAGGTGTGAGCATGAAAAGATAGGATTTCAGTCACTGCTTTTCTCTGTTTGACTTATAACTGGTGTGAAGAGACTTCAGTTCAGTCGCTCAGTTACGTCCAATTCTTTGTGACCCCATGGACTGCAGCACGCCAGGCTTCCCTGTCCATCCCAACTTCCGGAGCCTATTCAAACTCATGTCCATCGTGTCAGTGATGCCATCCAAATATCTCATGCTCTGTCATCCCTTTCTCCTCCTGCCTACAATCTTTCCCAGCATCGGGGTCTTTTCAAATAAGTCAGTTCTTCACATCAGGTGGCCAAAATATTGGAGTTTCAGCTATAGTATCAGTCCTTCCAATGAACATTCAGGACTGATTTCCTTTAGGATGGACTGGTTGGATCTCCTTGCAGTCCAAGAAACTCTCCAACACTATAGTTCAAAAGATATGAAGAATCTTATCTCTGCCTAAGTTGGTAACTGATATTCATGTAAGTCTTTTAATACTTTAGGGCCAAGATTACTGAGTCTTTTGAGGGACTTTAAGTAAAGAAAAATGAGCAACAAAAAACTCTTGGGTTGTTGTTTAGTCACCCAGTAATGTCCAGCTCTTTGCAACTCCATGGACTGCAGCACACCAGGCCTGTGTGTCCCCCACCATCTCCCAAAGTGTGCCCAAGTTCACCTGCATTATATCAGTGATGCCATCCAGCCATCTCATCCTCTGATGCCCTCTTCTCCTTCTGCCCTCAGTCTTTCCCAGCATCAGGAACTTTTCCAATGAGTCACCTATATATATGCATCAGATGACCAAAATACTGGATTTTCAGCTTCAGCAAGTTTCAGCTGTGGTCCTTCCAAGGAGTATTCAGGGTTGATTTCCCTTAAAATTAACTGGCTGGGTCTTCTTGCTGTCCAAGGTTCTCTCAGGAGTCTTCCCCAGCACCACAGTTCGAAGGCATCAATTCTTCAGTGCTCCATCTTCTTTATGGTCCAGCTCTTACAACTGTACATGATCACTGGGAAGACCATAGCCTTGAATATATGGCCTTATCAGCAGAGTAATGTCTGCCTTTCAACACACTGTCTAGGTTTATCATAGCTTTCCTGCAATCAGGAGCAAATGGCTTCTGATTGCATGGCTACAGTCACCATCTGCAGTGATTTTAGAGCCCACAAAGATGAAGTCTGTCACTACTTCCACCTTTTCCCCTCCTTATTGCCATGACATAATGGGGCCAGATGCCATGATCTTAATATTTTTTTTAATATTTAATATGTTTTTTAATATTTAGTTTTATGCCATCTCTTTCACTCTCCTTCACCCTCATCAAGAGGCTCTTTGGTTCCTCTTTGCTTTCTGTCAGTAGAGTGGTACCATCTGCATATCTGAGGTTGTTGATGTTTCTCCCACCTGTCTTGATTCCAGCTTATAACTCATCCAGCCCAGCATTTCTCATGAGGTGCTCAGTGTATAGGTTAAAAAGACAGAGTGACAGCAGACACCCCTGTTGTACTCCTTTCTCAATCTTGAACCAATCAGTTTTTCCATACAGGGTTCTAACTCTTGCTTCTTGACTGGCTTTGGTGTAGTCGATGAGAGAGAGGTAGATATTTTTCTGGAATTCCCTAGCTTTATCTATGATTCAATGATGTTGGCAATTTGAGCTGTGGTTCCTCTTCCTTTCCTAAGCCCAACTTGAACATCTGGAAGTTCTTGGTTCGTGTAATGCTGAAGCTTAGATTGCAAGATTTTAAGCATGACCTTACTAGCATGGGAGATGAGTGCAACTTATCTGATGCTTAGCACAGTCTTTAGTACTACTGTTCTTGGGAACTGGGATGAAGATTGACCTTTTCCAGTCCTGTAGTCACTGCTGGGTCTTCCAGATTTGCTGTCATATTGAATGCAACACCTTGATGGCATCATCCTTTAGGGTTTTGAAAGGTTCTACTGGAATTCCATCACATCCACTAGCTTTATTAACAGCAGTGCTTCCGCAGGCCCTCTTGACTTTGCTTTTCAGAATGTTTGGCTCTGGGTGGCTGACTACACCACTGTAGTAATCTGGCTCATTTGGATCTTTTTGTACAGTTCTTCCATGTATTCTTTCCGTCTCTTCTTAATCTCTTCAGTGTCTACTAGATCTTAGTGTTTCTGTCCTTTATTGTGCCCAGCTTTGGGCAAAATGTCCCCTTGATATCTCCAGTTTTCCTGAAGAGATCTGTAGTCTTTCCCCGTCTGTTGTTTTCTTCTAGTGTTATACACTGCTCATTGAAGAAGCCCTTATTTTCTCTCAATGCTGTTCTTTGGAACTCTGCATTTAGTTGAATATATCTTTCCCTCTCTCCCTTGTTTTTTGCTTTTTGCTATTTGTAAGCCCTCCTCAGATAACCACTTTGACTTCTTGCTTTTCTTTTTCTTTGAGATGATTGTGTTCACTGCCTCCTGTACACGTTATGGGCCTCCATCCATAGTTCTTTAGGCACACTGTTTACAAGTTCTAACCCCTTGAATCTTTGGAGAAGGCAATGGCAACCCACTCCAGTACTCTTGCCTGGAAAATCCCATGGATGGAGGACCCTGGTAGGCTGCAGTCCATGGGGTCACGAAGAGTTGGACACGACTTAGTGACTAAACCACCACCACCAATTGAAACATACAAACTTCAAATAGGATAGGTACTAGGGGTGTAATGTGGGGCTTCCCTTGTAGCTCAGTCGGTAAAGAATCTGCCTGCAGTACAGGAGACCCAGGTTCCATCTCTGGGTCAGGA
Source organism: Capricornis sumatraensis (assembly GCF_032405125.1). Taxonomy (NCBI): domain Eukaryota; kingdom Metazoa; phylum Chordata; class Mammalia; order Artiodactyla; family Bovidae; genus Capricornis; species Capricornis sumatraensis. The sequence goes on from NC_091085.1 coordinate 10,704,535, forward strand.
AGATCCCCTGGAAAAGGAAATGGCAACCCACTCCAGCACTCTTGCCTGGAGAATCCCATGGACAGAGGAGCCTGGCAGGTTACAATCCATGGGGTCGCAAGAGTTGGACATGACTTAGTGACTACAAAGAGAGAGAGGGATGAAATGTACACCATGATGACTGCAGCTAATTGTTGTATGGTTAAGAGAGTAGGTTCTAAGTGTTCTCATCACAAGGGAAAATTTTTCAGAGTATATGTAAGTCAGGTCCTTACTTATGCTGTACACCTTAAGCTTATACAATGCTGTATATCAATTATATCAGAATAAAACTTATGGGGAAACTCACCCAATGATCTGAAAAAAAAAAAACAATTTAAAAAGAGGCTGGTTGGTCACAAGATAGCCTTGGAGGAGTTTGCATTCCATTTACTGGAAACTGGGTTTCCTTGATGGCTGAGATGGTAAAAACTCTGCATATAATGCAGGATATTGGGGTTCAATCCTTGGGTCAGGAAGATCCCCTGGAGAAGGTAATGGCTACCCACTCCAGTACTCTTGCCTAGAGAATTCCGTGGGCAGAGGAGCCTGGCAAGCAATATAGTCCATAGGGTTGCAAAAGAGTCACATATGACTTAGTGACTAACCCTTTCACTTTTTCTTTCCTATTAGAAATTAAACTCTATTCTGTAGGCTATAGAAAAGTGTAAGCAATTGAGTGCCTGTTCAGATCTTTATTTTTAGATGTCTGATAAGGATGTCTTGCAGGACAGAGAACCAGCATCAGACAGAGCAGTTAAGCTAGACAACAGCAGGGAAAGGTCTGTTATGTGGATGAAACTGTGGAGAAGAAAGGAGGGGGCATACTTCCTGATTGATTCAGATACAGAGACCATTGGAACATGGTGATCAGCTGAATTTATTCAACAAGGAAAGAGATAAGAAATACTTCAGAAGTTTCCACATAGAAAAGGCAGGAAGAAGAATAGACTGGAATTGGGATTTTGTTTTTTTCTTGGCATTTTGTAAGAGTAAAAGTAAATATAATCCTTCTATAATTAAAATAATGATCTGGAGCTTGGGAAAGAGATCTTCTTTCAAGATTTAGACTTGGGCTTCATCCAAGGAAAGTGTGTAAAGGAAAGTGTGTAAAATGGAATTACCTACCTACGGAGATTATGTGAAATGAGAATTTAGGACATTGTCACCTTTTGAGGGCTAGAAAGAGAAAAAGCAGCCAGCTAGATAGATTCAGGGACTAGAAAGAACAGAACAGAACCTGGGAAATGTAGCTTCAGAAAGCAAGGGAAAAGGTTGGACTGCATGGGGGCAAAGTTTTCTGAATGTGTTTGGATTGGAATCTGTAAAAGTACTCCTTATTTTAAGAAGGTTGCAAGGAATAGACTTCTCCCAAATTGTTTCTTAACAAGATAAAACACATGGTGTTATATTTGTAGGTTAATTAATACAAAACTATGAAGTTAATTTAAAAACTCAAGTCAACTGATTTTCATTAACAAAAATATTTTACAGACTGAGTACATAAAACATCCTATAACACATATATATTGCAAGCACCTCCAGTTCAGGAGATCAAACATCTTAATGGTTGTGAATTACTATTCTAGAAAACTTCTGTAAACTTCTGAGAGAAAGGATTTTAATTTATGATAAGAACTTAAATCAAAATTTCGCCTCATTTGACCAGTATTCCAACAGTGCTTTTTTTTTGCATTTTTCCTCATGTGGTTACCAGAATGCAAGTATTCTCCAGCCCTTAACATTCTGTTGATAAACAATGGACAAAGTATTAGCATAGCACTTATAGTTTTCAAAATACATGTGGCAGGATTACTTCCTCTGTTTATTTCTCAATACATAACATTATGACTTAAGATTTCTTTTCATCTCAAACAAGGCTGATTAAACATTTTGAAATTTATAATATTTATGTCTGCAAGCGGAAAGATGCCATTGTCTGGTGATTAGAAAACTCCTTACATTATTTTCCAAAGAAGAATTACTGAAGTGGTGGATAGAAAGTATTATAGTAAGTTGAGGAGTAACTAAAACAGGAAGGAGAGACAATTAAAATGGACTAACTTTTCTTTTTCACCAATGTGGAGTTAAAAGAAAGGGATATCTGATGGTGATAAATCAGTAGGATTCAGGCTTGAGAGGGGGGTATGTTTAGGGGATTGGCTCCATTTGACCATGTTAACAGGCAGGAAGTTATTATTCAACAGACAGATAAAGATGAAAGATGTTTTCCACAATTTTTATTCAGTATTACAGTAGTGGAGCTATGTAGTTCAATAGGCAAGAAAAATAATTAAAAGTCATACCAGTTTTTCCCCATTGACATTGAAAACTTTTTTTAATTGAAGTATGGTTTATTTACAATGCTGTGTTAGTTTCAGGTGTATAGCAAAGTGATTCAACTATATCTATGTCTCTCTCTCTCTCTCTTTCTCTCTCTCTCAGATATATTCTCTTTCAGATTATTTTCCATTATAGGTTATTAAAAAATACCGAATATAGTTCCCTATTCTGTTCACTAGGTCTGTGTTGTTTCTGTTTTATATATAGTGCTGTGTACCTGTTAATCCCAAACTCCTAGTTTATTCCTCCCCCGCTTTCTCTTTTGATAATCATAAGTTTGTTTTCTACATCTGTGAGTCCATTTCTGTTTGTAAACAAGTTCATTTGTATCAATTTTTAAGTTCCACATATAAGTGATATCATGTGATGTTTGTCTTTGTCTGGCATACATCACTGACAATCTCTAGGTCTATCCATGTTGCTGCAAATGACAGCAAGATTTTGATTTAAGTGCATTTGCTTATTTTAAATTCTGTATTGTTATCAAAATAACACATTTTTTAAAAAGCATCATAGAGATCAGCAGACTTAGACAAAAATCAGCAACCATTGCCTCACCTGTTCATTGTATAGACGCTTTTAACTTGTTTTCTCCATTATAAAAATTAATATGTCTAACTTTGTAATTTTAAACATTATCTCTCACAGCCATTCTGACTGGCATGAAATGGTACCTCATTGTGGTTTTGATTTGCATTTCTCTGATAATGAGTGATGTTGAGGATCTTTTCATGTGTTTGTTAGCCATCTGTGTATCTTCTTTGGAGAAATGTCTATTTAGTTCTATGCCCATTATTTGATTGGGTCGTTTATTTTTCTGGAATTGAGCTGCAAGAGTTGCTTGTATATTTTTGAGATTAGTTGTTTGTCAGTTGCTTCATTTGCTATTATTTTCTCCCATTCCGAAGGCTGTCTTTTCACCTTGCTTATAGTTTCCTTTGTTGTGCAGAAGCTTTTAATTTTAATTAGATCCCATTTGTTTATTTTCGCTTTTGTTTCCAGTATTCTGGGAGGTGGGTCATAGAGGATCCTGCTGTGATTTATGTTGGAGAGTGTTTTGCCTATGTTCTCCTCTAGGAGTTTTAACGTTTCTGGTCTTATGTTTAGATCTTTAATCCATTTTGAGTTTATTTTTGTGTGTGGTGTTAGTAAGTGTTCTAGTTTCATTCTTTTACAAGTGGTTGACCAGTTTTCCCAGCACCACTTGTTAAAGAGATTGTCTTTAATCCATTGTATATTCTTGCCTCCTTTATCAAAGCATCACTATGAACAAGCTAGTGGAGGTGGTGGAATTCCAGTTGAGCTCTTTCAAATCCTGAAAGATGATGCTGTGAAAGTGCTGCACTCAATATGCCAGCAAATTTGGAAAACTCAGCAGTGGCCACAGGACTGGAAAAGGTCAGTTTTCATTCCAGTTCCAAAGAAAGCCAATGCCAAAGAATGCTCAAACTACCACACAATTGCACTCATCTCACATGCTAGTAAAGTAATGCTCAAATTCTCCAAGCCAGGCTTCAGCAATACGTGAACCGCGAACTCCCTGATGTTCAAGCTGGTTTTAGAAAAGGCAGAGGAACAAGAGATCAAATTGCCAACATCTGCTGGATCATGGAAAAAGCAAGAGAGTTCCAGAAAAACATCTATTTCTGCTTTATTGACTATGCCAAAGGCTTTGACTGTGTGGATCACAATAAACTGTGGAAAATTCTGAAAGAGATGGGAATACCAGACCACCTAACCTGCCTCTTGAGAAATCTGTATGCAGGTCAGGAAGCAACAGTTAGAAATGGACTTGGAACAACAGACTGGTTCCAAACAGAAAAAGGAGTACATCAAGGGTGTATATTGTCACCCTGCTTATTTAACTTCTATGCAGAGTACATCATGAGAAATGCTAGACTGGAAGAAACACAAGCTGGAATCAAGATTGCTGGGAGAAATATTAATAACCTCAGATATGCAGATGACACCACCCTTATGGCAGAAAGTGAAGAGGAACTAAAAAGCCTCTTGATGAAAGTGAATGAGTGAAAAAGTTGGCTTAAAGCTCAACATTCAGAAAACGAAGATCATGGCATCCGGTCCCATCACTTCATGGGAAATAGATGGGGAAACAGTAGAAACAGTGTCAGACTTTATTTTTGGGGGCTCCAAAATCACTGCAGATGGTGACTGCAGCCATGAAATTAAAAGACTCTTACTCCTTGGAAGAAAAGCTATGACCAACCTAGATAGTATATTCAAAAGCAGAGACATTACTTTGCCAACTAATGTCCACCTAGTCAAGGCTATGTTTTTTCCAGTGGTCATGTATGGATGTGAGAGTTGGACTGTGAAGAAGGCTGAGTGCTGAAGAATTGATGCATTTGAACTGTGGTGTTTAAGACTCCTGAGGTTCCCTTGGACTGCAAGGAGATCCAACCAGTCCATTCTGAAGGAGATCAGCCCTGGGATTTCTTTGGAAGGAATGATGCTAAAGCTGAAACTCCAGTAGTTTGGCCACCTCATGCAAAGAGTTGACTCACTGGAAAAGACTCTGATGCTGGGAGGGATTGGGGGCCGGAGGAGAAGGGGACGACAGAGGATGAGATGGCTGGATGGCATCACTGACTCGATGGACGTGAGTCTGAGTGAATTCTGGGAGATGGTGATGGACAGGGAGGCCTGGCGTGCTGAGATTCATGGGGTTGCAAAGAGTCAGACACGACTGAGCGACTGAACTGAACTGAACTTGTCAAAGATAAGGTGTCCATAGGTGCGTGGATTTATCTCTGGGCTTTCTATTTTGTTCCATTGATGGATATTTCTGTCTTTGTGCCAGTACCATACTGTCTTGATGACTGTGGCTTTGTAGTAGAGCCTGAAGTCAGGCAGGTTGATTCCTCCAGTTCCATTCTTCTTTCTCAAGATTGCTTTGGCGATTTGAGGTTTTTTGTATTTCCATACAAATTGTGAAATTATTTGTTCTAGCTCTGTGAAAAGTACCGCTTGTAGCTTGTTAGGGATTGCACTGAATCTATAGATTCCTTGGATAGTATACTCATTTTCACTATATTGATTCTTCTGATCCATGAACATGGTATATTTCTCCATATCATCGCAGCACTGTTTATAATAGCCAGGATATGGAAGCAACCTAGATGTCCATCAGCAGATGAATGCATAAGAAAGCTGTGGTACATATACACAGTGGAGTATTACTTAGCCATTAAAAAGATTACATTTGAATCAGTTCTAATGAGGTGGATGAAATGGGAGCTGATTATACAGAGTGAAATAAGCCAGAAAGAAAAACAGCAATACAGTATACAAATGCATATATATGGAATTTAGAAAGATGGTAACGATAACCCTGTATGTGAGAACAGCAAAAGAGACACAGATGTATAGAACAGTCTTTTGGACTCAGAGGGAGAGGGAGAGGGTGGGATTATTTGGGAGAATTGCATCAAAACATGTGTAATATCATATAAGAAATGAATCGCCAGTCTAGGTTTGATGCAGGATACAGGATGCTTGTGCTGGCGCACTGGGATGACCCAGAGGGATGGTATGGGGAGGTAGGTGGGAGGGGGTTCAGGATTAGGAACATGTGTACACCCTTGGTGGATTCATGTTGATGTATGGCAAAACCAATACAATATTGTAAAGTAAATGGCCTCCAATTAAAATAAATAAATTTAAATAAATAAACATTATCTCTCAATATCCTATTATAATAAATGTGGTTTTAATATTTTTACCTTCTTACATCGGATCTCCCTTTGTATTCATAGCTCTGTTCTTCATTTCATCAATAATCAGTGTTTCAGTTCAGTTCAGTTCAGTCACTCAGTCGTATCTGACTCTTGTGACCCCATGGACTGCAGCATGCCAGGCTTCCCTGTCCATAACCAACTCCTGGAGCTTGCTCAAACTCATGTCCATTGAGTCGGTGATGCCATTCAACCGTCTCATCCTCTGTTATCCCCTTCTCCTCCTGCCCTCAATCTTTCCCATCATCAGGGTCTTTTCCAAGGAGTCAGTTCTTTGCATCAGGTGGCCAAAGTATTGGAACTTCCAGGGGACTGACGCTTCAGTGTCAGTCCTTCCAATGAATAGTCAGGACTGATTTCCTTTAGGATGGGCTGGTTTGATCTTGCAGTCCAAGGGATTCTCAAGAGTCTGCTCCAACACCACAGTTCAAAAGCATCAATTTTTGGCACTGCAGCTTTTTTTTTATGATCCAACTCTCACATCCATCCATACACAACTACTGGAAAAACCATAGCTTTGACTAGACAGACCTTTGTCGGCAAAGTAATGTCTCTGCTTTTTAGTATGCTATTTAGATTGATCGTATCTTTTATTCCAAGAGCAAGTGTCTTTTAATTTCATGGCTGCAGTCATGGTTATACAGGTGTTTACTTCAGAGCCAGGTCATACTTCATAATTATATTTCTTTCCTTATTCTTCCCCTTATCCCCAGAGTTAATGATTATTTTTCTTTTTCCTCAACTGATTGGCTATGTCCCTGTACTTAATTACTTGTAAATATTCCATTAGCTCTATCAGACATGCCCACTCATCCTTCTCCCCTGATATGCCTCTCATATCATGTATTCTATCAAATCTTCTGTTTCTTGGAGACCTGAGTCCTACTGTTTCCTCTCCTCCTGATCTAGCTGGGCAGTATGGCTCTCCAGTTCAGTTCAGTTCAGTTCAGTCATGTCTGACTTTTTGAGACCCCATGAACTGCACCATGCCAGGCTTCCCTGTCCATAACCAACTCCTGGAGCTTGCTCAAACTCATGTCCATCGAGTCAGTAATGCCATCCATCCATCTCATCCTCTGTTGTCCCCTTCTTCTCCTACCCTCAATCCCTCCCAGCATCAGAGTCTTTTCCAATGAGTCAGCTCTTTGCATGAGGTGGCCAAAGTACTGGAGTTTCAGCTTTAGCACCATTCCTTCCAAAGAACACCCAAGACTGATCTCCTTTAGAATGGACTGGTTGGATCTCCTTGCAGTCCAAGGGCCTCTCAAGAGTCTTCTCCAACACCACAGTTCAAAAGCATCAAATCTTTGGCACTCAGCTTTCTTCACAGTCCAACTCTCACATCCATTCATGACTACTGGAAAAACCATAGCCTTGACTAGATGGACCTTTGTTGGCAAAGTAATGTCTCTGCTTTTGAATATGCTCTCTAGGTTGGTCATAACTTTCCTTCCAAGGAGTAAGCATCTTTTAATTTCATGGCTGCACTCACCATCTGCAGTGATTTTGGAGCCCAGAAAAATAAAGTCTGACACTGTTTCCACTGTTTCCCCATCTATTTGCCATGAAGTGATGGGACCAGATACCATGATCTTCATTTTCTGAATGTTGAGCTTTAAGGCAACTTTTTCACTCTCCTCTTTCACCTTCATCAAGAAGCTTTTTAGTTCCTCTTCACTTTCTGCCATATGGGTGGTGTCATCTGCATATCAGAGGTTATTGATATTTCTCCCAACAATCTTGATTCCAGCTTGTGCTTCTTCCAGCCCAGCGTTTCTGATGATATACTCTGCATATAAGTTAAATAAGCAGGGTGAAAGCTGGACCCCATGACTTGGAACTGGTTTACTGCTTTCTATGTTAGTTGCATGCTTTGAAGATCCCATGTCTTTCTCTTACTTTTATAGTAGCTTTGTAGGAAAAGGTGCCAAGAGAGTAAATTCTTTTAGTTCTTACACATCTGAAAACACTTTTATTCTACTTTCACATGTGATTTATGCAATGGATAATATAGAAGTTGAACATTTCTTTTAGATTTTTGAAGGCATTGTTGTTTTATCTTTTAAAACTCAGTTCTGCTATTAAGAAGTCTGATGCCATTCTAATATGTTTCATACTTTTTTTTTTTTTTTGCACTTTCTGTAGAGATTCTCAGGTTATTTCATCTGCAATGTTCAGACGTTTTGTGATTATGTGCTTTAGTGTGGGTATTTCCTTGTGCTGAGTACTTGATGTGCTCTTTTAATGAGGATAAATGATCTATTTTTTGATATTATTTCACTGATAATTACCTCCCTTCTGTTTATTGTTCTGTGTTTTTTTGTTTGTTTGTTTACTTTACCCTGTTTCTTTTTCCTGGATCCTATTCAGTCAAGTGTTAGGCTGCCAGGATTGATCCTTTGTCAGCGATACTTTATTCTCTACTTTCCATTTTTTGTGTGGGGGTTTATTTTTGTTGTTTTATTTTTCTGGGAGATTTTCTTAATTATAACCTTGTAAACTTTCTTTTTTGTTGTTTTTAGTTAAAAAATTTTTGAATATTATATATTTTATAATTTTCAACAACTCTTTTTTAATCTTTGAGCTTTTCCATAGCATTGTGTACTTATTTATGTGTTATCTTATGATAGCTCTCCTAAGACATTAGTTGGAATTATTTTTACCTAGTCTTTTCCTCTTTCAAAATCTCTGTGTCCTCTGGATTTATTTCTTCTGCTTGTCTAGTTTATCCTCTTTTATTCATGTGAGAGACTTTCTGTGATAAATAACTATCCTTGGTCCTAAGTGAGGCAATATCGAAGTCAGAATCTCCTGATGGATCTCATTGACCAGCATGCTTGGCTTTCAGATGAACCAGAGAAGAACTTGACTACTTTGCAGGGTGACATGTAAATAACAATACATAGAGAGGGTTTTTCCCCTTTGAGAGGAGATTTCATTTCTTCAGGGACAGTTCCTCAATATTACTGAGTATGAACATCAGACATTGTTTTGCCTGGGAGTGAAAAGAAATAGGCAAGGGATCTTGCTTGTTCTATATTTTGAATTTAATCTTTTAGGCTATTTTTAGCTCAGTATCTCACCCTGCATTTTGCCATGTTTTGAGCCTCTCCTTGGTTATGTGGGGACGAATCTGTTTCTCACTCATCCTTGTCTTCCTTCAAATGCAGGATACATTTTAATCTATGCATTCCTCTGCCATCTGACTTCCCAGGTGACACAGTAGTAAAGAATCCACCTGCCAATACAGGAGATGCAAGAGATCTGAGTTCAATCCCTGGATCAAGAAGACCCCTAGAGTAACAAATGGCAACCCACTGCAGTATTGTATTCTTGCCTGGAAAATTTCATGGACAGAAGAGCCAGACAGGCTACAGTCAGTGGGGTCTCAAAGAATCAGACATGACTAAGAGTGTGCACACATGCACGTGCACACACACACACTCACACACATCTCTAACTGCTTCTCAGTCTGCTTGCATTTTTCAGACTTGTGTTGAAACTTCTCACCCATTCCACTCACTAATATCTTCACCCATTTCTTTTTAGCCTTATCAACATATACCTTATTGTAAGTTCATTTGCCATTGTTATAGCAGAATCTCTAGAGGAATAGGAAATAAAATCTGTGTAGATATAACCAGAAGTTATAGCTCTTCCTTTCAGAGGTGTTATGATGTTGACCGATATTTTGTTTCTCTTGGAATTACAGAAGTGACATTTAGTTCTGGGAATATATTTAATAAACTGTTGAGAGAGAGTTTTGAAAAATCCTCTATCATTATCTTAGGTATTAAGGCAATCAGAAAAGAATCTGCTGGATTGAAGTCTCATTTAAAATTTAACATGATAAAAAGCAGCTTCCCACCACTGGTGGATTAGGAGAACTATGCTCTGAACTAGAATAGGACGTTTTTTATCCAGTGAACTTCATTTGTCATCTCTGCTGATATGCTCATCAGGGCAACAGTTTTGGAACATGGAGCCAGTTAGGCTGACAACAGCCAAGAATTTTGCAAAGCCTGCCAAAGAGCCATCACAGAAAACTTGAGGTATTGTAGAAGTTATGTGTAGAATTTCAGTGGATCTGCCTCCATAACTTTTTATTTGTGCCTCAAGCCACTGAGAAACCTTGACTTGTCCTTTTGTTTTTAAACAGGATCATATTTCTGTCTATGTCAAAGAATCTTGCTTTCTAACATGACATAGATATTATATAGAACCCCTGAAATTGCAATACTGTGAAAAGAAGAGTCCTTATGACCACAGAGGAAGAATAAACAGAGCCATGACTTTAATGTCTTTGCTGAGACTTTAGTGTGTCACTGGGGAGGGGTAGGCAGCAGGGGCAGAGAACATGATGAGTCGATTATTTTTTGTAAAATTTTTCCATATGTACCTGACTTACATTCATGCTAACAAAATAGACTTTCTAGGCTCTTAAAGTATGAAATTTAAGTAGTTGTTCTAATGATGGCCCAACTTCAGTAGTATAGAAGGCAGCCTGTATGCTTTGTGAACCATAGATAAGCAGTGATTATTTCCTACTAAGTAGAATTTAAACCAACAAAAAGTTGATGCTTTTTTCAGTTCAGTTCAGTCACTCAGTCGCGTCTGACTCTTTGTGACCCCATGAACCACAGCACGCCAGGCCTACCTGTCCATTACCAATTCCCGGAGTCCACCCAAACCCATGTCCATTGAATGAATGATGCCATCTAACTATCTCGTCCTCTGTTGTCCCCTTCTCCTCCCGCCTTCAATCTTTCCCAGAATCAGGGTCTTTTCAAATGAGTCAGCTCTTCGCATCAGGTGGCCAAAATATTGGAGTTTCAACTTCAACATCAGTCCTACCAATGAACACCCAGGACTGATCTCCTTTAGGATGGACTGGTTGGATCTCCTTGTAGTCCAAGGGACTTTCAAGAGTCTTCTCCAACACCACAGTTCAAAAGCATCAATTCTTTGGCACTGAGCTTTCTTTATAGTCCAACTCTCACATCCACACATGACCACTGGAAAAACCATAGGCTTGACTAAACGGACCTTTGTTGACAAAGTAATGTCTCTGCTTTCTAATATGCTCTCTAGGTTGGCCATAACTTTCCTTTCAAGGAGTAAACATCTTTTAATTTCATAGCTGCAATCACCATCTGCAGTGATTTTGGAACACAGAAAAATAAAGTCAGCAACTGTTTCCACTGTTTCCCCATCTATTTGCCGTGAAGTGATGGGACCGGATGCCATGATCTTAGTTTTCTGAATGTTGAGCTTTAAGCCAACTTTTTCACTCTCCTCTTTCACTTTCATCAAGAGCCTCTTTAGTTCTTCTTCACTTTCTGCCATGCTGCTGCTACTGTTGCTAAGTCGCTTCAGTCGTGTCCAACTCTGTGTGACCCCAGAGATGGCAGCCCACCAGGCTTTGCCTGGGATTCTCCAGGCAAGAACACTGGAGTGGCTTGCCATTTCCTTCAATGCATGAATGTGAAAAGTGAAAGTGAAGTCGCTCAGCTGTGTTAGACTCTTTGTGACCCCATGGACTGCAGCCCATCAGGCTCCTCCGCCCATGGGATTTTCCAGGCAAGAGTACTGGAGTGGGGTGCCATTGCCTTCTCCATAAGGGTGTGTCATCTGCATATCTGAAGTTATTGATATTTCTCCCGGCAATCTTGATTCCAGCTTGTACTTCCTCCAGCCCAGTGTTTCTCATGATGTACTCTGCATATAAGTCAAATAAGAAGGGTGACAATATCAGCATTGATATACTCTTTTTCCTATTTGGAACCAGTCTGTTGTTCCATGTCCAGTTCTATCTGTTACCTCCTGACCTGCATACAGGTTTCTCAAGAGGCAGGTCAGGTGGTCTGGTATTCCCATCTCTTTCAAAATTTTCCACAGTTTATCATGATCCACACAGTCAAAGGCTTTGGCATAGTCAAAGAGCAGAAATAGATGTTTTTCTGGAACTCTCTTGCCTTGTCAATGATCCAGCAGATGTTGGCTATTTGATCTCTTGTTCCTCTGCCTTTTCTAAAACCAGCTTGAACATCAGGAAGTTCACAGTTCACGTACTGCTGAAGCCTGGCTTGGAGAATTTTGACCATTACTTTACTAGCATGTGAGATGAGTGCAATTGTGCAGTAGTTTGAGCATTCTTTGGCATTGCCTTTCTTTGGGATTGGAGTGAAAACTGACCTTTTCTAGTCTTGTGGCCACTGCTGAGTTTTCCAAATTTGCTGGCATATTGAGTGCAGCACTTTCACGGCATCATCTTTCAGGACTTGAAATAGCTAAACTGGAATTCATCACCACCACTAGCTTTGTTTGTATTGATGCTTCCTAAGGCCCACTTGACTTCACATTCCAGAATGTCTGGCTCTAGGTGAGTGATCACACCATCGTGATTATCTGGGTCATAAAGATCTTTTTTTGTACAGTTCTTCTGTGTATTTTTGCCACCTCTTCTTCATCTCTTGTGCTTCTTTTAGTTTAGGTCCCTACCATTTCTGTCCTTTATTGAGCCCATCTTTGCATGAAATCTTCCCTTGGTATCTCTAATCTTTTTTACATGATTTTAAAAATTTAAGGTTGGAAGAAAAAGAACACTTATCAAGTAAGCTAAGAATGGGGAAGAAAGTAGAAGTGTGACTCAGCGTGGTGAGTAGAAGTGTGTCAGGGTGGTGACAGAAAGGGAGAAGTTGAACACACTAATAAGGTTTCTGAGTCAGTTACTGGAGAAGTAAGTTGTACCATCATCCAAGAGAGACTGAATCACTACATGTAGATTCTTTCAGATCATGGACTTTTACCTCTACTTTACAGTCCTAGTCAAGAAAGAAGACTCAGTTTCTCAAAAGATAGTATCACTAGCTGGCTAATTCCACTTCTGAAAGGAAGATCATCTTCCAATTGACAATTTACTTTATTACTCAGATACTCTCCTGTAACTCATACTGTTTAGAAGGCAGTGGGAAGCTAATGATTATACCTTACAGTGTGATATATACACAGGAAGAGAGACACATTGAAAAGTATCAGACAGTGGAGTACAACTTTCCAGTCAACTAAGACCTGTACTTAAATCCTGGCTCTGTCATCTGATATATTTATAATCTTGAGCAAATCTTGAGAAACAAACATCAACATATATTAAAGAAAGCCAAATAAGGCAAGACATCTGTCCTCAAGGAATTTATAGGAGAGGTAGACAAATAAGTCATTAAGAAGAAAGAATGATGATTGCTATGGTGAAAGAATGTGCAGGGTGCTATGGGGCAGAGAAATGGGCACCCAAATCAGATGAGATGCCAGGGAAAGCTTACAGAGATGTTAGCTTCGAAAGACCAAAGGGGTGTACACATAGGAATTCCAGGCAGAAGCTATGTCCCAGAAGGTTATATGTACGTGCTCAAGACTTATATTACCTCTTGTAGACATGGAGAGCCAAGGAAAGGTTTTAATTAGAGGAGTCAGGTTTTCAAACCAGAATTTTTGATAAAGCAGTTGAGTTGCAGAGTGGAGGATGAAGAGGAGCATTTGAGACTTGCAATAGGAAGATTGGTGAGTAGCAAGCACTCCAGTTGAGGAAAGATATGGTGAATACACAGCATGGCAGCCAAAGATGGTAAGGGGATGAGGTTAGAGCAGATACCTTGTCCTGCTTTGCCTGAGACTATCTTGCTTTAAAAAGAAACTGAAAGTACCACACCCCAGGAAGCCTTTCAGTCCCTGTGAAGCCAGGCGGATGACCAGTTCATCCGAGGCTCTGAGGTGGGAGTGAGACGGATGGGTACACTGATCCAAATCATATTCAGGTGGTAAAATCTATAAGACTCATAATGAGTTAGATGTTGTCAGGGTGGTGACAGAAAGGGAGAAGCTGAAGACACTAATAAGGTTTCTGAGTCAGTTACTGGAGAAGCAAGTTGTACTGTCATCCAACAGAGACTGAATCACTGCGTGTAGATTCTTTCAGATCATGGACTTTTACCTCTACTTTACAGTCCAGGTCAATAAACCATCTTTTGCATGTGTATTATTCATGGGAGTGCCCTCTGTTAATTCTTCTATTTTGATTGACTTGCAATTTAGATCTGAAAAAAAAATACAAAACAAACTTTTAGTGACTCTATCTTTTGTTGGTGCAGTAAAATGGAAATATGTATCAATGGCAATATTCAGGCCATGTGTGGCAGAGTGGAGGCAGTTACTTATCTAAAGAACAGGTATTGGTGTTTGTACTTTTTAAGTTGTTCTTAGTAGAAAAGGACTGAAATTTATAGTCTGTCTCCCAGAGAGAGTCCATTTATTTTAAATAACCAAGATTGATTTGATTCTTTAAATGTGTCAAAAAATACACTTCAGACTACCATGCTTATGAAATAAACTTTAAATGATGCCTTTTAGAAAAGTCAGGGGAGAAATAAAAAAGCTAGTCAGCTCATTTTAAAATTTTCAAGTGGATATTTGATATTTATGTTGTTTTCTTATTCTCTGGATGATGGATAACATTCCTTGATTCTTTTCCAAACCAGTTTGATTGTACAAGCAACAGATAAAGGCATTCCCAGGCTTTCTGACACAACTGTGATCAAGATACAGGTGATTGACATAAATGACAATGCCCCAACTTTTCTCCCTTCTGAAGCAGTGGAAATTGCTGAAAGTAAGTGTGGTCATTTGAAATAATTGTTTTGATTAACTTGTATATCATCTACTATTTTTTCAGCTGGATGCTGTGTTAAATATGCATACTATTCCTCAACAACCAGACAACTATAAATTGTTTTTATCTTCATTTTACAGAATAGAAAATGGAGAGTCAAAAATTAAATACAAAATGTCAAAGAAGTTAAAAGTTAAAGTTGAGGTTTGCATTCAAACCAGCAGGAAGCTGAGCTCCCAAGGTCAAACCACTACTCCACACAGCTTCTTTTGTATACAGACATTTCTTAAAAGTGAAATCTGCTCAATGAAGCATCTTTTGTTGGTTGTGATGGTCACCCTAAAGCTCCCCTGAGAGAAAGTGATGTTATTAGACTGATAACTTTGTCAGTCTTTGAGTTACCAAACTCAGGTTCAGCTGCTTACCACTTGAAAGCCAATATTCGAGAGGCAAGTGTTAGAAAGGAAAGGTTGCTTTATTCAGGAGGCCAGTAACTTGGGGAAGAAGGCATATACTGTGTCCAAAGGCCAATTCCACAGTGCTAATAGGGGGCAACAGCTTTTAATGGGGAGCTTCATGGGCGTATGGTTAGAGTAAGGGGCTCCATGCAGAGTCACCTCTGAGGATCATCTTGAAATTGGTCATGTGGTAGTCTGACCATTATCTTGATTGTTTTAAGCCCAGTTAATCTTCAGTTCCAGGACTGGTTGGTTCTCATTTCTCTGAGGTCAGTTCTCAGAATTGTGATAGCATATGCTATGGCTACAGTCTGGTCATCATGGAGTTAATTTCTTCCACCTGGTGGAGGTTTCATTATCTACAAGACAGCTCATAGAATATGGCTCAGAATGTTCTCTATAGCCCTCGAGAAAGAACTAAAGGTCCTTGACTTTGCTTAAGAACTGAACTGTTATTATTTTGTCCTATTTGACTGTTTCTCCTTTGATTGTGTGTCTCCTCATTTCTCTGACTAAGTTTATTTTATGAATATTATTTGTTATGGGGGCATGCTGGGTGACTTGCAGAGTCTGAGTTCTTTGACCTGGAATCTAACCCAGGCCAAAACAAGGAGTCCAAACCCCTGGACTGCCAGGGAATTCCCTAAATTTATTCTTTGGCTAAATCTTTTCTATGGAAAAAA
This sequence comes from Capricornis sumatraensis, assembly GCF_032405125.1. Taxonomy (NCBI): domain Eukaryota; kingdom Metazoa; phylum Chordata; class Mammalia; order Artiodactyla; family Bovidae; genus Capricornis; species Capricornis sumatraensis. The sequence goes on from NC_091085.1 coordinate 10,720,457, forward strand.
GACAAGGAAAGGCCATGGTGGAGGAGGGTTTGTCCCAGGAAGGCCCCATAGGGCCCTGCTCAGTTTATTTGCAATATACTAATGACAAGTAATAAGTGAAGGGAGTTGGATGATTTTTGCACAGTCATCATTTTCTGCTGCTGCTGCTGCTGCTGCTGCTGCTAAGTCACTTCATTGGTGTCCAACTCTGTCCAACCCCATAGATGGCAGCCCACCAGACTCCCCCCATCCCTGGGATTCTCCAGGCAGGAACACTGGAGTGGGTTGCCATTTCCTTCTCCAATGCATGAAAGTGAAAAGTGAAAGTGAAGTCGCTCAGTCGTGTCCGACTCTTAGCGACCCCATGGACTGCAGCCCACCAGGCTCCTCCGTCCATAGTATTTTCCAGGCAAGAGTACTGGAGTGGGGTGCCATTGCCTTCTCCTTCCTCTACTATTATAAGCTAAAGTTCAACTTCTGCAGAAAACTTTTATCACATTAATGGTAGAGGTTGAAAATACGAAGTTTTACATGATATGCTGATTCATCTTAATTGTTTGGGTCTCTGGGCTACATGATGACTCCATAGTCTGTGATCTCAAAGTTATCTGTGGTCAACAGCTGTACTGGTAAAACCCAACCCAACTTTTTATAGTTGAAATTGCAGATAGTGGCCCATCACTCTCCTCTCTCTTTTCACTCTTAATATCCAACTTATTCCTAAAATGTGCCTAACATTTTGTTATGTTCACTTTCCAAACAAGTTACAAACATCACTGCTCAAAGAGGGGTATATTCCAGCAATTTTTATATATAAGAATACCTATAAATATTTTAAATAATTTAAAATATTATACTAATAAAAAAATTGTCTAGTTTTACCTCTCACCTATTTGATGTGTTTTCATCTGCTTTTACTGAAAGTGCTATTCTAAAGCACATGCATTGGAACCAAAATGCAATAATGTGCTCAGAATAAATATATCACAAAAATAAACTGTGTATATCAAAACTTACCATAAGAAGTCAAGTGTAATTGGTGCATGTCAAGGGTGTTCAAATTTGAAATGTGAAAATTATTAGTCTCATACACAGTGGAATTATTCTAAATGTCCTGGAATCTTCTTTCTACCTGTACCATACCTATGAAGTCCAAACCAAAGTCCCTGTCCTGGCAGTTTAAAGAACACATGTGTTATGTGAGACATTTACCATGACATGTATTTGTGATTTGTGTGTGTGTGAATACTATTAGAGATCTTTTGTGATCACCAGTATGAAGTATACTTTCTATAGTCTTGGTAATTTTGAGAGTCGGGTTTTAAGAGAAGGAAGCAGTGTATGCCTCTCAAAAGAAATAATTTTATAAAAATGAATATGCGGAACTAAGTATCTAGCTTCAGTATCAAAACATTTTCATTTAAATCTTGCTTGCTTTTCAGAATTTTATGTTTTGAATAATAACCTTCTTCCTACCCACATCACCCATGAATATATGATTTTGATATGGAAATTATATAGTGCAAATAAGTGACTTACAATGTTTCTCGGTGCTGGGATTGTGTGATAAACATATGATAAAAAGTGAAATATAAAATTGAAAATAGTCTACCTCTTCAATTCCCTACTCAGTGGTAAATTTTCCCTTTTATTGGGCTCATAAATTCTTCAGAGTTTTTATTCAGTTTGTAATGAGCCTTGTATGAGAAATCATGCCAAGAAACAGCAAATCATATTGGACAAAAAATAAAAATGCTTGGATTGAACTATTAAAGAAAAATATTTCAAAGGATGACTTTTAATCAAGACTGACAGTGGTCATGACTATTTCAGATTCTTTGCCTGGCACGATTGTGACTCGGATATCAGTTTATGATGTGGATTCGAATCCAGCTTTCACCTTCAGTTTTGTCAAAGAGAGTAATTCTGGAACCAAGTTTGCTATTGATCGGAACACTGGGGTAGTGGTGCTGGTTGAAACACTGGATTTTGAAGAAGCTACTAAATATGAGCTGCAGATCCAAATTTCAGATTTGGTGCACCAAACAGAGGGGACAGTCACTATCCATGTGCTGGACATCAACGATAACCCACCAGTATTTTCTCAGGATTCTTACCAGGTAAATAACATAAAGAGATCCTGAGACCATGACCAAACCTGAAAGAACAGGGAATAATGTAAACTGAACCACAGTCAACAAAGCAATGCAGACAGATAGTATTCACTGTTTTTACTGCCTAAGTTGATGCTGAGAGTTTTATATTTAGCATCATGGAGAGTAGAATTACATATGGAATTGAATCTCTCATTCAATTCAATTTCTTAAGTATGTAAGTAACATAAGGCTCATAATTACACAATGGACAGTGTAATGAAACATTAGTGAATACCTTAGTGAATGCCTTAGCTATCCTCCACTACACAGAAATAATTTAGAAGGAAATTTTTTCAGAATAAAAATCAATACTGCATGAAACATCTTTTAAAAATTTTTAATTTTGTTTTTCTGAATTCTGGAAATACTAACACAATCTTCTTAATATGTTCACTCTGTAAATTAATAAAGTCAGGTTCTCTGTTACTTCCATAAACAAAATAAATAAAGGAGTCAGGTCCTGGCTCTGTTCATGAAAATAGCTGTGTTCTTTAAGCACAAGGCCTGTCTCCCTTTTTATTTCCCCTTCAGGTCACCATTTCCGAACTGGTGCCTCTGGGGCACCCAGTGCTGACCGTTGTGGCCACAGACGTGGAAAGCAGTGAGAACATTACCTACAGAATCCTTTCCTCTTCCAAGATGTTTTCAGTTGATCCTGCCAATGGTGAGTTATTTGTAATGGCTGTAGCATTCATAGGTTTGGGTTACAGAGAGGAAACCTGAAATAATCCTTTCCAAATATGCCTAAAATAGCCCCCAGGCCCTCCTGCTGGGGTCATAGACACCACCTTCTTGTTTCTCTTATTGTCAGATGCTGTGGTAGCAAATTCTGGTGCTATTTCTCTTCTCCAACATCTCAATGGTTGGAAAGAAAAAGGAATTAAATGCTGGCAAATGCACAGAAATTCAGAGACCTCAGTATAGTAAACACCAGTTCATTCAGCCGTCTGATTACAGTTGAGGTAATTAACCAGGCCTCCACAAGAATCTAAGTAAAATGGAAGGGATTCATTTAGAACTGAAGACTGCATGTTACCAGAATTTGGAAGCTTTTTTCCCAAGCCAAGTATAAGAAGCTTGGTAATAGTATTGTATATTTAACAAGGAACACAAAAAACTGAAACAGGAAAGTTTTTTTGAGCACATCTATTAAGTGGAGTGGGCTTCCCTGGTGGCTCAGATGGTAAAGAATCTGCCTGCAATGCAGGACACCAGCTTCAATTCCTGGGTCAGGAAGATTCCCTGGAGAAAGGAATGGCAACTCACTCCAGAATCTTTGCCTGGAGAAGTCCATGGACGGAGTAGTCTGGCAGGCTACAGTCCATAGTGTTGCAAAAAGTCAGACATGCCTGAGAGATATTTACCCATTAAGAAGAATGTTCTGTAGTTTTGATGCTGTTCTTATTTCTTTGATGCCTCACAAGGCTCTTTGTTTGGTTATTAGAGATCAAGATATTTATGGTTGTAAAATGCATTCAGTCAAGTGATTACAGAAAAGTTAAGCATTGTATAGAGACACTATAACAGCAAGTAGAGTTCCTTGGACAGCAAGAAGATCAAACCAGTCAATCCTAAATATTCACCCTGAATATTCATTGGAAGGACTGATGCTGAAGCTGAAGCTCTGATATGTTGGCCACCTGATGTGAAGAGCTGACTCATTAGAAAAGACTCCGATACTGGGAAAGAATGAAGGCAGGAGGAGAAGGGAGAGACAGGAGATGAGATGGTTGGATGGCATCACAGACTCAATAGACATGAATTTGAGCAAATTCTGGGAGATAGTGAAGGACAGAGAAGCCTGGCTTACTGCAATCCATGAGATCACAAGGACTCAGACGTGACTTAGCAACTGAACAACAGACATTAAAAGCCAAACTTAATAAAGATGAATAATTAATAAAGTGCTGTCCACAGCAGAGCATGCTCCAGAAAAATAACAGGGCCTGGGACATGGACATCACCAGACGGTCAACACTGAAATCAGATTGATTATATTCTTTGCAGTCAAAGATGGAGAAGCTCTATAGAGTCAACAACAACAACAAAAATATCTGGAGCTGACTGTGTCTCAGATCATGAACTCCTTATTGCCAAATTCAGAATTACATTGAAGAAAGTATGAAAAACAACTAGACCATTCAGATATGACCTAAATCAAATCCGTTATGATTATACAGTGGAAGTGACAAATAGATTCAAGGGATTAGATCTGATAGATAGAGTGCCTGAAGAACTATAGATGGAGGTTTATAAAACAGTACAGAACATGGTAGTCAAAATCATCCCCAAGGAGAAGAAATGCAAAAAGAATAAATGGTTGTCTGAGGAGACCTTATAATCAGCTGAGAAAGGAAGAGAAGCAAAAGGCAAAGAAGAAAAGATATATCTTTCTGAATGCAGAGTTCCAAAGAATATAAAGGAGAAATAAGAAAGTCTTCCTAAGTGATCAATGCAAGAAAAATAGAGATAAACAATAAAATGGGAAAGACTAGAGATCTATTCAAGAAAATTAGAGATACCAAGGGAACATTTCATGCAAAGATGGGCACAATAAAGGACAGAAGCAGTATAGAGCTAACAGAAGGAGAAGATATTAAGAAGAGGTGGCAAGAATACACAGAAGAACTGTACAAAAAAGATCTTCATGACCCAGATAACCATGATGGTGTGATCACTCACCTAGAGCCAGACATCCTGGAATGTGAAGTCAAGTGAGCTTTAGGAAGCATCACTATAAACAGAGCTGGTGGAGGTGATGGAATTCTAGCTGAGCTAATTCAAATCCTAAAAGATGATGCTGTAAAATTACTGCACTCAATATGCTGGCAAATTTGGAAAACTCAGCAGTGACCACAGGACTGGAAAAAGTCAGTTTTCATTCCAATCCCAAAGAAAGGCAATGCCAAAGATGTTCAAACTACCACACGATTGCACTCATCTAAACACACCAGCAAAGTAATGCTGAAATTTCTTCAAGCTAGGCTTCAACTGTATGTGAACTGAGAACTTCCAGATGTTCAAGCTGGATTAAGAAAAAGCAGAAGAAACAAAGATCGAATTGCCAACATCTGCTGGATCATAGAAAAATATTTACTTTGCTTTATTGAATATGCTAAAGCCTTTGACTGTGTGGATCACAACAAACTGGAAAATTCTTCAAGAGATGGGAATACCAGACCACCTAACCTGCCTCTTGAGAAATCTGTATGCAGGTCAGGAAGCAACAGTTAGAACTGGACATGGAACAACAGACTGGTTCCAAACAGGGAAAGATGTATGTACTTCAAGGCTGTATAGTATCACCATGCTTATTTAACTCAAATGCAGAGTACGTCATGAGAAACGCTGGGCTAGATGAAGCACAAGCTGGAATCAAGATTGCCGGGGGAAATATCGATAATCTCAGATATGCAGGTGACACCACCCTTATGGCAGAAAGTGAAGAACTAAAGAGCCTCTTGATGAAAGTGAAAGAAGAGAGTGAAAAAGCCGGCTTAAAACTCAACATTCAGAAAACTAAGGTCAGGGAATCCGGTCCCATCACTTCATGGCAAATAGATGGGGAAACAGTGGAAATAGTGAGAGACTATTTTTTGGACTCCAAAATCACTGCAGATGGTGACTGCAGCCATGAAATTAAAAGACGCTTGCTCCTTGGAAGAAAAGCTATGACAAACCTATGCAGCATTTTTAAAAGTACAGATATTACTTTGCTGACAAAGGTCCATCTAGTCAAAGCTATGGCTTTTCCAGTGGTCATGTATGGATGTGAGAGTTTGATCATAAAGAAAGCTGAGCACCGAAGAATTGATGCTTTTGAACTGTGGTGTTGGAGAAAACTCTTGAGAATCCCTTGGACTACAAGGAGATCCAACCAGTCCATCCTAAAGGAAATCAGTCCTGCATATGCATTGAAAGGACTGATGCTGAAGCTGAAGCTCCAATACTTTGGCCACCTGATGTGAAGAACTAACTCATTGGAAAATATCCTGATGCTGGGAAAGATTGAAGGCAGGAGGAAAGGGGGATGACAGAGGATGAGATGGTTGGATGGCATCAATGACTGGATGGACATGAGTTTGAGCAAGCTTCTGGGAGTTGGTGATGGACAGGGAAGCCTGCCCTGCTGCCATGCATGGGGTTGCAAAGAGTCAGACACAATTGAGCAACTGAACTGAATTGAATTGGGACACGTTATGCTGTGTGTTCCCCATCTGTACCCACCACTGCATCATTTCACAAGGGAGAGCTGACTTAGAAGTTAACTTCTGAAAGATGGATGTTAACTGGTTTCCTGTTACTAGGTTTACTGTTCTGATAGCTTTGCAGTTACATGAATACTGAATCCTTATGTTGTATACACTGGAGACTAATACAATGTTGTATATCAATTATATTCTCAATTTTAAAAAGTTAACCTCAGGATTACCTGAAAGGAGAATCTGGTATGAGGCCCTCGGAATGTGATAATTGGGAGAAGTAGCTAATGTAGCCCCATGGCCTGTGGATGAATGGCTACTGTGTGGATTTAAATATGTCAGGAATTTGACTTTTCTGTCCCTCTGTCTTAGTGTGTCTCACTCTCTTGGCTGCAGCAAATCACAATCCTGACAGCACTTTTCTTTTTATTTGTCTTAGCAACAAACTTTACAGTAAGACATTGATTAGAACGTTTTTAAAATCTTGACTGTTACCTTGTCAGCTGAGTTCATAGTGGGACTCTAACTGAAATGTGGCATTTAAAACATACTGTTTTATTTTCTTTCTTCATGGCTGTACTAAAAGCGCATTTACCTTAAAAAAAATTTTTTTTGCATACATACATACATACATATATATATATATTTTAGAATAATAAAAATGTATTACATATATTTCAAAATGTGGATTTAAAAATGATAAAATATATTACATATATTTCATCAATAGTGGGAAAATCCACTTGCTGAATAAACCCATAGCTTTAGGAAAGACCTGTCTAGAATTAAGCGATAGTTGTTAAGTCTGCATTACTATATTTACTGCTTTCATTTGACTCGAATGAGTACCATCTGGTATTTCCAAAAATTTATGCCAGAATGTCTCTATGCATGTTTCTATTGATGGTAGAATGGGTTATGCATTATTCAAATAAGAATGTGTGTGTTCAGTTGCTTCAGTCATGTCTGACTCTTTGTAACCCCATGTACTGTAACCCTCCAGACTCCTCTGTCTATGGGATTCTCCAGGCAAGAATACTGGAGTGGGTTGCCATTTCCTTCTCCAGAGGATATTCCCAACCCAGGTATAGAACGCATATCTCCTGCCTTTCGTGCATTGCAAGTGGATTCTTTACCTGCTAAGCCACCTGGGAAGCTACCTTTCCTTCAAAAGTAGTAATGGGACAACTTACCATACAAAAATGAATTTTAAAAAAATTATGGCAAATAACCTTTAAGCAGCACACATATTTAATTTAGTGAACGCCATGAATATTTCTGAATCTTAAGTGTTACAGAGGTATAAATATAATAATTTAAGCTTTCTATTTAGGGTTACCCTTGGTTATCACTTAAATGACACATCTAACAGATAACTTTACATATTAGTAAATATTTGCTGACTAAGAGGATCAGACAAATTTTATTTCACAACATTGTAAGGCTGTGTTGTTTTTCAGGCACAATATTTACTATCAATCCTGTCTTCCTTATGGAGAGAAAATCAACAATTCGATTTCTTGTTGAAGCCAGTGACGGTGGATTTCCTGACCTGAAGGCTGTTACCTTAGTGGAGACAGAAATACAAGATATGAACAATTATGCCCCTGAGTTTGCAGTAGAATATTATAATCTTAGCTTGAGTGAAGACACTCCAGTTGGAAGCACACTTGTCACCTTCTCAACCATTGACCATGACTGGACCCGTGAAAACACGCATGTTGAATATTCTATCATCAGTGGTAATTCACAGAACAATTTCCATGTGGAAACTAGTTTTATTCATTCCGAATATTCTTATAAGCAAGTTGGTTATCTAGTGTTGCTTCACCACCTGGACAGAGAAGTAACTGCCAGTCATGAGCTTGTCCTTCTGGCATTTGACCACGGTTGCCCTCCACTGAGTTCCTCAGCCACTGTATCAATAGAAGTCCTCGATGTGGATGATAACCCACCTGCATTCAGCAGTCTGGAATATTATGCCCGCATCAAGGAAAGTACCCCTCCAGGGAGTCCCGTCATTGTGGTCTCAGCAAGTGACCGTGATGTGGGCTCACATGCAGAAGTCAGCTACTACTTAACCTCTGGAAATGAGAATCAGCATTTTTGCTTAGAAGAAAAAACTGGAGTTCTTTCTTTGATTAAACCACTAGATTATGAAGAAACAATAAAATTCATTTTAACTGTCCAAGCTTCAGATGAGGAAAGGAAGCATTTTTCTTTTGCAATTGTGTTTGTCAATGTCCTGGATGACAATGACCATGCACCTCAGTTTATGTTCCCAAACTTGAACTGTGCTGTTCCTGAAAATCTGCCTGTTTTCTCCACCATATGTTCCGTAAATGCTTTGGATTTTGATGCAGGTCCTTACGGAGACATGACCTATTCTATTGTATCACCCTGTCCTCTCCCTCATGAAATGCCACATGATCATAACGTCTTCCTCATTGACCCTTTAACAGGGGATATTAGTGCTCAGCAAGTCCTTGACTATGAAAATAACAATAAATACTGCCTCATAGTTCAGGCCAAAGACAAGGGTGGCTCAACAGCCTCCTTAATGGTTTGGGTGGATGTTGAAGGGGTAGATGAGTTTGAACCCATTTTCACTCAGGATCAATATTTTTTCAACCTCCCAGAAAAGAGCCATGTAAGACATTTGATTGGCAGAGTGGAAGCATCAGATGCAGATGCTGGTGTTGATGGAGTCATCCTTTACTCCCTGGAAACTCCATCTCCCTTCTTTTCAGTAAATAAAACTAATGGAAATATTTATCTGAGTAGAACACTTCCCCCAGTAAAAAGTCAAGTCGGCAAAGAAGACACCATCGAAATGAAGATAATTGCTCATAGCCCCAAACTGGACTCCAAGTTTACATCTTGTACTGTTTTTGTGAATGTGTCTTTTTCCTCAGAAGGGAAACATTCCTCAGGGTCAGCTAGCAGCTTTTCGATCAGTCTCACCATCTCCTTTCTAGTGTTTCTGTTGCTTGTCTTCATTCTAATTGTACTGATTTTAAAACATAAACAAAGAGATGCAATAAATAATTATGAAGAAAAGAAAACATCATCATCCTTAGATATCAATTTGAGACTCACCAGGGATGCCAGTGCACTGAAACCCTTCCAGAAAACTAATGAGAGCGGTGATAAGGCAGCGCCTGTGGACTGCACGCCTGGATGGTTGAGTTTAATAAGAGTCACGGAGAAGGACACTGCACACCTGTACATGCGCTCAAACTCCAGTGACCACTGTTCTGTGGAAGGAGAGACTGCAGAAGATAAGGAAATCCAGAGGATAAATGAACACCCTTACAGAAAGGATGCCGACTCAACTTTGAGTAATCAGGAGTCCAGGGTGCCAGACTCTGGGATTCCAAGAGACTCAGACCAGCTCTCTTGTTTGTCTGCGGGAACTGATGTGATAGTCACTGCTGACACAGCAGAAACCAGCCATATGTTTGAGGAAGGAGATCAAGGAGAGGGCTGTGGCATGACCTATGTTCAAAATAATGTCTTACCCCAGCCACTGAAGAAGAGAGAGGTAAAAGCTGGCGTCCAGGCTGATGTCAGAAAAGAGACTGTCTTTATTTCAAGTGATCAGGAAGCAGGATGTGCAGCTCTCTCAACCCAGAAAGACTCTGATCATGATGTCATGATGAGATATCCCTGGGATTATCTCCTTAGTTGGGAACCCAAATTCCAACCTCTTGCCTCAGTATTTAATGATATTGCAAAACTAAAGGATGAGCATTTACATGTGCCTGGCATTCCAAAAGAGAAGAAATATTTTGTTTTTCCACCCCCTTTGATAACAGCAGTAGCCCAACCTGGGATTAAAGCAGTTCCACCAAGAATGCCAGCCATAACCTCAAGGCAGGTACTTCAGAAATACCCACACTCCCCCATTTGCTATCATCACAGTTCTCTGCCAGAAGACATGACTCCCAGTTTTTCCCCATCCCCTTCACTACTGACCACACAGACCCCTGCCATGACTCCACTGCTGTCAGATGGAGAATTATTTGGGACACATTTGACTGGTTCTTGCCTTGCACCTAAAGCAGCAGATGGAGTTGAAATATAAAACAATGGTGATATTGAGCACCTGCTCCCCATTGGTCACGAATGACTGGACAAAACATTCCAAAGCAAGCTCCTTGAGATGGAGTTCATTCATCTACGAGTGAGGAGTATAATTTAGTCTGGGTTTCTAGAACCCTCTCATTTAAGTTTATCAAATTTATTTCAGTCTTGATGATAAGTTACTCTGTCTTTTAACCTCTACGTTTTGCTGTCAGGATTCAAGTTTGTATATATTAAGTAGTGTATATTCTGCCATACCTGATCTTCTGTATGGCTAGATTTCCAAAGGTCACAGTGAACTTGACTGACTGCCAAAATGTTTATATGAAAAAGAATGGAAATATAATATACTGCATTCTAGTCACATTACTGCTGATTATACCGCTATTTATAAAGCAAAATTAGTAACAACTGAATAAAGAATGAGTGTAGGACAGAAAGTAACAGAGAGGGGAAATTTGGAAGGATAAACAAGTTATAAAGTGAAGCAATTGGCTGCAGATCTGATATAGTTGGAAATGCGTTTCTCCACTTCCTCCATAAAGCACACTTGTGGAGTTTAGCCATAATTTGAATGTGGTAGGGTGTCTTTTGGAAATCTAATGAGAACTTAAGAGTGAAATTTGTCATAACTCTGTGTCAAATAAAACAAATTTATTTGTGATTAAATGAACCAGAAATGCATGTTTTAAATGAAGAGCTAGTACTGATAAAGCAATAAGTGTGTGGTTGCCTGCCACCAAAGATGTGTTTCCTTGGCCTTCTTTAAAAATAAAATGATCTTGTAACATGGTACAGATATAGACATTAACCTTTTAAGATTAATTTGAATATATTTCTTCATGTTCTTCTACAAACAGTAACTTTATGTGAGAAATAATTTATCCACTTAATGTCAGTTTAAAAGGTAAAATTATGTTATTTGCTGGCAATAAATTTCATATAGTAATTTAGCAACATATTTTAATGATTTTATATAAATATTCTTATTATAAAAGTAAATAATAGATGTCAGAAGTCTTTCTCCCATTTGTTCACATTTATATTTAGTTTTAACAGTCATTAGATATAGCAGCTTGTCAACATGGTTAAAATAATTTTGTTTTGTCCAGCTACTAGTTCAGAAATATAGGGGTGTAGTTTGGTGCTCATATATGTATATACTGCTATCTCTTTCTGTCTGATAAACCAGGGAATTCATTGGAGATTCTTATCCCTTCCAAGAAAGCAGAGCATATCCTGATGAGGCTTGTCCAGAAGTCATCCATAGTAGGTAACGTGTCCAGGCTTTGAAAGAGTTTAGGGGTCTAACATCAAATCTAGAGGGCATCTGCTGTGGTTTTCTTAGCAGTTACTATGGGATTCATCTAGAGAAACATTTTCTTTATGTTTTCTTTCAGTAGGCCTCGTCTGTAAAGTTATGTGAAATAACTAATGTGTCTTTACTGAGAAACACTGTAAGATGACATGTTTGATATCTAGTTTTATAGATAAATAATTCTGAGGCTTCCTATGCTGATTTTATCAGTTATATACTAGAAGTTGTATGAAACATGAAGGCTTTTTAAGACAGGCTGGAATCCTAGGGAAAGTGATTTAGGTATGGAACAGTTAAATAGTAAAAGATGAATGCCTGTCTCTCGTTTTCTCTGGCATCTTGGGAAGAAGATTTCTTAGTTTTTCATAAAGATAATAATAACAGTTATTTCAGCATTCCAATGTTTATTCTCTCTTTGATTTCCTTCAAAAGATTTCTTTGAGCATATGAAGAAAGACTGTATTGATTTCCTCTTCTAACTGTTAGGTAGTTAGAATAGGAAACAGGAGTCCAGAATGGTGGTGGCTAAAAGACAAAGAAGGGAAAAGCCCGTGAAAATGGAGCAGAGGAAGGTCTGAGGACTGGAGTGAGGACCTCAGGCAGAACAAACAGCAGTCCTGGCTGGCCCAGTTTACAGAGGGCAGGCCCAGGGGAGGGAAAACATGGAAAAACATGCCCTCACGCCTCGAGGATGGGTTTGCCCCCTATTTTCTAAATAAAATAGAGCTGTAACACTGATTTGTCTAAGAACTGTAACACAGTCTGTCCAGGACCCAAGAGCTGTGACGCACCAAGGGCTTTAATGTCTGTCACCCCAAATCTCTGTTGTGATGAGACAGAACTGAGGAGCATACACTCACCTGATATAACTATACATGGAAGTTTTGCTTGGCAACAGAATTATTTCTCATAACAAAGACCATTTTGTTGTTTTTAATTAGACAGCTTCTTCATTATTTACACTTAAAAAGTTATCTATCTAACTCTTCCATAAGTTATTTGCCTGTGGTTTTATTACTCATTCTGGACATGACTCTGCATTTTTCCTAAACATTTAATAAAAACACAAGACATGAAATATTTAGTGCTATTCCTTACCAACATCTAGTGGATTTTTAATTGATGACTTTATTAATACAGTATCTGTGCTGCACCACCTCCAAATGACCGTTACAGTAGAGTTGAGAGTAAAAATGTGAACATGCTGGTTAAGTGTTTGCAATAAATCATATGTCAGCCCTTTCAACTAGAGTGCTTTTTTCCTAAGTAAACAATATAATTTGTATAGTTTTTCTTCAAGTTTAATATTAACTTGCCTCATATGTTCTGTGTTACTTTGCTGATCTACACACCAGCTTTCGCACTCTGGAGGGGGTACAGAACTTGTTAGTGGAAAATCATATTAAGCCCCAAATTCATAAGCTATAAAATAAAAGACAGTTGTCTCTTGTGGAATTTTGGCTGACTAAAATTCTGGACTTTCTTGTTGGCAGTCTTAAAAATACTGGTGTAAATCAGGACCAAATGAATATAAAAATTCCATGTCCTAGTAGTAATCATTGAATTAGCTTCCAAAACAGATTCCTAGGCAAAGAAAGGGAAAATGCTGCATCTTCAGGGATTTGATAATTTAACTGTTCTGTAAAAATATTAAAATGCACTGTAAGCTACCAGTTGCTTACAAGTGTGCAGACTTGGTCCATGATAGATGTCCAGGTGAAAAGGTTTCTCAGAACATTTACCCTCAGTTTCAGAGCTCCCGCTTACTGTGTTTTCTAGAAGTTATGGTAATGAAAATTATTAATTTAAAAATTATTTCCATCCAAACATGTCTTGTTACTTTGTTGTTGTTTTTTTTTTTCTTGACATTTTACACATACCTTAACTTTAAAAAAATGCAAGACATAACTAAAAGGATCTAAGATGTTAACCCACTGCAGAACAATGAAGGATATGAAGTGGACATGTGATGTTATGGATAAGCTCATTGGGTTTGTCTTAGCTGAGCTCAAAGAATAGAGCTATCTGTTTGGCCACAGCTGGAGAGAGTTTGTATGGATAATCATTCTGTCCAAGAGGAATTCCAGGATCAGGGAAGCTGCAGAAGCTTTATTTATAACCCAAACTGGGCATTACAGTGTGAGTCACTGAAAGTACCTTCCATCCATTACAAAGATGGAGGGAGAAAAGAAGGGAAGGAGAGAAAGAACAAAGGACAGAAGAGAAAACAGAGGGTCAAAGCTGAAAAGGGATAGTTTAGGGCATGGGTAGAGAAATGCCAGAATGCAAAAGGTAAAGACTTCTGAAGTTTTTACATGTGAAGATTTTGCTGAGTCACTTGCCCTTTGTAAGTTCATCCTGTTGAGGAATCTCTCTCTTTTTAAAAAAATTTCTTTCCACCTTCTTCCTATTCAAGTCTTTCCCTCCATCATCTGAAAATTTAGGTTTCTCAAGTTGTGAACCTAAAGCTAGGCAACAGTGAACTAGAATACATTTGACCATGATCACTTGAATTTGTTGTGGTTTGGGTCTTTTTTTTAAGGGTGTGGGGTGAATTTAAAAAATAGAATGATTGCCTTACCTTATACCCCACTCTACATAACCTTGGCCTTATAAGAGCCACTATTTTGAGTAGGTAACTTTATCCCATATAATGGAAGCTGGGACAGAATATGGAATTTTAATACCTAGTCTTTTTTCCCAGTAGCTCATTCTTTTTAAAAATGAGTGCCTGCTTGGTAGTTGGGATTTTATATTAAAAAGTTATATATTACTTAACTTTTCAACCACATATAGACATAATCAATAGTGTGTTCTCAAGTATAATCAATTTTATTTGAATTCTGGTGACATAAATTATTTTAATTCTGTATACATCAAAGAAAGTTGTCTATTAGAAACAAAATTATGGCAACCTTAGAAAGAATCAGCCACAAATGGCTTCAGGCTATTTCTTCCTCTTAGACACTTGGCTATTTAATTAATGACAATTTAGCACTTCCTACTATTTTGGTCTATATAATTTTCCTCATTTCACCCAATATATTTGCTAAACCAAAACTGTGAAGTGAGTAGGAGAGAAGGAAAAGCATATCAAATAAGTAACAGATGCACAAGTGCATCTCTTGAATGAGAAAGAATTATTTTGGTTAGAAAACTAAATGCATGGATTTGTTTGTTAGATAGCAAACCCTCAGGGCCAAGGCCTGGTCTCCACCTGTATTATGAAATACAGATGTTCTTAGAATGAATGAGCACACATGTGAAAGGGCACAGAGTGGGTCATAGTGTGAAGGTGAAGCACTTAAGCCTTAATCCCATTAGGTGGGAATTCTAACATAGTTCTGTGATTTTTAACCAGTCATAGGAGAGAGAGAAAGTCAATGTAAAGAGCCTATCAAAATATTATAGAATATCTTCAGTTCAGTTGTTCAGTCGTGTCCAACTCTTTGTGACCCCATGAATCGCAGCATGCCAGGCCTCCCTGTCCATCACCAACTCCCAGAGTTCACTCAGACTCATGTCCATCGAGTCCGTGATGCCATCCACCCATCTCATCCTCGGGCGTCCCCTTCTCCTCTTGCCCCTAATCCCTCCCAGCATCAGAGTCTTTTCCAATGAGTCAACCCTTCGCATGAGGTGGCCAAGTACTGGAGTTTCAGCTTTAGCATCATTCCTTCCAAAGAAATCTCAGGGTTGATCTCCTTCAGAATGGATTGGTTGGATCCCCTTGCAGTCCAAGGGACTCTCAAGAGTCTTCTCCAACACCACAGTTCAAAAGCATCAGTTCTTCAGTGCTCAGCCTTCTTCACAGTCCAACTCTCACATCCATACATGACCACAGGAAAAACCATAGCCTTGACTAGACGGACATTAGTCGGCAAAGTAATGTCTCTGCTTTTGAATATAGCTATCTAGGTTGGTCATAACTTTCCTTCCAAGGAGTAAGCATCTTTTAATTTCATGGCTGCAATCACTATCTGCAGTGATTTTGGAGCCCCAAAAAATAAAATCTGACACTGTTTCCAGTTTCCCCATCTATTTGCCATGAAGTGATGGGACCAGATGCCATGATCTTCGTTTTCTGTATGTTGAGCTTTAAGGCAACTTTTTCACTCTCTGCTTTCACTTTCATCAAGAGGCTTTTTAGTTCCTCTTCACTTTCTGCCATAAGGGTGGTGTCATCTGCATATCTGAGGTGATTGATATTTCTCCCGGCAATCTCGATTCCAGCTTGTGTTTCCTCCAGCCCAGCGTTTCTCATGACGTACTCTGCATATAAGTTAAATAAGCAGGGTGACAATATGCAGTCTTGACGTACTCCTATATGAGCAGAAAAATAAAAAGCATCAATTAGTAGCAGTAACAGAGGGGCGCAAAGGAGAGATTTCTGATTTTCTTTGAGCCAGAGAACAAGGAATCACCAGCAAATACTCACCTATGCAAGGAAAGATCCATCCTTGAAATAGAAACCTAGCACAGGTCTGAGATTAACTGCCCAAACTGGGAAAGGAGTATAGAGCACCTACTTTGTAGATTAACATAGAAAGACTAAGGAAAGTTAGACTATGCAGGTATGTATGGGTCCCCAGAGTTTTCAAAAATGCATGACCAAATTGACTCCTGCTGCTGCTGCTGCTGCTAAGTTGCTTCAGTCATGTCCGACTCTGTGCAACCCCATAAACGACAGCCCACCAGGCTCCCCCAGCCCTGGGAATCTCCAGGCAAGAACACTGGAGTGGGGTGCCATTTCCTTCTCCAATGCATGAAAGTGAAAAGTGAAAGTGAAGTCGCTCAGTCGTGTCCGACTCTTCGTGATCCCATGGACTGCAGCCCACCAGGCTCCTCCTAGAAGAGCAGAATTCTACACTAAGTCTACCAAAAGTAGAATTCAAATTCATATGGCTAGTAAAGGGAAAGAAATTCTGGACACAAAAAAAGGGGGACCAGAGAAAGCAGAAGGTACAAAAATCTCTTATTTATAAGTAATTTGCAGAAATAAGAAGAGGAGTCTTACAGCTATGAATCTAGAAAAACTATTCTGGCCTGTCACCAGATATGATAACCTTCTAAAATAAGGAAAATCCATCTCTATAAAACATGAATAACAGAAAATAATTCCAGTGTAAGATACATTGTAAGCAAAGGGACTAATTCTCTGAATGATAACAATGGACAGTGAAGATGCACAAGAAAAATTATGGCAAAAAGTCCAAAGAAAATTGTGACTTAATATTTCAAAACTAGCTAAAAAATAAAAAAAAAAAAACCTAAGAAAACAATAAAAAACTATACAGGTTCTATAATCAGTCAGAAAACTTCAGAGATGAAACGACTTGCTACAAGCTATTAGAAAAAAGAGCCCAATAGATAATTTAAGATAAAAGAAAAATCAGAAGGCTAAACTAGAAGGATGGAGAAGGATGTGGCAACCCACTCCAGTATTCTTGCTTGGAGAATCTCATAGACAGAGGAGCCTGGTGGGCTTCAGTCCATAGGGCTGCAAAGAGTCAGACACAATTGAAGTGACTTTGCACAGCACAGCACAAATTAGAAGGAAAAAAGTCAATAGAAATCAATGAAACTATGGTAAGAAAAAAGGAATGAAAAGAAAAAAAAATCAAGTAGAATTTGTTAAAAATATAAAAAGAATTAGTGATGATAAAATTAGCAGCCTGGGGAAAAATGATTCAATTCATGTGTATATTTCACTCCTTGAGAAGAAAACCAAAGACATGAAGCAGAAAAATTGTAATTCAATAGTGCTTTCCAGACAAAAAATTTAAATTTACATGTTGAAAAGATATACCAGGGAAAATCCAATCAGTGATAATAATATATGCTTTGGGCTCCTAGATAAAAAAGCCAAGTCATTTACAATGTAAAGAATGTGAGATTGATTTACTTTGCAACAATAGTATTTGAAGCCAGAAGACTGTGTGGTTGCATATTTAAGATACTTAAAGAAAATGTAGGCCAAAATTTTATATCTAGCTAAACTTACCTCTAAGTGTATATATCATCAATGAGGCTATAAATATGCAAGACCTCAAGGAATAGTTCTAAAGAATCAACTAGGAAATGAGTTCTGGGAAAGGTTCACCATAAAGACATTAAATATATTTAAATGTAGAGCTGATAGTGGATATTGAGGTGGTAGCATAGTATATGCTTAATATATGCCCTGACAATGTAAATAAATTACAACTTCAAAAATGAGGGAAGAAAGGAAGAGTACGTGGAAATAGAATGCTAATTAATTGCCTTATAGATACAAACTGTGAGCAAAGGGTATTGGCATTAGAAGAAACTAAAGGTAAACCAGACATTGATGAGCTATAAAACAAAAAGAAGCCCACAGAGCTTATGAATTGATAAATCTGGTTCTTTAAAAGTCAACTAAATTAAATCAGTTAAAATGAGAAAATTAGAAAATAGTATATAAGAAAATAATATACAAAAGAAATAGAAAAGAGGGAGTAATGGATAACTGCCATATGAAAAAAGTTAGATTGAAAGAGACTTTTCTGCCCAACTCTACACAAATTCTTTTGAAATGCTAAAAGAAATAGTTTTCTAGGAAAATACAAATTACAAAAATTGATCCCAGTAAAAATCTTAACAGAATGAATTTAGAAGATGAAATAAAGATATAAAGAATCTTCCCCACAGATATTTTGATAGTGAAATTTTACCAAACCCAGAAATATTAGATCATCAGAAAATAATGAATTAAATAGAGAATTAATATCAAAACCTGAAAAATAAAACACATTAAAAATACAATCTATTCTCACTTATATAAGTATGCAAAATTCTTAAATATTAGCAAAAAGAATTAACAATACATTAAAAATTTGTACTCTACATGAGACACATTTTAGAAAAACAGAGATAATTATTAAGACATCCATCAATATAATTCATCGTATTAATATGGAGAAAAAATAATGTGAACATTTACTTAAATGGAAAAAAGGTACATAACATAATACAACATCTATTTTGAATAGCACTTGGTAGTCATGAATGGACACTTACATATAATGGATTCTTCCTTAAATGGATACTTCTAATCCAAAAGCCAGTATGATCCCCAACAAAAATACTATAGACTGTTTGTTGCAAAAGCCAGGAGCAATATGCCTACTATCTCCACCAAAATCTTATATTGTAGAAATTTGTCTATAGAATTAAACAAGAAAGGAATTAGAAATAAGAATTGGAAAGAACAAGGTAAAGCTATTACATTATGTATTTCTAGAAGTCAAACTAATTGATTCAAAATTATTATAAACAATGAAAGAATTCAGTAAAGTTATAAGATATAACATTAATATATAAGCATCAAAAGTCAATACCCTTCACATCCAGCCAGGACATGGAAACAACCTAGATGTCCATCAGCAGATGAATGGATAAGAAAGCTGTGGTACATATACACAATGGAGTATTACTCAGCCATTAAAAAGAATACATTTGAATCAATTCTAATGAGATGGATGAAACTGGAGTTGATTATACAGAGTGAAGTAAGCCAGAAAGAAAAACACCAATACAGTATACTAACACATATATATGGAATTTAGAAAGGTGGCAATGATGACCCTGTATGTGAGACAGCAAAAGAGACACAGATGTATAGAACGGACTTTTGGACTGTGAGGGAGAGGGAGAGGGTGGGATGATTTGGGAGAATGGCATTGAAACATGTATACTATCATGTAAGAAACGAAGCACCAGTCTATGTTCGATACAGGATACAGGATGCTTGGGGCTGGTGCATGGGGTTGATCCAGAGATATGGGGTGGGAGGTGGGAGGGGGATTCAAGATTGGGAGCTCGTATACACCCGTAGCAGATTCATGTCAATGTATGGCAAAACCAATACAGTACTGTAAAGTAAAATAAAGTAAAAATAAAATTAAAAAAATACAAAAAAGATAAATGGAAGAGAAGACTGCATTTACAACAGAAAAAAAATCTTAGTAAAACCTTAACAAAAATATACCTAACATTCATATGTGTAAAGTTATATGAAAGACACAGAAGAGACATAAATATTTTTAATAGGTTCAATGCTTAGAAATATCTCAGTTGTTTGTGAATAAATTTATAAATTTAACGTGACCCAAACATGTATCACTTTTTTCTGGAGTTAAATAACTTGAAAACACAATTTATTTGGAATAATAAGCAAGAATAACTAAAAGACACTGGAAAAAATGAACTGTGTCTGTGTGTGTTTGTGTATACAAGTGTCCACAGAAGCATTAACCCTACCAGATATAAAAATACATTATAAAGTTATCTATAGTAAACTGGTATTGGTGCATGACTAGATAGACTAATAGAACAGAATAGGAAACCAAGAAATGAACCCATGTGCATGTGAAGGCTTCCTTTAGTGATGAATTAACTTGTTATATAACAGTTCTCTTGCTGAGAATAAGCAAAAAACTGAATAAGAATAAGAAAGATAGGAGAAAAAGAAACAATTTTGTATATATGTGTGTAAGAGGCAACCAAGCCAGTAAATACTAGAGAAACCATGTTCCTGGGGAGAACAGAAAAACAGAAAACAGAAACACAGACACGTACTGATGTACTGTGCCCCAAACCCTCTTGAGGCTGAGTGGAAAATGTCAACTCCAAGGTCGAGAAGCTAAAAGCAGCCACTGGAAGTTTTATGGAGGCAAATATTAAAATCCTACTAAGGAGTGGGAGTTCTGATAAATACATCAGTAAATAAACTGGAACTTCCAGAAAGCTGCCCCAGGAGTAAGGGTAAATCAGAAAATGCAAGCCCTTACAAAGTCTGTAGCCAAATTTTGAATGAAATCAATTCTATATTTCTACATGGTGATATGTCTCTACTCTGAAGTGAAAGTGTGGGTCACTCAGTCTTGTCTGACTCTTTACAGCCCCATGGACTGTAGCACACCAGCTCCTCTATGCACAGGATTCTCCAGGCAAGAATACTGGAGCCATTCCCTTCTCCAGGGGATCTTCTTGACCCAGGGATCAAACCTGGGTCTCCTGCACTGTAGGCAGATTCTTGAATACTGAGCCACCTGGGAAGCCCTATCTGTACTCTAACTGGTTGCCAAAACTAATATTTAGTCTCCTATAGAGAATAAAATTATTCAGAATCCTTGTGATTATTCATAATAGCCATGATTAAATCCAAAATGGCTAGGTGTACTGAAGAAAAGGCTTATGTAATCAAAATTAAAGAAAAAAATTATAGTAGAAACAGACATACAGGAGACCCATATATTGACATTATCTCACATAGACTTTAAAATAACTGTTCAAAGGAGGACCCAAGATGGTGGAATGGGAGGATATGGAATTCATGCCTCCTCACAAGTATATCAAGAATACATTAACAAATGGAAGTTCTCACAGAGCACCCACTGGCCAATAGAGGAAGACCTTGGACACCTAAAAGTATAAGAAACCACCCCCTACCCGTGCAACCAGTTAGGATGAAATAAAGAAAAGAGGAAATGGGAGGGGACTAGCACCTCTGATGGGGGACTAAAGGTGAAGAGAGGTTCCTGCACTCAGAAAAGCCCATTCCTGGCAGGGAAATCAGCTGGGGGCATACAGGGACCTTCGGAGGATCACAGGGAAATGCAGCAACCTGTCTGTGGAGGGCAGAACAAAACAAGAACTGTGCACATGGTCTGTGCTGCTGCCCTGTACACCCCACCTGAGCTGTGTGTCTCCTGCTGCAGACAGGGGCCAGATGCTGGAAAGCGGGGTTTGGAGAGTGGATGCAGGGAGGAGAACATCATTGGCTGCAAAGAGAAAGCCAGAAGGGACAGAACTTAGGAGCTTCACAACCAGGAATAATTTCAGAGGAAGTCCAAAGCACTATAGATGCAAGGTGCCATCATTGAGTGGCACACAAGGGGCAGGGACACCATTGCCACCACCTTCCCCACCTGCAGGCCCTCCTTCCCCACCTGCCCAGCCCCTGCCTTGGGAGAAGTACCCATCTGAGCAGACTCACCCATTCCTCAAGCCAAGGCTTCCTCTGCCTGCACAAACTCCAGGGTCCTGAATGCTGCTACCACCAAAACCAGTTTTGACCCTGCTGTGCCTGTGCAAATTGCCCACACCAAAGCCCCCTATGGAATCAGCCCTTGGAACCCCAGCCCAAAACAGGAAGCTACCAATGCTGGCAGGGGCTGAGAGCTAAAGTGTGGAGTTAGAAGAGCAGATCTGGGGAGAGGACCACTACTGGCTGTACAGAGACAACCAGGGGGGACATCAGAGAGGGGTTCTGAGGCTGGAAGTTTTCCTAGAGGACGTGTTGTCTGCCTTGGAAATTAGGTGCCATTGTTGAGAGATGCACAAGGGGTGGGGCCACCATTGCAACTCCCTTCCCCACCTGCCAGTCCCTACCTCCACAGACAGTGGAGGGACTCCAACCAGAGTGAGGATGTCCCAGTCCATTACAACTTCCTGCTTGTCTCTGCTGCACAGGGTCTTACACACACCCCAGATGTGGCCGATTTATCTCTCCCCAGCCTGAGTAAGTGCCATAATCAGTCAGAGTGCCCCATTCAGCTTTGCCTCCACCCGCTCTCACTTGGGCAGGGAATAGATGCCTGAGTGTGTCCCACGTGCATATGTGGCGCTAAAACTAAAACTGAGCATCAGGGGCTGTGTGACTAAGGAAGAAAAATGGAAATTTCTAGCTGCACAAGCCCCAGACTGAATCGCTATGAACTGCTTGAAAAACCCTGAATCTACAGAATATCTGAATGGATGAGTGCTACCCAAACCGAGACTGGTCTAACTTTAGCAGTTAGTATTTTAGGGGCACATGCATGCAAGGGTTGGGCCATGTCAAAGTGTAAGCTGCCTCTACAGTGCCTAGAGCAGCTCCAAGGACCTACCTAGAGGAGCTAGAGCACCTCCTGGGGAGACAGGGGTTAGCTGCGGCTCACTGAGATGCAGGGAACATTGACAGCAGCAACCTTGGGGAAACATTCCTTAGGAAAATGTTACTATTACTTTGTTTGTTAGTTTTGTTTTGTTCTGCTGTTGGTTTTTATTTTTTTCTATTATTTTTTCTTTACTTTTTAAAAAGATTTATTACAGTCTCAATTTTTCTATTTTCAATTTACTTTTTGGTTGTTTCATGTTTTTCCTTGTTTTTGTTTCTCTGCTTTGTTTTGTTTTTTAATCATTTTTTCATGTTTTGTTTGATTTTTGTTTTTAGGTTCTTTTCTGGTTTTTGTTTTCATTAGCTTTGCTTTTATTCTTTGTTTTTGTTTTAGGTTTTTTTGGTTATTCTGTAGTTTTTTGTTTTGTTTTTTTTTTTGTTTAGTTTGTTTTATCATTTGTATTTGGTTTTGTTTGTTTTATTTTCTTCTCCCCCCCCCCTTTTTTTTTTTTTTTTTTGCAATGTTGGGTAGCTTGCAGAGGGCTTGGTTACCTAGCCAGAGGTCAGGGTGAGACTTGGGAGTAAGAGCCAGGACTGAACAGCCAAAGAATTCCTAGCCCCAAGGAATATTAGTCAGGGTGAGGTCACTTGGAGGTCTCCATATGAACACCAAGGCTTGGCTCTACTTAAATATCTGCAGGAAATGGTACTGGATGCTGCAACCAAACAACAAGCAAGACAGGAACATAGCCCAAAACTGTCAGCAGAAAATCTGCCTAAAGTCATGCTAAGCTCACAGACACCCCAAAACATACCACTTAAGGTAGCCCTGCCCATCAGAAGGAAAAGACTCAGCTCTACCCACCAAACTGCAGGCACCAGTCACTCCCAGGAGGAAGCTTCTACAAGTCCCTGGACCACAAGACCAAATAAATGAAGAGGAAATAGGCAACCTATCTGAAAAATAATTCAGAGCAATGACAGTAAAAATGATTGATCCAAGATCTTGGAAATAAAATGGAGGCATGGATCAAGAAGATACAAAAAATATTTAACAAGAAGTAAAGAACAGATTAACAGTGATGAACAACACAATAACTGAGATGAAAAATATACTAGAAGAAATCAACACCAGAATAACTGAGACAAAAGAATGGATAAGTGAGTTGGAGAATCGGATGGTGTAAATAACTTCCATGGGGCAGAATAAAGAAGGAAAAGAAATGAGGACAGTCTCAGAGACATCTAGGACATTATACAAACCAGCATTTGAATTACAGGGGGGTCTCAGAAGAAGAGGAGAAAGGGTCTGAGAATACATTTGAAAAGATTATAATAAAAGAAATTTCCTAACATGGGAAAGGAAATATTCACCCATATCCAGAAGGTGCAGAGAGTTCCATCTATGATTTAAAAAAAAAAGAAAAACATGGAGACACATATTAATGAAACTAATGAAAAACAAATGCAAAGAAAAGTCGTAAAAAGCAGCTAGGGAAAAGCAAAAATTAATATACAAAGGAATTATCATAAGGTTATCAAATGATTTATCAGCAGAAACTGCAAGCCAGAAGGGAGTGGCAAGATGTATCTAAAGTTATGAAAGGGGGAAACCTACAACAAAGGTTACTCTACCCAGGAAGGATTTCATTCAGATTCAATAGAGCAATCAAAACCTTTATAGACAAGCAAAAACTAAGAGTTCAGCATCACCAAACCAGATTTACAACATAAGCTAAAAGAACTTCTCTAGGCAGAAAACACAAGAGGGAAAAAAAAAAGCCTAAAAAGACAAATACAAAACAATTAAGAAAATGGTAATAGGAACATTCATATCAATAATTATCTGAAATGTAAATGGAATAAATACTCTGACCAAATGACACAGACTGACTGAATGGTTACAAAAATAAGACCCATATCTATGCTGTCTACAAGGGACCCAATTCTGACCTAGGGCACATACAGACTGAAAGTGAGGAGATGAAAAAAGATATTCCATACAAACAGAAATCAAAAGAAAACTAGAGTAACAACACTCATATCATACAAAAATGGACTTTAAAATAAAGACTATTATAAGAGAAAAGGAAGGATACTACAATAATCAAGGGATTAACCCACGAAGAGGATATAACAAACATAAATATATATGCACCCAACAAAGGAGCACCTCAATATATAAAGCAAATGCCAACAGCCACAAAAGGGGAAATCAATAGTAACATAAAAATAGTGGAGGACTTGAACACTCCACTTACATCAATGAACAAGTCATCCTGTTAGAAACTTAGTAAGGAAACATAACTCTTAAATGACACATTAGACCAGCTAGACTTAACTGATAAATACAGGGCATTCCATCTGAAAGCAATAGAATACAATTTCTTCTCAATTCACATGAAATATTCTCCAGGATAGATCAAATTGTGAGTCACACGTCAGCCTTGGGAAATTTAAGAAACTTGAACTCATATCAAGCATTTTTGAGACCACAACACTATGAGATCAGAGATCAGCTACATGAAAAAGGGGGGAAAAAACCAGAAAGATATGAAGGCTAAACTAATTCAGCTAAATAAGTAGTTAAATATGCTACTAAATAACCAATGGATCATTGAAGAAATCAAAGAGAAAATTAAAAAAAAATTTAAGAATTAAAGATTTTAAAATTTAAAATAAATTAAAAAAAAAAAGACTAAATAGATCTTAAGGGGAGCATTGGTGAAAGGATTTTCATTTGTTGGGCTGATGTTTGCTGCTAAATCTCCATATTCCCTGCTCTTATAATGAATATAACTAACATATAGGAGAAATAAGTATTAACCTTTAAGATTAATCATGTTAACCTTGGGTCAAATAAATTCCTTTCTTGATTGTAACTCACTACACCCTCACCCTATAGGAATGTAACTTTAATTGGAGGGTGGTGCCTGGTTTAAGAAAAAGCACCCTTGGAAAAAATAAATGTTTGGTTATCAGAAAGAAAGGATCATAAAATCCCTAAGACCTTTTTACGTAAAGCACCTGATTTTGATAAAGGTCAGGACTGCTGACCCCCACGTGACTCTGTATTCATCCCTATATGTAACAAAAGGTATATAAGCAAACCCAAAAATAAAGAAACCGGATCAGTTTCCAGAAAAAAAAAAAAAAAAGAAACAAATGACAACAAAAACATGATAACTTGAAACCTATGGGATGCAGCAAAAGCAGTTCTAAAAGGAAAGTTTATACAATCCCACTTCAGAAACAAGAAAAATCTCAAATAAAGCAACTAGAGAAAGAAGAATAAACAAAACCCAAAGTTAGTAGAAAGAGAAAAAACAATAAAGATCAGAACAAAAATAAATGATATAGAAATAAAGAAAATTATAGCAAAGATCAATGAAACTAAAAGTTGGCTCTTTGGGAAGATAAACAAAACTGAAAAAACTTTAGCCAGACTCATCAAGAAAAAAGGGAAAGGACTGAAATCAATGAAATTATAAATCAAAAAGGAGGTTACAACTGACGTAGCAGAAATACAAAGGATAAGAGGCTATAAGCAACTGTATACTAATAAAATGGACTACCTGGAAGAAATGGAAAAATGCTCAGAAACGTACAAACTTCCAAGACTGAAGCAAGGAGAAACAGAAAATATGAACAGACCAATCACAAGTAATTGAAACAGTAGCTAAGAATCTCCCAACAAACAAACGTCTAGATCAGATGGTTTCCAAGGCAAATTCTATCAAAAATTTAGAAAAGAGTTAGCACCTACCCTTCCCAAACTCTTCCAAAAAATTACAGAGAGAGGATCACTTACAAGCTCATGCTAGAAAGCCACCATCACCTGGACACCAAAACTAGAAAAAGATATCATAAATTGAAGAATAAAAACCACATGATCATCTCAATAGATGCAGAAAAAACCTCTGACAAAACTCAACACTCTTTTTTTGATAAAACCTCTCCAAGAAGTGGCTATAGAAGTAACTGACATCAACATAATAAAGGCCATATATGACAAACACACAGCAAAGATTTTTCTCAATGGTGAAAAACTGAAAGCCTTTCCTCTAATATTAGGAACAAGAGAAGGATGCCCATTATTGCCACTATTATCCAACATAGTTTTGGAAGCCCTAACCACTCCAGTAAAAGAAGAAAAAGAATTTAAAGGGATTCAAATTGGAAAAGAAGAATTAAAACTGTCTCTTTTGCAGATGACATGATACTATACGTAGAAAATCCGAAAGATGCCACCATAGAACTGCTACAGCTTATAATAAATTTGGTAAAGTTACAGGATACAAAATCAAAACACATATATCTTTTGCATTATTATACACTAATATCAAAGGATCAGAAAGAGAAATTAAGGAAACAATCCCATTTACCAATGCAACACAAAGAATAAAATACTTAGGAATAAACCTTCTTAGCACCAAATTGTGGCTGTGACTGGTGATGGAAGCAAGGTCTGATGCTAAAAAGAGCAATATTGCATAGGAACCTGGAATGTTAGGTCCATGAATCAAGGCAAATTGGAAGTGGTCAATCAGGAGACGGCAAGAGTGAACATTGACATTTTAGGAATCAGCAAACTAAAATGGACTGGACTTGGTGAATTTAACTCAGAATACCATCATATCTACTACTGTGGGCAAGAATCCCTTAGAAGAAATGGAGTAGCCATCATAGTCAACAAAAAGTCTGAAATGCAGAATTTGGATGCAATCTCAAAAATAAAAGAATGATATCTGTTCGCTTCCAAGGCAAAACATTCAATATCACAGTAATCCAAGTTTATGCCCTGACCAGTAATGCTGAAGAAGCTGACATTGAATGGTTCTATGAAGACCTTTTAGAACTAACACCCCCAAAAGATGTCCTTTTCATTATAGGGTATGCAAAAGTGGAAAGTCAAGAAACACCTGGAGTAACAGGCAAGTTTGGCCTTGGGTATAGAATGAAGCAGGACAAAGGCTAATAGAGTTTTGCCAAGTGAATGCACTGGTCATAGCAAACACCCTCTTCCAACAATACAAGAGAAGACTCTACACATGGACATCAAAGATGGTCAACACCGAATCAGGTTGATTATATTCTTGGCAGCCAAAGATGGAGAAGCTCTATATGATCAGCAAAAACAAGACTGGGAGCTGACTGTGTCTCAGATCATGAACTCCTTAATACCAAATTCAGACTTAAATTGAAGAGAGTAGGGAAAACCACTAGACCATTCAGGTATGACCTAAATCAAATCCCCTACGATTATACAGTAAAAGTGGGAAATAGATTTAAGGGACTAGATGTGATAGAGTGCCTGATGAACTATGGACAGAAGTTCAACACCATTCCCAAGAAAAAGAAATGCAAAAAAGCAAAATGTCTGTCTGAAGAGGCCTTACAAATAGCTGTGGAAAGGAGAGAAGTGAAAAACAAAGGAGAAAAGGAAAAATATAGCCATCTGAATGCAGAGTTCCAAAGATTAGCAAGGAGCAATAAGAAAGCCTTCCTCAATGATCAGTGTGAAGAAATAGAAGAAAACAATAGAATGGGAAAGACTAGAGATCTCTTCAAGAAAATTAAACATACCAAGGGATCATTTCATGCAAAGACAGGTCAATAAAGGACAGAAATGGTATGGACCTAACAGAAGCAGAAGATATTAAGAAGAGGTGGTAAGAATACACAGAATAACTATACAAAAAAGATTTTCATGACCCAGATGATCATGATGGTGTGATCACTGACCTAGAGCCAAACATCCTGGAATGTGAAGTCAAGTGGGCCTTAAGAAGCATGACTGCAAATGAAACTAGTGGAGGTGATGAAATTCCAGTTGGGCTATTTCAAATCCTAAAAGATGATGCTGTGAAAGTGCTGCACTCAATATGCCAACAAATTTGGAAAACTCAGCAGTGGTCATAGGACTGGAAAACATCAGTTTTCTTTCCAGTCCCAAAGAAAGGCAATGCCAAAGATTGTTCAAACTACCGTACAATAGCACTCATCTCACATGCTAGTAAAGTAATGCTCAAAATTCTCCAAGCCAGGCTTCAGCAATACGTGAACCGTGAACTCCCTGATGTTCAAGCTGGTTTTAGAAAAGGCAGAGGAACCAGAGATCAAATTGCCACATCTGCTGGATCATTGAAAAAGCCAGAGAGTTCCAGAAAAATGTCAATTTCTGCTTTATTGACTACAAAAGCCTTTGTGTGGATCACAACAAACTGTGGAAAACTGAAAGAGATGGGAATACCAGACCACCTGACCTGCCTCTTGAGAAATCTGTATGCAGGTCAGAAAGTAACAGTTAGAACTGAACATGGAACAACAGACTGGTTCCAAATCGGGAAAGGAGTATGTCAAGGCTGTATATTGTCACTCTACTTATTTAACTTGTATGGCAAGTACAACATGAGAAACACTGGGCTGGATGAAGCACAAGCTAGAATCAAGATTACTGGGAGAAATATCAATAACCTCAGATATGCAGATGACACCACCCGTATGGCAGAAAGTGAAGAGGAACTAAAAGGCCTCTTGATGAAAGTGAAAGAGGAGAGTGAAAAAGTTGGCTTAAAGCTCAACATTCAGACAACAAAGATCATGGCATACAGACCCATCACTTCATGGAAAATAGATGGGGAAACAGTGTCAGAATTTATATTTGGGGGCTCCAAAATCACTGCAGATGGTGACTGCAGCCATGAAATTAAAAGATGCTTACTCCTTGCAAGGAAAGTTAAGACCAACCTAGACAGCATATTAAAAATCAGAGACATTACTTTGCCAACAAAGGTCCATCTAGTCAAGGCTATGATTTTTCCAGAAGTCAAGTATGGATGTGAGAGTTGAACTATATAAAAAGTTAAGCACTGAAGAACTGATGCTTTTTGACATAAATCACAGCAATATCTCTCTTGACTCACATTTTAGTGTAATGAAAGTAAAAAAACTAATAACAAACAGGACCTAAGTAAACTTAAAATCCTTTGTATAGCAAAGGAAACCATAAACAAGACAAAAGGACAACCCTCCGTTTGGGAGAATATATTTGCAAACAAAACAGCTGACAAGGGATTAATCACCAAAGTATACAAACAGCTCATGCATCTCAGTATCAAAGCAACAACAACAATAATTCAGTCAAAAAATGGTCAGGAGACCTAAATAGATATTTCTCCAGTGATGACATACAGATGACCAACAAACATATCAAAATGTGCTCAACATCATTATTCAGTTCAGTTTAGTTCAGTTCAGTCCCTCAGTCATGTCCGACTCTTTGCAACTCCATGAATCGCAGCACGCCAGGCCTCCCTGTCCATCACCAACTCCCGGAGTTCACTCAGATTCAAGTCCATCGAGTCGGTGATGCCATCCAGCCATCTCATCCTCGGTCGTCCCCTTCTCCTCCTGCCCCCAATCCCTCCCAGCATCAGAGTCTTTTCCAATGAGTCAACACTTCACATGAGGTGGCCAAAGTAGTGGAGTTTCAGCTTTAGCATCATTCCTTCCAAATAAATCCCAGGGCTGATCTCCTTCAGAATGGACTGGTTGGATCTCCTTGCAGTCCAAGGGACTCTCAAGTGTCTTCTCCAACCCCACAGTTCAAAAGCATCAATTCTTTGGCGCTCAGTCTTCATCACAGTCCAACTCTCACATCCATACATGACCACAGGAAAAACCATAGCCTTGACTAGACAGACCTTAGTCGGCAAAGTAATGTCTCTGTTTTTGAATATGCTATCTAGGTTGGTCATAACTTTCCTTCCAAGGGGTAAGCATCTTTTAATTTCATGGCTGCAGTCACCATCTGCAGTGATTTTGGAGCCCCCAAATATAAATTCTGACACTGTTTCCTCTGTTTCCCCATCTATTTCCCATGAAGTGATGGGACCGGATGCCATGATCTTTGTTTTCTGAATGTTGAGCTTTAAGCCAAATTTTTCACTCTCCTCTTTCACTTTCATCAAGAGTCTTTTTAGTTCCTCTTCACTTTCTGCCATAAGGGTGGTGTCATCTGCATATCTGAGGTTGTTGAGCTTTCTCCCAGCAATCTTGATTCCAGCTTGTGTTTCTTCCAGCCCAGCAATTCTCATGATGTACTCTGCATATAAGTTAAATAAGCAGGGTGACAATATACAGCCTTGGCGTACTCCTTTTCCTATTTGGAACCAGTCTGTTGTTCCATGTCCAGTTCTAAATTTGCTTCCTGAACTACATACAGATTTCTCAAGAGGCAGGTCAGGTGGTCTTCCCATCTTTTTCAGAATCTTCCACAGTTTATTGTGATCCACAGTCAAAGGCTTTGGCATAGTCAATAAAACAAAAATAGATATTTTTCTGGAACTCTCTTGCTTTTTCCATGATCCAGCAGATGTTGGCAATTTGATCTCTGGTTCCTCTGCCTTTTCTAAAATCAGCTTGAACATCTGGAAGTTCACAGTTCACGCATTGCTGAAGCCTGGCTTGGAGAATTTTGAGCATTACTTTACTAGCATGTGAGATAAGTGCAATTGTGCGGTAGTTTGAGCATTCTTTGGCATTGCCTTTCTTTGGGATTGGAATGACAACTGACCTTTTCCAGTCCTGTGGCCACTGCTGAGTTTTCCAAATTTGCTGACATATTGAGTGCAGCACTTTCACAGCATCATCTTTTAGGATTTGAAATAGCTCAACTGGAATTCCATTACCTCCACCAGCTTTGTTCAGAAAAGCAAAATGGCTGTCTGGGGAGGCCTTACTAATAGCTGTGAAAAGAAGAGAAGTGAAAAGCAAAGGAGAAAAGGAAAGATATAAGTATCTGAATGCAGAGTTCCAAAGAATAGCAAGAAGAGATAAGAAAGCCTTCTTCAGCAATCAATGCAAAGAAATAGAGGAAAACAGCAGAATGGGAAAGACTAGAGATCTCTTCAAGAAAATTAGAGATACCAAGGGAACATTTCATGCAAAGATGGGCTCAATTAAGGACAGAAATGGTATGGACCTAACAGAAGCAGAAGATATTAAGAAGAGGTGGCAAGAATACACAGAAGAATTGTACAAAAAAGATCTTCACGACCCAGATAATCACGATGGTGTGATCACTCATCTAGAGCCAGACACCCTGGAATGTGAAGTCAAGTGGGCCTTAGAAAGCATCACTACGAACATCATTATTAGAGAAATGTAAATCAAAGCTACAATGAGGTATCACCTCACACTGGTCAAATGGCCATCATCAAAAAATCTACAAACAATAAATGCTCTTGCACTGTTGATGGGAATGTTATCTGATACAGCCACTATGGAACACAGTATGAAGGCTCCTTAAAATGTTAAAATTAGAACTACCATATTACCCAGCAATCCCACTTCTGGGCAGAAATCCATAATTCAAAAAGTCACATGCACCCCAATGTTCATTGCGGCACTATTTACATAGCCAGTAATCAACCCAAATGTCTATCAACAGAAGAGCAGATAAAGAAGATGTGGTACGTATATACAATGGATTAATACTTAGACATAAAAAGAAACAATGTTTTGCAATTCACAGAGATATGAATGGACCTAGCGGTGATCACACAGATGAAGTAAGTCAGTAGAGAGAAAAAATATCATATAACATCGCTTATATGCAGAATATAGAAAATGATACAGATGAGCTTATTTGTGAAGCCAAAATAGAGATATGGACATAGAGAATGGGTGTTGGCTATGGGGTCAAGAGGAGTGGGGTGAATTGAGAGATTGGGATTGATATATATATATACCACTGTGTATAAAATAGATAACTAATGAGAACCTGTTGTATAGCACAGGGAACTCTTCTCAATGCTCTGTGATGACCTAAATGGGAAGGAAATCCAAAAAAGAAGGGATGTGTGTGTGTGTGTGTGTGTGTGTGTGTGTGTATCAGATTCACCTTCCTATAACAGAAGAAACTAGTACAATATTTTAAAGCAAATATAATCCAATAAAAATTAATTAAAAATAACATCAATAAATTACATGCTGTGTGGAGAACTTCAGGAGAAAACTGAACTATAACAACTATAAACTAAACTATAATAAAACTATAAAAAGCTATCTTTAAACTATTAAAAAAAGGAAAATAAAATTCTAAACTCCAATGTATAACTGCCACTTCACACTCTCTAGGATGGCTATAATAAGTATATAAATAGATAGCAAGAGTTGGTGAGGATATAGAGAAATTGTAATTCTCATATATTGCTAATGGGAATGTTAATAAATAGGGTGATCTCTATGAAAAACAGTCTAGGAGTCCCTCAAAAAATTAAACATACCTAGTTTTCATAATTAACTGCCAAACCCACTTCTTGATGTACACCCAAGAGAAATGAAATAATGTTCATACAAAGACTTGCCCATGAATATTCACAGCAATTTTACTCATAATAGCTAAAAGTGGAAATAACCCAAATGTTAACTGATAAATCAACTAATAACTAGATAAATAGAATGTATATCTACATAATGGTACATTATTTAGCACATGCTACAGCACAGATGAATTTGAAAGCATTATGGGAAATGAAAAGATTCAGTCACAAAAGAAGACTTATTATGTGATTCTGTTTATATGTAATGAACACAATAGGAAAATATAGTGAGACAACAGATCAGCAGAGCCTAGGGCTGGGAGTGTTGGGAGATGAGGAGGCACTGCTAATTGATATGGAGTTTCTTTTTTGGAATCATGAAAATGATCTAAATTTTATTATAATGATGGCTGTACTTTGTACTTTGTGAATACATAGAAACTACTGAGTTAGACATTTTAAGTAAATGAACTGTATAGCACATGAATTATATCTCAATAAAGTTGTTAAAAATACAATAATTGAAATAAGGAACTCGATAAGTATGTTTAACATCAGGTTGGACACAGATGAAGAGAGTTTTCTTAAATTAGAAGATAAATCAAGAGAAAATATATGGACTAAAATATAGCAAGATGTTTGGGAAATAATGTAAAAATAATAAAAGATGTGTAGAATGTGGGTTAAAGGTTGGACATATGAGCAATTGAAATCCCAAATGAGCCAGAAACAATATTGAAAAAGATGATGGCTGAGAATCTTCCAAAACTGACATTAACTCACAATTCAAAATGTACTAGAGACTCAAATTAGATAAATAAAAAGAAAACCATAATCAGCCTATCACAGTATAACTGCTGTGACAAATAAAAAAACTATTAGAAACGTTCAAAGAGAAATGACACATTGCCTTCAAAGAACTGAGTGTATATAGACACATACCATGGAATAAAGGTAGCACATCAAATTAGTGAACGAGTTCTTGAAGTAGGATTGGGATAACTAGACAGCCAGACGGAAAAAGCTAAATTGATCTTTTCTTTATACTACACAGCAGAATAAGCCATATAAAATAAAGCAAATAGAAATAAAGAAATCTCCATGGGTCAGAATCCAGACCAATAAGGGTGATGCATGAGTGCTAAGTCACCTCAGTCGTGTCCAGCTCTTTCCCATCCTGTGGACTGTAGCCCGCCAGGCTTCTCTGTCCATGGGATTCTCCAGGCAAGAATACTGGAGTGGGTTTCCATGCCCTCCTCCAGAGGATCTTCCCAGCCCAGGGATCAAACCTGTATTGCTTATGTCTCCTGCATCAGCAAATGGGTTCTTTACCACTGGCACCACCTGGGAAGCCCATACATGGGTGATAAATTTGACTAAAAGACATTTTGCAATCATGCAATTTGTAATTTGTCCAGGAGAATGGATTCTCTGGCCCCATGTTCTACATTGCATTAGGGGAGGAAGGAACATGTGATTGGTAAACACTTGGTGGAAAAATGCCAATTCCTAAAGTGAAAAGGTATCTATTACCATAACACAAAAAATTTGATGCTGTTTTTCACATTGTGTTCAATTATGAAACTAACTTATAAATATATCTTATTGACTAAACCATAAATTTACCAGCTTTAAGTGCTTTTTCAAAGAATAGAGTTTGCTTATATACTAAGCAGAAGGTTAAAACCTTATAGTGTTAATAATAGGATCTCTATTTGGTCTTTAACTTGGATTTTAATTTTTCATTTTTAATTACTTTATTTCTTTTTCTGTTTTTTAACCCATCACTAATTTTTCTCTTCAGCCAATGTAATGGAATAATTTTCCTATTTTTAGAATATTACCAGTGTAATGTGGTTGTCAACAATGACACAAAGCTTAGTGGACTTTGTTTATTTTATAAAATTTTAAATTTAATTTATTTGCAAGTATAATTTTACTTCTTGTCTAAAAACTCCAGGAAATCCCTATACTACATGCTAACTATTGAAAAAATGTGATTAATTTTATAAAATAGACAAATTGAAAATCATGACAATAATACCTTCAGATTATCAACTTATATTTCATATAAGAGGGAAATGTATTAATCTTCTTGAACTTAATAATGGCTAAGGATTTTTTTTTTTGAGTATTCATTCTGTGCCAAATATGTGCTGAATGTTTTACGTATACTATGGTTTGTTTAATCTTCAAAACAACCCTTTAGAGTTGATACTAATATGATCCCTTTTAGCCAATAAGGAAACCATGGCAGAAAGAGCTAGTAGTTGGCAGAACCTGGAGTCCAACTCAGTGGTGTTACTAGGAGATCTTCTCTTAACCCCCTCCACCATATTGCCTCATACTGAAAATTCCTTAAGAATCTCTGTTTTTGAAAAAATTGTAAATTTCTATTGGCTCCATTTTAAAAATTATTTAAGATGTGAAAATCAAGTTCAGCAAATTAGCCATATGCCATATAGGCAAGAGGTTTATCTTGTGCTGGGTTTATAGTCACAGTTCAGTTCAGTTCAGTCGCTTAGTCGTGTCCGACTCTTTGCAACCCCATGAATCACAGCACACCAGGCCTCCCTGTCCATCACCAACTCCCAGAGTTCACTCAGACTCACGTCCATCGAGTCAGTGATGCCATCCAGCCATCTCATCCTCTGTTGTCCCCTTCTCCTCCTGCTCTCAATCTTTCCCAGCATCAGGGTCTTTTCAAATGAGTCAGTTCTTCGCATCAGAGGGCCAAATTATTAGAGTCTCAGCTTCAAAATAAGTCCTTCCAATGAACACTCAGTACTGATCTCCTTTAGGATGGACTGGTTGGATCTCCTTGCTGTCCAAGGGACTCTCAACAGTCTTCTCCAACACTACAGTTCAAAAGCATCAATTCTTCTGCACTCAGCTTTCTTTATAGTCCAACTCTCACATCCATACATGACCACTGGAAAAACCACAGCCTTGACTAGACGAACCTTTGTTGACAAAGTAATATATGATGAAAAAGGACTGAGTATCCATACCTTACAACATTAATAATGTGAAAGCTTAATAGAAAAAAAAAAGAGTTACAAAGGAAACGTGTATAGCCAATAAGCATATATATGCTCAATGAGATATACTACTGGCAAAAAGAAAATATAACAATACTAAATGTTGGCAGGATTGTAGAGGAATTTTCATGCAATTCTTATGAGAATTTAAGTTTTCATACACCATTTATCAGTTGTTATAACCATCATGGAGAGCAATTTGGGAATATTTAGTAAGTTTGAGATATTCTCTCTGACAACCTAGTTAATTCCAGTTCTAGGTTTATATTCTAGAGGCAATGTCTCTATGCATATAAGAAGACAGGTATAAGCATGCTTCAGTTCAGTTCAATTCAGTCGGTCAGTCATGTCCAACTCTTTGCGACCCCACAAATCGCAGCACGCCAGGCCTCCCTGTCCATCACCATCTCCCGGAGTTCACTCAAACTCACGTCCATTGAGTTGGTGATGCCATCCAGCCATCTCATCCTCTGCCATCCCCTTTTCCTCCTGCCCCCAATCCCTCCCAGCATCAGAGTCTTTTCCAATGAGTCAACTCTTCGCATGCTTATTGCAGTACTATTCTAAAAGCAAAAGTTGGAAACAATAAAATTTTCCTTCAAAAGAAGTATTGATAAATATTTGTGGCATATTCATAATGTTATCCAGGAGTTAAACGAATGTACTAGAGCTATCTTTATCAGTACAGATAAGTCTTTAAAATATTTCATAACAGAGTAAACTACACCATTTATATAAAATTTAAAATATGCAAAATATGCTATATCAATTCTTTATCAATATATACATATGCAGGATATACGTGAAAATGAAAGTATTAGTTGCTCAGTCATGTCTGACTCAGTCCCATGGACTGCAGCCCACCAGGCTCCTCTGACCATGGAATTCTCCAGGCAAGAATGCTGGAGCGGGTTGCCATTCCCTTCTCCAGGGGATCTTCCTGACCCAGGTGTTGAATCCAGGTCTTCTGCATTGCAGGCAGATTCTTTACCAACTGAGCCACCAGGGCAGCCGCACTAATATAAATACATGCCTAGGAAAAGAAACCAATTCACAGTGGTGCTTACTATCGGAAAGAGGGTGGCATAGAGTTTCAAATGAGTTTATAATATTTTATTGCTTTAAAAACTCTGAAGCAAATTAGGAAAAATATATTCATAGAGCTGAGCTGTCAGTAAGATTTTTAAATTAAAATATGTAGAACTGATTACAAATATCAATATCACATAAGAAGGGTTGACTTGAAAACATGACTTGATCTAAGTTCACACTTCTAACTTAGGGAAAATGAATTGTCTTCTAAAGGAGAAGTCTTTCCCCATGAAAACTGTGGCAATGAATCTAAGCATTCATTCAAATGCTGTGGAAAAATTTTTAGGCAGTATGCTTTAATCAGCATCTTCTGCCAATGATTTTCTTTTCTTTCACATTACAAAGAATGCCAGGAGAGTGAATGCAATCATGTAACTGCATGATTATTGGGGTGAACCACAGAATCTAAGAATGGCCAAGGTTTTTCAAATACACATCTTAATTTGGAGAAAAAGAGTCCCTTGTTTCTGTGATGAATGTGATATGGCATTTTCTGATTGGCAAGTGACCCATAGAAAGCACCCAGGGAATGATCATCACAGTTCAACTTCATAATTAACTGTAGTTTTGTTTGTGGCCTTAATTGCATTTGTTGGAAGTGGAGTCCCTGATTTTCCAATCAGGTCTGCACTTTCCCTTGCCCTATGTAAAAATAAATAAGAGGAGGAATATCTCCAAAGCAATACATATTGGGAAGTTTTGTCTGGTATGGATAACAGTAGAACGTTTATCCTATTATTAAACTACCATCGTCCTCCCAGGAAAAATTGAGCCTTTGTATCATCCAGAAATCTTAGCTATAATCAAGAATTTGTCCTTTCACCTACATGATACTAATCTGATACTTCTCTCTAAACTATGTTGCTTCAGTTACCAAATAGGCTGGTTTAGGTATCTAACTCCTTAACATAGCTTTCTACATACAGATTTTCCATCCCAGCACAATCACCATTTGCATCTTCCCTCCAGAATAATCCGAGGAAGTGGAAAAATATGAAAATGCATATCACAGTGCTTTGTATGCTGAAAGCTGTTTTTCAAGGGTAATAAAACCATCCTCGAAGTAGGGAAGAATTGCATTTATGTAATTCCATGTTTCTTTCCTTTAAAGGAAAAGGGATGCTTAGTGGCTCCTGGCTCTTTTTAGCAAGAGATTTCCTTCAAGGAGAGGTGTATGGAAAGAAAGCATATGGTATTCACTGTGGCCAAATGAGACCCAATTTTCTCAGGAGAATGAACCTCCACGAACCCACAATCAGTATCTGGCAGTCAGTGGGTTCCCAGTGTATCTGTGGTGATTCCAGAGTATCTCAGTTCAGCATGCCAGTCTACATACAGAGACAACTTGGTTCCACATACAAATTCCTGCAGCTGCATTAGGCTTGTGGAATAATAGATTCCTATGTCTATCACTGGAATATCTCTTTGGGCATGTTTACCTGAAATTGTATTTTTAATATTCTCAGTACCATTGTTATTGGTGGACCCATAGGGCTGATGGTGATTCAACACACAGGTGTGGCTTTGGGAGAAGGCAGAGAGAAACTGATTCTTGGAATTTCTGTGATAGCCATTTTTGTGACTTCAGACATTAAACAAGATTAAAAAAATCATGTTTTGTAGACTATTTTCTCTGGAGCCCCAAATGATGTCAGTCCCAGTGTGACTCAAGTTAATGCCCTATAGATGAAATATGTCTTAGCTCTCCATTTCTTTTACTTTTCAAAATTATTTCTGTAAGCCTCAAGTACACCACGATGTACTAAAGCTTGAGGCAAAAATCTGAATACAAGTTTTGTTGTTCACTTTCATGAGCAGCTCTGATGACTGATTCCCTCCTTAGCCCTCCCTCCTCATCACCTCCACATCAGCCCCAACACCCTGCCTCCTTAGACACTCTTTAATAAGAATTAAGCAGACTGTTTTGAGAAGAAAAGAAAGGAAAACAAATGGTAAACAACAGGAGAACATTCTGTACTCACAGAAAGGCAATGTGTCTAGAGGAAAGTGGGGTAACACCGGTTAAGTGTCAAGTAGCTTGGGGTGGTGAAGGAAAAGATTGCTCACCTCTGCACCCCGTGGAGTTATTATGCCATTTGAAAAGACAGTTTAATCATGTATGTTCATTTACCTAACTCCTAGAGAGTTAAAATGATGTCATATTTCCTTAACTTAGATATGAATTAATGCATCAGAATTCAGAGAGGACTAGTCTTAGGCATGCATGGTAGTGCCTAACAGAAGACACGTTAAGACCACAGAAAGTCCCCTGAATTGTCTGAGTAGCCAGCCTCAGCCTTTTCCAGGACAGCACACTTGGGCAGCAATAGTAGGAGGAACTGTCACTTGTACCCAGTACTATAGCCTGGTTTGCTGCTGGGGTTATACAAATATTAATTTTAATATTAATCTTCATTGCGTCAAGTTTTATGTGGTCAAGCAAAGCCATAGAATGTCTCTTATGTTTTCAGTCTCCTTTCCTGAGTAATTCTCTAGAACCCTAGCACTTCTCATCTGTCGAGTTTCTACTCTTTCCCTCTCCCGAGGCCACCTTCCCTTGCACATTAGGTTTTCAACATATGAAGTTGGTGAGGATACAAACATTCAGACCACAGCACCAATGTTAACAATTTATTTTCACTGGAAAGATCCTTTTATTTTACCCCCATTCAAACCTGCATTTGAATTTACTATATGATCCTCTCCTATCCCATCTTTTCAGAGTTAATCACTATCTGAAAATTTGTCTTAATTATTCTCTGGCTTAAAAAAAATAGTTTGAAATATATAGATAGATAGACCTATATATCTATTTGCTTAGCTTTGTTTATTTCTGAGCTTTATAAAGACAGCATCAGATGCTTTCAATTTCTTTAATTTGCTTTACTAATTCAAGATTATGTCTCTAAAATTCCTTCAAGTTGTGTCATCCATGCAGCATTAGCTCATTTCTTTTTATTGATAAGCATGAAACTACCATCATTCATCTTGGACATTTGGATTGTCTTCAGCTGTTTTCTAATGATGACATGATTATTCTTGCAGATGTTTTCTGGGACACTTGCTAAGAATTTCCTTAGGGCTTATATTTAGGAGTGGAATTGCTAGATTAGAGAACATGTGGATTTAAACTTTATGAGATAATGCTTGGTTGTTTTCTAAAATGGTTTATATCAATGCATAATTTCACCAACACTTAGCATTTTCAGATTAGACCTTTTAAATTTGCCAATCTATTAGGAGTAGTAAAATGATATCAATTGTTTCTTCTAATTTGCATTTTCTTGGTGGCTAGTGTGCCTGAGCATCTTTTCATATTTGGGGGCCATTATGCTTCCTATTCTATGCTTATTATTCTGTGTGTGCCTGTGCACTCAGCCATGTCCACATATTTGCTCAGTCGTGTCCAGCTCTTTGCGACCCCAGACTATCGCCCATCAGCCTCTTCCATCCATGGGATTTTCCAGGCAAGACTACTGGAGTGGGTCTCCATTTCCTCTTCCAGAGGATCTTCCAGACTCAGGGATTGACCCCACAGCTCTTGTGTCTCCTCCACTGGCAGACGGATTCTTTACCACTGCGCCACCTAGAAGTCTATTCTTTTACCCATTTCTGGGAGATGATTTTTGTATTAGGTTTTATTAGTTTGTAAGAATTCTTTTTTAACCCTGGACATGACATTTTTGTGAGTTATGTGGATTGAACATATGTTCTTCAAGGTTGTGTTTTGCCTTTTTATTTTCTTTTAGTGTCTTGCTGAGCAGAAGTTATTTTAATTTACTTGAATTTATCCATCTTCCCTCATTTTTATTGATACATACTTGACAGGCATACTGAAAGATCATTTTTAAAGTCCATAATTATAATTATGGCTATCATTGCTATCACTGATCATTCCAAGGGTCAGTTAGAGATAGTAAGTTAATTTAAGATAATTTAAGGATCCACATTTTCTCCATTTAGTAGACTATTTAGTTTATACTCTAAAATCATTATCTATTAGGAAAATTGATAAAAACATATGCACATTTTTATTGATGAAATGCACGATGTGAAAGAACAGATTTGGACTCAGACTCTTCCTTGTACTTTCCGTGTAAGCCTTGCAAATTTTTAATCTGTGGTACCCGAATAAAGCAGTACAATCAGGACAATAGCAATCCCTGCCTCTAAGGTTGCTGCTCCATACAAGGCACTTAGAATAGTGCCTTGTAAGTAATAGTGTTCCATCCATGTTAGCTCTTAATACATTGTCTTTTTAACACTAAAGATAGTTCAAAATCCAGAAAACTCTGGCACCATATATGCCTGTCTTCTTTATCTGAAGAGATTCATGTCATGAGCACAAGATATCTCTGGTGTCTAAAGAAATTTGACATTTAATGAATGTCAAGTGGCCTCCTATCAAAAAACTCTCCATGACTTGGGTGCACAGAAGAGGAAGGAGAGGGTGGAACCAACTTAAATAGTAGCATCGAAATATACACACTACCATGTGTAAAATAGATAGCTAGTGGGAAGCTGCTGTATAACATAGGGAGCTCAACTGGGTGCTCTGTGAGACCTAAGGCGGTGGGATGGAGGGGCTGGGAAGGAGGCTCAAGAAAAGTGAAAGTGAAAGTCATTCAGTCGTGTCTGACTCTTTGCGACCCCATGGATTATATTGTAGATGGAATTCTCCAAACCAGAATACTGGACTGGGTTGCCTTTCCCTTCTCCACGGGATCTTCCCCACCCAGGATTCAAACCCAGGTCTCCTGCATTGCAGGTGGATTCTTTACCACCTGAGCCACAGGGGAAGCCCATGTGTACTAGAGTGGGAGGCTCAAGAGGGATGTAATACATCAGTCCAGTTCAGTTCAGTTCAGTCGCTCAGTCGTGTCCGACTCTTTGCGACCCTATGAATCGCAGCACGCTAGGCCTCCTTGTTCATCACCATCTCCCGGAGTTCACTCAGACTCACGTCCATCAAGTCCGTGATGCCATCCAGCCATCTCTTCCTCGGTCGTCCCTTTCTCCTACTGCCCTCAATCCCTCCCAGCATCAGAGTCTTTTCCAATGAGTCAACTCTTCACATGAGGTGGCCAAAGTACTGGAGTTTCAGCTTCAGCATCATTCCCTCCAAAGAAATCCCAGGGTTGATCTCCTTCAGAAGGGACTGATTGGATCTCCGTGCAGTCCAAGGGACCCTCAAGAGTCTTCTCCAACACCACAATTCAAATGCATCAATTCTTCAGTGCTCAGCCTTCTTCACAGTCCAACTCTCACATCCATACATGACCACAGGAAAAACCATAGCCTTGACTAGATGGACCTTAGTCAGCAAGTAATGTCTCTGCTTTTGAATATGCTATCTAGGTTAGTCATCACTTTTCTTCCAAGGAGTAAGTGTCTTTTAATTTCATGGCTGTAGTCACGATCTGCAGTGATTTTGGAGCCCAGAAAAATAAAGTCTGACACTGTTTCCACTGTTTCCCCATCTATTTCCCATGAAGTGATGGGACCGGATGCCATGATCTTCGTTTTCTGAATGCTGAGCTTTAAGCCAAATTTTTCACTCTCCTCTTTCACTTTCATCAAGAGGCTTTTTAGCTCCTCTTCACTTTCTGCCATAAGGGTGGTGTCATCTGCATATCTGAGGTGATTGATATTTCTCCCGGCAATCTTGATTCCAGCTTGTGTTTCTTCCAGTCCAGCGTTTCTCATGATGTACTCTGCATGTAAGTTAAATAAGCAGGGTGACAATATACAGCCTTGACGTACTCCTTTTCCTATTTGGAACCAGTCTGTTGTTCCATGTCCAGTTCTAACTGTTGCTTCCTGACCTGCATACAGATTCCTCAAGAGGCAGGTTAGGTGGTCTGGTATTCCCATCTCTTGAAGAATTTCCCACAGTTTATTGTGATCCACACAGTCAAAGGCTTTGGCATAGTCAATAAAGCAGAAAGAGATGTTTTTCTGGAACTCTCTTGCTTTTTCCATGATCCAGCGGATGTTGGCAATTTGATCTCTGATTCCTCTGTCTTTTCTAAAACCAGCTTGAACATCAGGGAGTTCATGGTTCACATATTGCTGAAGCCTGGCTTGGAGAATTTTGAGCATTACTTTACTAGCATGTGAGATGAGTGCAATTGTGCGGTAGTTTGAGTGTTCTTTGGCATTGCCTTTCTTTGGAATTGGGATGAAAACTGACCTTTTCCAGTCCTGTGGCCACTGCTGAGTTTTCCAAACTTGCTGGCATATTGAGTGCAGCACTTTCACAGCATCATCTTTCAGGATTTGAAACGGCTCAACTGAAATTCCATCACCTCCAATAGCTTTGTTCGTAGTGATGCTTTCTAAGGCCCACTTGGCTTCACATTCCAGGATGTCTGGCTCTAGATGAGTGATCACAGCATCATGATTATCTGGGTCATGAAGATCTTTTTTGTACAGTTCTTCCATGTATTCTTGCCACCTCTTCTTAATATCTTCTGCTTCTGTTAGATCCAGACCATTTCTGTCCTTTATCGAGCCCATCTTTGCATGAAATGTTCCCTTGGTATCTCTAATTTTCTT
The DNA here is from genome assembly GCF_032405125.1 of Capricornis sumatraensis. Lineage (NCBI taxonomy): Eukaryota > Metazoa > Chordata > Mammalia > Artiodactyla > Bovidae > Capricornis > Capricornis sumatraensis. The sequence goes on from NC_091085.1 coordinate 10,764,120, forward strand.
GAAGAGATCTCTAGTCTTTCCCATTCTGTTGTTTTCCTCGATTTCTTTGCGTTGATCGCTAAAGAAGGCTTTCTTATCTCTTCTTGCTATTCTTTGGAACTCTGCATGCAGATGCTTATATCTTTGCTTTTCTTGCGCCACAGGGGAAGCCCAAATGTACTGGAGTGGGAGGCTCAAGAGGGATGTAATACATACATACATATATATATATATATATATATATATATATATACACACACACACACATATATATATACACACACACACTTATGGCTGATTCACCTTGTTATATGGCAGAAACCAACACAACATTGTAAAGCAATTATCCTCTAGTTACAAATAAATTTAAATAAAAGAAAAAAAAACTCTAACTCTCTGTGTTAATTATTAATTAGTTATTCATGGGTCTGTCAATAGAATGTGCCACATCCAGTAACAAGTGAGTATGACACTAGCAAATACATTTACAGAGGATGTGCATCATCTTGAATGTCTTCTTTCATCTTGGATGAGCATTTCCTTAGATTTAATCGATTTTAACCAGAAACTACAGACATCCAAACAGAGATGTAAGGAAACTTTTTATAGGGTTGTAAATTCCTCACATAAATATCTATCACTTGAAGTATAATCCAAAACTAATTATGCCACAATTTGAAACTCATCAACAGATTATAGTAGTGCTTTAAAGAGTTTCAAATATTCATCATTGGCATTACACTATAGAAAAGTGACACAGTTTAGAGAGCAAGAGAACTTTTAAAATTGGTTTTCTTTGGAATTTTTTCAAAGGCAAGTTTCTCCTCTCCCAGCTTTTTCCATTTCAAAAATATTACTATTAAATACTTTTCTTTCCTGAAAAGAAAAGCAGAGAGTGCTATGAGACTAAATGGATAAAGTTGTCATTAGAAAGAGCTAGAAATTCTAGAGAAGAGATCTGATTTATGAAGCTAATTTTTACTAGGAAATTTTAAAAATATTTTCTACAATTTCCCCATTTTACAAAATTACTTCTACTTGGTGGATATTTGGAAGAAACAGTACGTCTAGACGCAGTTCTCTTCCTGGCCCTCTCAGGTCCCCTTTCCCTTTGCTCTAGCAAGGAAGATCGCTGGAAGGTGCACAGGTTGGGATCAGAGTTAGAAAAATTCCACCCTAACCCTTCCTCTAACTTCGTGGCCTTCAGCACGTCACTCAACCTGTAAACCTGTTTGCCTCAATTTAAATGTAGGGGTTGAAACCAGTCATCATCAAGATTGCTTCCAAATGCTAATATCCTATAAACTTGCTGTTTTTAGAAGTTGAATTAATTAGCTGCTCTATATCAGCTGATTGGATTTTTGTTCTTGTAACTGATTCTGTATGAGATAAATCCCAGCCTATCTCACTATGAAGCCCACCTTCTGGGTCATCCTTTCCAAGTATCCCTAGCACCTGAGAATAATGGAGCATAATTTCTCATAAGAGTAGCAGTGTTTGAAGAGGACATGATTAAGTGATGGAGCTGAGTGACTTCTGTCAGATTATACCACATGGAAGTACAAATAAGGATCAGTTCAGTCCAGTTTCTCAGTTGTGTCCAACTCTTTGCAACCCCATGGACTATAGCACACCAGGCCTCTGTCCATCACCAACTCCTTAAGCTTACCCAAACTCATGTCCATCCAGTCATCATAGCATCCAACCATCTTATCCTCTGTCAGCCCCTTCTCCTGCCTTCAACATTTCCCAGCATCAGAGTCTTTTCAGATGACTCAGTACTTCACATCAGGTGGCCAAAGATCTGCAGCTTCACCATCAGCATCAGTCTTTCCAGTGAATATTCAGGACTGATCTCCTTTAGGATGGACTGGTTGGATCTCCTTGCAGTTCAAGGGTCTCTCAAGAGTCTTCTCCAATACCACAGTTCAAAAGCATCAATTCTTCCACACTCAGCTTTCTTTATAGTCCAACTCTTACATCCATACATGACTACTGGAAAAAGCATAGCTTTGACAAGATGGACCTTTGTCAGCAAAGTAATGTCTCTGCTTTTTAATATGCTCTCTAGGTTGACATCACCAGATGGTCAACACCAAAATCAGATTGGTTATATTCTTTGCAGCCAAAGATGGAGAAGCTCTATACAGTCAACAAAAACAAGACCGGGAGCTGACTGTGGCTCAGATCATGAACTCCTTATTGCCAAATTCAGACTCAAATTGAAGAAAGTAGGGAAAACCACTAGACCATTCAGGTAGAACCTAAATCAAATCCCTTATGATTATACAGTGGAAGTGAGAAATAGATTTAAGGGTCTAGATCTGATAGATAGAGTGCCTGATGACCTATGGAATGAGGTTCGTGACATTTTACAGGAGACTGGGATCAAGACCATCCCCATGGAAAAGAAATGCAGAAAAGCAAAATGGCTGTCTGGGGAGGCCTTACAAATGGCTGTGAAAAGAAGAGAGGTGAAAAGCAAAGGAGGAAAGGAAAGATATAAGCATCTGAATGCAGAGTTCCAAAGAATAGCAAGAAGAGATAAGAAAGCCTTCTTCAGTGATCAATGCAAAGAAATCGAGGAAAACAACAGAATGGGAAAGACTAGAGATCTCTTCAAGAAAATTAGAGATAACAAGGGAACGTTTCATGCAAAGATAGGCTCGATAAAGGACAGACATGGTCTGGACCTAACAGAAGCAGAAGATATTAAGAAGAGGTGGCAAGAATACAAGGAAGAACTGTACAAAAAAGATCTTCACGACCCAGATAATCATGATGATGTGATCACTCATCTAGAGCCAGACATCCTGGAATGTGAAGCCAAGTGGGCCTTAGAAAGCATCACTACGAACAAAGCTAGTGGAGGTGATGGAATTCCAGTTGAGCCGTTTCAAATCCTGAAAGATGATGCTGTGAAAGTGCTGCACTCAATATGCCAGCAAATTTGGAAAACTCAGCAGTGGCCACAGGACTGGAAAAGGTCAGTTTTAGTCCAATTCCAAAGAAAGGCAATGCCAAAGAATGCTCAAACTACCACACAATTGCACTCATCTCACATGCTAGTAAAGTAATGCTCAAAATTCTCCAAGCCATGCTTCAGAAATATGTGAACCGTGAATTCCCTGATGTTCAAGCTGATTTTAGAAAAGGCAGAGGAACCAGAGATCAAATTGCCAACATCCGCTGGATCATGGAAAAAGCAAAAGAGTTCCAGAAAAACATCTATTTCTGCTTTATTGACTATGCCAAAGCCTTTGACTGTGTGGATCACAATAAACTGTGGGAAATTCTTCAAGAGATGGGAATACCAGGCCACCTAACCTGCCTCTTGAGGAATCTGTATGCAGGTCAGGAAGCAACAGTTAGAACTGGACATGGAACAACAGACTGGTTTCAAATAGGAAAAGGAGTACGTCAAGGCTGTATATTGTCACCCTGCTTATTTAACTTACATGCAGAGTACATCATGAGAAACGCTGGACTGGAAGAAACACAAGCTGGAATCAAGATTGCCAGGAGAAATATCTAATCGCCTCAGATATGCAGATGACACCACCCTTATGGCAGAAAGTGAAGAGGAGCTAAAAAGCCTCTTGATGAAAGTGAAAGAGGAGAGTGGAAAAGTTGGCGTAAAGCTCAACATTCAGAAAATGAAGCTCATGGCATCCGGTCCCATCACTTCATGGGAAATAGATGGGGAAATAGTAGAAACAGTGTCAGACTTTATTTTTCTGGCCTCCAAAATCACTGCAGATGGTGACTGCAGCCATGAAATTAAAAGATGCTTACTCCTTGGAAGAAAAGTGATGACTAACCTAGATAGCATATTCAAAAGCAGAGACATTACTTTACCAACTAAGGTCCGCCTAGTCAAGGTTAAGGTTTTTCCTGTGGTCATGTGAGAGTTGGACTGTGAAGAAGGCTGAGCACCGAAGAATTGATGCTTTTGAGCTGTGGTGTTGGAGAAGACTCTTGAGGGTCCCTTGGACTGCAAGGAGATCCAACCAGTCCATTCTGAAGGAGATCAACCTGGGATTTCTTTGGAAGGAATGATGCTGAAGCTGAAGCTTCAGTACTTTGGACACCTCATGCGGAGTATTGACTCATTGGAAAAGACTCTGATGCTGGCAGAGATTGGGGGCAGGAGGAGAAGGCGACGACCAGGATGAGATGGCTGGATGGCATCACGGACTCAATTGACATGAGTCTGAGTGAACTCCGGGAGATGGTGATGGACAGGAAGGCCTGGCGTGCTGCAATTCATGGGGTCGCAAAGAGTCAGACACAACTGAGCTTCTGAACTGAACTGAACTGAACTAGGTTGAAGTTGGACACAACTGCGCGGCTGTACTGAACTAGGTTGGTCATAGCTTTTCTTCCAAGGGGCAAGCGTCTTTTAATTTCATGGCTGCAGTCACCATGTGCAATGATTTTGGAGCCCCCCAAAATAAAGTCTGGTACTGTTTCCATTCTTTCCCTATCTAATTGCCATGAAGTGATAGGACTGGATGCTATGATCTTAGTTTTCTGAATGTTGAGTTTTATGCCAATTTTTTCACTCTCCTCTTTCATTTTCATCAAGAGACTCTAGTTCTTCACTTTCTGCCATAAGGGTGGTGTCATCTGCATATCTGAGGTGATTGATATTTCTCCCAGCAATCTTGATTCCAGCTTGTGCTTTATCCAGCCTGGCATCTCACATGATATAGTCTGCATGTAAGTTAAATAAGCAGGGTGACAATATACAGCCTTGATGTACTCCTTTCCCTATTTGGAACCAGTCTGTTGCTCCATGTCCAGTTCTAACTGTTGTTTCTTGACCTGCATACAGAATTCTCAGGAGGCAGGTCAGGTGGTCTGGTATTCCCATCTCTTGAAGAATTTTCCACAGTTTATTGTGATCCACACAGTCAAAGGCTTTGGTATAGTCGATAAAGCACAAATAGATGTTTTTCTGGAAATTTCTTGGTTTTTTGTTTATCCAATGGATGTTGGCAATTTGATGTCTGGTTCCTCTGCCTTTTACAAATCCAGCTTGAACATCTGGAAATTTATGGTTCATGTACATTTGAAGCCTTGCTTGGAGAATTTTCAGTATTAATTTGCTAGCTTGTGAGACGAGTGCAATTGTGTGGTATTTTGAACATTTTTGGCATTTTCTTTTTTGGAATTGGAATGAAAACTGACTTTTTCCAGTCCGGTTGCCACTGCTGAGTTTCCAAATTTGCTGACATATTGAATGCAACGCTTTCAGAGCATCATCTTTTAGGATTTGAAATAGCTCAGATGGAATTCCATCCTCTCCACTAGCTTTGTTCATAGTGATACTTCTTAAGGCTCATTTGACTTTGCATTCTGGAATATCTGGCTTTAGGTGAGTGATCACACCATCGTGGTTATCTGGGTCATGAAGATCTTTTTTGTATCGTTCGTCTGTGTATTCTTGCCACCTCTTCTTAATCTCTTCTGCTTCTGTTAGGTCTATACCATTTCTTTCCTTTATCGTGCCCATCCTTGCATGAAATGTTCCCTTGGTATCACTAATTTTCTGGGAGAGCTCTGTAGTCTTTCCCATTCTATTGTTTTCCTCTATTTCTTTGCACTGATCACTACAGAAGGCTTTCTTATCTCTGCGTGCTATTCTTTGGAACTCTGCATAAAAATGGGCATATCTTTCCCTATCTCCTTTGCATTTCACTTTTCTTTTCTCATCTATTTGTAAGGCCTCCTCAGACAACCATTTTTGCCTCTTTGCATTTCTTTTTCTTAGGGATGGTCTTGCTCACTGCCTCCTGTACAATGTCATGAACCTCCGTCCATATTTCTTCAGGCAGTCTGTCTATCAGATCTAATCCCTTGAATCTATTTATCACTTCCCCTGTATAATGGTTAGGGATTTTATTTAGGTCATACCTGAATGGTTGAGTGGTTTTCTGTACTTTCTTCAATTTAAGTCTGAATTTTACAATAAGGAGTTGATGATCTGAGCCACAGTCAGCTCCAGGTCTTGTTTTTGCTGACTTTATAGAGCTTCTCCATTTTTGGCTGCAAAGAATATAATCTGATTTTGGTGTTGACCATCTGATGACATCCACGTGTAGAGTCTTCTCTTGTGTTATAGGAAGAGGGTGTTTGCTACAACCAGTGCATTCTCTTGGCAAAACTCTGTTAGCCTTTTCCCTGCTTCATTTTGTATTCCAAGGCCAAATTTGCCTGTTACTCCAGGTATCTCTTGACTCCCTACTTTTGCATTCCAGTCCTCTATAATGAAAAGGACATCTTTTTTGGATATTAGTTCTAGAAGATCTTCATAGAACCGTTCAGCTTCTTCAGCATTACCGATTGGGGCATAAACTTGGATTACTATGATATTGAATGGTTTGCCTGGTAACGAACAGAGATCGTTCTGTCGTTTTTGAGATTATGCCCAAGAACTGAATTTCAGACTCTTTTGTTGACTATGATGGCTACTCCATTTCTTCTAAGGGATTCTCGCCCACAGTAGTAGATATAATGGTCATCTGAGTTAAATTCGCACATTCCGGTCCATTTTATTTCACTGATTCCTAAAATGTTGATGTTCACTCTTGTCGTCTCCTGTTTGGTCACTTCCAATTTACCTTGATTCATGGACCTAATATTCCAGATTCCTATGCGATATTGCTCTTTATAGTATTGGACTTACTGGAAAACATTGAAAACATTTCCATCGGACTTTTCAAATAAGGTTAAGCAACATTTTAATATCAGCCATTGATTATTTTTACAACTATTTTTATCCACTCTGTTTTATTTTTTCAGTGCAATATACCCAGCATAAAGTAGAAACAATTGAGACCAAAAAAGCTGCTTCATATGTGTGTAGCTCTACAAGTGGGTCTAAGGAAGCTTTGGAAACTCACAAGCTGCCTTAAGACAACCTCAGAGAACTGAGTGACCTGCGGGGGACAGCCTTGTGTGGTAGTTTCCTTGCCTCCCAGCTCCAGCTTTACTCCAGCCCGGGGGGCTGGGAATACCAATGCTCTGCCATCTGTATCCTTTTTTTTTATAACTGCTTTTTGTCTGGCTTCTCCTTGGTCACACTTTATCTTGTACCACCACCCCAATGACCATATCAAGATCTTGTCCTCAGATGCTCTCCTAAATTCTAGCTGGCTATTGGGTCTGACTTTGTTCACCACACTTTTATAAGCTTCCTGAAATGGGGAGTCACTTCCCAGTGGTTTGGGTAGCTGTGTGTTTGCCTTACCTTTCCAACTTTTCAGCTGTAGTTTTCCTCTCTAAGTCCCTGGTTCTTTATATCTATGCTTCTCTGTTAAAAGAGCAAAAAATACCCATCAATCCAGCCCCTCAAATTGTAGTAGCATCTTTTAGATGCCTAGGACTGAGGTACAATAACAAATATGAAATTGTTCCTGTCTGGAGTTGTTAACAGTCTAGGGTCAGGGTTCCCTGTCTGTAGCCTCAGGTTATCAGAGGCTCCTGAAAAGCCACAAATACTTCAGGCATTTGCCACCATGGGGTCAGTTCTGGGGTTTGAGGAGTTTTGTTTCTTTGCTTGCTTTCTGTCTGGGTCTGGGTCGCATCTTTCTTAAGAACATAGCACTATCTGATAATAAACAAGATTTGATGATCATGATTGAGATTGGGCCTTTCTCTGACTTCACTGGAAAGGATTCCACTCCTAAATGAAGGCATTGTCATTGTCATTTATTTTTAATCTCTCACCATTAAAAAAAAAATACTCAACAGTAGACTTGTGTTGCACAGTTAAAATGTTATAAGGCATTTGATGTATCAGCCCCAGATTGAACATGCAGAATAGGATCTTTGCCCACAAGAACTCTTTCAAAGCTTAACGAACATGAGGGTAAGAAGTTAGCCATTCTTTATTCAGTTTATCTGCTTGGAATGTATTTCTGTATCTTATTTTTGGTGTATTATCCCAGGAAAAGATTAACAAATGAGTTATAAAAGTGCTACTTTATATACCAAGGAAGTGAGGATGAGTCTCACTGTCTCAGACAGAGGGTCTCCCAGTACCATCAGTGGCCAGGATGAGCCCAGGGATTGGGATTCTGGTGTGGGTGGGAGTGGTGTGTATTGGGTGTAATATCATGATTTATAATAAGAAATATATTTGGCTTTCATCCCCGTTTCTGGCACAGAAAACTCTTGAAATTTCCTAAACAAATAGAGCAATAAGGGATTTTTGTTATTTTAATGAGGTGACTTTTGGACCCCACGGCTGGCTGCTAGCAGAGCCAACAGTGATTACCGGGTTGGAAATTTCAGTCCTGTCGTCCCACTCTCACCCACCCACTCACCTCCCTGTAGGGGAGAGGGGCTGAAGGTTGAATCAATTTCAATGGCCCATGATTTAATCGATCATGCCTATGTAATGAAGCCTCCATACAACCCCAAAGAGCAAGATTCTGAGAGCTCCCAGGCTGATGAACCTGGGGTGAGCAGCTTGCTGGGAGCCGACTTGTGAGGCACCTCACCCGTTCCCCACACCTTGTCCTGTACATCCCTACTGTCTGTCTGAGTTATATCCTTTCATAATAAACCAGTAATCTAGTAAGTGAAATGTTTCTCTAAGATCCGTGAGCCACTGCAGCAAATTAGTCGAATGGTGGGGCGGAGGGGTGGGTAGGGGCATGGGGGCCGGCAGCAGATCATCGGAACCACTGATCGATAGCTGCACAGGTGAGGGCTTGGACTTGTGACCTCTGTCTGCCATAGGGGAAGGTCTCACGGAACTGGACTCTTCACCTATGGGACCTGACATTGCTCTGGGTAGACAGTGTCAGAACTGAGTTAAATTGTAGGGTGTCCTGAGCCAGTATCCAGCTGGTTGTCCTGCGAATTGCTTGGTGATGTGGAAAAAAACGATTTCCCACCCATAGTAGAATTAGGTGTCAGAATCCCCCAGTATCTTTCCAGTTCTGCTTCCTGCTCCTGCCCATTCTTTCCTCTTTCCATCCCACAGGGTTGGTCTGGGTTGTCCTTTGTTTCCTGGTCCCATCATCCAGGCATCCAAACAAAAGGCTCCTGTTCATTTTCTCCTCCCGTTCTTTCCACTTCCATGCACATTCCCAAGGACATCTTGACTGCGAGGCCCTCCTCGCTCCCTGAGACAGCGATCAGAGCCCAGGGACAGCGCCAAGACATACCCCGAGTCTTGCCCTAACAGCGTTGTCATGGGTCTGACGAGAGGGGGCCCAGGCACCTGGCAGTCCTATGCCCCCTCTGCAGTTCAGCACTTGGTGAGGAATCTGCCTGCCACGCAAGAGGCCCAGGTTTGATCCCTGGGTAGGCAAGAGCCCCTGGAGAAGGGAATGGCAGCCCACTCCAGTAGGCAAGAGCCCCTGGAGAAGGAAATGGCAGCCCACTCACTCCAGTACTCTTGCCTGGAGAATTCCTCAGACAGAGGAGCCTGGAGGGCTGCAGTCCATGGGGTCACAACGAGTCAGACACGACAGAGCAACTAACACATTCACTTTCACTTTTTCACATCAAGGCCACAAAACATTCTCACCTTCAGGGATAGAACCCACAGAGGCCTTGGGGAGTGGCAGCTCTAGACAGGTCCATCTTCCTTGGTCCTTCACTGATACCAGCCCACTGATCTGACTGGCACTGCCCTCTTAATCACTCAGCCCTGGTCTGTTGTGCTGCACCTGGTGGCCACAAGGGGCGGGTGGGTGGTGAGAAAAGGCCTATAAACAGGTCTGGCTCTGGCTTCAGGAAAAATGTAAACTTGGATTGTTTGGGGGAAGTAATAAAGCAAAGGAAGAATTAATTGGTCTAGTTTTGTCCCTAAAAGGGATTTCTTTACTCATTACTCACTTGGATTCAGGAACCCAGGAATAAATGATAAGAAAAAGTCACACTGTGACAGTCTGATCCACCATCTGACAAAAAGTGAGTGTCCTCTCTCACAATGCTTGTACTATGTTTAAAATAGAGACGGAGAGCCCTCCTTGGTGATCCAGTGGTTGCAAATCTGCTTTGCAATGCAGGGGACACCAATTGATCGCTGATCTGGAAAGATCCCACATGCCAAAGGGCAAATAAATGCATGTGCCATAACTACTGAGCCCCCAAAGCTACGGTCATCAAGACAGTATGGTACTGGCACAAAGACAGAAATATAGATCAATGGAACAAAATAGAAAGCCCAGAGATAAATCCACACACCTATGGACACCTTATCTCTGACAAAAGAGGCAAGAGTATACAATCGATTAAAGACAATCTCTTTGACAAGTGGTGCTGGGAAACTGGTCAACCACCTGTAAAAGAATGAAACTAGAACACTTTCTAACACCATACACAAAAATAAACTCAAAATGGATTAAAGATCTAAATGTAAGACCAGAAACTATAAAACTCCTAGAGGAGAACATAGGCAAAATACTCCCCAACATAAATCACAGCAGGATCCTCTATGACCCACCTCCCAGAGTAATGGAAATAAAAGCAAAAATTAACAAATGGGACCTAATTAAACTTAAAAGCTTCTGCACAACGAAGGAAACTATAAGCAAGGTGAAAAGACAGAATGGGAGAAAATAATAGCAAATAAAGCAACTGACAAAGAATCAATTTCAAAAATATACACATGGAAAGATGCTCAACATCACTCATTATCAGAGAAATGCAAATCAAAACCACAATGAGGTACCATCTCACACCAGTCAGAATGACTGCGATCCAAAAATCTACAAACAATAAATGCTGGAAAGGGTGTGGAGAAAAGGGAACCCTCTTACACTGTTGGTGGGAATGCAAACTAGTACAGCCACTATGGAGAACAGTGTGGAGATTCCTTAAAAAACTGGAAATAGAACTTCCATACGACCTAGCAATCTCACTCCTGGGCATACACAACGAGGAAACAAGAATTGAAAGAGACACGTGTACCCCAATGTTCATCACAGCACTGTTTATAATAGCCAGGACATGGAAACAACCTAGATGTCCATCCGCAGATGAATGGATAAGAAAGCTGTGGTACATATACACAATGGAGTATTACTCAGCCATTAAAAAGAATACATTTGAATCAGTTCTAATGAGGTGGATGAAACTGGAGCCTATTATACAGAGTAAAGTAAGCCAGAAAGAAAAACACCAATACAGTATACTGACACATATATATGGAATTTAGAAAGATGGTAATGATAACCCTATATGCGAGACAGCAGTAGAGACATAGATGTATAAAACAGTCTTTTGGACTCTGTGGGAGAAGGCAAGGGTGAGATGATTTGACAGAATAGCATTGAAACATGTATATTATCATATGTGAAACAGATTGCCAGTCCAAGTTCGATGCATGAGACAGGGTGCTCAAGGCTGCTACACTGGGATGACCCTGAGGGATGGGATGGGGAGGGAGGTGGGAGGGGGGTTCAGGATGGGGAACATATGTACACCCATGGCTGATGCATGTCAATGTATGGCAAAAACCACTACAATATTGTAAACTAATTAGCCTCCAATTAAAATAAATAAATTTTTTAAAAGTGGAATAAAAAAAAAAGAGAAAGTACGTATGTAGCAACAAAGACCCAGAGCGGCCAAAAAAATAAAATAAATAAAATTTAAAATGGAGATGCATACATTTTCTTGATAAGATAAATCATTCTCCTTCTCTTCACCTTTTTTTTTTTTTTTTTTTTTTTTTGCCTTTTGTTATGGTGGGGGTGGGAAGTGGGTGGAAGGAGGGCCTCAGTAGGATTCAGAACAATTATTGGAAGGTCGGGAAGAGCATCCACCATCCTTCAGCTCCCAGATTCATTGCTAACAGAAGTGGCCCTGGATTTTGTTTGCCTGCTCCTCAGGGCTAGGACAGGGACAGAATCCCATGTGGAAGCCAGCTGGGGGGTCCCTGCCACCCTGTGTAGGAAAATAAACCACTAATTAACAGCGAGAGATTTGCATTCAAGGAAGGAGATTCTTAGGATTGTTCCCAGTCCTTTGAATCCAAAAGATGTCTTCTGGGCTGATCTCCATAGGAGAAAACATGTGATTCTCTACATTCTGAGGGCTTTACCAAAGCTTACTTATCAACCGTGCACATGTCCAAAGGATTTCTAAAAGTCTGTAAACCCCTTAAACAGCAAATCAAGGGTAGCATCAACACTGACTGGTAACTTCATCCTTCTAACCCACTGGACACTATATGATGCAACTTACAAATATCTGTATCTTAAAGAATGGGCTGATCTCCTTCAGCAAGGTGCAGGTGCACCTGGCCATGTGTGCGAGCCTGCGTCTATTGTTTCTTCTCTCTGTGCCAAGTGTCTGTCACTCCAGGGAGGAGGGCCCACAGAGTCTGAGAAGTATGTCCTACAACCATCTAACCCTTATACTGTCCTTTCCAAGTAGTGGCCAAGGAGATTTTAAAAGCAACTCAGTGGAGAGGTGATATAAATTCAACTTTCAAGGCGGATGGCCACAGTGAGCAGATAGCACAAAACAGTCTCAATGTCACACTGTGTAGACCAGTTCCTACAAAGCCCCATTCACATTCAACTCACCCCCACCCAATCAGAGGACCACTGCACCCTCTCCCTCATATGCTAAATAATGTAACCTCAACTAATTCTCTGCTCACTTATTTCAGAAAAGTGAAAACATGAAAGGAGCCACATTTATGAAGAACAATGCACATAGGTAGTTTATTGGTGGGCATCTTGTGTCAGGGACACTATTCTAAATGCTTTACACATGTTAGCTCTCATTTATTTCAACCTGATGAAGTAGGAACTGTTGCTGTTTCCACTTCAGTGATAATGAAACTGCAACAAAGTGGTTGAGCAACAGTAACCAAGATGATACAGCTAGTCTTCAGGGGCTACCTCCGCCATGCAAAGCCACACAAAGCCAACTGCAGAGTCTAAATACTCAGTCACTACACTAAACCACCTTTTCTGATGAAAAACATATACTTCTGCTTAATTGACTATGCCAAAGCCTTTGACTGTGTGGATCACAACAAACTGCAGGAAATTCTTCAAGAGATGGGAATACTAGACCACCTCACCTGCCTCCTGAGAAATCTGAATGCAGGTCAAGAAGCAACAGTTAGAACTGGACATGGAACAACAGACTGGTTCCAAATCAGGAAAGGAGTACATTAAGGCTGTATATATTGTCACCCTGCTTATTTAACTTAAATGCAGAGTACATCATGCAAAATGCCAGCCTGGTTGAAGCACAAGCTGGAATCATGATTGCCAGGAGTAATTTCAATAACCTCAGATATGCAGATGACACCACCCTTATGGCAGAAAGTGAAGAAGAACTAATGAGCCTCTTGATGAAAGTGAAAGAGGAGAGTGAAAAAGTTAACTTAAAACTCAACATTCAGAAAACTAAGATCATGACATCTGGTTCCATCACTTCATGGCAAATAGATGGGAAAACAATGGAAATAGTGACAGACTTTATTTTGGGGGGCTCCAAATTCACTGCAAGTGGTTACTGCGGCCATGAAATTGAAAGACGCTTGCTCTGTGGAAGAAAAGCTATGACCAACCCAGGCAGCATAATGAAAAGCAGAGACATTGCTTTGCCTTAAAAAGGTCCATCTAGTCAAAGCTATGGTATTTCCAGTAGTCATGTACAGATGTGAGAGTTGGACTATAAAGAAAGCTGAGCACCAAAGAATTGATGCTTTTGAACTGTGGTGTTGGAGAAGACTCTTGAGAGTCCCTTGAACTGCAAGATCCAATGAGTCCATCCGAAAGGAAATCAGTCCTGAATATTCATTGGAAGGACTGGTGCTGAAGCTCAAACTCCAATAGTTTGGCCACCTGTTGGAAGAACCAACTTACTGGACCAGACCCTGATGCTGGTAAAGATTGAAGGCAGGAGAAGGGGACGACAGAGGATGAGATGGTTGGATGGCATCACCAACTCAATGAACATGAGTTTTATCAAGCTCTGGGAGTTGGTGATGGACAGGGAAGCCTGGCGTGCTGCAGTCCATGGGGTCACAAAGAGTTGGACATGACTGAGCAACTGAACTGAAATGAACTGAAGACCTCCAAAACAAAGTTGTTTAGAAGTGATGAGGGTGGACATTCTTGCTTTTCTATTGATCTTACTGGAAAAGCAATTCAGTGTTTCATTCTTAAGCATGATATTGGCTGCAAGTTTGTTTTTTTTTTTTTTTGCTTTCTTTTTTTACAGGTGCCCACTTATCAGATTGAGAATGCTTTCTTTATACCTAGTTGGCTGAAAAATTTTCTAATCATAAATGGGTATTGAATTTTACCAAATACTTTTCTACATCTATTGAAATGATCATGTGGTTTTCTCTTTTATAGTCATTTATGTGGTTTATACATTTACAAAAGTTAAACCAACATTGTATTCCTAGGATAATCCATATATATGTGCTGTGTGCTTAGTCACTCAGTTGTGTCCAGCTCTTTGCAACCTCATGAACTGTAGCCCGCCAGGCTGCTCTGTCCATGGGATTCTCCAGACAAGAATACTGGAGTGGGTTGCCATTCCCTTCCCCAGGGGATCTTCCCAACCCAGGGCTACACAGTACATAGGGTTGCAAAGAGTCAGACACGAGTGAAGCACACATCTATTTATTAATACATAATATGTATTTTCTCAGTGTTCAATCAGACTCAGTCATGTACAACTCTTTGCAACCTCATGGACTGTAGCCCACCAGACTCCTCTGTCCATGGAATTTCTCAGGCAAGAGTATGGAATGGTTTGCCATTTCCTTCTTCATGAATCTTCCCAACCCAGTCACTTACATAGGCAAGCAAATTCTTTACCACTAGCGCCAACTGGGAAGCTATAATGTGTATTACGTGTAGATTTAGTCACTAAGTCTTCTTAAGAAGTTTGAGTCTATATTCATGAAGGATATCAATTTTCTTTTAATGTATCTATCTGGTTTTAGTATGACAGCAATGATACATTGTAAAATGCTTCTTCCTTTTTTATTTCTCAAAGAATTTACATAGATCTAGCATTATTTGCTCCTTAAATATTTGATAAGATTCATCAGTTTAGCAATGTGGGCATGGAGTTTTCTTTATGGAAAGTTTTTAAGCTATAAATTTAATTATTTTAATCATTGAGAACTAGTCATGTATATCCGCTTCTCTTAAATGAGTCTTAGTAGCTTGATACTTCTTTCAAGGAATTTGTCCATTTCATCTAAGTTGTCAAATTGATCAGAGTTAAAGTTGTTAATAATTTTTACTTATTTTCCTTTTGATGACTACGGGGTTTTCTTCATGACAGGTCTACTTATTTATGTATGTATTCATTTTTGGCTGTGCCTGGTCTTTGCTGCAGTGTGGGCTTTTATCTTCTAGCAGCGGGGGGGCTGCTCTCCAGGTTCAGAGCACAGGTCTGTCACTGCAGAGGCCTCTCATCGGGAGGCACAGGCTCTCGGATGCTCAGGCCTCAATAGTTGTGGCACACAGGCTTGGTTGCTCTGCAGGACGTGGGGTTAAATGGACCAGAGAAGTCTTCCTGCACCAGGGAAGTCTCCTGAATTGGCAGGTGGATTCCTTACCACTAAATTACCAGAGAAATCCTTCTCTTTCATTCTTGACATTGGTCGTCTTCTCCTTCTCCCTCTCAATTTCTCTCTCGCGCATTTTGCTTGAACTACACCAACAGAGAACTATGAGAACAGAATTTCTCAAACGTGGGACAGTTAACATTTTGGGCTAAATAATTCTTTATTGTGGGGGATTGTCCTATGAATAGAGGATATTAGCAGCATCATTTAACCTTTACTCATTACATACCTGTAGCATTACATCCTCTCCATTTGTGTCAATCAAAACTGTCTCCAGACATGGACAAATGTCCCCTGGGATGGGTGGAATCACCTTTTGTTAAGAACCACTGGATCAAAGATTCATAGATTTTTGTCTTGTTGACTTTTAAAAAAGATATCTTTTTTTAAAATTTATTGGTTTCTGCTCTTATCTTTATGATTACCTTCCTTTTATTTGGGGCTTCCCTGGTAGGTTTTCCCTTGTGGCTCAGCTGATAAAAAATTCACGGGCAATGAGGGAGACCTGGGTTCAATCCCTGGGTTGGGAAGATTCCCTTGAGAAGGGAAAAGCTACCCACTACAGTAGTCTGGCCTAGAGAATTCCATGGACTATACAGTCCATGGAGTCACAGAGTCAGACACGACTGAGTGACTTTCACACACACACACACGTCCCTGGTAGCTCAGCTGGTAAAGACTCCCACCTGCAATGCAGGAGACCCCAGTTCAATTCCTGGGTCAGGAAGATCCTTTTATTTACTCTGGGTTTAACTTCTGTAGCGTCATTAGTTTAAAATGTTTCCTTTTTTATATAATAAAAGCATTCAATGCTGTGTATTTTTCTCTTGACATGTATTTAGCTGCATCTCATTAATTGTACACATTATGTTTTCATTTTCATACAGCTTACATATTATTTTGTAATTTGCTTTTAAATTTCTTCTTTAACCCAGGGTGTCTTAGTCTATTTGGTAAGCTGCAACAAACTGCCCCAGACTAGGTGTCTTGTAAACAACAGAAATTTATTCCTCAATTCTGGAGGCTAGAAGTCTGAGATCATGCGGCCAGCAGAGTTGGTCCTGATGAAGTTCCCCTTCCTTCCAGACTGCACACTGTCAACTTAGTGCTGCGTCCTCACATAGCTGAAGGGGCTAAGAAGCTCTAGGAGGTCCTTTTATAAGGGCACCAATCCTATGTATAAGGGCCCCGTTAATCAGTCACCACCTAATCACCACCTAATCACCTCCCAAAGGCTTCACCTCCTAACTACACCTGGGACCTTAGGTTTTCAACACATGACTCTCAGCGGGACACAAACATTCAAACCATAGCACAGAGATTATTTAGAAGTGAAAGTGGAAAGTGTTAGTTGCTCAGTCATTTCTGAATCTTTGCAACCCCATTGACTGTAGCTTGCCAGGTTCCTCTGTCCAAGGGATTCTCCAGGCAAGATTACTGAAGTGGATTGCCACTCCCTCCTCCAGGGGATCTTCTCAACCCATGGATCGAACCTGGGTCCCCTACATTGCAGGCAGATCCTTTACCAGCTGAGCCTCCAAGGAAGCCCATTTACAAGTGTGTTCTTTAATTTTTAAATATTTGAGAACATTCTCAGATATCTTCCTATTGTTGATTTCTGGTTTAAATTCATTGTGGCAGACATAATTTTTCTTATTTAATTATTTTTAAGTTACTGAGGAACTCCCCAGGGGCCTAGTGATTAGGATTCTGGTCTTACACTGCCACAGTCTGGGTTCAGTCCCTAGCTGAGGAACTGAGATATGGTAAGCCATGTAGCATAGCCAAAACACAAAACCAAAAAAGTTACTGATAATTTTTTTTAAATCCCAGAATATGGTCTATTTTAGTGAGTGTTTCATAAGCACTAGAAAGATTTGTGCATCCCGCAGATGTTGGTCAAGTGTTCCATAAATGTCAGGTCAAGTTGGATGTGTTTCTAGTCCCCTACGGTGCTACCAATTTTTTATTTGTGCTATTCACTAACAAGTAAGAATTGTTATAATTTCTGTACACTGTAGACTTATCAGTTTCCCCTTGTAGTTCTATCACTTTTTGTTTCATGTGTTTTAAATTTTTGTTATTATACACATATATGTTGAGAATTTGTCATCTTGAACTTGGCTCATTGATAATTATGAACTTTATCCTTGATAATACTTCTTGCTCTGAAGTTTCTTTTGTTAGATATTAACACAGCCACTTAAGTTTTCTATGATTAGTTTTGTATTTTAGAGCCTTTTCCCATCTTTTTACTTTTAAACTATCTATGCCTTTATGTTTTAAAGAAGCTTCTATGAACAGCATATAATTCCTCAGACTGTCTAATTTACATGAAACTATCTTTAAGCTTACTAGCACTTTCTTCTGTCATCTTCAATCTCTTGTAAAGACTATCCAGCGGATGCTTTATTCTAGATATTAATGTTTCAGTTCTATGACTTCAATTTGGTTATTTTCAACATTTTCTATTCCCCTCTGGCATTGTCTATTCACTTGAGCATATTTTCCTTTATAGTATTGAATATACTTAAAAAACTGTTTTAAAATCTTTGGTAATTTCATTATATGGGTTATCTCTGGGTTTGTCTCCATTGATTGCCTTTTATTTGAACATTGGTTACATGTTCTTGCTTCTTCACATTCCCAGTAATTTCAGATTATATCTTGGACATTGCTAATGATATGGTGCACAGGTTTTGGTTTCTCTCATGTTCCTCTTTAGAATATTGAATTTTTTTATCAGACAATTTTCTTGACAGAACTCTAACGATAAACTCTTTGTGTGTTGCCTGAAGCAGCAGAAACCTAGCTTATTTCTTCTAGCCTTAATTGGGCTGCTTGGAGACTTCCCCATACCTATGTTGTTCAAGAATCAGAGATTTAAGCAAAACTGGTGTGCAAAATACAGTCTCCTCCATGGCTCTCTCCTTTCTGAGAACTGCTTTTCAATTTCTAGCTTCTGCGGTACCCCTGCAACTTGTCCTCTGATTATTCAAGCTTCTAAGACTATGAATTTTCTGGCCAAGTTTTAGCCACCCCATCTGGCATAAATTGGGGTTTGCTCTCAGGTAAACAAATTGCGAAAAATGAGAAACTTATTCCATGCCATGTCTTCCTTCCAAGAGTGGGCTGCTATCAAGTTTCTGCCTGTTTTTGTTTGTTCTCCAGTGCCTTTAGGTAGTTGTCATATTTTCTCCAGAGTTCATCGTTGTTTTTTGAAGGATATTTGGCCCAGTAAGAGCTATTCCTCCATTACCAGAAACTAGCATTCCATTGCTCTGGCTTGGATTCTTTTAATATACAAATACCATGATTTATACTTGTCCATCATTGGCAATTTTTCTATTTATTCTCAAAGATAAATCAGATCTTTCAGGAGCCTATTCTTAACTACTCAAAACGACAGTATCATCTCCAAATATAAATATTTTGCTTTGTTGTCTATATTCCAAGTTATTTGTTAATTCATGCAGTCTTTACAGAACTCTCTTATTCACCCATTTCTATTCAGAGAAGAATTAATTTATATTATTTGTTTCTTATCATTAAACCCTTTATAAGATAAAACAGACTCTTCACTACAGCCTGACCAGATTTTGAAAATAGCTAGTGTAAAACTTTGTCAGATGGCTTTTGAAATTCTCAGTGGACTATATCAACCAATTGTTTACACTTATGTCTTTTTATTTCATCAATGATTTATCCACATCAATAATTTATCCACAACATATTTTTAAATGTTTTGCTAGAAAGTCATGTTGCCTCATATGTTATTTTAAGAGTTTAATAGTCCAATCCTTTATTAATTATAACTTAATATCAGCTTGTTTATCATAGAAATGTGATGTAACTTTAAATTCTTGGATTCTTTCTGGATTTTTTAACTAATATTACACTTGTGATTTTCTAGTCTTGTGACATGGAAATCATAACAAGTCAAAATTTACATTTTGGCTACACATCCCTGATTTAATACTTCGATGACTTTAAGAATGCCATCTGATTTTGGTGATTTAAGCTAAATTTATTTTGCTAATAATAGTTAATGTTTATTATACACGCATTAGATGCCAAACAATATTCTAAGTGTATGATCTCATCTTGTCCTCCAATTGCTCCATAAATTGCCTTCATTTACATCAACAGATATAAACTGTTGGATCACATCCAAGATATTGACCCATTCGATCTAATGCTTCTAACACTGAGGGGAAGTGTTGGAACAGTGCATCTTTCTCAGTAAGCCTTCAAAACACAAGGTTTAAACTGCTTTATGCATACTCTTTTGCATGTGCACTAAGTTGCTTCAGTCCTGTCCGACTCTGTGCAACCCCATGGACTATAGCCCACTAGGCTTTTCTGTCCCTGGGATTCTCCAGGCAAGAATACTGGAGTGGGTTGTCATGCCCTCCTCCAGGGGATCTTCCCAACACAGAAATTGAACCCATGTCTCTTACATCTCCTGACTTGGCAGGCAGATTCTTTACCATGAGTGCCACTTAGGAAGCCCCAAACTGGTTCTATAAGACTAATATATTTTCAGTAGTCATGTATGGATGTGAAAGTTGTACAAAAAAGAAAGCTGAGTGCTGAAGAATTGATGATCTTGAACTGTGGTGTTTGAGAAGACTCTTGAGAGTTCCTTGGACTACAAGGAGATCAACCAGTCAATCCTAAAGGAAATCAGTCCTGACTATTCGTTGGAATGACTGATGCTGAAGCTGAAGCTACAATACTTTGGCCACCTGGTGTGAAGAACTGACTCATTGGAAAAGACCCTGATACTGGGGAAGACTGAAGGCAGGAGGAGAGGGGACAACAGAGGATGAGATGACTGGATGGCCTCACCAACTTGATGGACATGAGTTGAGAAAGCTTCAGAAGTTGGTGATGGACAGGGAGGCCTGGCATGCTGCAGTCCAAGGGGTTGCAAAGAGTTGGACACAACTGAGCAACTGAAAGGAACTGAACTGAATATATTTTCTGCTGGAGAGGGGAATTTTAAAAAGTGAGAGAAATGGCAAAGCTTCCAACAGAGATAAAATACTACCTGTGAGATAATAAATCATGTTTGTTAATTTCAGAACTTCATTCTTTTATCAATTTTTCAGTAAAACAATTGTTTTTTCATGTGTTTTTGGCTCAATTTACTTGTTGCATAGGTTTTGTCTCTTTCTTCCCCTTTTGTGGGTTATAGTTTGCTTTTTCTGTCATTCAGTTTGAGGCATCCTCTTGGGCTCCTTTTGCTCTTGAAATATCATTTCTTTCTTTTTTTTTTTTAAGTTTGCTTTAAGTTGGAAGAGTTTTTTCTTATCAGTGTCTCCTTTTTTTGTTTAATTCTATTTTTTCCATTTTTCTCTTTTCACCCTCCTGGTCAGTTGTGACTCATTTTCATCCTTTGTGCTTTTATTTACAAGCTTCCTCCCATGGTGCTTTTTCTCTGCTTCCTTTCATAATTTTCCTTTATATCTTCACAATTTATTTTTTATTTCTACAGTTATTTCTACAGTCTTATTTGACTGCCTCAGTTTTTGTGATTTTTCCCATATCAGAGTATTTTCCTTTCTTCTTTCCTTAAATTCTACCAGCACTCAAACTGGTAATGCACTAAGTTGAAACAAAGGATTTCATGACATTTCCATTGCTTCCATTCCCAGCTTTTCAAAAGCAAGTTGTGTGCTTTCCCAATTTTTATTTCTCTACCACTCTCCCAAACCTACTCTGCACCTACTAGTTTTATATTCCTGTTTTTGTCTCTGTTTATACCCTTTGAGATCATTCTCCTGTATTACCAGGAGAACTAGGATGATTTGAACTAACTGAGGAAGAAGGAAGTGCATTTTCATGCACTCCCATGAAAATGGACCATATACACCCCATGCATTTGAACCTCACCTAGTAATTATTCAAGTTCAAAGCTGGTTACTATGCCTGAGAGGTTCCTAAAAGCTTTTTTCACAGAGAAAAGACAGATGGATCAAGGGTGGAAATAGTGGGGAAGGTCAACTTAGCAGGGAGGATGGCTAAGCACCTACACAGGGACAGAGGCTGAGGAATAGAAAAGGATTTACTGTGTTTATTGTTTTTAACCACCCTGGACTTCTTGTAGTGTCAGTGACAGCTGTGACTCTCCTCAGGTTCTAGAATATCCAGGAGCCCAAACTGTACCCCCTGTTGCTTTCTTGTGGAAGGAAAAGCTGAACATATCCAAATGGCTTCTTTTCTTATCATAAGCTTCCAAAACTCTTTTGAAGAGCTCTCAAGATGCTCTCTTTTGTCAGCTGCCTTGTTTATTTTCTACACAGCCTAGGGGCCTGAGACCCTGTATTCTTTTGAAAATATTTACAATCCATTGTTTCCTCCTATTTTCTAGCCTGTGTCAAGGTCACCAATTTCACCACTCAGTTGAGCTTCCATGGACCAGAAGTAGTGCTGAAGAGTATGAGGTGCTAGGCTTGCCCCCAGGGATTAGGCACAGTCCGGCTGCAGAGGGACCAAGATTAGTTCCAGGAGGTCTCTTTTCATCTGTTGGACTTCCTCGCTAGTAACTTCCCCCATAGACATTTGCTCTATCAGCCTTTTGTAGGGGTAACGGTGCAGCATTTTAGATGGCGGGTACATATAGAGGCCCAACTGAGCAGGTGCACTCTCTGACCACCTAATTCTGCTAAAATTTGACAGCCTCACTTCCCTAATTGATAAGGGAAGCCAGCTGGATGGCAGAGTATCTGTGGTCTGTGATCACAATCCTTGATCCAATCTAAGTTAATGAAGACCTCTCTAGGACATATTTCTTTCTAAAGCTAGCTTGAATAACAAATCTGCTGTGAAATAGATCTTATCCTGTTTCCCTGCCATCAGTCACTTTTCAGATTTCATCCCAGAATACAAATATACTGAATAAGTTTAGTCTAAAGAGAAACACTATACATTTAAAATGGCCAATAGCAATTCATCCAGTGAAACCTAGTTTTCCACCACCCTCAAAGCCCAGTAAAGGACTAAGTGAATTCTTTTCCATAGCCAACAACTCTTGCTGATGCTTTTACAAAGAGACACACAAACCAAGAAAAATATATCATGAATGTTATTGAAAGTAAATTGGTTTCTGAGACAATGAAAACATTTTATTCATTTAAATTAAAGCAGAATGGCAGTGGCCTGCTTTTAAGTCATATTGTCCATGAAATTGAAGCAATGCATTCATCTCGATTTTTCATGCTCGTTGTCCCTATTTTAAAATGGTCCATTCAATCGCCACTTGTTTGCATAAGTTGTTTAACTTTGAGTCTGTTTTTGACCAAAATTAAAGTGCATTGAAATGTCACTGTTTAACACATGGCCAATCATCTCCTTCAGTGAAGCCACTTGTCTTCATAGAATATTTAGAGCCCCCAAAGATGATATTCTCCTTCACAATGAAACAATACTGTGCTTAGGGATTTGGTAATGAGAAGAGAGTATTTGCTAGTATTAAAAAGCTAAAATTGAAAAAGTCCTCACAAAATAGAAACAAGCATATGCAGTCATATAAAGTATGGTGTGTATATATTTTCAGAATCAGTTTCACAAGGTTCCAAGTGGTTTTATAATCTAATACTGATAAATTCTACAACCATTGTTAGCCTGCACAAATTAGAGATATGTTAAAGTCATATAGAAACATCTTCAATTTTTGAGATAATAACTCAGTAATTTATTTTACATCAAACTTTTCAAATTAAACCGACATGTTTAAATGTCAGCTTCTACAATTGGCACAGAATTTTTAAGTGTGCTAAATATTTCAAAATGGGTGATATATAAAAAATCTTGTGCCTCAGAAACATTTATGTGTGTCACCAAAACCAGGGAATATATATTGTCTAAGATGGTCAACACTGAAATCAGATTGATTATATTCTTTGCAGCCAAAGATGGAGAAGCTCTATACAGTCAACAAAAACAAGACCAGGAGCTGACTGTGGCTCAGATCATGAACTCCTTATTACCAAATTCAGACTCAAATTGAAGAAAGTAGGGAAAACCACTAGACCATTCAGATATGACCTAAATCAAATCCCTTATGGAGTGGAAGTGAGAAATAGATCTAAGGGCCTAGATCTGATAGACAGAGTGCCTGATGAACTATGGAATGAAGTTTGTGACACTGTACAGGAGACAGGGATCAAGACCATCCCCATGGAAAAGAAATGCAGAAAAGCAAAATGGCTGTCTGGGGAGGCCTTACAAATAGCTGTGAAAAGAAGAGAAGTGAAAGGCAAAGGAGAAAAGAAAAGATATAAGCATCTGAATGCAGAGTTCCAAAGAATAGCAAAAAGAGATAAGAAAGCCTTCTTCAGCGATCAATGCAAAGAAATAGAGGAAAACAACAGAATGGGAAAGACTAAAGATCTCTTCAAGAAAATTAGAGATACCAAGGGAACGTTTCATGCAAAGATGGGCTCAATTAAGGACAGAAATGGTATGGACCTAACAGAAGCAGAAGATATTAAGAAGAGGAGGCAAGAATACACGGAAGAACTGTACAAAAAAGATCTTCATGACCCAAATAATCATAATGATGTGATCACTAATCTAGAGCCAGACATCCTGGAATGTGAAGTCAAGTGGGCCTTAGAAAGCATCACTACGAACAAAGCTAGTGGAGGTGATGGAATTCCAGTTTAGCTGTTTCAAATCCTGAAAGATGATGCTGTGAAAGTGCTGCACTCAATATGCCAGCAAGTTTGGAAAACTCAGCAGTGGCCACAGGACTGGAAAAGGTCAGTTTCAGTCCAATTCCAAAGAAAGGCAGTGCCAAAGAATGCTCAAACTACTGCACAATTGCACTCATCTCACATGCTAGTAAAGTAATGCTCAAAATTCTCCAAGCCAGGCTTCAGCAATATGTGAATTTCCAGATGTTCAAGCTGGTTTTAGAAAAGGCAGAGGAACCAGAGATCAAATTGCCAACATCCGCTGGATCATGGAAAAAGCAAGAGAGTTCCAGAAAAACATCTATTTCTGCTTTATCGACTATGCCAAAGCTTTTGACTCTGTGGATCACAATAAACTGTGGAAAATTCTTCAAGAGATGGGAATACCAGACCACCTAACCTGCCTCTCGAGAAATCTGTATGCAGGTCAGGAAGCAACAGTTAGAACTGGACATGGAACAACAGACTGGTTCCAAATAGGAAAAGTACATCAAGGCTGTATATTGTCACCCTGCTTAATAACTTCTATGCAGAGTACATCATGAGAAACGCTGGACTGGAAGAAACACAAGCTGGAATCAAGATTGCCAGGAGAAATATCAATAACCTCAGATATGCAGATGACACCACTCTTATGGCAGAAAGTGAAGAGGAGCTTAAAAGCCACTTGATGAAAGTGAAAGAGGAGAGTGAAAAAGTTGGCTTAAACCTCAACATTCAGAAAACGAAGATCATGGCATCCGGTCCCATCACTTCATGGGAAATAGATGGGAAAACAGTAGAAACAGTGTCAGACTTTATTTTTGGGGGCTCCAAAATCACTGTAGATGGTGACTGCAGCCATGAAATTCAAAGCCGCTTGCTTCTTGGAAGAAAAGTGATGACTAACCTAGATAGCATATTCAAAAGCAGAGACATTACTTTAGTGACTAAGGTCCGTCTAGTCAAGGCTATGGTTTTTCCTGTGGTCATGTATGGATGTGAGAGTTGGACTGTGAAGAAGGCTGAGCACTGAAGAATTGATGCTTTTGAACTGTGGTGTTGGAGAAGACTCTTAAGAGTCCCTTGGACTGCAAGGAGATCCAACCAGTCCATTCTGAAGGAGATCAGCCCTGGGATTACTTTGGAAGGAATGATGCTAAAGCTGAAGCTCCAGTACTTTGGCCACCTCATGTGAAGAGTTGACTCATTGGAAAAGACTCTGATGCTGGGAGGGATTGGGGGCAGGAGGAGAAGGGGACGACCGAGGATGAGATGGCTGGATGGCATCACTGACTCAATGGCCGTGAGTCTGAGTGAATTCCAGGAGTTGATGGACAGGGAGGCCTGGCATGCTGCAATTCATGGGGTCGCAAAGAGTCAGACACGACTGAGTGACTGAACTGAACTGAACTGAACTGAAGTGTCCTTTACGATGTACATGCCAGCATCATTATTCATTTGTAATTATTGCAGACTTTGCACAGACTTTTGTAGAAAAAGATCATCAGACCACAAGACTAGGTTAAGAAGAATTAAATTTACAGAATATTTCTTAAGAAAGTGGAATTTTTTTCTATACAAATACAGATACAGTCGTTGTTGTTCAGTCACTCAGTCTGACTCTGCAACCCCATGAACTGCAGCACACCAGGCTTCCCTGTTCGGAGTTTGCTCAGACTCATGTCCATTGAGTCAATGATGCCATCCACCGTCTCATCCTCTGGTGCCTCCTTCTCCTGCCCTCAATCTTCCCCAGCATCAGGGTTATATTGAACATTTATAAATGGAATGAAAAGGAGGAGTTATGGTTCTCAATAGACTTATACCAGAAGTCCCAAAATCTTTATAAGAAAAGAGGTTGTTAGACTAGGAAGCAAGAAAAAAAAGAATCTTTAATCTTTCAACTCTTGTTTTGAAATAATAACTGCTTTAAAAATCAAATATTTTATTCTTTTTTTCTTTTCTTTTTTTTTATTGAGTTATAATTGACATACAGCACTGTGTAAGTTTATGGTATATGGTATAAAGATTTGACTTTCATACATCATGAAATGATTACCACAATAAGTTTAGTGAACATCCATCATCTTATAGAGATACAAAATTCAAAGCAAAACTTTTTCCTTGTGATGAGAACTCTTAGGATTCTCTTAACTTTCATATTTAACATACAGCAGTGTTAATTTTTGATGTATGGCAAAACCAATACAATATTGTAAAGTAATTAACCTCCAATTAAAATAAATAAATTTATATTTTAAAAAATGATAAATAGAATTAACACTGCTGTATGTTAAATTTTTTATTGTTAAGGGTAACAATTTCAATAAGGAAATAATTTTCAATTTTCTATTAAATAGGAATCATAGAAGTGGTGTTTCAGTTATATAAAATTCTGGATTAGTGGAGTACAAATTAAAGAGGAATTATAGTAAAATAGAAACAGATTGTGCAAGTTTAGTTTTAGAGGTACTTCAAAAATTCAGCCACAAAGCAAGATTTTGGAACATGTTATGATTATGGACTGTGCGGGCAGCGGCTCTCTTCCGAGTTTGGAAAGGGGGGTGAGTCTGAGCTGCCAGGTCTTCCTTTCCCAGAGGATACCATATTGAAATGGCTTAGTGAGCTCCCCCTAGAATTTAGTTTGAGAGGAAGATGAATTGGAAGTTCAGAGTGAAAATGAGCAGTTGAGCTTTCGTCATGGGAGAAAGAGAAGTTTTATAACTGGACACATATGATAGCCATTTACTTTGTTATTAATGCTTTTGAACCTAAGTGCATCTAGCATTACAGATATCACACAAAGAAGAGGCTATTCTTTGTCTGGAATGAGCTCAGAGAAAGAATCCAAGTGTTTCTCTGGTGGACCTGAACTCTTTGGGCAATTTTTTCCCATCACTTCCTATTTATTGCCACTTTGGCCTCTTTCACTCTTCTATCATGGGCTACATCTAGTCATATAAAGCTCACATTGTGAATTTAGGAGGAAAATAACATCTCTGACACCAATCCAAGTTCTGAACTAATTGAAATAAAGAACAGAACTCCTATACAGATCAGAAAGTTTGATTGAGCAGTAATAAAGTCATCTGTGCCGTATAGTTTTTGTTGTTCAGTCACTAAGTCACGTTCAACTCTTTGCAATCTCATGGACTGCAGCATGCCAGGCTTCCCTGTCCTTCACCATCTCCCAGAGTTTGCTCAGATTCATATCTACGTAGTCTGCAATGCTATCTAACCATCTCATCCTCTGCCACCTTCTTTTCCTTTTGCCTTCAATCTTCCCCAGTATCAGAGTCTTTTCCAATGAGTTGGCTCTATATATATTAGAGAGCCAAGTTACTGGGGCTTCACCTTTAGCATTGAGTGGTTAGATCTTGCAGTCCAAGGGACTCCCAAAAGTCTTCTCCAACAGTACAATTTGAAAGCATCAATTCTTTGATGCTTAGCATTCTTTATGGTCCAACTTTCACATCCATACATGACTAATGGAAAACCCATGGCTTTGACTATATGGACCTTTGTCGGTAAAGGGATACCTAATACACTGTCTAGATTTATCATAGCTTTTCTTTCAAGGAGCAGACGGCATATAATTTAATGGCTGCAGTCACTGTCCACAGAGATTTGGGAACCCATGAAAATAAAATCTGTCACTGCTTCCACTTCTTCCCCTTCTATTTGCTATGAAGTGATGGGACAAGATGCTATAATTTTGTTTTCCAAATGTTGAGGTTTCTGCCCCCACCTCTGGTGGATTTATTTTATTTTTGTTTAATTTAAATTTATTTATTTTAATTGGAGGCTGCTTACAATATTGTATTGGTTTTGCCATACATCAACATGAATCCGCCACAGGCGTACACGTGTTCCCCATCCTGAAACCACCTCCCATCTCCCTCCCTGTACCATGAGTTTTAAGCCAGCTTTTCCACTCTCCTCTTTCACCCTCATCAAGAGGCTCTTTAGTTCCTCTTCACTTTCTGCCATTACAGTGGTATCATCTACTTATCTAACGTTGTTGATTTTTCTCTGGGCAATCTTGATTCCAGCTTGTGATTTATCTAGCCTGGCATTTTGTACGATCTACTCTTCATAGAAGTTAAATAAACAGGGTGACACCATCTCTTCTCTGGTGACTCAGACAGAATCTGCCTGCATGACCTGGGTTCAATCCCTGGTTTGGGTAGATCCCCTGGAAAGGGAATGGCTACCCACTCCAGTAGAATTGCCTGGAGAATTCATGGACAGAGGAGCCTGGCAGGCTACATACCATGGGGTCACAAAGAGCCGGACACAACTGAGTGACTTTCACTTCCCTTCCTAAAGCCCACTTGACTTCACACTCCAGGATACCAGACTCTTCCCTTGTCGTCAGGATCCCGATGCTTTTTAATAATACTGGCTAAATCATCATTGTGATTATCCTGGTGATTAAGACCTTTTGGTATAGTTCTTCTGTTTATTGTTGCCACTTCTTTTAATCTCTTCTAATTCTGTCAAGTCCTTACCATTTCTGTCCTTTATCATGCCCATCCTTGCATGAAATATTCCCCTGATATCTCTAATTTTCTTGAAGAGACCTCTAGTCTTTCCTATTGTATTATTTTCCTCTGCTTCCTTGCACTGCGCATTTAAGAAGGCCTCCTTATCTCTCCTTGATATTCAGTATAGTCTGAAGTGAAGTGAAGTGAAGTGAAGTCGCTCAGTCGTGTCCGACTCTTTGTGACCCTATGGACTGTAGCCTACCAGGCTTCTCTGTCCATGGGATTTTCCAGGTAAGAGGACCAGAGTGGGTTGCCTTTTCCTTCTCCAGGGGATCTTCCTGACCCAGGGATCGAACCCAGGTCTCCCGCATTGCGGGCATATGCTTTACACTCTGAGCCACCAGGGAAGCACAGTATAGTTTAGGCACGGCCAAAAATGAGCTTGACAGCATTCTTCTGAATTAAACATTCACCTCCAGAATATACGCTTTTGATAGGTACATCTCCAAAAAGAAAGCAGCAGTTCAATTCCATCTGAAACTCATCAATCACCCTTCAGTAGTAAACAGAACTTAGGGGTGTTATTCTAATGCGGTGGTTCTCAAATGTGTTCCAGGGCTTGGAGATACACAAGCCCTTTCAGGAATTCAGAAGGTCAAAACTGCTTTTTTTTATGATACTATTATTTGCCTTTTCACTCTCATTTTCTCACAAGTGTGCTGTGGGGATTTCCAGAAGCTATATGACACACAGTGTTGCAACAAACTAAATGCAAAATCCAGAATCCAGCTGACTTTCATTAAGCTGTTCATTAAATAGGATTTTCAAAAATGTAAAACAAGGCCACTTTTCTCGCTGAATTTTTTCTTTAGCTTTTAAAAATCTTTTTGTTTTAAAATCATTTTAAAATTACAGAAGATAACACAAATGATTGGATGTACACTTCACCCAACTTCTTTCAACATTTCATGTAACCATAATGTTTGCAAACTATCAAAACTAAGAAATTAACATTGATACAATACTATTAATTAAACTACAGAATTTACTCAGATGTCAGCAGTTTTTACACTAATATCCTTATTCTGATCCAGAATCCAGTTCAGGATACATCATTGCATTTTTTGTTGTTCATGTGCTGTCATGTCTGATTTTTTGTGACCCCAGGGACTGCAGCATGCCAGGCTTCCCTGTCCGTCACCATTTCCCAGAGTTTGCTCAAACTCATGTCCGCTGAGTTGGTGATGCCATCCAACCATCCCATCCTTAGTATGAATGAATGTCATCCTCTTCTCCTCTTGCCTTCAATCTTTCTCAGCATGAGGATCTTTTCCAATGAGTCAGTTATTTGCATCAGGTGGTCAAAGTATTGGAGCTTTAGCTTCAGCATCAGTCCTTCCAATGAATATTCAGGGTTGATTTCCTTTAGGATTGACTTTTTTGATCTCCTTGCAGTCCGAGGGACTCAGTTGTCATGACAAATTTCTTTTGTCTCCCTCTTATCTTGACAGTTCTTCATACTTCCGTTGTCCTCAAGATCCTGATGCTTTTTAATAATACTGGCTAAATATTTTGGATAATGGCCCTCAATTTAAGGTTGTCTGATACTGTCTCATGATTGGATTGGCTTAATGGATTTGAAGGAAAAAAGCCTTAGAGATAGTGAAGTGTCCTTCTTTAGAAATATGT
Organism: Capricornis sumatraensis; assembly: GCF_032405125.1. NCBI lineage: Eukaryota > Metazoa > Chordata > Mammalia > Artiodactyla > Bovidae > Capricornis > Capricornis sumatraensis. The sequence goes on from NC_091085.1 coordinate 10,794,542, forward strand.
GATATCCTTCTGTCATGTTACTAGAGATATTAAACTTGAATGTTGCACCTAGTAGGTTTCGGGGGCAAGTTACTACTTTTATTCTTTTATTCAATAAATATTTTGTCTATGCAAATACCCTTTTTCTTGATAAATTTTGCCAACTAATTTTAGCATTAATGAATGGATAATGGATCCTTCCTGAAGCAATTATTACTCTGGTGTTCTAATGCTGATTTTCTATTTCCCTCATTCCATCTACTTTTTAAATTTGAATTATTTTAAGGTTTTCTTTATCCTTCAATATTTGTTTATTCAATTATTTATTTATATCAATATGGATCATGGACATTAGTTTTATCCTTTGGATTGCATAAAATATTATCAGTAATTTATTGCTCAAATTGTTCCATCTTTGGCCATTGGTAATTCTGTCGTCTTGGCTCATGAATTCTTTTGAGATATTCTTCTTTCTGACCCTACAAAATGTTCCAGATTCATTTTGTACTTTTTCTGCCATAGCCCTAGTTTCATCCAGTTCTCAAGGAACCCTAGTTCCTCTTACTAGAGAAGGTATTTAGACACTGAGATCTCTCAGTTCTGGATGTGCTCATTTCTACAAGAGTGTCACAGTTTCTAGACCCTAGATCAAAGATATATTTCTGTATGTCAGTTCAGCTCAGTCACTCAGTCATGTCCAACTCTTTGAGACCCAATAGACTGCAGCATGCCAGGCCTCCCTGTCCATCACCAACTCCTGGAGTCTACTCAAACTCATGTCCATTGAGTCAGTGATGCTATCCAACCATCTCATTCTCTGTCGATCCCTTCTCCTCCCACCTTCAATCTTTCCCAGCATCAGGGCCTTTTCCAATGAGTAAGTTCTTCGCATCAGGTGGCCAAAATATTGGAGTCAGCTTCAGCATCAATCCTTCCACTGAACACCCAGGACTGATCTCCTTTAGGAAGGACTGGTTGGATCTCCTTGCTGTCCAAGAGACTCTCAAGAGTCTTCTCCAACACTACGGTTCAAAAGCATCAATTCTTTGGCACTCAGCTTTCTGTATAGTCCAACTCTCACATCTGTACATGACTACTGGAAAAACCAAAACTTTGACTAGATGGACCTTTGTTGGCAAAGTAATGTCTCTGCTTTTTAATATGCTGTCTAGGTTGTTCATAGCTTTTCTTCCAAGGAGCTAACGTCTTTTAATTTCATGGCTGCAGTCACCATCTGCAGTGATTTTGGAGCCCAAAAAATAAAGTCTGCCACTGTTTCCACTGTTTCCCCATCTTTTTGCCATGAAGAGATGGGACCAGATGCCATGATCTTAGTTTTCTGAATGTTAAGTTTTAAGTTAACTTTTTCACTCTCCTCTTTCACTTTCATCAAGAGGCTCTTTAATTCTTCATTTCTGCTATAAGGGTGGTGTCATCTGCATATCTGACTTTATTGATATTTCTCCCGGCAATTTTGATTCCAGTTTGTGCTTCATTCTGTCCAGCATTTTTCATGGTGTACTCTGCTAACTCCAAATCCAATCCAGCATTACAAAGCTTATTCTAGAGTCTCTCCTTGGCTTGTTTGTAACTACTTTCTGTTACAGTGAGAAACTGACTACTTATTTATTCTACTCTAATAAACATGTAAAGATTAATTCAGAATTTCTAAGTAGACTTCTGTGAGAAACAACTTTACCAACTAAAATACAATGTTTGCATAAAATTCTTTTTTTCTTTAGCCTGACAGTATTCAATAAATACAATTTCCAAAGTTAGATCAACTCTTTGTTCCATACCTTTTTAAATTGTCATTCAGTTCAGTTCAGTCACTCAGTCGTGTCCGACTCTTTGCAACCCCATGAATTGCAGCATGCCAGGCCTCCCTGTCCATCACCAACTCCTGGAGTTCACTCAGACTCACGTCCATCGAGTCCGTGATGCCATCCAGCCATCTCATCCTCTGTCGTCCCCTTCTCCTCCTGCCCCCAGTCCTTCCCAGCATCAGAGTCTTTTCCAGTGAGTCAACTCTTCGCATGAGGTGGCCAAAGTACTGGAGCTTCAGCTTTAGCATCATTCCTTCCAATGAACACCCAGGACTGATTTCCTTTAGGATGGACTAGTTGGATCTCCTTGCAGTCCAAGGGACTCTTAAGAGTCTTCTCCAACACCACAGTTCAAAAGCATCAATTCTTCAGTGCTCAGCCTTCTTCACAGTCCAACTCTCACATCCATACATGACCACAGGAAAAACCATAGCCTTGAATAGACGGACCTTAGTCAGCAAAGTAAGGTCTCTGCTTTTCAATATGCTATCTACGTTGGTCCTCACTTTTCTTCCAAGGAGTAAGCATCTTGTAATTTCATGGCTGCAGTTACCATCTGCAGTGATTTTGGAGCCCAAAAAGATAAAGTCTGACAGTTTCCACTGTTTCCCCATCTATTTCCCAGGAAGTGATGGGACCGGATGCCATGATCTTTGTTTTCTGAATGTTGAGCTTTAAGCCAACTTTTTCACTCTCCTCTTTCACTTTCATCAAGAGGCTTTTTAGCTCCTCTTCACTTTCTGCCATAAGGGTGGTGTCATCTGCATATCTGAGGTTGTTGATATTTCTCCTGGCAATCTTGATTCCAGCTTGTGTTTCTTCCAGTCCAGCGTTTCTCATGATGTACTCTGCATAGAAGTTAAATAAGCAGGGTGACAATATACAGCCTTGAGGTACTCCTTTTCCTATTTGAAACCAGTCTCTTGTTCCATGTCATTCTAACTGTTGCTTCTTGACCTGCATACAGATTTCTAGGTCATATATTTGTAGCATATTCAATACAGTTATCATAGTCTATATTCCATCCTGGGTTCCCCTATGTTCTGGTTGATCTTTTTTATTAGTTTATATGAAATAAAATTCAGTCATTGTGTTGTGCAGGTCTACAGATTTTAACAAACCCACAACCAGGACACTGTACAGAATGGTCCCAACACTCCTAAATGTCCCTCATCCTATTATAGTCAATCCCTCTGCCCCCTGCTTCCTCCCCCAGGAATGCCTAGAAACCAATGATATGTTTTCCATCCCTATAGTTTTTCCTTCTCCAGAATGTTATATTTTGCATCTGAATTCTTTTACTTAGTGAAATGAATCCATGTTCTGCTTTTTTTTTTTAATGAATCAATACTTTTTTTGTTTTAACAAACTGTTTTCCATTGTATTGATTACCACAGTTTGTTTATCCATTTATTCACTGAAAGACATCTGGGTTATTTCTAAGTTTGGGCAACTATGAATAAAACTATTATGAACATTCACATATGGGTTATGTGTAAGTCCAATTTATCATTTTTTTCTTCTTTAGGTTGTTCTATGATATCATATTTAAAATTCTTTGGCAAGCCAAAGGTCACACAAATTCTTCTATGTTTTCTTCTAGAATTTTTGTAATCTTAGATTTTACATTTATGTCTATGATCTATTTTGAGTTAATTGTTATCACATGTAAATTAGAAGTTGATTTGGCCCTTTTTTATTGTAAGGCTGGGAACAGGCTTGTTTTAGTTTTTTATATCCTGATATGTAAACAGAAGTTTACTAAATTGTTCTTTTTTTTAGATATATTTTCCTTTTTCTCCCACTTGCTTGGTTTTTTAAAAAAAACTTTATTGAGATAACTTTGACATATGAAAATTACATATATTTAAGGTGTACAACTTGATGTTTTGATATATGTATACATGCTGAAAAGATCTCCAAGATCAAGATAAATAACTTATCACTATATCTACATAGTTACCACTGTGTGTATGTGTGTGTGTTCATGTGTGTGTGTTGAGATGATTTAACTTAAGCTCTATAAAAATATATTATTTATGTTAGTAGGCAACAGGTATGGTATGGTTATATTTAAATAAGTAAACATTCAAAAAATCTTTTTTTTAATTTTCATTTCTAATGTGGGGTGACTTCACTTCCTTCCAAGATGAAGAAACAGGGTTATATATATACCCTCCTACCTTAAATAACTTTAAACAAAGAACAATGATTTTAGACATCAGGCAACAAGTAATACAGGACTGTGATACTAAGAGAGGGGAAATAGGCATGCAGATTCCAACAACTGCTTCAGCTTACTTCCTTGAGGCTATTTCCTCAAGGCAGAGAAGAATAAACCTACGTGAAGCCCAGCCATCTCTTTTAGTTCAGAAAGTGGAGCTGGGACATTAAGAAGGGTAGGGCAACTAGGGTTTATGGGCAAGAATGCTAGAGAACAGAGCACAGGAAATATGCAGAGAAGCCCAGCAAGTCTTCAGCTGAGTACTAATGAGTGAATGCATAAAAACATACAAAACAAAAAGCAAACAGATGGACAAACAAACAAATCCAAAGAGAAAGCAATACACAACACTGGAAAAGAACTATCTGGAAGGAACTCTCAGAAGAATCCATAGAGCACATACATGACCAGGAATAGTTCATGTTCCCATGAGTCAGGCTTAAAAAAAAGAAAGAAAGGAAAAGGAAATCTCTGTAATATGTAAGGCACAAGGTATAATACTCAGATGCACTTGGTATCTGTAGTGAAACAAAATTCAGTTCAGTTCATTCGCTCAGTCGTGTCTGACTCTTTGTAACCCCATGGACTGCAGCACACTAGGCTTCCCTGTACATCATGAGCTCCCGGAGCTTATGCCAACTCATGTCCATTGAGTCAGTGATACCATCCAACCATCTAATCCCCTTCTCTTCCTGCCTTCAATCTTTCCCAGCAACAGGGTCTCTGCAAATGAGTCAGTTCTTTGCATCAGGTGGCCAAAGTATTGGAGTTTCAGCTTCCACATCAGTCCTTCCAATGAATGTTCAGGACTGATTTCTTTTAGGATGGACTGGTTGGATCTCCTTACTGTCCAAGGGACTCTCAATAGTCTTTTCCAACACCTCAGTTCAAAAGCTCAAAAGTTCATCAATTCTTTGGCGCTCAGTTTTCTTTATAGTCCAACTCTCATATCTATACATGACTACTGGAAAAACCATAGCAACTAGCCTTAGAAGGCTATGGGACCCCACTCCAGTACTCTTGCCTGGAAAATCCCAGGGACAGCAGAGCCTGGTGGGCTGCAGTCTATGGCATCACACAGAGTCGGACATGACTTAAGCAACTTAGCAGCAGCAGCAGCAGCAAAAGTTGTTTTAGTCCTAGTTAACAAAGCTATAAAGCACACCTCAAAAGGATTAAATTACTTACCACCAACTTAACTATGTCTCAGAATAAAGCTCAAAATATTTTTAAATATATCAGAATATCCAGCATCCAACGAGCTAAAATTCACAGTGTCTGCATTCAATAAAAAAATGACTGAGCATGCAAAAAAGCAAGATAATATGATTCATATTGAAAATGACAGCATCTTTCTCATCAGAAATAAAGGCCAAATAAAGACTTTTTAAGATATATAAAACTAGGAAAAAAATCAGCAGGTGCACACCTGCACTGCAGAAGATGATAAAGTCCTCAGGCGGGGAAAATAACATTGGAGAGAAACATGAATGTACAAGGAGGAATGTATAGTGCTGGAGATATTAAATATGTGGGTAAAAATATAATATATTTATCTAAATTTCAACATCATTTTAAAGTAAAATTAATATATGATGGGATTTATGAATAATGTAAACTAAAAAGATATGACAACACTGGGACACAGACTGGGAGAGGAAAAAGAGGAGTATACATCTTAAGTTTCTTATATTGTATCTGATTATATATACTGCTACTGCTGCCGCTGCTGCTAAGTCGCTTCAGTCATGTCCGACCCTGTGCGACCCCATAGACGGCAGCCCACCAGGCTCCCCCATCCCTGGGATTCTCCAGGCAAGAACACTGGAGTGGGTTGCCATTTCCTTCTCCAATGCAAGAAAGGGAAAAGTGAAAGTGAAGTCACTCAGTCGTGTCCAACTCCTAGTGACTCCATGGACTGCAGCCTACCAGGTTCCTCCATCCATGAATATATATAATATTACTTAAATGTAGATTCTAATAAGTTGAGGGCATATACTATCAACCCTAAAGCAACCATTGGAAAAATAGAAAATATATAGTTATTGTATTATTTTCTTATTGTACCTGTAGCAAGTTACCACAAAATTAGTGAAAGTGACAAATGTATTCTCTCACAGTTCTGGAGGTCAAAATTCTAAGATGGGTCCACAGAGCTGGGTTTCCTCTGGAGGCTGCAGGGGAGAAACTGTTTCCCTGCATTTTCTGGCTCCTAAAATCAGACTACATTCCTTGCTTCATGTCCACTCCTCTATTTTTGAAGCCATCATCACAGAATTATCTCATCTCCCAACTTCTGTCTCCCTCTGATAAAGACTCTTGTGATTACCAAAAGCCCCCCCCCAGGTAATCCTAATCTCTGCCTTAATCTTCACATGGTATTCTCCTGTGTCCCTAAGCAGCCATAATGCATTGGGAGTCCACTGTACTTCATTATGACCTTGTTTTAATTATTTATATCTGCAATTTATAGTTTCAGATTAGGACTTCAACACATAAATTTTGAGATCAAATAATTCAACCCATAACAAACACAAAATACCAAAGCTTACCCAATAATAAGTAGATAACTTGAGTAGCCTCATACCTGTTAAACAAATTGAATTTCTATTCAGAAAACTTGCTGTTGTTCAGTTGCCAAGTCATGTCCAACTCTGCAATCCAATTCTGCACTCATGGACTGACGCACACCAGGCTTTCTTGTCCCTCACCATCTCCTGGAGCTTGCTGAAGTTCATGCTCATTAAATCAGTGATGCCATACAGCCATCTTATCCTCTAGTACTACTCACAGGAAATTCCAGAACTGGATGGCTTCATTGGTGAATTGTACTACCGATAAGTAATAAACATTCTAAACAGACACTTCATGAAAATTGAAGAGGAGAGAATAGCTTTCAATTTATGTATGAAGTCAGGTTTACTTGATATCAAAATTAGAATAAAACATTACAGGAAAATTATAGATCAATTTTCATCACAAAAATAGAAACAAAAATTTTTAATAAATTTTAGTAAATTGAACCAAAAATATATGAAAAAGATAACACATGATGAACAAACGGAGTTTATCCTAGGAATGCAAGGCTGGTGCCATGTTTGATAATCAATGGATGCAACAGGCTAAAGTATAAAAACCATATGATCATTTCAATAGAAACAGAAAAAAACACTTAACAAAAGTTAACATCCATTCTTTACTTAAAAAAAAAAAAAACCCTCAGCAAGTTAGGAAAACAAGAAACTTCCTCAACTTGATAAAGGTCATTTACAAAAGTCCTGGGACTAACATCATAGTTAATAGAGAAATACTGAATGCTTCCTCACTAAGAAGGGGGATGAGATAAAGACATTTGTTCTCATTGCTTCTATTCAATATCAGACTATAGGTCTAAGCCAGTGCAATAAGGCAAGAAAAATAAATAAAAAGCACATAGATTGCCAAGGAAGCAATAAAACTGTCTCTATTCACAGACAATGTGATTGTCTATGTAGAAAATCCCAAAGAATCTACAAGAAAAATGAGAAAAAGCTTTAAACATCATAAATGAGTTTATCAAGATTACAGGACACAAGATCAATGTACAAAAATCAAATGAAGTTTATACAAGCCAAGGAATAATCTTACTTTTAAAAAATTGAGTGAAGTTCTATATGAATGAATAATCAGAAACTGAAATATTTAAAGAATCGTTTATATTAGCACCAAAAACATAAAATCAGTTCAGTTCAGTTGCTCAGTCATGTCCTACTCTTTGCAACCACATGAACTGCAGCACACCAGGCCTCCCTGTCCAACACCAGCTCCTGGGGTTCACTCAAACTCACTTCCATAGAGTTGGTGATGCCATCCAGCCATCTCATCCTCTGTTGTCCCCTTCTCCTCCTGCCCCCAATCCCTCCCAGCCTCAGAGTCTTTTCCAATGAGTCAACTCTTCCCATGACATGGCCAAAGTACTGGAGTTTCAGCTTAAGCATCATTCATTCCAAAGAACACCCAGGACTGATCTCCTTTAGAATGGACTGGCTGGCTCTCCTTGCAGTCCAAGAGACTCTCAAGAGTCTTCTCCATCACCACAGTTCAAAAGCATCAAAGTACTTAGGTATAAATATAAGAAAATGCATGTGAAATATATACACTGAAAGTTAAAAACACTGATAAAAAAGATCAAAGAATACATATATTGTAAATATGTCAAGAGACTGGAAGACTCAATGGATGCTCAATGTCAATTCTCCACAAACTGCTCAAAAGATTCAATGCAATTTTGATCAAAATTCCAGAATAATTTTTTGTAGAAATTGGCAAGTTGACTCTAAACTATATATGATGTTAAAGAAACTAGAGTAGCCAAAAAAATATAGTAAAGGAAGAATAAAAAATTCATATTACTTAACTTCATGACTTACTATATAAAGCTACAATAATCAAGAGAGTATGGTATTAATGAAAGATAGGCATATAGATCACTGGAACAGAAAAAAAAAAATGTCCAGAAATAAACCTACTCATACATGAATGAAGAATTTTCAACTAAGGGACAAAGATAGTTCAGTGAAGAAAGGATATTCTTTTCAACAGAATATGCTGGAAAATTTGGATTACCATGTGCTAAAAATAAGAGTTTTGATCCATATCTTGTACTCTTTACAAAAATTAGCTCAAAAATAGATCATAGACTTAAATTAAGTTTGTATAAAACTTTTTATAAAAAGGGTAAAATTTACCTTCTGCCTTAAAAATGAAAAGAAAAATTCTAATATGAGAAATATTAGCAGATAGAACTCACATGAACAGTTCTCTTAGCAGTCACAAAACTTCTTATAACATAAAGGTATCCTCAAAATGAAAAGATGGAGAATAACAATCTAATGAAAATTTCTTCACATAGACAAGTGAACAGTGAACATTCTTATCACATTTAATCCATATATCAACCATATAGGTTAACTTCATTTTAGAAACAAGAAAACTGAGGATAAAACATATTAATTAATGTGTCCATGGCCACATAAGTGGCAGAATTGTAGATCAGTCCAAGACTATCTGATTTCAAAGCCCATGTTCTTTCCTCTGCATCATGGGAAGAGCCAGTAAATGCCCTCAGTTCAAGGGGATGGAGAATGCTTTCCCATTCTGTTATGCAGTCAGAGGCTTCACATTGTAGGTCTGCTCCATGGGACTAGCCTCCCAGATGGGAAAGGGAAGAGGGAGGTGGTGGTATGGTATAAACAACTGGCACTGCCAGAAATGGTCTGTGAAGTTTCCATTGCCTTCTTTGGAGAACTAAGGAGAATAGGGAGGGGGAAGTTAGGCATTTCAGAGACCACCCATCCACCCTGCCTTTTTCCAAAGGTCTGAAGACCATGGATTAGAGAATAGGTGCACAGTCATCAAAGATTTAGTGTGTATTTTTCATGCATGAAACAAAGAGGGCAGTATTAATGTCTTGGGAAACAGACATAGACTTTCCTATCCCCAAGACCCTTTCTGGAAGCACAGAAGATTTAAATTATTTCCATAACATTTGGTCAATATTTCGCTTTTTCACTCTTTCTTTTATGCATGTACAGTGCAGTTTTCCACAGACAACATGATATATGAAATTGTAACAGATTCAATCTGCAGAAGCAGACATATGAATCTGGCAGTCTCCTATTAAGTCAAAACACTGATCTGCATTTTTTGTAGAACAATATTATACTTCTCCCTAAATGTATTTCTGCTCTGGGAAATATAATTTTCATAATCATATGTTAACATGAAAATGGTTTGTTATTACTATTTTAAATAAATTACTATTTTAAAGATTTGCACATTTTAATTTTTAATATGGTAATTATCAACAGATAGAACCTATGTAAACAAAAGCCCTTTGCAAGCCTCAATTTTCAACAGCATGGCAAGTCTTTAGATCAAATAGTGTGAGAATCACTTATCTAACAGTGTTATTTTTAAGGTGACTAAGTTGAGGCTCACAGAGTAGAAACAAATTGCCTGAAGCAACTATTACCTGTCAGAGGCAAACTCAAAACCAGGACTTCCCAATCCTGATGTCCCAGCACACCCTCTGACCCTCTCTTCTGCCTTTTCTTTCTCCATCCTATATGCCTAACTACAGCCAAAGTTTCAAAGACACATAAATCACTTTAAAAAAAAAAAAAACATATCTGACCTCACTCACAACACAGGTCACAACTTGTCACAAGCCATGCTGACCTGCCCTCCTGGACACAGATGACTCCATTCTCACCTGGTTTGGAACTACTGTAGACAGAACTCACTCTCTTCCAGAAGCCAATGATTGGAAACACGTTGAATCTCTACACCATTTCAGGGTGGTCCTCAAGAAGCTTTTTCCCCTCAGCTCTGTTTCTAAATTCTGCCTCTCTCCTTTAATTCACTGGCATGATAATGCATTTGCATGAATTTAGAATTTCTACAGATGAAGTCTGGAAAGCTTAGCCTGCGTCAAGGTTATTTAGAGAGTAGAAGGAATGTGTCTTAGTATGAGGGGTGGCAAGAAGGATGCCACATGTCCATCTGTTCACTCATCAGCAAAGAATGTGTGTACTTTGGGAAAAAAAAAGACGTCATTTAAATGGTTGCTAATGGATAGACTCTGGATCCATTGGGGAATTTCTTCTGCCTTCCATTGGTGCCTAGAAAAATAAAAGAACCAGAAAAGAAAATTCCAAAGGCATATTTATTTCAACTAGTAACAAGATCAGCTTCCTCTAAGATAAATTCAGGTTTATTTGAATATTGAGACTAATTATTTGACAAACATCTTCAAAGGAATACAGTTATCCAGTTCACAAAATCAATGCTGAATTAGGAAAGATCAGGGGCACTTCTAATAGTGGTCCTCTCTGCCTTCTGCTGCCCCATGTACAAAGCTGTGTAGCTCCTGGACTGAAGGCATTGCATGATTGAGCAATCTGGCTACTTCTGGGCTCACATCTTCATCACATGTTCACAGGGCCAGTGCCTCAGTGTTCTGAGCATTATAGCTAGTGACCAAATGGAATTGCCCAATATATTCTCTCTAGGGTGCCTGACATCCCACATAAGTCACTCATTTCCCTCAAAATAATGCCCAAATATTCCTAATAACTCATTGCAATTTTGTCCCCTTCTTTCTTTTAACTTTTTTCTTTTCATATATCCTTAACATGTACATTTGATGGAAGGGGTGGGTTTGTAGGAGACAAACACATCCACTGATGTGCTTCTATCACACAATCCGGAGTCCTCAGGATGGCTCAGTGGCTGATTTCAGTAACTAAGTACCAATCTGGGAGGAAGTTTTCAGATCTGCTATTAATTAATTATGCTTTCCCCTATGCTTAGATTATTCCTGAAGAATAAATACCTAGCCAAGTGGTGACAATGTGCCTGTGCCTGCATGCATGCTAAGTAACTTCAGTCATGTCTGACTCTTTGTGATCCAATGGACTATATCCCATCAGGCCCCTCTGTCCATGGGATTCTCCAGGCAAGAATACTGGAGTAGGTTGCCAAGCCCTCCTCCAGGGGATCTTCCAGATCCAAGGATTGAACCACATCTCTTGTGTCTCCTGTATTGGAGGTGGCTTCTTTACCACTAGCACCACCTGAGAAGCCCAATGGTATGCTCACCCTTTCCCAAAGGCATTAAAGATCCAGTGTACCTTAGCTGAGCCTACAAACTACCACAGAGGCAGGCTTTGTACACTCTTGCACAGGGCCATTTCTGTGGAGCACTGACTAGCTGTGCAATAAAGGAAAAGAAAAGGGATCAAGTTTCCACCCCCACTACCTGCCGAGAAAGGCCAGATTACCCTTCCATGCTTCTTATTTTTCCACCAGACTTTCCAAAGATGTTTCACTTAACAGGAAGCATTTATTACTGTGAACATAAAATGAATGAAATTTACAAAACGGCAGTCACTGTTTAGAAATTGTTTTAACCGCTTGCTTACTTGAAAATCAGCAATGGAGCCAAAAATACTTTGGCAAGTGTGTATACTACATAAATGCTATATGTACTGTGAATGCTGTAGCAGTCAAGTTGTGCACATAGGTGTTTCTAGTTAACAGTGACTTTTTGTGCACACCATGTCTTAGCGGGTGTAAAAAGAGGGCAAGGAAAGCCAGACTTGGGACCTGAGTTGTTCAGCTCTTTTTGCAGAAAAGTGCCAAAGTAGTGCTTCATTTCCAAATCCATTTTTCACTAATCATAGTAGAATCGTTGCACTATCCTGAAAGCCAAAGCAATGCCAGACCATGTTCAGAAACAGAGTGCACAGATTTGACAAAGATAACTTATGTCTTTATTTTAAGCATTTAACAATTAATTGCCTCTGAGAATCACAGTTGTCCAGACGGTCTATGAGGAACACATGAGCCACACTGCAGGCAACTCCAAGTCTGCACAATTGCTTGAGGACTATGCCAAATAGCCAAATGCTGCTGATGGAAAATGTGACCATCAGCACATTGGCATGTGACTGCCGTGACTACAATCCAGGAAGGGAAGGGGGTGGGGGCTGGGCTCGGGCAGCCTTCCCCTGCGGAGGTAGTGATGGAGACCCCCCAAAAGGAAAAGTTAACACAAACACCCCAAAAAACCATTTCTGTAAGTTGAATGAATTCACTTTGAACTCTCTTTATCTCATACTTGGCAACAAACAGTTAAAAACAAAAAGGCTGATGACCTTAACTACAGTTTTTTCCTCCCTTCAAACAAATCACTTTTCCTTTGTGTATTTTCCTTCAAAAGAACTCTATGCTTTATTCACAAAGAATAACTTGAGATTCCAGTGTATTATTTGGGGTGGGAAAGCTGGCAGCTAAAGCAGAAAGCCCCATGTTTTTGCAATTATCTCTTTTTCACATCCCCCCAAGTGCATTGCCCAGCGAAAGAGCAGAACTGAAATGTGGGGTGGGGGTCCATAGAAAGAACTGCGCAGCTCTCATGGTGAAAATGTGCCGATTTTAAAAGGTAGTAAAGAGTGACAGAGTTCTGTAGACTCATTTCTCACAAAAATGTTCTATTCAGACTATAAATAGTATTGCTCCAATTAGGTTTGGGGCTAAATCGTGCTATGTTGGTGACCTCAGCAGGCAATTTGCCTTCTGCATGAAAATGATGTGACTTCCTGGGGAAAACTGTACAGTACAAGTGGGGTTTTCCTTTTCTTTCTTTCTTTCTTTTTTGTATTTCAGTAGATGAGAAAACAGATGGGGCTTTTAAAAATACAAAATATATCTTCAATCTCTTTGCTACACTTGAATAGAATTGATTAAGGATGGAAGGAACACAGCATAGAGCACGTGTTAATTTCTAATTAAAATCTCTCTTACAAAAAGAACAGCACATGTAACTAGACCCACCCACACAGGCATCGTTATGTGTGGAGGCACAGAAGTATCTCCCTGGAGTGTGTGTTTTGTCGGCTCATCAGTGCCTCAGAAACGGGAGGGTGCTACCATGGGTCATGATCCGGAAATCCTGTGTGCAGACGTCTACACTCGGCATCAAGTCAGACCCTTGGGCGCTTTAAGCGTGGATAGGGAATACAGCAGCCTTCCTTTCAAAGGGACATTGACTTCATCTATGCTGCTTTCAGGGGCAGGACTGAGCTTAACAGAGGCGGCAGACTAGCCTCTGGGCTGTGGTCTTGTGGGAGAAGCTGCATGGAGGGAGGTGTCGCAAGGAATGTCTTAGAGCAAGGGTACATATGTGCGTGCTGCAGTTGTGTCTGACTCTGCAACCCAACAGACTGTAGCCTGCCAGACTCCTCCGTCTATGGGATTCTCCAGGCAAGAATATTGAAGTGGGTTGCCATGCCCTCCTCCAAGGGATCTTCCTGACTCAGAGACTGAGTCCAAGTCTCTTATGTCTCCTGCATTTGCAGGCAGGGTCTTTACCACTAGCACCACTTGGGAAGTCCAAGAGCTAGCGAGTCAGAGACAATAAGAACAACAGACGGAAAGGAAAGCCAGTCCTTGGGAAGAGAGTTAAGAATCACATTTGAGAAATTGATGCAAGGTATAAATAGCAGGCCAGGAGAAAGATAAGAAATCAAGGAAATGAGGTGCAGATACAAACTGTAGCTTGATGGAAATTTAAAGATGGAGTATGGATGCAAGAGCTGGGGAGGCAGACAGTGAATGGGGCGGGGAGGCAGTAGGAAGGAAGCAGCTGTGGAGAGCCAGCGCCTGAGGGGCTCACAGTGCCTCGTGCTTAGCCTGGGAGAGGACTCCCGGCACAGAGACAAGACCTAACTCATTTAGCAAAACCTGTTAATTTGTAGATGGTTTATTTAGCTTCTGTAATTTTTAAATTCCAGAGAGGAGTGGTGATACAATATTTACCCACATGGGTGCCACTGTCTTAAATGTTTCTACTCTTTCTTTATGCCTAACTCTGCATCAACACATTCTAAAGAGCAAACAAGCCAACAAAGCTGAGCTGGACTCTAGAGCCATTTATAAGCAGTGTGGATCTTTCGGGGAGGAGTCTTGGAGACAGGATAAACAGATTGTACTGTGTATACTTGGAGAGCAAACTTTCCTAATAATCCCTCTTGAATATTTATTTTCTTTCACAAATTCCACTCCTTGAGGCAGTTCCTGTCTCGTTAATCCAGTCTTCATGGGCTTCTGCCCTCTTTCCATCTGTCTGCCCCCACCTTTGTCCTGGAATCTTGGTTTCTGCCTTTGGCTCCATCTTTTTTCCTGCAGCACAATTTTGCCTCCTCAGCTTTCTCATTTTCTCCACCTTTCACCTCTCTCTGGAGCGTGACAAACGCCAGGTACCTAGCATGAAAAGTGTCCTTTCTCTTTACAAGGCAGGAGAAGGGAAGGATTTTACATTTAAAACGTATCTTTCTCTGTCACATAAGGAATTCAAATCATTGCTTTGAGTTCCTTGCTCAGCATGATACAAATCTGAGTCAAGCATCTCGATTCAGAGGCTGGGGTGAAATAGAGAGAGAACTGCGTCCAGTTGGGACTCTTGGGCTCAAGTCCCAGCTCAGCCACAAAACTGACTGACATACACCTGGCAAGATCAGCACTTCTGAGAGCTCCCTGCAACATAAGGCTATCAGCCTGGACAGCAGGACTGGAGTGACAGCCAGCAGCCGGGCCAGGCCTACCAGTCACAAAGCCCAGTCATCATACCATGAAATTTTCATGTAGTCTTCGAGGCATTGGGGTCCCCAGTTCACAGATGATGCTAACCAGAGGGAGGACTAGCTAATTTATTCAAGGTCACATAGAAAGAAAGTGGTCCAGGCTGCATCAAAAATACCGATGGGTGCAGAAGCATGGCATTTCAGAGCAAGTTTAGGTGCATTTCCCCTCCAAGAGCCTCTGGTTTCCCCACTGAAAAGACACGGCCAAATACACTCGCTGTCATGAGCCCCAAGAACTTCAAGAAAACCTATGTATTTCTAGTGCATTTTAGCCCTTTATGAAAATTCATTCCCAGTGACATGAGACTCAACATCTCTTCAAATTCAGTCTTCTAATCTTTGGGATAAGCTTACCTTATAGGGATGGCACTGCTATCAGAGAACCAACCAGCTTCTTCAACAGTTTCCCAAGTGTTCAAATCACTGGAAAGCTTCTTAGAATGCAAATTACTAGGCTCTGCCCCAGACATTCAAGTGGCCTGGAGGCAGGGTCTAATGACTTGGACAAATGGCCCAGGGCCCCTGTAAAAAGAAACACTGGTCTTGTTTATAGCCCCTGAAGATCCACAGTCCCTGGGTTTTCTTAAAGTAGTCAGAACTGTCGATTTCTTTCCTAACAAGCTTTGAGGTTGAGTAGAAAACGCACAGTCTACCCACAGCTTCTGTGGCGTGGCCAGCGTGGTGCTGGAAATCAGGCAATCTGTTCAAAACTCTTTTTCCTCCAAGGAGGCCTTTCTCATTTAGGGAAAACATTAAACTTTCTTGATATTGTGGGGGAAAAATCATTCCCCACAATAGGAATGGTTGTGGGAGAGGGAGAGAGGAGACCTGATGAAGAACAAACCAAGAAGGCCGGAAAGAGAAAAAGGAAGGCCGTGCTCCTCTCAGGTCCTCAGCCTGGGCCCACATCCACCCGGGAAGATCCAAAAACAGTGGCGCCTGGCTCCCGCCTCCAGAGATTCTAATGGTATTCGTCTGACACAGCCTAAGCATCAGGATTTTTTTTTAACTTTTCAGATGATTCTAAGGTACCACCAAATTGAGAACTGCTCCTTACTTTTGCTCCTGTTAGGCTGCTCAGCTAAAGATAGGATGTTTGTGGTCAAGTGGAAACCGTAGCTGCGAAATAGTGTGTCCACTGAGCCCCAAAGGGACTATACAACCTTATGACCAGCATGCTTGGGGCTGGTGCACGGGGATGACCCAGAGGGATGTTGTGGGGAGGGACGTGGGAGGGGGGTTCATATTTGGGATCGCATGTACACCCGTAGTGGATTCACGTCAATGTATGGCAAAACCAATACAGTATTGTAAAGTAAAATAAAGTAAAAATAAAAGTTTAAATAAACAAATAAATAAAAACCTTATGACCCACGTTGCTACACTCCTGGGGTCACAGCAGGTGTTGGCTGACTCAAAATATAAGGTTTTTAAAGGAGAAGCATTTTGTGTTGTGCGTTGGTCCCTGCATAGATACACACATTTGGTGGATGCAGATAATGGTGAAATGATTGTGAGTTCTCTGGTGTTTAGTGTGCATGTAAAAGTTTATGGTTTATTGAAATGGGAACTAGTAAGGGTCTCCTATTCCACAAAAGGAGTCATTAATGGCCTGTGGGTTGGCCGCTCACAGTAGAAAGAACCAGTCTCTGTTTTCTCTGTGTTGTGGGAATTGGGTTCGTGAGTTTTCGTGATTTTCGCTGATGTAAAATTCCAGCCACAATGTTGCATTGCCATTAACTTAGTGGATACAGTTGTGTGTTCTGGCATGATTTCCAACAACAGCTTGGGCACTGGTGAAGACTTGCTGTTTGACATTGACCTATAAAATGTGTTATAATGATCTAAAATAAGGGAAAGAAATGAAAAATCCAGCCACAGAGGCATTTTGAAATGAAGTAAGATTTGAAATGGCTTTGGCACGTGCTGTGTCCTATAAAGTCAACTCTGCGACCCAGCCTTTCATTTTTAAAAGATTTTTGCAAAAAATGTCCAGTAGTATTTATATGAGAAAAGACTGGAGATTGTGAATTCATTGCAAAAGCTGACTTACAGAAAGAATCAGGGCTTGCTTGCATATAGCTTACCTTGTACATCCTGCAGCCAGCCACAGGCAGTGACAGTAATCTCTAGACTTTGTCTGGAGATTGTCTACCAAGAGCAGGAAGTTATATAAAGATGTCTAAGATAGCAGTTAGTACCCACCACACAAAACACCTAATTTCCATTTCATGGCCCAAAATAACATTCTCAATATTCTTATAAGAAATAAGCTTACACACATCAACCTCTAAATTGAAATGTCCCAGTTGCTACCTCCTACTGAATGTCTGTTTCCAGTCTAAGAAATAACTCCAAGACTTGTGTGGTTGAGAGTTCAGGTTTGAAGTCGGGTAAAGCTAGATTTGACTCCTAACTCTGATATTTACCTGCTGTTTGACCAAGCCAGGTACTTATCCTCTATAAGAATCAGTCTGCTAATTTACAAAGTGGGCATGATAATCCTTAGCTACTGCATAGGACTGTTGTGAAGACCGAGGGAAAGAATAAACATGAACACCTTAGTAAAAAGCACCACAGAACAGTGTAGCTTTTGCAGAATTGGCAGTTCCAAGGATCCGGTTTGTATGGCACTATCTTCAATTTGGCATAGAGCAGCTGGTAGATGTAGGAGACAAGGAAAATAAAAGATGACTTTCAATATTTTGCTTAGAAGAAAAAAAATTTTTTATCTTTTATATCATCTTTATAACTAGAATGTTCTTGTAGCTCTTGATGCTTTTTACCCAAAAGGTTAATAATAATTTTTTTTTACATTAGTCCCTAGTGGCTCAGAGGGTAAAGCGTCTGCCTGCAACGCGGGAGACCCGGGTTCAATCCCTGGGTCGAGAAGATCCCCCAGAGAAGGAAACGGCAACCCACTCCAGTATTCTTGCCTGGAGAATCCCATGGACAGAGGAGCCTGGTAGGCTACAGTCCATGGGATCGCAAAGAGTCGGACACGACTGAGCAAATTCACTTTCACTTTTATCTTCTGCATTTTTGTTTTTATTGTTCAGTCACTAAGTCATATCCAGCTCTTTGTTACCCCATGAACTGTAGCATGTCAGGCTCCTCTGGCCTCCACTATCTCCTGAAATTTTCTCAAATTTATGTCTGTTGAGTTGGTGATGACATCCAAGCATCTCATCCTCTGTCACCCCCTCCTTCTCCTGCCTTCAATCTTTCCCAACATCAGGGTCTTTTCCAGTGAGTCAGCTCTTTGCATCAGGTGGCCAAAGTATTTGAGTTTCAAACTCAGCAACAGTCCTTCCAATGAATATTTGGGTTGATTTCCTTTAGGATGGACTGGTTTGATCTCCTTGCTGTCCAAGGGTCTCTCAAGCAAGAGTCTTCTCCAGCATCACAATTCAAAAGCATCAATTTTTGGCATTCAGCCTTGTTTATGGTCCAGCTGTCACATCCATACATGACTACTGGAAAAACCATAGCTTTGACTATATGAACCTTTGTCAGCAAAGTGTTGAGTTCAGTTCAGTAGCTCAATCATGTCTGACTCTTTGCAACCCCATGGACTACAGCACGCCAGGCTTCCCTGTCCATTACTAACTCCCAGAGCTTGGTCAAACTCATGCCCGTTGAGTTGGTGATGCCATCTAACCATCTCATCCTCTGTCGTTCCCTTCTCCTCCTGCCTTCAGTCTTTGCCAGCATCAAGGTCTTTTCCAATGAGTCAGTTCTTTGCATCAGGTGGCCAAAGTATTGGATCTTCAGTTTCAGCATTAGCCCTTCCAATGAATATTCAGGACTGATTTCCTTTAGGATTGACTGGTATGAGCTCCTTGCTGTTCAAGGGAAAGTGACCTATCTACTTTTTAATATGCTGTCTAGGTTTGCAATAGCTTTCCTTCCAAGGGATGCTATGCTCAGTCACTTCACTCATGTCTGACTCTTTCCAACCCAATGGATAGTAGTCCACCAGGCTCCTCTGTCCATTTCCCAGCAAGAATACTGGAGTGGGTTACCATTTCCTCTTTCAGGAGATCTTCCTGACCCACAGATTGAACCCCGTCTCCTGTTCTGCAATTGGCAGATAGATTCTTTACAACTTGAGCCACATGGGAAGCCCGCTTTCCAAGGAGCAAGCATCTTTTAATTTCATGGCTCCAGTCACCATCTGCAGTGGTTTTGAAGTCCAAGAAAATAAAATTGGTCACTGTTTCCACTTTTTCCCCTTCTATTTGCCTTGAAGTGATGGGACTGGGTTTTTAATTTGAGCTTCAAGCCAGCTTTTTTACTCTTCTCTTTCACTCTCATCAAGAGAATCTTCACTTTCTGCTATTAGAGTGGTATCATCTGAATATCTGATGTTGCTGATATTTCTCCTGGCAATCTTGATTCCATCTTATGATTCATCCAACCCAGCATTTCACATGATGTACTCTGCATATAAGTTAAATAAGCAGGGTGACAATAAACAGTCTTGCAGTATCCTTTCCCAAATTTATACCAGTCCAGTTTTCCATGTCTGATTCTAACCGTCACTTCTTGATGTGCATACAGGTTTCCCAGGAAACAGGTAAGGTGGTCTGGCACTCCCATCTCTTTAAGAATTTTCCACAGTTTTTTGTGATCAACACAGCCAAAGATTTTAGTGTATTCAATGAAGCAGATGTTTTTCTAGAATTCCTTTGCTTTCTCCATGATCCAACAAATGCTGGCAATTTGATTTCTGGTTCCTCTACCACTTTGAAACACAGCTTGTCCATCTAGAAGTTCTTGGTTCACAAACTGCTGAAGCCTAGCTTGAAGGATCTTGAGTATAACTTTGCTAGCATGTGAAATGAGCATAACTTTGCTACCATTCCAACTGTATGGTAGTTGGAATATTCTTTGGCATTGCCCTTCTTCGGGATTAGAATGAAAACGACCTTTTCCAGTCCTCTGGCCACTGATCAGTTTTCCATATTTGCTGCCAACTAAGTGTAGCACTTTCACAGGATCATCTTTTAGGATTTTAAATATCTCAGCTTGAATTCTGTCACCTCCACTAGCTTTGTTCATAGTGATGCTTCCTAAGGCCCACTTGATTTCATACCCAGAATGTCCAGCTCTAGATGACTGACCACACCATCGTGGTTATCCAGGTCATTACAACCTTTCTTCTGTAGTTCTGTGTATTCTTGCTACCTGTTCTTAATCTCATCTGCTTCTGTTAGGTCCTTACCATTTCTGTCCTTTATTGTATCCATTTTTGCATGAAATGTTCCCTTAATAGTGCCAACTTTCTTGAGGAGACCTCTAATATTCTCATTCTATTGTTTTCCTCTGTTTCTTTGCATGTTCACTTAAGAAGGACTTCTTAGCTCTCCTCCTTCTCTGGAACTACATTCAGTTGGGTATATCTTTCTTTTACTCCCTTGCTTTTCACTTCCTTTCCCCCGCATTTACCAGTCCTATAATTTCCTTTTCTAAGTCTTCACCAAGATAGGCACTAAGTAAAGAGAGAGGGGGAGATACTAGGTTAAACTTTGGTAAAGTAAGGTCCTTGCAACCCCAAGGCCCCAAGCCTAGGCTGGCAGTGGATGCTGAAATGGCAGAAGGCAGGTTAGCTAGGTTTTTTCCAGCTCCCACCACCTTACCCTTAACATGTGGTCAGTTCAGTTCAGTTCAGTTCAGTCGCTCAGTCGTGTCCGACTCTTTGCGACCCCATGAATTGCAGCATGCCAGATGAATTAACTCTGCTCTTTTATGTCTTGGCAAATATTTGTGTTAACTAACAATAACAAATTCTGCCACAAATAGCTCGATTCCTGGGGAAATCATTAATATTTATCCTAAAAACACTGCCTCCATGGGTGTCTGGAATATTAAGCACTTCCTAAGTTGTTTACCAATACATAACACTATTGCCAGTGTGTTGGCTGTGAAGTTCACTATATGAATAGAGTGGACACTTACAAGCATTTTTGGCCTCTAGCATGAAGTCCTTCTGTATTTGGGAAACATTCCAGTGTGGGGGTCTTAACTGGAAGTGGAGTACCAGCTCTCAGAAGCACTGAATACCCTTATTGTCTCAGACCCTAACAATTGGCAAGAACCGTCATTTGCCTCCACAGGTGATCATCATGGGCACCCAGGGTCTGGAGTGAGTATGTCGCAAGGGGCAGAGACAGCTGACAACACCTTCCAGAGACAGGAGACAAGCTGGCCTCTCCTCTCCAGTCTCTTGACAGACCTCAAGGTCAAGAGTGCAGTGATGCAGCCAGGTAGCCATCGTCAGTGCTCTGTTTCACGTGTGTTCCGCCACAACTCTCACCTGCTCCTGCCTAGCCTGCTTAGATGTCCGGACTTCTGGTTAAGTCTGTAATTTACAAAATATTGTCCTAATAAGTTCCTTTTCTGCTTAAGTTACCCAGAGTTAGTTCATATTGTTTTCAACCAAGAACTCTGATAGTTACAGTGAGAGTGGATAGAGTTTGTGAAAGATGAATAAGGGCATATTATCTTTTCAATTAGTCTATCTTTAAAAAATCAATTTGCCAGGAGCCAGCACGGGAGATCCCACCCATGACAAAGTCATGTGGAAGAGAACTGTTAAGCAAGGCTTTAGGAGTCGAGGGGCTGCATAGACCTGCTGGAGCATCTACCCCAAAACCAGAATCTGTCTGTCTTACTATTTTGTGCCTTTCACCAACTCTCCTGACATACAGGGGGCTATCCCTGACCACCTTTCTCTGGAGAAAATCAACTTAGGGCTCTAGCTAATAAGTCTCCTGGACATGAGAGGAATATTTCAATTCAAACCCCCTCTGTTAGCATTCTAGCTTGCTTGGCAGGTTTATCCAGACTCTTGCAGCTACACATCTGATTATTTACAGCCTCCCAACTGTGAGAGGCATGAGAAGCCTAAAACATAGAGCCTTTCAAAGATTTAAAAGTTATTACAGTAGTGCTGGTGTAGGATTTCATTATTGGGCCAATGCTTGTTGCTAAGTTCCCATATCTCTTATCCACTATGCACCTGGGAGTGCATTAGTTAACATAGTTGGAATGTAAGAAAAACAAGTGTAGCCTTGAAATTAACCACATCAGAACTTTGAGCTAATTGATTCTTTCTTGTAACTCACTGCACCTTTGCTCCCTGAGAAATGTAACTTGTTTAATGCTTTCTGAGGCTGACATAGATTAGAAATATAAAGAAAAAAACATTTCAAGGGAAAATAAGTTTTCTGGTTGAGCAGCCTTTATCAAAAGAGGGTCATAAAATCTTCACAGGCCTCCAAGGCCAGAAGATAATGTACACAACATTGTTTATGGGACAGGTATGCAGAAAAAGTCCTGGTTTTGATAAAGACAAAACAGATGTAATGTTTGGGTGGGCTGACTCTGTATGACTTTGCATCTTTCGTTTCCCTCTACGTACAAGTTGAGGTATAAAAGTCCTTTTTGAAAATAAAATAATGGGCCTCGCTCACCGAAGAAGCTTGGTCACCCCGTGTTTTTCTTTTTTTCTCTCTTTCTTTCTCTCTCCCTCTCCCTCTCTCTCTTTTTCAGGCTGGTCCTTTGGAACACAGAGGCTGTCTGCATTCACTTTCCTGCCTGGCCTTCTAAGACTTTATTAGCTTTCTGTGTAAACCAAGGAATATCAGCCTCTTTCTCTCCTCTATTTTCTTATCTACAACATTCTTTTCTTATCTCTCTCTAAATCATTCACTGATGCCGTTTCTCCTTCGGGTTCCCCTGCATCCTGCTGGGGCTGGACCCCAGCATCAATTGTCATTACGCTCAGATAATTAACACTAGTCAGGGTCTTCTGTTCATTTTTATAATCCATTCAATGGCTAGCATGAATTGGGAACTCAATAAATATTTTGTTGAATGAATGAATCAAGAAAATACTATAATTGAAATTAAGAGCTCATTAGATAAACTTAGAGATGAGATGATT
Source organism: Capricornis sumatraensis (assembly GCF_032405125.1). Taxonomy (NCBI): domain Eukaryota; kingdom Metazoa; phylum Chordata; class Mammalia; order Artiodactyla; family Bovidae; genus Capricornis; species Capricornis sumatraensis. Next base: position 10,817,708 of record NC_091085.1, read on the forward strand.
GGATGGCATCATCAACACAATGGACACGAGTCTGAGCAAATTCCGGGACATAGTGAAGGACAGGGAAGCTGGGCAAGCTGCCGTCCATGGGTTTGCAAAGAGTTAGGCATGACTGAGCAAAGTTAGGCAAGACAAGGAGCCAGAACAACAACAGGTAAGCTTGATGCCAGATTGGACATGCAAAAGACAGGAGAGCTGGAAGAGAGTACAAAGAAATATGTTTGTGGTTTATGATCCCATGAAACTTACACTCTAGCTAAGGAAAGTAGATCAATTTTCAAGAAACAATTTGTGAACAACAAAAGGCAGAACTGTATATAAATAAGGGGCAAATGGGGAAAAGTATAAGCACTGTATATGTTTGACATTCCTCCTTTGGTGTTTATCTGACGGGTTATCCCTCACTCACCAGGCATGTAGATGTGGGCAGGAAACCGTCCTGAGCAGACTGTCCATGTACTCACTGTATTCGTTTTGAATGATGTCAGCTGAAGTATTCATTCTCTGTGATCTGTATATGGACTGAGCCTTAAATGCCAGGCTCGTCTGTTGAGGTTTGCTTCAGAAATAGCCATTATGCTCTCTAATTAGAGAAGACAAGGAGCCAGAAGCCTTGTTCGGCGACATCCCTGACCCCAGGCAACCACTTTGAAAGCCACAGAGTCATACAGAAGACTTCTCTGGCCATAGATGAGTCAGCCTAGCACATGCAAATCAAAATAATTTAAGAATGATTTGGTAGGGAGACTATTTTCAAATGGTGTGGGAACTCATCAGGGATAGTGACTACCCTGGGGATGTTAACTTGCTCTAGGCTCTAGGGGACAAGAAGAGAGAGTAAGTATTCAAAACTGGAAGGAGAAAGTCATGGAGAGATGGCCACCTAAGAGGAACTGCGATTTAGAATCAACGGTATCAGTCTGCCCTGGAAAACGCCACTGAAAGGAAATCTGACCTCAAGCTCCCTCCTAACTCATGGAATAAACCTAATCAGAAGCCAGAGGGTGAGGAAGGTACAGTACTGTCTACTTAGATCAGCCTCCAGGAGGCAGGGAGCAGGGTAGGGGTTGACTTGGAGGGGAAAGGAACATTATCTCCCACACCACAGAGCAGGGGCTTTCAGTGTGCTACACTTTTTGCCAAGTTTGAAGGATACATGAAGATTTTCCTAGGGGTGTGGTAGAGAGAGCTTTCTGACATACAACTTCTATATATCTTTAACTTGAATTTGTGTTATTTCTTAACATTGACCTGCTGGAGAATGTACCTTTAATTGAAGCTACTTTTTTACCCATACCCCCTTCCACAAAGTCCCTAGTCAAACCTTAAAACAAGCATATCTTATCCATTTAGAAAGAGAGATTTACCCCTTATCTATATTGATGCATTACCAGGAAGTAAGTAAACCTTTGAAATGACAAAAAAAAAAAAAAGGTGCAATTTTAAACACTGGTGTCTGGGAACTCTCTTTCATAATTTATAACGTTTAATTTATTGTGATCAATTATATACCTAGTAAATTTGCCATGGTTACTCAAACCAGAGGAAAATGTTTTCTAACATTTACAGCAGTGATTGCCAACAATGACTACACATTATAATGAGTGACTTGAAGAGATTTAAATATATCTTAATGCAAAAAAACACTCAGGACTATTAAATAAGAATTTTTTGGACTAGGACCTAAATATCAGCAATTTTTGAAGTTCCCTGGGTAATCCAAAAGGCAGATAAAAATGAGAACTGTTTAATTATAAGCTTAGAGAATTAGAAACCACTGGTCATAAAAATTAAATCATAAAAATATTTTGTGTGCATTTTGTTTAAAGAAAATACTGTATGGTGATCAAAAGACATTTATATCTAAGATTACATTAGATAGGATCCTATGTTTTACAAGATACTTTTAAAGAAATTAGAATGAAAATATATAAATAAACCAGTTTTGGGGATGAAAGAAACAACTCAATTGTTTATATTAATAACATAGAACTTCAAGAGAAATGCACTTGTCATAGCAAACACCCTCTTCCAACAAGAAATATCTCTATTGTTTATGGTAATAACATAGGACTTCAAGAGAATGCACTGGTCATAGCAAACACCCTCTTCCAACAACAAAAGAGAAGACTCTACACATGGAATCACCAGATGGCCAACACCGAAATCAGATCGATTATATTCTTTGCAGCCAAAGATGGAGAAGCTCTATACAGTCAGCAAAAACACGACTGGGAGCTGACTGTGGCTCAGATCATGAACTCCTTATTGCCAAATTCAGATTTAAATTGAAGAAAGTGGGGAAAACCGCTAGACCATTCGATTCAGTTCAGTGGCTCAGTCGTGTCCGACTCATTGTGACCCCATGAATCACAGCATGTCAGGCCTCCCTGTCCATCACCAACTCCTGGAGTTCACTCAGACTCACATCCATCGAGTCAGTGATGCCATCCAGCCATCTCATCCTCTGTCGTTCCCTTCTCTCTCAGAGTCTTTTCCAATGAGTCAACTCTTCGCATGGGGGGGCCAAAGTAGTGGAGTTTCAGCTTCAGCATCAGTCCTTCCAATGAACACCCAGGACTGATCTCCTTTAGAATGGACTGGTTGGATCTCCTTGCAGTCCAAGGGACTCTTAAGAGTCTTCTCCAACACCACAGTTCAAAAGCATCAATTCTTCAGCACTCAGCCTTCTTCACAGATCAACTCTCACATGCATACATGACCACTGGAAAAACCATACCTTTAACTAGATGGACCTTTGTTGTCAAAGTAATGTCTCTGCTTTTCAATATGCTATCTAGGTTGGTCATAACTTTCCCTCCAAGGAGTAAGTGTCTTTTAATTTCATGGCTGCAATCACCATCTGCAGTGATTATGGAGCCCCCAAATATAAAGTCTGACACTGTTTCCTCTGTTTCCCCATCTATTTGATGAAAGAAAAACCATTCAGGTATGACCTAAATCAAATCCCTTATGATTATACAGTGGAAGTGAGAAATAGATTTAAGGGACTAGATCTGATAGACAGACTGCCTGATGAACTATGGATGGACGTTCATGACATTCTACAAGAGACAGGAATCAAGACCATCCCCATGGAAAAGAAATGCAAAAAGGCAAAATGGATGTCTCAGGAGGGCTTACTGATAGCTGTGAAAAAAAAAGAGAAGGGAAAAGCAAAGGAGAAAAGGAAAGATATAAGTATATGAATGCAAAGTTCCAAAGAATAGCAAGAAGAGATAAGAAAGCCTTCCTCAGCAATCAATGGAAAGAAATAGAGGAAAACAGAAGAATGGGAAAGACTAGAGATCTCTTCAAGAAAATTAGAGATACCAAGGGAACATCTAATGCAAAAATGGGCTCAATAAAGGACAGAAATGGTATGGACCTAACAGAAGCAGACAATATTAAGAAGAGGTGGCAAGAATACACAGAAGAACTATACAAAAAAGATCTTCACAACCCAGATAATGATGATGGTGTGATCACTCACCTAGAGCCAGACATCCTGGAATGTGAAGTCAAGTGGGCCTTAGGATCCATCACTACAAACAAAGCTAGTGGAGGCAATTGAATTCCGGTTGAGCTATTTCAAATCCTAAAAGATGATGCTGTGAAAGTGCTGCACTCAATATGTCGGCAAACTTGGAAAACTCAGCAGTGGCCACAGGACTGGAAAAGGTCAGTTTTCATTCTAATCCCAAAGAAAGGCAATGCCAAAGAATGCTCAGACTACAGCACAATTGCACTCATCTCACTCACTAGTAAAGTGAAAGTGACAGTAAGGTCGCTCAGTGGTATCCGACTCTTTCCAACCCCATGGACTGCAGCCTACCAGGCTCCTTTGTCCATGGGATTTTCCAGGCAAGAGTACTGGAGTGGGTTGCCATTGCCTTCCCTGGAACACAGTAGCAAAGTAATGCTCAAATTCTCCAAGCCAAGCTTCAGTAATATGTGAACCATGAACTTCCAGATGTTTCAAGCTGGTTTTAGAAAAGGCAGAGGAACCAGAGATCAAATTGCCAACATACACTGGATCATCGAAAAAGGAAGAGAGTTCCAGAAAAACATATATTTCTGCTTTATTGACTACACCAAAACCTTTGACTGTGTGGATCACAATAAACTGTGGGAAATTCTTCAAGAGATGGGAATACCAGACCACCTGACCTGCCTCTTGAGAAACCTGTATGCAGGTCAGGAAGCAACCGTTAGAACTGGACATGGAACAGCAGACTGGTTCCAAATAGGAAAAGTACGTCAAGGCTGTATATTGTCATCCTGCTTATTTAACTTGTATGCAGAGTACATCATGAGAAATGCTGGGCTGGGTGAAGCACAAGCTGGAATCAAAATTGCTGGGAGATATATCAATAATCTCAGATATGCAGATGACACCACCTTAATGGAAGAAAGCAAAGAACTAAAGAGCCTCTTGATGAAAGTGAAAGAGGAGAGTGAAAAACCTGGCTTAAAGCTCATCATTCAGAAAACTAAGATCATGGCATCTGGTCTCATCACTTCATGGCAAATAGATGGGGAAACAGTGCAAACAGTGGCTGACTTTATTTTGGGGGGCTCCAAAATCAGTGCAGTTGGTGACTGCAGCCATGAAATTAAAAGACACTTGCTTCTTGGAAGAAAAGTTATGACCAACCTAGACAGCATATTAAAAAGCAGAGACATTACTTTGCCAACAAAGGTCTGTCTAGTCACAGCTATGGTTTTTGCAGTAGTCGTGTATAGATGTGAGAGTTGGACCATATAGAAAGCTGAGAGCCGAACAATTGATGCTTTTGAACTGTGGTGTTGGTGAAGACTCTTGAGAGTCCCTTGGACTACAAGGAGATCCTACCAGTCCATCCTAAAGGAAATCAGTCCTGAATACTCATTGGAAGGGCTGATGCTGAAGCTGAAACTCCAATACTTTGGCTACCTGATACAATGAACTGACTCATTTGAGAAGACCCTGATGCTGGCAAAGATTGAAGTGGGAGGAGAAGGGGACAACAGAGGATGAGATGGTTGGATGACATCACCAACTCCAGGAGTTGGCGATGGAGAGGGAGGCCTGGCGTGCTCCAGTCCATAGGGTCGCAAAGAGTCATACATGACTGACCAACTGAACTGAGGAGGTACATTTTCAAACCCTGGGTCGAGAAGTTCCCCTGGAGGAGATCATGGCAACCCACTCCAGTATTCTTGCCTGGAGAATCCCAGGGATAGAGGAGCCTGGTGGTCTATGGTCCATGAGGTTACAATGAATTGGACATGACTCAATCGACTGAGCATGCATTCATGCACCCTCTTAGTGTTCAAAACTCAGTACAGGAGGCAAAGCCTTATTCAAATTCTATTTTATTAAGGGACTGTGTACATGTATGTATTTAATAATTCCCCAAACTAGGGCTCAGGCCAGCCAAATATTAGGTGTGTTTATAAAGTTGGTGATATAAGTATGTGAAGTTCTCTAGCTCATGAAAAGTTTTCCAGCTAATTTAATGATTACACCAGCAATGCTCCAAGTTGTCATTTGTGGGCATAAATCTTTCCTGGGATCAGAATGCCTTTTCCTCCCTGTTCTTCCAACATGTTACTGAAGAGGAGGCATGGGTAACAGAGATGAGGGAATCAGTCTCCACATCGATCATGTCTTGCTTTCTGGGAAATTGTTCCTGTTAGGCAGGTGAATGTTCCTGTTTGAGCATGTTTGGAGGGAGGGCAAATGACTTGCTCTACTGTTCTACTATTTTTCTACTTCTAGAATTTTCTATGTCTACGTCTTTAATAATGTCACCCTGTTTCTTCTCCCCTCTTTCTATGCTTGAAATCTTCAAGGAACTCTCCACATAAAATGTAAGTTACTGGCTAGTCCTACACCTGCCTCTGTACTGATACTCTCCATCCGCATCCTTCAACCTCAAAATCTCGCCCCCTTCCTCTCTGCTCCCTCTGTTACCTATAACGTGATCACGTCTTTCCCCCCTGTTCTCTGCTTCATCTTCTGTGCTCTCCTTCTTCTACATGTCTTCAATGTCCTTAATTTGAAGCAATTTCCCCCTTTTGTTTTAACTGCAGACAAACTCTTTATTCTCCCCCCTTCCCAATTTCTCTTTTGTCTCTATTACTCCCTTGAATACTAAAGTTTGTTGTCTATTTCTCTGAAAGAACAGTCTGGTCTTAAAACACACTTGCCCTTTAGTCATTTGCTATGTAAAATCTCATACTATCTGGTGCCTGCCCCATAATTCCATGGAAACTATCATGGAAAAGTCATCTGAAAACCTCCAAATTTGTTGCTGTTCAGTCACTTAGTCCTGTCCAACTCTTTGCAACTCCATGAACTGCATCACACCCCATGGAGATTCGACCTCCTAATGGAGAAACCCAGGAACTTATTTCAGCCTTCATCTTCTTTGACACACCTGTGTTATTATCCCCTATAGACAAGTCTCTCCTCTGCAGGACAACTCTCTGGGCTTTGCTACAGTGGAACCTTACTGACCTAGTTCCCTCTGTGCCTTTCTTGCTTTCTTTTGGCATCTAGCCTTGTGAAAGAGGGAGCTCCTTCAGGCACTGGGCTGGGAATGCCTATTTTGGTGCCCCACACTCTTTCTGCTTGCCTTTTCATTCATTCCCTGGTGTTAGCTTTACACATGTGAACTCCCAACACATGTTACAGTGAGACATGAGGCCTCAAAGAGGGCCCTTGTGTTGTATCTGTTGACTCTTAAATCATTTATTTATTCATTCACTCAACAAGATGATGGCTGCATGGTGTTTTGTCTGTGTTTGTATGTTTGGCATTAAGCTGGAATGTTTTTAATTTTAGGTATCTAAGAGCAGTGGCCATGCATATTTAGCTAACTTTCCACTATTTGGTAATGATGATATTTGTGATTTGAAAGCTTCATCTTTCTTACTTAAGTCTCACAATAACATCTCAAATGGCCCTATTCCCTCATGATCCCAGCTTTTCACCAATGACTTGGTTTCTGGATGTAAGGGTAGCATGTGGGAAACTAGTAAAAAAGAAACAGTGCTTCTCAAGCCGTGTGTGAATCAGCAACCAAAGTTTGCATTTTGGAAATAGTTTTGGCAGTTGGGGGAATGATCCTGAGCCCATTAGGATTGTTATCTCTGAGTGGAAAGAAGGAGTCATCTGAGGGTGAGGTGGAGCAGAATGAAATCAGTAGAGAAGAGGTAGCAATTAGACGAACTCAACAGCAACATGGGAAATGTTAGAAACAAATATTCTACTGAAGTTGAATGTGATTTAAAGCCAGAAAATTCCTGGGAAACCACATAAGGCAAACCTCTCATTTCACAGATAAGGGACCCAGTCAGTTCAGTTCAGTTGTTCACTCATGTCCGACTCTTTGCGACCCCATGAATCGCAGCACGCCAGGCCTCCCTGTCCATCACCAACTCCCAGAGTTCACCCAAACTCATGTCCATTGAGTTGGTGATGCCATTCAACCATCTCATCCTCTGTCAACCCCTTCTCCTCCTGCCCTCAATCTTTCCCAGCATCAGGGTCTTTTCCAATCAGTCAGTTCTTCGCATCAGGTGGCCAAAGTATTGGAGTTTCATCTTCAGCATCAGTCCTTCCAATGAACATCCAGCACTGATCTCCTTTAGGGTGGACTGGTTGGATCTCCTTGCAGTCCAAGGGGCTCTCAAGAGTCTTCCCCATTATAGTTCAAAAGCATCAGTTCTTCAGCACTCAGCTTTCTTTATAGTCCAACTCTCACATCCATACATGACCACCAGAAAAACCATAGCCTTGACTAGATGGACCTTTTTGGCAAAGCAATGTCTGCTTTTTAATATGTTGTCTAGGTTAGTCATAACTTTCCTTCCAAAGAGTAAGCGTCTGTTAATTTCATGGCTGCAGTCACCACCCGCAGTGATTTTGGAGCCCAGAAAAATAAAGTCAGCCACTGTTTCCACTGTTTCCCCATCTATTTGCCATGAAGTGATGGGACCGGTTGCCATGATCTTCGTTTTCTGAATGTTGAGCCTTAAGCCAACTATTTCACGCTCCTCTTTCACTTTCATCAAGAGGCTCTTTAGTTCTTCTTCACTTTCTGCCATAAGGGTGGTGTCATCTGCATATCAGAGGTTATTGATGCAATCTTGATTCCAGTTTGTGCCTCCTCCAGCCCAGCGTTTTTCACGATGTACTCTGCATATAAGTTAAATAAGCAGGGTGACAATATACATTCTTGACGTACTCCCTTTCTCATCCAGGGACCAGAGAGGTTGTTATTTAGTCAGTGACACAAGTAAGTCATCAGCAGAACCACACCAGGATCCTATGGCTCCAGTGATCAGACCCTGCTGCCTTGAGATGCTATCAGAACACAGGCTGCCCAGTGCTGGCCTGATGGTCCTCTCTGGTGGGCCTTTTACACTCAGAAAGTCTTTTTTAAATTTTCTTTTTATTGTTTTTATTTTTGGCTATGCTGGGTCTTTGTTGCTCCATGGACGTTTCTCTAGTTGCAGCAAGTGAGGGCTACTCTCTAGTTGCCATGCACAGGTTTCTTATTGTGGCGGCTTCTGTTACTGCAGACCACAAGCTCTGGAGCACGCAGGCTCAGCAGTTGCGGCTCCCAGGCCCCAGAGCACAGACTCAGTAGCTGTGGTGCCTAGGCTTAGTTGCCCCAAGACATGTGTGATCGTCCTCCAGCAGGGATCAAACTTGTGTCTCCTGCATTGGCAGCCAGATTCTTTACCTCTGAGTAACAGGGAAACCCCATCTCAGGAGTTTTTAAAAGCATAACCAGTAACAATTTAGCAATACTTTCACAGAAAATCAAAGAAAGCAATGACTTTGCAGGAGCTAAGTTGCCCATATTCCATGTAGCTTTTTTCTTCCTCCAGAGTCTTTCCATCACCCAAGATGAGATGACCCAGGTGTTGTCTCAGCCATCATCCCCTCTTGTGGATTCTAGACCTCAGACTCCATTCCTACACGTCAGTCAACCCCCAGGCCCGTAGTCCAGATATTGCCACTGCCAGTAAAACTTCCCTTTCCAGTTCTTCCACTACTCACACTAGTTATGTCTGTTCTGTGAATCTCCCAGACCCATTCTGCCTCCCTACCCTCCCATAGTGCTCTTGGCCTCAATTTTCTCATCCAGTTTGGACCACATAGTCATTTCAACCACATCTTTGCTAGCATCTATGAGTCCCTCACCCTCATAGTCTCTGAGTGTTGGGGTCAACAATTCATAACCCTCACTTAACCCCATTTCATCTGTTTGCTGTTCCTGACCTGCTGAATTTAGTTGAAAAAAATAACAAAGTTTTAAAAAATTAGTCACTGGAGCATATTTATCATTTGTACTCTCACTTGGCCCCTAATTTTAGCAAATGAGCCTTTTTATCTTCCTCAGCCTCTTTCTATCTCCCAGATTGTAGAGTTCTCACTTCAGCTCTTTCATTTGTATGGCATGACCCTCAGAGATGAACTCATCTCCTAGAATACTAGAAACAGACCCAGTGATGTACTGCCTTCAAATTCTACCTTCCCGCCTCCAAATAAATGCATCTTTACCCACCCTAACCTTCTTCAATCGTCTTTCAAAAATTATGAAGCTGTTTAGATACAAACACTTATGCTTATTTCATTTCAATAATAAGGGAACCCTCTTTATTGCACAGAGACGTTAAAAATCACCATTGTACTGGGAAAAGTTAAGCTTTCTGCTTTGCCTCTTTTCACTTCTGATCGAATGTCTAGGTCTATTTTTATCTAAGTTTTACAAACACATACATATGTGTGTGAATTTAAGAACTGTGTATAAACCAGTAAAATGAATGTCTTTGGTTAGTAACAGGTTTTCTTTACAGAGCTCAGGTGAATGTTGGCACATGTGAGGTCTGAGCGTTGTGTTCCCACAAAATCTATGGGTGTGTCACTCTAGTTCCAGCAGTAACGAAATGTTGACTCTCGGCAGTTAATACACATGGTCAACCTACTGACATCACATGAAACAGGAGTTTTTCATAATCCTAATCTTTTTATTTTCAAAGTTTCTTAATTAACAATTCAGCTCTTGGGTCACTCTATGAGATGTTCTGGGTACCTATGAACTCCAGGTATGTTTCAAGAATTTATTTTAACAAAGCAGCAACTACACACGTGGTATTTTCCCCATGAACACCATTTCCACTGGGAGAAATTACTTAGCCATCTGCACATCAGGAAATGGACATTTTGATGGCCTAGAATCCTGGCCAAAAAAACACACTCTGTATTTCTCATAGGAAGACTGAGAAAAAATACAAAGGTATGATATCCCCTAAATAAATCTCAGTATTTGTCCCTCCTTATCAAATAAACATAAGAAATCATTTGAATGTTCCTTGAATTATATCTAGATTGCCATTATACAAAAAAAAAAATTGAAAAACAAAACTGTCTATATTAGAAAGAGATCTTATGTATGTAATTTCTTTGACTAGATCCCATTTTCAGTTTAGTTATTTTCAAACTCCAGGCCGATCGCCATAGCAATGTTCTGTCTTTCATAAATCTGGGGAAGATACACACTCAGACTTCCTAAGGCTTCTCCTAAGCAGTTGATTCTGACCTTGGGGGCCCTTAATCCACAGAGGGGGATGCAATGGAGAGACTAAGCCATCTGGTACTGTGTTTTATCACGAGTTGTTCATAACCTACTTATTACATTTGGCACATGACATGATGTCCACAGCTATACTTCTTTCCTGAATTTGTTTGGAGCTGATGGATAATGGCCCCTGAGCCAGCCTCCATGAATGGTGTTTTTTCATAAAACTATTTTGCTCAGTGTCAGAAATAACTTTGCTTAACTTATTGCATTTCTTTATTGAGTCTAAATAAAGATGCATGTCATCTGATAGTTTATGAAGTAATGCACACATGCTCTTAATATGGCAAGCAATGAATAGAACTTGGGGGAATTTAAACATTCAATCTCTCACCTTCTCTCTCTGTTTCACACCAAAAAAAAGAAAGAAGAGGGAAACTTATCTTATTTGGGAGTTAATAGGAAACTAACAATTTCAAGTAGGGTTTAAGGATTTTCTGTGCTCTATCTATCTTTTAAAAATAGCCATAAAATGAAAATCTCTGGGAAAGTTTAAGCAAGATTGGGCTTCCCTGGGGGCTCAGATGGTATAGAATCTGCCCATACTGCAGGAGACCCAGGTTTGATCCCTGGGTTGGGAAGATCGCTTGGAGGAGGGCATGGCAACCACTCCAGTGTTCTTGCCTGGAAAATCCCATGAACAGAGGAGCCTGGTGGGCTACAGTCCATGGGGTTACAAAGAGTTGGACAGGACTGAGCGACTAACACTAACTAAGCAAGTTTAGAACTTATGAATATTTAGTTCCTACGGCATTTTGGAGATTCTCAGCAAGAATAGGAATCTCTTCTTTTGTGCTTGCTGTCAGGGTTTCCACTGATTTTGCTGTGATCCTGAGCACTTCTGTACACCAGATCTCAGGACAATAAATGAAGGAAATTAAATGTGGCTCCAGCGGTTTTGGATTGAACCAGTAAGTTATCTTTATTAATACATGCAGAGGAAAAGTTCTCATTTTTATTGCATTGCTTCCTTGATGACAAAGGCAGTAACAGCACTGAACCAGCACCAAAGAAATCTCCAGCTTTTGGCAGCAGGTTAATTTCCCTGTGTGCTGGGCATGGTTAAGACTTGGCACCATCCAGCTTACCCACTCCTGGCTTCCAAAAGCAGCCCCATCCCCCTTTTCTAATGCTGCCGCTCTTTGCTCACCCTGACATTTTCTTGGCTTTAGCTGAAATTTTGACACATAAATCCCACTTGTCAAATGATATTGTAAAACAAGCATCCAAGTGTCAGCACATGGCCCTGTAGTCTGGGGACCAGAGAGCGGGCGAGGAGCACCTCGACAGCAGCTTTCATCTGCCTCCAGCCATCTGCAAGTAATTTGAAACCAGTTTCCAATGCAGCTAGACTTTTTTTTTTTTTCCTTTGGCCTAGTAACACATGCACAGCAAAAAGAAAGGGCTGGAGTCATCAGAACCTGTTAACTCTGTAATGAGTGGATAAAACTGTATATTTTTAAAACCTGCATCAGACCCATCCATTAGCATTCAGCAGTTGGTCTAAAGTCTCTTTTTACTTACAGTCTTACCAAGCAGCTCTATCTCATTAAGATACCACATTTGCAAAACACTCCCATCTCCTGGCCTCACATCTCTGAACCACTTCTGTGAACCTTCTGAGTCTGGGACACTACCCTGTCACTTAAGGATAAAAGTAGAGAGTTGAAGTCAAGATGTGGAAATACCTTATACAAAAGTACCTTCTTTTGCTAACCCAGTTCTTAAAATATCTGTGATTATTCTTTATTCTTAGCAAGCTTATGGGAATTTTGGTATGGTTTGCAAGAATGATGAAGAAAAAAACTCCTGCAAAGCAATGAGGAGAAACTCAAGAAAGAGAGGGTATAGGGAGGGAGTGATGGCAAGGAAATGCCAGTCAATCCCAGGTCCTTGCCTGGGTCAATTCAACCTCATTGAATATCAGTTTCTTTATCTGTAAAATGGGGACACTAATAGGTACCTCATAAAAATGGCTAAACTGAATCAGAAAATTTATCTAAACTGCTCAGCAAATGCTATTATTATTTTCTTTCTTGCACTGCTCCCTCAGTAGTAAGGAAGAAGTACAGGAACCAACCAGAGGTAGTTACCGAATTCAATTGTATGGACCCTGCAGGAGCCACCACCTGGCAAAAGATCTCTGTGTTGGTTGCCGGGGCTGGGGTGGTGGCGGGGAGGCGGAGGGGCAGCGGGGGGTGTTCTTTTTCTGTTGGGGTTTGAGTAGCCAAATATTGAAATGGAAACTGCGATCAATACAGCACAAGCTTTATTTAGTGGCCGAAAAATGAAGAAGCGGAAACTAAGTTCCCAGAACAACCTCTTGCCCACCTACTGAGGGATTTAATTTTAAAGAGTAAAGATAACAGGAGGAGGAGTGAGGTTAATGATGGGGAGGTGAGGCGTGTGCATTAGTCGATCAGGGAAGAGGCAGGGTTGTTTTCAAGAAAGTGGACTGTTGCCCCTTTTTACCCTGTTCTGGTCCTCATTGTCTGGTCCTGGTCACTGGTAGGTGTGTCATTTAATATGCTAATGTAGTCAAATCAGCATATAATGAGATTCAGGGCCCATTGCAGTGAGATTCCTCACCATCTTCATTGTAGTTAGCTCCATCTGGTGTTCTTTGTTTCTATTTTCCTTTATTATTTCTGACCCCTTTAACAAAGATTTATGTTAACCCCTCATGATATATAAATGATGACCACCCAAGCACACACTGGCACAGCAGGACACAACTTCTCTCCCTCCTGCCTGTCATCACCAGTATGTTCAGATCCTTTGAACTTTTAAAAATCAAACTTGCAAACCAACCTAAATTTTGTAAAATGGTATTAAACAACTTTCACATATGAAAAAAGAAAAGTTTATTTTTGTGTATGGTGTTAGAAAGTGGTTTAGTTTCATTCTTTTACAAAACTCCTAGAGGAGAACATAGGCAAAACACTCTCCAACATACATCACAGCAGGATCCTCTATGACCCACCTCCCAGAATACTGGAAATAAAAGCAAAAATAAACAAATGGGACCTAATTAAAATTAAAAGCTTCTGCACAACAAAGGAAACTATAAGCAAGGTGAAAAGACAGCCTTCGGAATGGGAGAAAATAATAGCAAATGAAGCAACTGACAAACAACTAATGCAGCTCAATTCCAGAAAAATAAACGACCCAATCAAAAAATGGGCCAAAGAACTAAATAGACATTTCTCCAAAGAAGACATACAGATGGTTAACAAACACATGAAAAGATGCTCAACATCACTCATTATCAGAGAAATGCAAATCAAAACCACAATGAGGTACCGTTTCACGCCAGTCAGAAAGGCTGCTATCAAAAAGTCTACAAGCAATAAATGCTGGAGAGGGTGTGGAGAAAAGGGAACCCTCTTACACTGTTGGTGGGAATGCAAACTAGTACAGCCACTATGGAGAACAGTGTGGAGATTCCTTAAAAAACTGGAAATTGAACTGCCATATGACCCAGCAATCCCACTGCTGGGCATACATACCAAGGAAACCAGAATTGAAAGAGACACGTGTACCCCAATGTTCATTGCAGCACTGTTTATAATAGCCAGGACATGGAAACAACCTATATGCCCATCAGCAGACGAATGGATAAGCTGTGGTACATATACACAATAGAGTATTACTCCATTAAAAAGAATACATTTGAATCAGTTCTAATGAGGTGGATGAAACTGGAGCCAATTATACAGAGTGAAGTAAGCCAGAAAGAAAAACACCAATACAGTATAATAACGCATATATATGAAATTTAGAAAGATGATAACGATAACCCCATATGCAAGACAGCAAAAGAGACACAGATGTCTAGAACAGTGTCTTTTGGACTCTGTGGGAGAGAGAGAGGGTGGGATGATTTGGGAGAATGGCATTGAAACATGTATAATATCATATAAGAAACAAATCGCCAGGTTCGATGCAGGGTGCAGGATGCTTGGGGTGGGTGCACTGGGATGACCCGGAGGGATGGTGTCGGGGGAGGTGGGAGGGAGGTTCAGGATTGGGAACACGTGTACACCTGTGGCAGATTCATGTTGATGTGTGGCAAAACCAATACAATATTGTAAAGTAGAAAAATAATAATAATAAATTTTTTTAAAAAAGAAAAGATTTATGTTAACTCCTGCTACAGGTGGGTGGGTTTTGAGCAAAGACCTGGAGGAGCTCCGGCAAGAGTTTTGCTGTGAATCTAAAGAAGCTTAAGCATCGTGGCCCGTCTCACCTGGACCTTCATGTGTCAATAGACTTGTAAAATTTCAAAAGGTAAAACATGTTATTGTCATATTAAAATAAAATATTATTTTAAAATGTAAAATGTAAAAGTGGTAATTAACCAGCTTTTAAGAGTCACCAATTCAAAAAAAATTTAAGCTCAATCTTTGCATAATAAAGTTTAACATAACCTAAAATCTACAATTTTAATGTAAAAGAGACTTAATAGAAAATTTTCCAACTTTGACAAGAATCCTCAATTTTTACATAACAATACCATTAACAAGTTGTGAAGTGGAAAGAATGTTATGAAACAATAATTAAACATTCTGAACATCCACGCTGAAAGAAATATTTTTTTCTTTTCTCTTAGTAAAAGACCATCAAACAAAAGCATTATCATAAGAAAGAATAATTAAAGAGTATTATTAAGAGTAAATAATTAAAGACCAAAAATGTAGGGAAAAAAGTATTTTAAAGGTGTGTCATGAGGTTAATTAATGAAAATATATTAAATTTTTGGAGCTTGTAATGAGTTAATCATTGTTTTCAAATATTGTAATTTGTTTTGGTTGGTCATACTGATGCCAGCTTCTATATGCTGACATCAAATTAAAACTCAAGGACAGAGTTTTGGGTAAAGTTGAAAAGAATAGTTTTATTGCTTTGCCAGCAAAGAGGGTCACGAACCTGTATGTCCTGACCTGGAGGGTGTAGTGAGGAGTTTCACAGTAACAATTCAAAAAGGGTGTGATCAGCTGGTGGACAATCTTCTGATTGGTTGGAGGTGATATAAGTGGGAGTCAGCATCATCAATATTCTGGTTCCAGCTGGTCTGGGGTCTACATGCTTGTGGACAGCATCCAGTTAACTTCTCCAACCTGATGAAGATTTCAGTGTCTGCAAAAGAGCTCAAAGATATTGTTGCTGGCACCCCTTGAGGGGGACCAGGGCCCTGTCCAGCGGCTGCGCTGTAGTTTCTTGACTGCGCCTCACTTGTCAGCATCCCCTCCCTCCCTGATTGGCAACTGTTTGAACCTGCCCATTGGAACTCAGGGGAGGTCATGGAGGCTGAACAAGCCTATTTCCTGTCATCAAGAGATGGGGAGCAAGTGCCCCGCAGGATCCTGCTCAGTTTCATCATTATAAATTAAAACTCACTTCCATATCAAGCTTTTTCAGAATTTTTATTCTTTTCTTCAAAGAAGACTCAAAATTGTGCAAGCTTCCGGCCTCAGGACACCCAAGGGGCCAAGGAATGAACTATACTCTTGTGAACAGAGGCCGCCCAGGCAGACGCTTGGGAAAGCGTCCTCTAGTTTATTTCTGGACACAGCTACCCCTGCGGCCTTCACGTCTAATCCTGGCCTCCTCCTCCTCTCCGTGGTCTGGCCCTCCTCGTTCAGGGTCACCCCCAGTAACGCCAGAAGCCAACACTGCCCTCTGCACCCTGCCTCCCCTCTTTGCACTGCCGCGGGCAGGGCTCACCTGTGCAAACTCACCTTCTGGGACCTTGCTGAAGTCCAAACCAGAAAGCCCGTCAGAGTTTACTATGGGACAACCAATTAGCTGACTAAATGTAGACTCTAAATGAGCCATGCAATTATGTTGTTACCAAGTTTCCCAAAAGTCTCAACAGTCCGTCTAAAAGAAAGAACACCAACACTCGGAGGCCTCAGGGCGGGAGGCACTTTCTGGGCCCCTCAGCTCCAGAGCTTCTTTTTAAGCTGGCTGGCAGTTAGTTGGAGATCTTTCCAGAATTTAACATACTGTAGCTGGTCCAGAGGAGTCTTTAAAGACAATAACTCCTTGTTTTGTTTCTGTTTTTCAAAACTTTTCACAGACTATTACCAAGATGTTTGGATAATGTAGTCATGCCAGAGGACAAACCCCATGGGCTTCAGTTTACAAAATTCTGTAGAGTTCCCACTGTACTCTGGGACCAGAAGGAAAACCACCCCTGCAGGTTTTCTTCTACTGCCAGACCCTCCCCTTAGCAGCCCCACCCCCAGCTGTGTAGTGTTCCATCACTCACCATTAGGACTATCACAGTTTAGTCACCAGTCACCTTTGCAACCTCACTGCCACCCACACAGACGTCCATCAGTAGTCCCCAAACTCGGATGGTTAGCAGAGTTGCAGGTGAGCATGTGACCAGCTCAGCCCCTCGGCCTCACTGTGAACGCACTGAGTCAGGGTCACAGGGATGTGAGGCTGGGGGTGTGTGCCAGGCCCCCAGGTAATGTTAGTGATTCATTTATTCTTCATTCTCATATATATTTCCCATGCTAGTTGCTGGCCAGTCTCCCCCATGCCTTTTTACCCACTTTATTATATGGTTGCCCTTCTTCCAAAAACTTAGTCTTCCATCCTGCTTAAAGAAACCCCACTCCTCCAGAATATTCATTCAGCAAGTCCCCATCACTGTCCGTGTTGCCTGGAACAATCTACAGACCAAAGGTCTTTCTGGGCCACATGACAACCAAATTGATCTTTGCAACATACAAATCCACATACAGCACTCGGATCCTGTCCTGGGCCTTGCCTATTGCAGCCTTTCCTGATTCTGGGTCCCCTTTGGCACCATCTTCCACCTCCATCTTACAGGACCCTCCAACCCACAGCTCCTCAATTCTGCGAATGGGCCGTGTTATTGCCCTTGTCTCGTGGCATTTGCACGTGCTGTTCCCCCTCATGCTTATTGCCCAGTCAGGAGACTAAGCATCTTCTTAAAACCAATAATGGCTCAGCAACCAGAATGTGACCAGAAAACATTTTGAGTGTATTCAGAAATTAAAAAGCAAGCACTAAAATAGTTACACAGGAAAAGAGCACAGCTTTGTTGGCCTTCCTACATTGTTTGAAAGATCAGTGAAGTCTTTATTTTTAAACATATGCTGCAGGGAGGCTGCTGGGAAGGAAAACTGCAGCATTTTGTTCTGGGCCCCATTCCCAGAGTTTCTCATTCAGCAGATCTGGGATGGATGTGAGAATCTGTATGTTTAACAATTTCCCAGGTGCTGCTGGCATCGATCATCCAGTATTTACAACTCTGAATACACAACAGAATCACTAGCTGAGCTCTTAAAAATACAGTTGCCTGGGCTCACCCCAGACCAATTAACTAGGAATCTCTGGGGACAGAGCCCAGGCACTTTTATGTTAAGCTTCACAGGTGATAGTATTACACAGTCAAAATGGAAAACCACTAGTCTAGGAGTTACAGTCTTAATTTAGGCAGAGGATTCCCACTCATAGAACATATCTCTCCTTCAGCTAGTTAACTTTTACCAATTTTTTAGATGTCAACGCATGTCACTTCCTTTCTTATAAGCCCTAAGGTACCTGTGTCTCTTTCTCTGGGAGGCTGTCTCAGATTATAACAGCAGGTCATTGATATGATGGTTTCAGCACTGTTTGTCTTCAAGGCTGGAAGTCCTATGGATCTGGGCTCATCATTGAAACCTCCATGTCTAATGAAGTGCATAACACATCTCAGCTCTTCAATAAATATTTATCAAATGAATAAAACATAAATTACCTAGTTGCCACTCATTTCTCTTGTATCTTGTGAGACCAGTTCTAATAAACATGTAGAAGGAACTTTGCAACTTGGCTGGCAGCTCAGTACGTAGGAGGCAGATCCATCTCATCCCACAGCATGGCAGGCATGCAGGTGCATAGGCTCAGAGCCTTGAACCAGTACCCACATTATGGACAGGAAAACCCCCTGGTCCAAGAAAGAGCAAGGAAGGTTCCCTCTTTCTGTAGGTTGGCGCCCAAAAAGTCCTCCATGAGAAATCAAAAACCCAGATTTCCCCATGTGTTGGTAAGAAGCCCAAACCAACATGATCTGCACAGTTCTATAATACCAAGCTGAAAAGTTTGTGGTTGGGAGCAAGTGTGATGTACAGGGTGGGGAGTGGGAATTTTTCAAGACCTTTTCACAATAAAAATTTTTTTACAAAACTCTTGAGAATACAAACCACTATGTTTAGAAACTTGGTTGCAGAAGAACAAGCAACACCAAAGGCTAGAAGGACAGTAAAGACATTTTAAATGAATATGCTTAAAAAAGATTAAAGATATAAATTAACAAATTAACATTTTAATAAAAGAAAAAGACATGAATAAAGGGGCATTTAGAGCAGCTGCAGTGTTGAGTGCATCCAGGCTCAAGAGACATCTCAGTGAACCAGGAAGGCCTCAAAGAACCCCAGGGACCCCAGCCCAAGGGCCTCCCCAGCCCCAAAGGGGCAGAATACATAGTAGAGAGGGGGGCAGTCCTAAAGGGAGGCTTGTTGCTAAGAAACAGGAAACAGAGATGAAACCTTACATGGCTGGAGGCACCTGGAAGCAGAGGAAGGACCGTGGTCCCTGGGCAAATGTGCAGGAGCAAAGGCTGATGCTGATGCTGATGCTGATGCTGATGCTGAGATGCACTGGGCCAGGGAGGGCCAGGCACCCACCGTATCTGACCAGAGCCTGTCTCCTTACCCCAGGGAGAAAACAAAGTCATCCCGGCGGGGAAAGGGAAGAAAGCAGCATGGGGAGAATGGAGATTGGCTGAGTATTTACTCAAAGGGACTAATTCAGAAGCAACCGACTACCTTAAATCGTCAAGTTTGTTATGTGTCATCGGGGGAGATGGGAACTGAGTTAACAAACAAAGTTTCTACAGAAATATAGTTACTGTCAGGGCTGACTTTGCTTTTTGTAACTCAAATTTTTATCTATTACCCTACACAAGAGGGCTTTTGCTGTTTTGCAAGGAGAGGAATCTTGCCACCATGGGAATCACATCACCCTTGGATTTGTCATTTCACAAGGAAGATACTGGTCTCCTTGTAAATATTGTGCTCTCATGATACAAAGGACAGTGCCTTGCCAGGATGGGGACCCAAATCTCTACAAAAGATTTTCTCATTCCTTGCCTGCCCCCCAACAGCAGGATGTGGGGGACACACATGCACCCTAACCCCTACTGCCTTATGGACATTGCAGCCGGGCTCTGGGCAGGCACAACTTCACTGCAGATGGACATGGTGGCCTGGTGCTCATGTCGTCAGCCTTGAGACCCAGCGATGCCAGGCTGCCTTTATTTTATTTTTTCATAAATTTATTCATTTTAACTGGAGGCTAATTACTTTACAATACTGTAGTGGTTTTGCCATACATTGACATGAATCAGCCACGGGTGTACATGTGTTCCCCATCCTGGAGTTCTGCTCTCTCTTTATGCTGAGGAATCCTGTGTCAGAGTCTGCTAAGCTGAAGGTCAAACTGCTGGTCCTGACTGGACCATCTCCTGCTTGTACATCGATGTGCAAATAACCTCTTGAACTACAACCGCTAGGTCAGCACCTGAGGCCTATGTGCCTCCTGGTTTTCTGAAAAACTCTGATAATCTTTCAGTTTTATCTGTGCCCTGTGCACCATGACAAATATTGCAGGTATTGGTTACCAGGGGTCCTGCAGAGTCACTGGAAAAAGAGGGGGAACTCAGATGTAATTCATCTAAACCAGAAATGCTTCGTCAGTGTGTCTATGAGCTGACTGTAAGACTGCTCAGTAGCAGCAGATGGGGTGAGCCCAGGGGATGCGCTGGCCCCGTTTTCTCCACGGGCAGCCTCCCAGGTGGACCATGGTGCCATCATCCCCTCTCCGCTTGCTGTCACCGGATTTCTTGACTAGGTAGAAAGTAAGGCTCACCCCTCGCTTTAATTCTGCCTGGTAGCCCATCTCTGTTCATAGTTGAACCCATAAGAGGTGCCAACAAAGGAGAATAAGATGAACTCAGGGGCTTCTAATCTTTATTAGTAACATTTTCCTAAATAAACACTTTTTAAAATGTCATCACTGAAGCCTCAAAGAAAAAGAGAAAATTTAAAATATGCCTGAAGGACATATAAGTAGATTTGAACAAATAAAAAGAGACACATCCTCTTGGAAAGTGTGTGTCAACGTCATAAAAATGTCACTTCTGCCCAAGATTATTCCTGTTCTTATTAAGTTTACTCTAAAATACCCATATTTTTGTGTGCCTCTTATGGCTTTTATTGATGATGGGGGGTTTTCTAATGCAAATTCGTATCAGAATAAAACTGGAGTCTCCCTTTCTCTTGAAGTTTCAATGATGATATTTTTTAAAGTCCCTATTTAGAAGAATTTTTGTTCTTTAAAAACACCTATCAAGCATAAGACATACATTTGGAGAAAATATTTGCAAGAACACATGGCTGATATAGAACAGGTATCGAGAACATAAAAATAACTCTCCAATCTCAACAGTAAGAAGCCAAACAATCCAATTTTTAATTATTGTGAAAAAATATTTGAACAGATTCTTCACCAAAGAAGATATATGGATTGCAAATAAGACATATAAAGATACTTGATAGTATTTGTTCTGTGAGAAATGAAATTAAAACCACAGTAAGGTACTATTTTATAACTGTCATAATGGCAAAAAGAGAGCATGAAAAAAAGTAGAAAGAAGGAAGTAAGGAAGGCAGGAGGGAGGCAGGGTGGGAGGAAGGAAGGAAGAAAAAAAAGTAAAAGAAATATTGATAATGTGTCGATGAGGACGCAGGAGGTGCGGAGCCACTGGAACTGGAACTCTCTCACTTCGCTAGAAGGAATGCAAATTGATACAGAAACTCTGGGAAAAGTCTAGAAGCCTCATAAAGTTAAAAACACACTTAAAGAATCAACAATTTCAGACCTATTTATCTAAGAGAAAAAAAAATCTATGTCCATACAAAGGTTTTGCTCAAAATCACACCAATGTCTAAATGCTAAATGGATTTTTTTATATGTGTGGTATATCAATACAAAGAAATGTTACTTATCCCTAAGCAGGAACCATTAAAGGATCTGCTAATTTCTACAGCATGGATTAAGATACACTCTAATCAGTGAAAGAAGCCAGATCCAACACTCTATGATGAGTCCACCTCAACATTCTGGAAAAGGCTGAACATAGTGAGAGAAAGCAAGATTATCGGCTGCCAGGGGCTGAGAGTTGGAGGGGTGGATTGAATATACAGGAGGATGAGGAAACCTAGCAGGTGAAGGAAATGCTGTGCAATTTGGTCGTCCTGTGGCTACATGACTATATACAGTCGTGAAACCCTCATAGAACTCTGCCAGGGAGAATTTTACTGTATATAAAATAAAATCCACTTAAAAACTGCAAACATAATCAAACAGAGAAAATAATTAATCAAATTTATCTTGGAAACAATTTCTATGATTTTTACCTCCTCTGAAGATATATTCAAGGGTGGAAAGAACTGAATGAAATTTTAAATTTGGTATGCTTAATATCTGCAGTAAAATTGGTATTTTAATTATGAAATTGTTTTATATACAGTGCAGGATAGCATAATTAAGTAAATATATTAATATTATTAGGAACTAATATTGGAACAAAAGAGAAAAGAAGTATTAAAATAAGATTAAAGAAATTAAAAATTTTATAGTTTTCATTTTTAATTGAAATTAATATGAATTTATAACATATTCTTTCTGGTGTTGTCTACCCAAAGATGGAGAAGGCAATGGCAACCCACTCCAGTACTTTTGCCTGGAGAATCCCATGGACGGAGGAGCCTGGTAGGCTATAGTCCATGGGGTCGCTAAGAGTCGGACACGACTGAGTGATTTCACTTTCACTTTTCACTTTCGTGCATTGGAGAAGGAAATGGCAACCCACTCCAGTGTTCTTGCCTGGAGAATCCCAGGGACAGAGGATCCTGGTGGGCTGCCTGCTATGGGGTCGCACAGAGTCGGACATGACTGACGCAACTTAGCAGCAGCAGCAGCTACCCAAAGAAGCTAGAAATAATGACACCCTGATAGAAATGAGCAGAGTTAGTGCTTAGCTATTGATTTCTAAAGATCATTCCACATTATGCAGTGATTTTCACAGTGATAGCTAATTCAGGGTCTGAGGCAAGGGAAATACAAGGGACAGTGTAGATTAAGAAACAACAAAATGTTCAAATACTAATGGCTCCAAATCAAAGAAACATGGGAACCTTCTTGAATTAACTTCTATTAACCAAATTTGGAGCATCTGAATGTCAAAAAGAACAGTGACAGCAACGAATTATAATTAGCTGAATTTTTTAATGAGCCTATAATGATATTAGAGAAGGAACAAGATTGAGAAATAAGAAAATCTCCTTTTTGTAGAAGTATAACCAGCCAATATATGAAGAAGAAATAACAGAATTGGAAAAATTGCCATTTTGCAATCACCAAGTAATAATTATAACAGGCAAGAATTATTGATAGAACAAGACAATATAAGATGAAATTGAGCAAGCACATCATTCATAGTCAAGTCAATAATCCCCAGAGATTGTTTACTAATCCTGAAGGGGTAAGTGTACCTCACTATAAAGAGAGTACTCTGCTCACTACTTTAACCAAGCGATCAAGCTTAGGACCACTGGCAGGGGATGTACCTCCTGATGTAAAGCGTTAAGAAATTCACAACACCGACATAATGTTCTTGCCAGAGCATTTGAATCGAACAATGAAAAATCATTCAGGTGAACTCACAAGGTTGAAGATGCCATAAGAAGACTAGCCTGGAATCCTCAGGAAAGTCACCGTCATGAACAGAAAGAAAGAACTGTGAGGGACCTGGTCTAGATCAAAGAGGCTGAAAATGCAGCCGAATGCAACACCTCAATCATTGAATTTTATATCAGCTATTTAATAAATACAATAAAAGACATTCGGAAGATAATTGGGGGAATTTGAATGTGGACTTCGTATGCAATTAGATAAACTTATGGTTAATGTGGAGATGTATGATAATGGTGCTGTGGTTGCGTCCTAACGCTTAGGAAATGCGTAATAAGGTCCACAGATGTGAAGCGGCATAGTGTCTGCCCCTTGTGTGTTAGTTTTTCAGTCATGTCCGACTCTTTGCTACCCCACGGCCTGTAGCCCGCCACGCTCCTCTGTCCATGGAGTTCTCCTGGCAGGAATACAGGAGTGGGTAGCCATTCCCTTCTCCAGAAGATCTTCCTGACTTAGAGATCAAACCCAGGTCTCCTGCATTTCAGGCAGATTCTTTACCATCCAAACCACCTGGGTCTGTTCTTTACTTGCAAATAATTCAGTAAAAATACACAAATAAATAAAAAAGTGTGAATAATGAATAAATCTAGATGTAAGGTATATGGATCTCTTTATTTTAATAGTCTGTATCTTCTACATAATTTAGAAATTTTCAAAATAAAAATTTTGGAAGAAAAAAAATAACTGCCTCAATCAATGAAGCAAAGGCCTGAAGAGATGCATTTTCCACATAGTGAACAGCGTCTTCCGTATTGTGGTTTGGAAAAAGAGGTTAGCTTCTGAGGTTACTGACCTATGGAGGGCTTTGGTGCTGTTGGGAAAACCTGAGGCCCTGATTCCAGGCCAAGGGTTCCACTGCCCAAGGCCAGAGAAAGGCAGATTTTGCATTTTCCCAGCGGAGAATCTGGAAGATGCACTCAAGACTGAACAGCAGAGGTCTGTGCTTCCCAGAATTTTGAGAAAAGGCACTGGGACAAAAACTTATTAGTTTTCATTTTAGCTAAACCACTGGCAAAAATGGATGGCTCCCCTCAAATTCCTTGGGAATGGATGGAAAGTACAGGCTTTCTTGGAAACCTGCAGCAGGATTTCTGTGGGATTGCTTTGAGAAATGATTCTCATTAATTAGTTTAACAAACATAATTTGCCGTCACTCATTTTTACCTATTCAGTCACATCACATTTAATCAAATTGACAGACAAGAGGAAAAAAATCTTGGTATGAAATTATACTTTTTTTTTCCCTTTGACAAACGTTTGTGAAAGTATGTGTTTTTTGTTTTCTGGGGTTTTTTCCCTCTTCTTTTAGATGTTTTTTGGAGAGTTAGATGTTCTTCAAAGAATATTGTGGGGAGAGAGGGCCCTGGCTGGACAGTGAGATGAAAAAGCAAGTTTTCCAATGAAACAAATGGAGAAAGTTCTCCAAACTGTGAATATACCAAGGGCCCATCCCAGACAAAGATCTCAGTCCACTCACTCTGCTCCAGTTATAAGAAGATGCCTTCAATGTTCAATTTTAATACAAGTCAAGCCAGGCTTCTGGTTGCTCAATCTTTTTAACCAGGTGCCAAAAACTTGGCAAAATGTATGGAAATGGACTTCTCTTGTATGAATGACCACAAGAACTTTGATGTTTATGCCAAGTCAAAAGAATCTAGGTTGATTACCCTCTCTTCTGAAAGACCATCCCTATTTTGGTAAAGAGCATTCTTCTTGATTTATTCAGTTTGGAAGGACAGCATGAACTTGGCATTCCAAACGTACTTATTAAGAATTCCTTCACTTTTTAATCAACCTTAAAAACCAAAAATTCTCACACAATAAATTAACTTTTGCAATATTTTTCCTGAAAAAAAAATCTGTTTTTAAGATAACCCAAATGTAACATGTATTGGCATTTTCAGTGTACTGTTTCTTTTTTAAAAGCCGCAAAATTAAAACAAGCCCTTTGATACTAGATTTCATAATTTGAAAAATAAGTTTGCCTTGTGCTTCCCAACCCACCTGAGGTTTCTTCTGACAAACTCTTGCACAATGTACTGCCTGTTATTCTTAAGACTTCTTTGTATATTATACGACTAGCTATTCCAATGAAAATTCATGTAAATACCTTGGTACATAACATTTTAATGAGTTACTATTAATACACATAGCACCTCATCCCCTTAGCATTCATCACACACATCTTGTCTTAATTCAACAGCTCACATTTTTTTCAGACTTTGAGCACTCGATTAATTTCTGAATCTCAGCTGACATTGTTCTGAAAGGGTGAAAGAATTAAGTACTTTGATGTCATTCCAGATAAGACAAGAACAGGTTTTAAAATATCTGTCTGGCATGTGGGATTGGAATTTAAGATATTTTATATATAAAATTTTTATGTAGCAATTGGGAAGTTAGTCATGGACCCAGACACTAGAAAAAAATCTTTGTTTTTTGATACCTCTGCAAGGTAAATTTCATTGTTTCCTCGTTAAGAATTATATAGGGCTGTTACACAGCACCTAGTATCATCACGTGTAAAGAAAAAGCTGGAGGCATTGTTTATTGCAGGCATAGATACAGCCAACTAAACATGCTAAACCACTTAAAGCAGTTCATTGACACTGGCAAGGAGCAGCAATTTAGAAGAGCAAATGACGTAGGTTGTATATTGTATAGTTCTCAAGGTTTCTCTCACCCCGCCCTCTACTTTTCTTTAGAACAGATT
Source organism: Capricornis sumatraensis (assembly GCF_032405125.1). Taxonomy (NCBI): domain Eukaryota; kingdom Metazoa; phylum Chordata; class Mammalia; order Artiodactyla; family Bovidae; genus Capricornis; species Capricornis sumatraensis. The sequence goes on from NC_091085.1 coordinate 10,843,898, forward strand.
TCTACATTGAGAACATGTCAAGAACTGGAAGCAACAGTTTGTTTTCTTTTTCCTCAGTTCAGTTCAGTTGCTCAGTCCTGTCTAAGTCTTTGTGACCCCATGGACTGCTGTACGGCAGGCTTCCCTGTCCATCACCAGCTCCTGGAGCTTGCTCAAACTTATGTCCATCACATTGCTTTGGTTACATGCCCATCTCAAACTGGACTTTTCAAATGTAACCAGTTCAACTTATTCAGAATGTGAAGGTCTATCCAATAATGATTACATACAGGTTTTGGTCACATCTTTTGAGCCTAAGCAGTAAGCAGAAATCAAGCTAAACATTTGCAAAGAGCAACTCTATCATCACCAAATTCCAATATGAAAAAATAGTGCTATATCATTCACATATTTAGTGTTAGTTTTGACCAAATACTACCGTTAATTTTATGTTAATTTTAGGTTAAAAAGTAAAATTCACAAGCACTCAATGAATAGATTTCCTTTAAAAATTAAGTCTTAGGATATGGATTTTAGCAGAGCACTGTGTAATGTGATCATCATGTATCATTACTGAATCACCAGGTCTCACCAGGTAACATTTTGTCACATACTGGATGTGAACAAGACCAAACTGGATTTTGTCCTAACATTTATCGTTCTGTGACTTTGGGCAAGTTTATTAGCCTCCTTCTGCCTTAGTTTCCTAATCTACAAAATGGAGATAATAATATCTTCTCTTAAGTGGATTATATGAAGATTCGAATGAGAAAATGTTGCAGTATCATTAGCTTGGCTATCACAAAATGAAGTTTCTAGAAGACCTCTTCTAGATTAGTATTCAATTTGGTTCACATAACAAATACGTCAAATCATTCTAATTCATCCACAGACACTTCCTTGAGAAACCTTGATTTCTTTCTGACCTCATCTGACTCCTATCTAGCCTGCTGAGGCTTCTTCATTCCTAGGAGAAAGGCAATATTTGCATGCCAAGTGCTTTAGATTTGGAAGCTCATCATTTCTCCCATTAATCGTGAGGCAGGAACCATGATTATTCCCATTTTACAGATGAAGAAACTGAGGCTAAGGACTTCCCTAAGGTTACATAAGCAGTTATGTATAGTAGGGGCAGCATTCAGATCTGTGAAATCTGACATTAGATAATAACCACCAATTTAAAATCTGCTTGGCCCTATGTTAAGTTATTTAAATTATGTGGTAGAGGAGAAAACAATATTTAGAATGTGGAGAAGAGGAACTGACTGCTGGGACTGAAACTAGGAAGTGAGGTTTGGAGTTCACATTTTAGCACCTGCTGGACAACAGAAGCATCTTGTGATTCAAGAGTCCAGGGTCTCTTGGCTGAGAATGGTAGTGAGCACATGTGTACACATGACCCACATCTGAATCACTTTCCAAGCCTACTGTTGATTCTGCCTTCTGGTCCTGAAGTGTGGAAACAAAATCCAGATTCATGTAGCTAATTTATTGTGCTCCAAGTTAGAGATACATTGTAATACAGAGAGGACAGTGAGATTAAACCTTTAGCATTTCTACCTCAACAAACAGAGCTACCTCGAGATTTTTGGCTGAATAGCAGAAACTGCTCTGGGTCTCATCATTGTGCAGTTTGCACTTGATGGACTGTGGAGAAGTCCTAGTGCTTCGTCTTTATGAACTCATTTAATCTTCACAAGAATCCTAGATGAGGAAATTGAGGTGGGAAGACTTTGTACAACCTGCTTCACTTTGCAAAGTCCCCAAATGGCATGGGCAGGGTTGAAGCCAGTGATGTAATAGCACTGCCTCATCTCCTGAGCCCCACTGATGTCCTGCCTGGAAAGGAAAACACCCAGCACCCGTGATTCACCACACACACTCACACACCATCACACTTTGCCTTCAACTCAAGGTTTGGAGTAGCTTTAGCTTTTAAAAAAAATTAAGGCACTTGGTTGCCAGGGACTGTGGGGAGTCAGTGCTTAATGGAAATGAGGCTTTAGTCTGAGAAGGTGACAAGTTCTGAAGATGGATGACCACTCTCCACCCAACAAGGTGAATGGACTTAATGCCACTGAACTCTTCACTTGATTACAAATTGAGTATGTGCATTACCATATGTAAAATATATGTTATTTTTGTTCAGTGGCTCAGTTCTGTTTGACTCTTTGCAACCCCATGGACTGCAGCATGCCAGACTTCCTGGTCCTTCATTATCTCCCATAGCGTGCTCAAACTCATGTCCATTGAGTCAGTGATGCCAGCCAACCATCCATCCTCTGTAGTTTCCTTCTCCTCCTACCCTCAATCTTTCCCACCATCATGGTCTTTTCTAATGAGTCAGCTTTTGCATCAGATGTGTTGGAGATTCAGCTTCAGCATTAGTCTGTCCAGTGAATATTCAGGGCTGATTTCCTTTAGAATCGACTGATTTGATCCCTTGCAGTCCGAGGGACGCTCAAGAGTCTTCTCCAACACCACAGTTTGAAGGCATCAATTCTTTGCGCTCAGCCTTTTTTACTGTGAAGATCTCACATCCGTACATGACTACTGGAAAAACCACAGCTTTGACTATACAGACCTTTGTCAGCCAAGTAATATCTCTGCTTTTTAATATGCTGCTAGGTTTTTCATAGCTTTTCTTCCAAGGAGCAAGTGTCTTTTAATTTCATGACAATCTAGAGGGGTGGGATGGGGTGGGAGGAGGGAGGAAGGCTCAAGAGGGAGGGGACAAATGTATAGTTAGAGCTGATTCATGTTGATGTAATGGCAGAAACCAACACAATATTGTAAAGAAATTACCCGCCAATTGAAAATTAATTAATTTAAAATTATTATGATGGTATATTTTGTGTTATATATAAATTTCATACATATGATTTAAAAAAAAATAAAAAGCAGGAGCCAAAGGAGAAAACTTACATGAGGGTTCACTTTCATTTTGCACTGTCATGCATTGGAGAAGGCAATGGCAACCCACTCCAGTATTCTTGCCTGGAGAATCCCAGGGACGGGGGAGCCTGGTGGGCTGCCGTCTGTGAGGTTGCACAAAGTCGGACATGACTGAAGTGACTTAGCAGCAGCAGCAGCAGTCTAGCCAAAAGTGTCAATTGTGCCAGGCTTCTTGGGCCATAGGAGGGATGACAAGTGAGTGACAGTTCCTGCGACACTGGGTATTGATAGGACTGGTTTTAAGAGTGTGAATGTTTGCTGTCTGCTCTTTCCCAGAGGGAATACAGGGCAAAGGTTTGTTAAACCCCTGGGAAACTAAGCAGGTTCTAATGAAAGAGGACTGATTTCAGTAGCTGAGAATAGAGTTTTCATAGAAAAATGATGGCCATTGTCCAAAGTGGCTTTGGGACTGAAGAGGCCTTATCATCGCTCACTGTTGTTTTGGAGAAAAAGTGATGAATCTCTAATATTATCCCTGCTCATTCATTCAAAATTTTAGAAGAAACTTCAAGTGAAAACAGCTTTTCAGACTTAGAAGATCATTTTTGCCCACTAATCTAAAAGATAGTAATGGAGAAGAAAACCTCTAAAAAGGGCTAAAATCTGTGGCACCCAGGCCTTTTGCCCATAAGAATCCCGTCCCTCAAAGAATCAAATCCTTACCCTTGAAGATCAAGGTTTTCATGCCAACCAAGATAAATAAAACTACAATTTTTTTTTTTCAGAATGTCTGTTAGAAATATAATCCCAAATACCCGCTGGTTTTTTAAAAATCCAGTTTAAAAAATGTAAAATAAAATTTAATACCATGTTATTACTTACAGTTGTCATTGGCAAAGCTTCTAGCTGCCTTCTGAATTTTCAAGCACCACCCAGAATTGTTTTTCTTTCAAAAAAGTCTTTTTTCCCACAAGATTTTATGAAGATCTTTAAGTAGAATCACATGCAACCTTGTGAAGGGTATATTTTATTCATGTTTACTACCAGTTTGATTTTTTAAATGCTAAATTTGTAAATTTCCAGAAAGAAAAAGCTGTGTATAGTGCAACACTTGCATTAGGCTGAAGGATTTACACTGTGTGTATTCGTGTGGCCCTGTGATCTGGCAATCATATCTAAACCCCCATCCCTACTGGCTTCAATGGGAACTTTATCTTTGGAACATAACTGCTGGAAAATCTTTTGTAATACTTTAGCTTTTATTGTGTAAGTCTGTTGATGGTGATAGAGATATTCAAGAAAGAGTGAAACAGGGTTTGCATTAACACTTTTTGCAAGACCTGCACTCTTTCTAGATGTTTCCTTGAAGCTTCCTCTCATCTGTCTATTCAACAAACACACTGAACATCATTCATGGGCCAGACTGTTGCAGGCAACGTCAAGACAAAGGGGAACAAAAACAGATTCGGTTCTAACTCTGTGAAAAAGAGTTTTTAGTAAGGGGGTTAGGCCTGATAGTACTGTTAGGAGATTAGCTGTGAGAAGAGAGGGGTGGCCTCGCTGGAAAGAATGCAAGCTGATCCAAGGAGAGCTCTCGGATATGCTACAAAAATAATCACAGAGACTTTTCCAACTCCTGCATGTGCACCCTAGGCACACAGTGAATACAAACTAACCACAGGGGCTTCTCCAAGTAACCTTAGGCAGCTAGAGGCCCATTAAGGGCTCATAAATATTCTACCTCTGATTATAACAGACTGAATTATGGGAAGGCGTAAACAATAGAGCTGGCTGTTATATAACTTGCAACTGTCAACTGGCCTTGAGCATATGCCCATTTGCACTCCCTTCAATTGACTGGTGATAGATACAAGCACTATTTTGCACAAGGCATAATGAAAAGTAGGAGACTGGAAGTATAAAAAGGGGGAAGCCAAGAGAGGGAAAAGGAGGAAGATGGCTCCTTTGGGGTCAGCCTACTCCCATGTGTTGTGAGTGGCTGTCTAATAAATGATCTGTCTGCTTGAGCTGAACTGAGCTGTAACTTATCTGTTGTTTTAAACCCTTTAGTCTGTCATCCCAAATTTTTGTTGCAGCAAGACAAGAACCAAGGAAGAGAAATAAATGGAACTGTCAGTATCAATTAAACAATAATTCATTAAACTATAGATTACTTAACTATCATTTTAAATGCTCCAATGAGAACTTGAGGGTGTTGTGAAAGTTTGAGTGGAGAATTCAGCGTTGTTGGAACGTTGAGGGGAAGGCTTCTTCAAGAAAGGAAGACATATGCTCAGTATGTCCCGCAGGTCTATGTCAGAGCCCCCAGCTCCACCCTTGAGAAGTGCCCATGGGCCTGTTCCCAACCACGCTCAGGGTGTCCTGAACTGCAGAAGCCCTGGATGAAGCCCCTCAAGGTTGATTCTAAGATTCTTGCAGCTCTCGTCTCTGGGCCTTCCATCCCATGGTGGGCTGTAGGCAAGTGTGTCCACCCCCCAGGTTTCAGGGGGACCAGGAGGGGCACAGTGTGAGTGTGCATGGACCTTGACATGCCCACAAGGATGCTCACAAATCCTTTCATGATGTGCAAAGGAACCAAGGATGGGGAAAGAGGGAAACAACATCTAGGTCACCAGTCAGGAGCCAGAATCATCTGCAAGTGGAACTCTGCATTGCTGACCATTTGTGACACCATTTGTCTCACTGTATCTCACTGTGTGCACTGTTTGTTGAATCCAGGGTAGACAAGGTGCAAGCAGGGAAGCTGGAAGAAAACTCAAGGAACCATAGAAACTGCAAATGCATTTATTCTCTCCTGGCTGGTGCAGCAGCCGCAGCTGCAGCCGCACTATTCTCTCCTCTCGTGGCTGACCCAATGCATGATGAGCAGTAATGCCACAGCTTTGGGGGGGTGCAGCTCGTACAACCATACAGCACACAGTAACCCATGACCAAGCAAGCACCCTATGACAAGCATGCACAGTGCTGTAAGTGATCTCACATCACCTCAAGGACTGTTACATAGTCATTATTTACAAAACGTGGGGCAAGAGAGCCTGACCGCACCGTCTTGGCTAATTTACTCTCTCCCCATATTCTACACCTTCAGGATCTCTTGCCCCACACATTATGCAGATTCTTCCCTCTGCAGCATCCTCCAAGGGCCCGACACCTCCATTTGAACCCAGATGCGGCAGCAACAGTAGAGGCTACAACAAATAGTTACATCCTCAGTGCACAGCAAAACCCAGTGCCAGGTGTCACCTGGAACTCATGTTGCAGTCCTTGCCCTCACGGGGTTAGAAGAGCCACCCACTGCATGTGGAGTGCCTATATGTTCCATGGCCAAGTCCAGTCCACCATCTGTTTTTGTGAGATTGCAGGCAACTCTACCCCTGTAGGGTTTTTATTAAGGACCCGCAGAAATCCCACAGGTGCTGGGTGCAATTCAAGGAGGGTATCTTTCGCAACATTCACAGTCCACCCCGTGATTACACTTTTCAAAATCTGAGGACACAGCCTTTACAATATACTGTCTACATCATAGAACAGCCTTTACAAAGTGGCATCTCACATTCCGTCCCTCGACTTCTCCCAGTAAGGACCTGCCAAACTCCCACATGTGCCAGGCCCACGCCTGTTCCCGAGTCGCAAGAGCCAAGCTGCCAAGGCTTCCCCTTGATTTTGCCAAAACTGCTTACCCCAGTCGACCAACACTGTCTGAATGAACTCAATCACACCGCGGGGCCCTTGAGGATGCCCCCTGGGTCACAGGCTGCTCAGGCTTCACTTTCTGCTGCACAACAGGCCTCACTGCCCAGCAGGGACCCACAGTCTCATAATGTTCATCCTCCACGTCACTTACCACCTCACTGTTATAGAGGCTGTGTTCAGGGCCGCGGGGTTCTTGCTCTAATGTCAGTATACGTTGCTCTAGTTCTTCCAAGCGTCTCTACACGTTGTGCGCTGGCACAGCATCACGGAGAGTACCATCCATATCTGTCTTCAAGGCAGTCAAGAAAATCCACCCCACCATGCCAGCGGCAGTCCGTGCCACCTTGTTCGGCAAACGGGAACTCACCACCTGTAGCATCTTTTCAATGCTATCCGGTGGCCTGTCCACCACCTCCCAGTCTTCCACGGAGCCCACACTGAGAGGATCACAGCCACGTGGTAGCACATGCTATCTGGGGGCCACAGCTTCCTCCATCCAGTGGAGCCTCAGGCTCCCCTGCCTGCGGTGTGTCCTGCTGACGACGCCCGCTGTCTCACTGTGTCTCACCGTGTACACTGTGCACACCCATGGGAGACAGGTGCGAGCATGGAAGCTGGAAGAAAACTCAAGGAGCCATAGGAACTTCAGATGAATGTGTTCTCTCCGGGCTGGCGCAGCAGCCACAGCAGCAGCCACACCGTGTTCCCTCCTCTCGTGGCTGACGCAGCAGACGCAGCCGTGACGCAGCCGTGACGCAGTAGGAATGCACTGCTTTGGTGGATGGAGCTCAAACATCCACACAGCACAAAGGAATCCATGGCCAGGCGAGTGCCTCCTGATGTGCATATGCAGCGCTTTAAGTGATCTCAGCCGTTACACAGTCATTATTTGCAAATGTGGGGTGATAGAGCCTGAACACTTAGCCATCTTAGCTAATTTGCTCTCTCCCCACAAACTCCAAGGAGTCTGAGAGTCCAAATCCCATCTATGATGTCCATCTTTTCTCTTGCCTTGAGTCCTGAAAACATTAGAGGTGGTCCCATTTTACCTGGGCTTTGCAAGTTGAATTGGGATTTACGGGCACGGAGAGGAAGAGCGATTCAGGCCGAGGGGAGCACATGGGAGCCGACTGCGCAGCAGGAAAAGATGAGGTGTCTGAGGAACTGAGAGGAAACCGCCACATCTGGGAATCACAGTCTCCTGAGAGCCTGACTGCAGAGCTGTCCAGAGCAATGAGCATCCTTGCAAAACAGCAAGATTCTAAAGCCGCAGAGAGGAATTGATTCATTCTACCTGTAGAACAGGATAAGATTTCACAGAAGAGGAGATGTTTAATCAGGAAGATTTCAATAAGCCCAGGAGGGAAAAGACAGCTATTCTGCTTGACAAAAGGAATGAAGGCACAGAGCAGAGGACACTGTGGAGGGAGAGCCGGCCCCCCCGCAGGATGGATGGGTCTAGCGTTGAGAGTTGAGCCTGGTGACACTCAGAGCTGAGTCAGATTAAAAGGGATTTATGGCATCTGCTGAGAAGTTGGCCCTGTACTTGGTAGTGTGGTGTTTCTCAAAGAGTGGCTTTGGACGTTAGAATCCCCTGGTATTTGTTAAAAATAAGGGTCCTGGGCCCACTGCAGACTTAATGAATTGGAATACAAACCTTCCAGGAGATTCCTGTTTATGTTCATGATTGAGATACTATGAAGCATTAAAGGAAATTTCTCAAGCATATAATTTATACAAAGAGCTTTCTCTTAGACAAGTGCCTGGCTACATCCATACTGTTGAGAAAACCAAGAAGATTCTCTTTCAGAAATTCAGAGATATGAATTTCTCAGGAAAAAAATTGGTATCACACATTTATTGGGTATATATATTAAGTTAGGAGGGATCAGTCCCAAAGCAAATGTATTTTTGTTTGGATTATACTCACTGTTTCCTAGGATCCTGATATACAAGAGGGAAAAGATACAAATTCTCCTCAAAATATTGACATTAGTTTTTCTCCATTATGTTGTATCTATTAGAAAACCCCTAACCTAAAGTAGCCTCAAGTTTTGTGAAACGCTATTTAAATAATAATGTACATCACAAAACAATGACTGGTATAAAAACTGCTAAGACTTCAAATTTCTATTAATAAAGGTCAATGAAATACAGTACTTTCAAACCTTCTACCTTAAGATGCATCGTCAGTACAAGGTCCATGGTTTAAAATGTTTGCAGCTTTACAACTCTCTTTTCAATAAGCTTGTGTTTAATAAAGATAATATACAGATTTTGCCAAAATTGAAACACATTGCACAGTCCCGTTTTGTTGATTATTATGCTTCAGACTATTTATGGAACATAACACCTTCAAAGAACATTTAACAACATGGGAGAATTCTTGTAGCATGACATAAAGGAGGAAAACATACTATATATGGACACACCTATGCATATATAATATATATACATATATATGTATGTATACAGGCATTATTTGTGTGTGCTCAGCCATGTCTGACTCTTCGCAATCCCATGGACGATAACCCACCAGACTCTTCTGTCCATGAAATTTTCCAAGAAAGAATACTGGAGTGGGTTGCCACTTCTTTCTTCGGGAGATCTTCCTGACCCAGGCATTGAACCCATGTCCTTTGTTCTCTGACACTGCAGGCAGATTCTTTACCTACTGAGCCACCAGGGGAGCCCATATTTAGTCTTCAGTTCATTAAAACTAAATCCCTAAGGGTAGATAAAAGGTTAGAAGAATATAAGCTAGCAGATAACTCTGAATTCAGGGATGGTGGCATTATTAGTGATCTCTGCTTCCTTCTTTGTGCTTTTTTGTAATTTTGAAAACCTCTAAAATGAACTCGCCTTAGGCAAAGGCTAGTTCAAAGCCCAAAGTGTGTGCAGGGCTTCCCAGGTGGCTCAGTAGGTAAAGAATCTACCTGCAGTGCAGGAGTCCTGGGTTCAATCCCTGGGTGGGGAAGATTCCCCCAGAGAACGGAATGGCAACCCACTCCAGTATTCTTGCCTGGAGAATTCCATGGGCAGAGGAGCCTGGCATGAGATTCCAAAGAGTCAGATATGACTGAGCAACTAACACACACAGTCACACACAGTGTGTGCATGACGGTGAAGGTTGGTGGTGCAAGAAGGAGTGAAACAGCAGTAGCTAATGACCACCCAGGGCTGTGAGAATGATGAGACCACCCCCTGCCCAAAGCAGAACTAACTTCTTCTTTTGAGCCCCCTTCTGTGTCTCCTCCACTAACAGTGAATTTCATGAACTCATACCTCTAAGGTGGCACCTAAGGCAGAGTCTGGCTCAGAGATATTCCATGGTGACCTCAATGAATGACTAGCCTTAAGTTCTACAGAAACCTATACTGATATCCCAGACAACAGGACCAGACTCTGGGTTCTGTGATTGGGAGGTGCCCTCCTCGCCTCCTCAGCTGAGGATCCTGAACTGATCCTCAGCTCAGGATGGATGAATGGAAATGATGATTTTGTGTTACTTCCCAGAGAGCTGTGGACAGGGCGAGGTGGCAGGTGCTAGAGTCTAAGGAGAGGGATCTCAGTTTTAAAATAACCACACTGACTCCTGGCATTTTAACATCATAGCTTCATTCCTTGAGGTCTGAATTCTTGTAACAATCCCTTATTAAATTTCATATGCCTTGGGGTGGGGGGGTGTTTAAGCCACTGTCCCCAAGATTTCCAGATCCCAAGATTTCCAGATCCCAAGATTTCCAGGGCTAGAGCTGGTTAACGGAAATGGATTGGGGCTCTCCTTTGTGATAAAGCATTCCAATTAAGTAGCAGGGAGGACTCTGGAGCCTGAGTCTCTTGGACTTGAGAATCAAGGTGAAGACCCAGACGGGGCATGCGGCAGGTAGGCTGTTCTGGACCTCAGCACTCGCAACCACATAGGTAGGTAGTTTCACTTTCTCATCCATTTCCATTGTACCTAGAACTAGGAATACAAACTTACTGGTAAAGTTTTGGGGGGTGATTTTGCCTGGTATGACTTGATTTTTTGTTTTACTTGTTTGATTTGTTGGGCTTGTTTTTGTAAATAAGATTGGTTGTGATTTTTCTTTGCCTCCTAAGCATAAATGTTCAGTATTTGGGCCTCAACTACACATATTAGCATTTAAGTTACTTGTGTAGTAGTTATTTTTTCCTTCAGTTCAGTCACTCAGTCATGTTCAACTCTTTGTGACTCCATGGACTGCAGCACTCCAGGCCTCCCAGTCCATCACCAACTCCCAGAGTTCACTCAAACTCATGTCCATTGATGCCATCCAGCCATCTCATCCTCTGTGGTCCCCTTCTCCTCCCATCTTCAATCTTTCCCAGCATTGGGGGCTTTCAAATGAGTCTGTTCTTCACATCAGGTGGCCAAAATATTGGAGTTTAAGCTTCAGCATCTGGTCTTCTAATGGACACCCAGGACTGATATCCTTTAGGATGGACTGCTTGGGTCTCCTTGCAGTCCAAGGGATTCTCAAGAGTCTTCTCCAACACCACAGTTCAAAAGCATCAATTCTTCAGTGCTCAGTTTTCTTTATAGTCCAACTCTCACATCCATACATGACCACTGGAAAAACCATACCCTTGACTAGATGGATCTTTGTTGACAAAGTAATGTCTCTGCTTTTTAATATGCTGTCTAGGTTGGTCATAACTTTTCTTCCAAGGAGCAAGAGTCTTTTAATTTCATGGCTGCAGTCACCATCTGCAGTGATTTTGGAGCCCAAAAAATAGTCTGTCACTGTTTCCACTGTTTCCCCATCTATTTGCCATGAAGTGATAGGACCAGATGCCTTCATCTTTTATTAATTAACTCTTCTTTCATTAATTCATCTTTCATTAATTAAGTCACACATATTTAATTTATTTCTTCAAAGTTGAAGACTTTCATATCTGAAATATTTTAAAAACTGCTCTCTGAAAGGCCTCTCGTCAATCTGTGTCTTTCTGGAAATGCCATGGCTAGAGAAATACACCAAATTTTGCCACTTTTGTATGTATTATTAGTCTCCATGGGAGAACATTCTGGGTTGAGTAAGATTGCCTGAAGAGCTTTCAAATATTTGGGGTTCAGAAAAACCCAAAATGTATTTTGCCAAAGCATTTTCTTTCCTTTTCATTTTTAAAAAACCATGTTTATTTCAAGGAGCATTTACTCCATGTGTTTTTAATGTATTTACACTCAGTTCATTAAAATGCTACTCTATAACAGTTCCTTGGCAAGGGGTCAACGGAGCCCCTCTGCTTTGAAAGGGTAGGTGTGTGTTGCTGCTCCACCCACGGCTGGAAGAGCTCAGCTGCTTCTCGGAGCCTGCAGAGTCCAGGGTCCAGGGCCTGGAATGGGGCACTTGCTCCCCAGGCCCTGGCACCAGGGTGCCCTGTCAAGTTCTACTGTGTACTTGGGCCAGTTAGTGACCAGGAAGGTCCTTAACATCTTAGTACTCTGGTCAGAATTTAAGTATTTAGGAATTTTTCCTGTCCTGCCTTCCTGAATCTTGGGACTGCTGAGGATTCAAGACCCAGGCTGCAGCACCCCCAAACTTCTTAAATGTTAAAACTGGGATGAGGGGGGCATCAGGAGCTGAGAAGCACTGTAGTGGTGAGGTGTGACCCAACCCCCTAGAAAAGTTCATACAGATCTGGTGAATTGAGGTTGTTTAGTAAGTAGCAGTTATCCCAGATAGATCAGCTCCTGGACTTATTCTGGATGCATTGTCCTACTCTGAATGCCACTAGATTTCTAAGAGGAGGGGGATGCAGAGACAATCCTAAAAAGAAGGGTAGTTGACTGCCTGACTTTGATGCACTGGTAGACTAGCTTCCAGTAGAATATTTCCAAATATAAATGTTTCCAAAATAAAATATCTCCATATATGGCCAGCTATTCTCCATTTACACAATCTTACCATGTGCAAAAAAGCAAGAGAATTCCAGAAAAACATCTATTTCTGCATTATTGACTATGCCAAAGCCTTTGACTGTGTGGATCACAATAAACTGTGGAAAATTCTGAAAGAGATGGGAATACCAGACCACCTAGCCTGCCTCTTGAGAAACCTGTATGCAAGTCAGGAAACAACAGTTAGAACTGGACATGGAACAGACTGGTTCCAAATAAGAAAAGGAGTAAATCAAGGCTGTATATTGTCAGCCTGCTTATTTAATTTATATGCAGAGTACATCATGAGAAACACTGGGCTGGATGAAGCACAAGCTGGAATCAAGATTGCCGGGAGAAATCTCAATAACCTCAGATATGCAGATGACACCACCCTTATGGCAGAAAGTGAAGAGGAATTAAAAAGCCTCTTGATGAAGGTGAAAGTGGAGAGTGAAAAAGTTGGCTTAAAGCTCAACATTCAGAAAACGAAGATCATGGCATCCGGTCCCATCATTTCATGGGAAATAGATGGAGTGGTCATGTATGGATGTGAGAGTTGGACTGTGAAGAAAGCTGAGCACTGAAGAATTGATGCTTTTGAACTGTGGTGTTGGAGAAGACTCTTGAGAATCCCTTGGACTGCAAGGAGATCCAACCAGTCCATTCTAAAGGAGACCAGTCCTGGGTGTTCATTGGAAGGGTTGATGCTGAGGCTGAAACTCCCATACTTTGGCCACCTCATGCGAAGAGTTGACTCATTGGAAAAGACTCAGATGCTGGGAGGGATTGGGGGCAGGAGGAGAAGGGGACGACAGAGGATGAGATGGCTGGATAGCATCACTGACTCAATGGATGTGAGTTTGGGTGAACTCCTGGAGTTGGTGATAGACAGGGAGGCCTGGCGTGCTGCAATTCATGGGGTTGCAAAGAGTCAGACACGAGTGACTGAACTGAACTGAACTTAACCAAGTGTCAAGCAGTAGGCCCCACTTTGTAGATGAGCAAAATGAAGTGCTGAAAAAACCAACTTGCCTCAGGTCAAGAGGACAGTGGGTTTGCTTTGCCCTCAGACCTGCTATGTTGTTCCATAGGAGGGTCTGCGCCAGCCAGTCCCTCCATCAGAGGAAACACCCAAAGAGATGAGCCCTGGAGGATAGAAAAGCAAGGATATTGATAGGACTTGAGAAGACAGCAGTGCTGGGCAGAAAGGGAATTTCCAAGGAGACTATTTTGTCCATCTTTTCTCAACTCTTCTCTGTCAAAGGAAGAAAAAAATGTGTTCTAGTTCTCATTTTCCCTCTTAAAGTACAAGTCACAGAATGGAACACAATACTGAAGGTGTGGTCTGAGCACCACCAAAGGGCAGGGCTGCCTGGCACCCGGCTTCTGACTCCCAATTAACAAAGCCCCATCTTTCCCCTTCCCAAGCCCCACCCACTGTGTGGTTATATCCTTGTGTTCTTGCCTTCTATTCAGCTATCAATTAATAAACAACATTTAACCTTTTATAATTTACTAACTTATTTACTTATTTTTCCATTTCCAAGCCCCCACCTCAGTTACGTTCAAAGTGGCCCACACACTTCCTCCTGCTCCTGAGTTTCCGGTGATCTCATCTCACTGGGTCTGTTTACTCATTCCAGGTTCTTTCTCCTTCATAGGAAATGTGAACAAGGCTGGAGTGGAGAGGTTCCATCTTCTGAGCCTGTCTATCCGTTTCCTGCTCTGTTGTTCCTGTTCAGAACCCCAAGCTTTCTTGTTCTTCTCATTCAGTGAATATTTCGAAGAATATCTCTTTTCAATGTCTCCTATATTTTTAGAAATGACAGCTCATTCTGATGCTGTGTCTGTCTAGCATTTTGTCTTAGGCTGGCCCATGAGTTTGTCCCATCACTTCATGGCAAATAGATGAGGAAACAATGGAAACAGTGACGGGCTTTATTTTTCTGGGCTCCAAAATCACTGAAGATGGTGACTACAGCCATGAAATTAAAAGATGCTTGCTCCTTGGGAGAAAAGCTATGACAAACCTAGATGGTATATTAAAAAGCAGAGACAATACTTTGCCACCAAAGGTCCTTCTAGTCAAAGCTATGTTTTTTCCAATAGTCATGTATGTATGTGACAGTTGGACCATAAAGAAAGCTGAGCACCAAAGAATTGATGTTTTTGAAATGTAGTGTTGGAAAAGACTATTGAGAGTCCCTTGGACTGCAAGGAGATCCGACCAGTCCATCCTAAAGGAGATCAGTCCTGAATACTCATTGGAAGGACGGATGCTGAAGCTCAGTCCCCCAGTGCTGAATCCCCACATGATGCAAAGAACTGACTCATTGGAAAAGACCCCAATGCTGGGAAAGATTGAAGGGAGGAGGAGAAAGGGATGACAGAGGATGAGATGGTTGGATGGTATCACTGACTCGATGGACACGAATCTGAGCTAGCTCTGGGAGTTGGTGATAGACAGGGAAGCCTGGCATGCTGCAGTCCATGGGATCACAAAGAGTCAGACATGACTGAGTGACTGAACTGAACTGAACTGAACTGATTTTGTATCCTCTTTACTTTGCATGCCAACTTCCACCTTTAGAAGGAACCCTTTCCTAGCCTCGAAGGCATGCTGGGAAGGCATGATAATTCCTTGAACCTTTTCTTTTTGTTTTTTCACTCATATTTTAGGCTCAGAATTTTGCCTATTTAGACTCTCCCACATTTTGAGGGCATCTGCCCTTTAGAATTGCTGACTGTAGAATTATACAGACTTTTCCCGAGTTTTTTTAAAACTTGTTTTTCCAAATCTCAAGTTCTGGCTGATGCCCAACACATTCATTTTTTGACAGAATTGTTCAGTAATAATATGGTCACACTTTTCTCTAGTTCCTATTATTCCCAGACTTTCCCTTTAATTTACGTTACTGTTCAGAATTAAGACCAAGTAACAATTCCATTTTGCTTTTTGTTTTTTTGCATTTCTTTTGGGGATGGTCTTGATCCCTGTCTCCTGTACAATGTCACGAACCTCATTCCATAGTTCATCAGGCACTCTATCTATCAGATCTAGGCCCTTAAATCTATTTCTCACTTCCACTGTATAATCATAAGGGATTTGATTTAGGTCATATCTGAATGGTCTAGCAGTTTTCCCTACTTTCTTCAGTTTGAGTCTGAATTTGGCAATAAGGAGTTCATGATCTGAGCCACAGTCAGCTCCTAGAGGCCTGGAGTGCTGCAATTCATGGGGTCACAAAGAGTCAGACACGACTGAGTGACTGAACTGAACTGAACTGAACAATTCCATTTATTGCTTCCTTTCAGTGCTGAGGAAAATAGCAAATTAAATGAAGGCTCTACAATGAGCAAAATGAGCTATTACATAAACTTCAAAACAGATGAAATCTTCTATCTCTATCACATGGTGCTTCCGCGATGGTTTTGTAGTCCACAGAAGGAAAGAGTTACCCATTTATTGGAGGTGACAGGGTTGCTCAAATTTACTTCCTTAGCTATGTCTTTCTGATCACTTTCTTTTCATTGTCTCCCGAGTTCTCTCAACTGTCTTTCCATATAAAATTTCACAGAATCATAACTTCTTGTGTTTACAAAAATGGTCCAGAGTTTGGAGTAGAAGATCTTGATATATAAACACTCTTGCCAGTCCTGTATATTCATATTATGGATGTAAGTACTTTCCTCACAGGGCCGTTGGGAGAATTAAGCATAGCAATGTTTGGGTGAGGGGGTATGCATGTTAGAAAGCATGGTCGAAATGTTTGCAATTATTTTTACTGAGTTATTATTACTCTGCCTCTCCAATGAAACATGTCTGTGGAATGAGATATATCTCTCCTTTACAGAATTCAAAACTTGAGTCTTACTCTGTGACACTTCTGAAAACCATATTTACCTCCAAGGTCTCTTTAAGAAAAAATACTTCTTGAAGACAATGAGAATCTTTAACTTTGTAACACCAGGCACCAAGTGTATACCAGGATCAGGGTTTAGGTGTTTGGGGAATATAGCTTTTCCTTCTTCAACTTGTATTTTTTTCTGAGAAAATCAAGCCCTGCATGAGAAGGGGAACTAACTATAGAAAACTGGCCACCTGTATTTAGAAAAAATAATACATTTGTTTTATTATCAACAAAGAGAAACAAAGAGAAAATGAAGCATTACAGTAGTATACAACTTAGATTTCCAAAGTTAAAGCCATACTATTTATTTCTAAATATCTTTATTAGATATAATTCACATACCATAGAAATCACCCATTTAAAGTATACACTTCGATGGCTTTAGTATATCCAGAGATATGTACACCATCACCATAACCTAAATTTAGAACATTTTCATCACCCCAAAAGAAATCCTGTACTCATTAGCAATTACTGCCTATTTCCCCCAACTCCATATCTCTATAGCCCTTGTTCATTGTTGTTCAATCACTTAGTTGTGTCTGAGTTTGCCACCCCATGGACTGCAGCATGCCAGGCTTCCGTGTCCTTCACTATCTCTTGGAGTTTGTTCAAACTCATGGCCATTGAGTCAGTGATGCCATCCAACCATCACATCCTCTGTTGCCCCCTTCTCCTTCCACCCTCAATCTTTCCCAGCATCAGGGTCTTTTCCAATGAGTCAGCTCTTTAGATCAGGTGGCCAAAGTATGGAGCTTCAGCTTCAGCATCAGTCCTTCCAATGAATATTCAGGACTGATTTCCTTTAGGATTGACTGGTTGGATCTCCTTGCAGTCCAAGGGACTCTCAAGTTCCAACACCACAGTTCAAAAAAACACAATTTTTTGGCACTTAGCCTTTTTATGTTCCAATTCTCATATCCATACATAACTACTGGAAAAACCATAGCTTTGACCATATGGACATTTGTTGGCAGAGTAATGCCTGCTTTTTAATATGGTATCTAGTTTGGTCATAGCTTTTCTCCCAAGGACCAAGGGCTTTTTCATTTAAGCTTTTCTTCCAAGGAGCAAGGGCCTTGTAGTTCTACAGCCTTCAGTTCAGTTCAGTTCAGTCGCTCAGTCGTGTCCGACTCTTGTGACCTCATGAATCGCAGCACACCAGGCCTCCCTGTCCATCACCAACTCCCGGAGTTCACTCAGACTCACGTCCATCGAGTCGGTGATGCCATCCAGCCATCTCATCCTCTGTCGTCCCCTTCTCCTCCTGCTCCCAATCCCTCCCAGCATCAGAGTCTTTTCCAATGAGTCACCTCTTCACTTGAGGTGGCCAAAGTACAGCCTTAGGCAACCAGTAATCCATGCTTTGTCTATACTTAAGCTTGACATAATGAAATCAATATGTGGCTTTTTGTGTGTGACTGGATTCTTTCATTTGGTATAATGTTTTTAAGTTCCATCCATATTGTAACTTGTCATTATGTTATTGTTTTTAAATTACAGGATAATATCCCATTGTTTGGATATGATACTTTATTTATCCATATGTCAGTTTGAGGTAGTCCCAGTTTTTCACTAACATGGATAATGTCACAGTGAACAATCCTGTACAAGGGTTTGTGTTTTCACAAATAGAAAACATGGGC
Organism: Capricornis sumatraensis; assembly: GCF_032405125.1. Taxonomy (NCBI): domain Eukaryota; kingdom Metazoa; phylum Chordata; class Mammalia; order Artiodactyla; family Bovidae; genus Capricornis; species Capricornis sumatraensis. The sequence goes on from NC_091085.1 coordinate 10,861,951, forward strand.
AAGGTGTTTTCCTTTCTAGGAATACGTTTAACTTTGAGGAACTGCCAAACTGTTTCCCTGAATGTCCATACCATACTACAGTCCACCAATAAATCATGAGGGTTCCCATTTGTCTACATCCTTGTCAATACTTGCTATTTTTTGTCTTTTTATAGCCATCCTACTGAGGGTGAAGTGGTATCTCACTATAGCTTTGATTTGTGCTTATCAAATTACTTGTGATATTAAAACTTTTTTCATTTCCTTTTGCCACTTATATACCTTTTTTGGAGAAAAGTCTATTCAAATCCTTTGCCCACTATATGACTTGTCTTTTATTATTATTTTTAAAAATACTTTTTCAGAGTGAGTGAAGTAAGCCAGAAAGAAAAACACCAATACAGTATACTAACGCATATATATGGAATTTAGAAAGATGTTAACGATAACCCTGTATTGTGAGACAGCAAAAGAGACACAGATGTATAGAACAGTCTTTTGGACTCTGTGGGAGAAGGCAAGGGTGGGAAGATTTGAGAGAATAGCACTGAAACTTGTATATTATCATATGTGAAACAGATCGCCACTCCAAGTTCGATGCATGAGACAGGGTGCTCAGGGCTGGTGCACTGGGATGACCCTGAGGGGTGGGATGCGGAGGGAGGTGGGAGGGGATTCAGGATGGGGAACACATGTACACCCGTGGTGGATTCATGTTGATGTATGGCAAAACCAATACAATATTGCAAAGTAAAATAAACAGAAAAAAAATACTTTTTCATTATTTTTTAATTTTTTAAGTTGAATTTTCACTTTTCTTGATCATTTTCAATGCAACTTTTTTCATGATGTAGTTCAATTTACCTATTATTGTTTTGGTTGCTTATGCTTTTGGTATAGTAAGAAACTATTTCCTAAACCTATATCATCAAGAATTATTCCTATATTTTCTTCTAAAAGTCTTAGTGTTTTACCTCTTCAATTTTTGTCTATAATCCATTTTGAGTAAATTTTTGCATATGATATAAGAAAGTAGTTGAGCTTCTCTTTCATGGGCATATACAGTTGTCCCAAAACCATTTTTTGAAAAGACTACTTCCTTCCGATAAATTGCCATAGTACCCTTGTTGAAAATCAGTTGACCATAAATGTAAGAGCTTATTTTTAGAGCCTCAATTTCATTCCATTGATTTATGTTTAACCTAATGTAATTGTCATGCTCTCTTATTACTGCAGATTTGTAGTAAGTTTTGAAATTGAGAGTGTGAGTCTTCCAGCTTTGTTCTTTTACATGATTTGGCTGTTCTGGATCCCTTCCATCCCCGTATGAATTTTATGATCAAAGGGCTTTCTGCAAAAAAAGGACATTGGTATTTTGATAAGGATCATATTGAATCTGCAGATAAATTTTGAAAATATTGCTTTCTTAACAAGATCAATCTTCTGATCCATGTAGATGAGATTTTTTTAAATTTATTTAGTCTTTTAAATTTTTTTTCAACAATGTAGTCAATATACAAGTATTGTACTTCTCTTGTTAAGTTTATTCCTAAGTGTATTATTCTTTTTCATGTTATTCTAAATGAAATTGTTTTAATTTCTTTTTCAAAATTGCTAGTACATTGATACACAGATAATTTTTATATGTTGATTTTGTATCCTAAAACTTTCTGACTTTGTCAGTTTATGTAGTTCTTTCATAATTTACTAGGATTTATCATATATAAGATCATGTCATCTGTAAATAAAGATAGTTTACTTCTTCTTTTCCAATGTCATCCCTTTGATTTATTTTTCTTGTCCAAATGCCCTAGTCAAAAGCTCTGATATAATGCTGAGTGGAAGTGGCAAGAGCAGATATTCTTGTCTTGTACCTGATCTTAGCGCAAAAGAATCTAGTCTTTCACCATTAAGTATGACAGTAGCTGAGGGTTTTTCATAGATGACCTTTATCAAGTTGAAGAAGCTTCTATCTATTCCAAGTTTGATCAGTAGTCTTCTCATGAAAGATATTGGATTTTGTCAAATGCTGCTTCTGCATCTAAGTTTTTCTCTCTTTTATTCTGTTAGCATAGTTTACTACATTGATTACATTATTTCCATAAATTCCACTCGGCTGTGGTATATAATCTTTTTAGATGTTTCTGGCTTTGGCTTAGTAGGTTTTTTTTGTGTGTGTGTTTTTTTTTGAGGATTTTTGTGTCTATATTCACAGGAGATACTGGTCTGTAGTTTCTTTTTTGTACTATTTGTCTGATTTTGATTTTTTTTAATCATAAAATGAGTTGAGAAGTATTCATTCCCCTTTAATTTTTTGAAGTCCTTTGTAAAAGATTATATTCACTCTTCTTTTGATAGAATTCACCAATAAAGCCATCTGAGCCTGAGCTTTTCTTATGTGAAGTTTTTATTAGATTGGTAGAAAAGCAATTGTGGTTTTGCATTGTAGAAATTTGCTGTTTGATATTGGGATACATTCTTAAATATGGTTCTGTTATACATCTTTTTAATACACACTCCTGGTTCTATGTTTTTTGCCAGTGACTTATTACTTGTTGTTCATTTTATGTTTATTTTGGACTATAGAAATGATGTTAGACAAAAAGCAAATTTGAGCAATTTTTTTTATTCCAGTTCAAAATGGGTCATAAAGACAACTTGCAACATCATAACCCCTTTGGCCCAGGAACTGCTAACAGATATACAGTGCAGCGCTGGTTCAAGAAGTTTTGCAAAGGAGATGAGAGACTTGAAGATGAGGAGTTCAGTGGCCAGCCATCAGAAGTTGACAACGACCAACAGAGAGCAATCATCAAAGCAGCTCCTCTTACAACTATGCAAAAAGTTGCCAAAGAACTCAGTGTTGATCATTCAGCATTTGAAGCAAATTGGAAAGGTGAAAAAGCAGAATGTCCTAAGCACTTCACAAAACCAAACTTGTACTGAAAAATGGCCGTGGTCACTGTTTGTTGGTCGGCTGTTGGTCTGATCCACAACAGCTTTCTGAATCCCAGCAAAACCACTACATCTGAGAAGTATGCTCAACAAATTGATGAGATGCACTGAAAACTGCAACACCTGCAGCCATCATTGGTCAATAGAAGTGGCCCAATTCTTCTCCACAAAAACACCTGACCACACATTACACAACCAATGGTTCAAAAGTTGAACAAATTGGGCTACAAAGTTTTGCCTCATCCACCATATTCACCTGACCTCTCACAAACCAATTACCACTTCTTCAAGCATCTTGATAACTTTTTGTAGACAGCATATTAAAAAGCAGAGACATTACTTTGCCAACAAAGGTCCATCTAGTCAAAGCAGTGGTTTTTCCAATAGTTAGGTATGGATGTGAGAGTTGGACTATAAAGAAAGCTGAGTGCCAAAGAATTGATGCTTTTGAACTGTGGTGTTGGAGAAGACTCTTGAGAGTCCCTTGGACTGCAAGGAGATCCTACCAGTCCATCCTAAAGGAAATCAGTCCTGAATATTCTTTGAAAGGACTGATGCTGAAGCTGAATCTCCAATGCTTTGGCCACTTGATGCAAAGAACTGACTCATTAGAAAAGACAGTGGTGCTGGGAAAGAGTGAAGGCCGGAGGAGAAGGGAACGACAGAGGATAAGATTGGATGGCATCACCGACTCGATGGCCATGAGTTTGAGCAAGCTCCAAGAGTTGGTAATGGACAGGGAAGCCTGGCGTGCTGCAAAGAGTCAGACACGACTGAGCAACTGAACTAAACTGATCTCACCTAATGTATTTTCCTCTTCACTTATGAAGAAAAATTTCCTGGCCAAAAGAAAATATGATGTGGATTTGGGTTTTACTGAGGAGTCTTTCCATTTCATTCTACTTGGTCTTGTTCATTTTCAGTATAACATTAAGCAATTAATTGATCAGAAATTGAAATAAAAGTGTCTGACTGGCTACCTATAGCTACCTTATGCCCTTTCCCTTCCTATTAAATCTACTAGGCAAAATTCTTTCGGTGGGAATTCTCAAGCCAATTTCCCTCCATTTTGAAAGAAAATATTTTGACCCATTCCAGAAAACAAAAATGAATCTTGCATGGAAAGCCTTAGGAGCAATTTGAGTGAAAGAATCCAAGGTCCTTCTTCACAAGATCAGAGACAGCAAATATTTGCACAAAGTGATTACTCTCAACTGCACTACTTACCAGCTCAATCTCTATCCCAACTGTGCCATTAAATACTTGCCCTCAATGGAAAGCAGTGCCATGACCTCAAGTACTACACTTGTCACCCCATAAGACATGTAGCTTCTATTTCCTCTCTTGCCATGTAAGAGGGCATTCCATCTGCTCCTGGGACATGGATGCCTTGCCTTGTTCTGATCATATGCCCTCTGTAGATATACTCTGTGACTGCCCCAGCATCAGCATTACCTGCAAATTTATTGGAAATGCGTAACCTCAGCTCAACTCAGATCTACTGAATCTGAATTTGTATTTTTATTTAACAAAATTATATTTTTATTTAACAGAATTACCTGGTGATTCCCATGCATCTTAAAAGCTGAGAGGAAATGTTCTAAAGCAGTGGTTTCCAAACTTTAGTGTGCACCAGAATCCTCTAGTGGGCAACAAAAATTGTGGGCTCCTTTCCCAGGGTTTCTGATTCAGTGGGTCTTTAATGGAGCTTGAGAATTTGCCTTAAAAAGATTCCAAGTGATGTTGGTTCTGTTGATCTGGGAACCCTACTTTGAGAAACACTTCCGTAGAGGTCTCCCACACCACCAATGACTAGACCTGTAGAGGAGGCTTCAGAATCGAAAATGATATGATCTGCCGCTGATTATAAACAACTCATAATATGATTGGCACTGCTTCCTTGTTTTTTGTGCTTTGCCACATTCTCCTGCCATCTGCTGGAAATCTGTTGGTCAGGTTTTCCTCTACCATCTCCCAGTTTGCATCAGCCCAGCCTGCCCTCCCTCACCTCCATGCTGTAACAGAGCAGGGTCTGCCGAGTTCTGTCTGACCTGATGCTGATGGGAGAGACTTCTTTCCTGACCTTCCTTGGGTCGCCTCCCAGTGAGTGAGCCCCAAGACAGTGCATTGCTGCCCTCCCATCCTGGCTCTGCCATTTGCCACTTTCCTCCATGTGGAGTCATTTTAAAATCCTGAGGAGAAAGTCAGCTCAGGCTCTGCAGCCATGTACCTCTAAACTTCATGCACCTCACTCCCCATTTTTCTCTTTAAAATAGCCAGTTGTACTATTTTCAAGAGATTTCTATCTCTGGCCTTGGGAAAGCTTTAACACAATTTTGGTAATTACAAGTTTGACAGAAAGGACCCACAGCTAAAGTTGGACATTACTGGGAATGCTGACTGGCATGGCTTTAGACTCTGGGATAGACTAGGGCTGGAGAGTCGGTGTGGTCTGTTACAGGCAAGGAGATTTGGAAAGTGTGCCTGTTTCCCTGAGGAAGAACCTAACACCCTCAAATCCATTGGAAAAGTGGTCTTGTCATGTGCATGCTTTCAGGCCAATTTTTCAAGCTACAGCTTAAATCCATCAAAAATGTTTAGCTAAAAAAAACGTTCAAAGTGTGGTTTATAGGAGTCCTACTTCAGCCTCATTCAGCAATGGACTAAGGCTGAGAGAGTCTAGAGAGCACTTCCAAATCTATTTTTTAGAGCAATTTCTTCTTCCAAGGCAAAGAAGGCTATTTTCTTTATATGAAAGCAATACCCCTTTACCCTTGCCCCCTAAAGCAGTTTCATGTAAAGCTCTCCCATTTGTCTGAATGCGAAAAACATCTTTCATACCATAGTACAAATGTGATTTCCTCACTGGTGAATATGACATTTCTGTGGGTTCACAAAAAACAAAACTCCTTTTCCTTTTGGCTGAAAACTGCTTATGAAAAGGAAAGGCGGTTTGGGGTTTTGGTGCTTTCTTTCCCAAGCAGGACACGAGTTGCAGTTGTTTCTGTTTTGTGTTGTTTTTTTCCCGGTGGTGAGAAACCACCTCTGTGTTACATACACACAGTCAATTTTCACCTGCAGTTGGTTTCACACTAGATTTCCCATCTGAATGATGAAACCATAGTTTACCTGGTGAACTGGTAACATGTTATTCTGGACCAAACTTTCCAGCACCTATAAAACTGTCATTCTCAGAGGCATTTTCCCCAAATCAGGAACCACATGGACCTTTTACAAAGAAACAAAGTGAAAAATCACTCAAATCTTCAGTCAAAATAAAAGCAAATCATGGCTTTTTGGGGCCCAATTGTCCCTGGTGGTTGGGTTTCATAGGCTTTTCTCCCCACTAGGATAGCACTTTGTCTCTGCCACCTCACCCAATGCTTAAGAAATCCACAGCTAAGAGGAAGGGCAGTGAGTCCTGTACTTATCAGGACAAATGGTCCTTTACAGATTATGGATTTAGCAGACATTTCATGTCTCTTCCACTGGATTTTTGTTTTCTGGGTTTTGGTAAATTCCTTTTCTTGTGGGCACCTTCATTCATTGAGATTCTGAAGGGGAGGAGGGACCCTAACATCAGTGAAATGTTCTCAACACTCCACTATTGAGAATAAGGCTGCTTCCTGGGTGTTGCCATCTTATGGTGAGGTAGGACCAGAAGTAGTGAAGTGGGGCAGGAAGTCAGTGGCCTGGACCTGTGGGCATGTCAGAATCTGGTGCACTTGTGACCTGATATCTCTCCAGAATCAGTTTTACCCTCCAAAATGAGGAAAGCACAGTGGAGTTGCTTCTAAGATGGCAAGAGAGTCAGGCTACAAATTCTGTACTTAGGTGAAACAGATGTACAGTCAAGTTTGCACTTGAAAATCTCCAGCTTGGAGCAGCTGTTTCTTGGAGCTTACATTCAGTTCAGTTCAGCCACTCAGTCGTGTCCAACTTTTTGCGACCCCATGAACCGCATCACGCCAGGCCTCCCTGTCCATCACCAACTCCCGGAGTCCACCTAAACCCATGTCCATTGAGTTGGTGATGCCATCCAACCATCTCATCCTCTGTCATCCCCTTCTCCTCCTGCCCTCAATCTTTCCCAACATCAGGGTCTTTTCAAATGAGTCAGCTCTTCGCATCAGGTGGCCAAAGTATTGGAGTTTCAGCTTCACCATCAGTCCTTCCATTGAACACCCAGGACTGTTCTCCTTTAGAATGGACTGGTTGGATCTCCTTGCAGTCCAAGGGACTCTCAAGAGTCTTCTCCAACACCACAGTTCAAATTCATCAGTTCTTCCGTGCTCATCTTTCTTCACAGTCCAACTCTCACATCCATACATGACCACTGGAAAAATGATAGCCTTGATTAGACGGACCTTTGTAGACAAAATAACGTCTGTGCTTTTGAATATGCTATTTGATTGGTCATAACTTTCCTTCCAAGGAGTAAGCGTCTTTTAATTTCATGGCTGCAATCACCAGTGCCCAAAAAACTCATTGCTCCAGAGATACAAGGCGATTTAGGAGCTGTCTATCAGGAACTTAAGATAAGAATCAAATATATATTTGTAATACCATAATATGACAGGAAATTTACAAAATAAATTACAATGAATCCATGCAATGGAATGCAAGTACTGACATTAAAAATTAATATTGCAGAAGGCCATTTATTGCCATGGGGAAAAGGTCACGATTACAGAATGAAAAGTATGCTGTCTAGCATACAGTTGGACCTCGACATCCATGGATGTGTTCCACATCTGCAGATTCAGCCAAACATGGATGTTATAGATCTGGGGGAAAATCCCAGAGAGTTCCAAAAAGCAAATTTTGAATTTGCCATGCACTAGCAACTATATACATAGCATTTACAACTATTCATGCAGCAGTTACAATGTATTAGCCATTATAAGTAATCCAGAGATGACTTAAAGTACAGTGGAGAATGTGTGTAGGTTATACACTAATCTATGCCATTTTATATAAAGGACCTGGAACCAATCCCCAAAGGATGCAAAGGGATAAATTTTTCAAAAGTAGTTATGGTGTGTGTGTGCATGCCAAAAAAAAAAAAAAGTCTAGATAGGTTACCCCCCCCCCGGAGAAGGCAATGGCACCCCACTCCAGTACTCTTGCCTGGAAATTCCCATGGATGGAGGAGCCTGGTAGGCTGCAGTCCATGGGGTCGCTGAGTGTTGGACACGACTGAAGCGATGCAGCAGCAGCAGCAGCAGGTTACCCCCAGAAAACTATTTTTGTTTGTTTGTTTGTCCTTCTCTGTATTTCTCAAATTTCCTACATAGAGGGTATGTTAGCTTTGACATTGAGGGAGAAGCATTATTAAACAGTAAAACCAATAATTTTAGTTGCATAAATCTTTAGGTACATTTGTGCAAGTGAAAGAAGAGGATAAAAACATTTTGCCCACCATCCAATTTTATAAAGATTAACCTGCTGTGGTTTCTGACCAACAATGCACTCAGTGCTTTGGACAGAAGAGATTAGGGGACAACAGAATGCTCTGTGCTTTGAATAACAGGCCCCTTAGAGAATTAGACGTACCTCTTGAGTCTGGCCTCCCCCACATTGAAGGAGTCTTTCCCTTCAAACTTCTTTACACAGGTTAGATTTTCCTCTTGCAAAAGAACATATTAAAGTTTCCATACTACTAATATACTTATTTTCATTTTACATCTTTGTTCTTTGGTAAGGTAAACTCTGCATGTAAAAAATGAAAGACTAAAACATTTGAAAATTCTGTAAGAATGTAAAATTATGTACTATTTGTGCTTGTGGGTGTGTGTAGAATTGGAGAGTGGTGGTTGCAAGGAAGCTGACTTATTGGACAAGTGACTGTTTGTCCTCACTGCTAATGGGTCACCCGCTGCTTAGTTTAGTATTAGTGTCAGTTGCTCAGTTGTGTCCAATTCTTTGCAACCCCATGAACTGTAGCCCGCCTCTCTCCGTGGGATTTTCCAGTCAAGAATACTGGAGTAGGTTGCCATTTCCTTCTCCAGGGGATCTTCCTGATCCAGGTATCAAACCTGGGTCTCTTGCATTGCAGGCAGATTCTTTACTGTTTGGGCCACCAGGGAAGCCTCTATTTAATGGTAATCTAAGTATAAAAGTCATGATTATATATATATATATATGAATTGAGGAAGTACAAAACCCCATAAGCATCTAGTTTGAATTTTTAATAGCTCTTAAAAAAAACTTGTAATATTTGTTATTTGAACTTAAAAAAATAGTTTTAGCAAAATAAGGTGGGCTTTTTTCATTTTTTTCAATTCAAGGATAATTGCTTCACAGAATTTTGTTGTTTTCTGTCAAACCTCAACATGAATCAGCCATAGGTGTACATATATCCTCTCTCTTTTGAACTTCCCTCCCATGTCCCTCCCCTTCCCACCCCTCTAGGCTGATACAGAGCCCCTGTTTGAGTTTCCTGAGCCATATAGCAAATTCTCGATGGCTATCTATTTTACATACGGTAATGTAAGTTTCCATGTTACACTTTTCATACATCTCACTCTCTCCTCCCCTCTCCCCATGTCCATAAGTCTATTCTCTATGTCTGTTTCTCCACTATTGCCCTGTAAATAAATTATTCAGTACCATTTTTCTAGAGTCTGTATATGTGCATTAGAATACGGTATTTATCTTTCTCTTTCTGACTTACTTCACTCTTTATAATACGTTTTAGATCCATGTACCTCATAAGAACTGACTCAAATGTGTGCCTTTTTATGGCTGAGTAACAAAGCTATGGTTTTTCCAGTGGTCATATATGGATGTGAAAGTTGGGCTGTGAAGAAAGCTGAGCGCTGAAGAATTGATGCTTTTCAACTGTGGTGTTGAAGAAGACTCTTGAGAGTCCCTTGGACTGCAAGGAGATCCAACCAGTCCATCCTAAAGGATCAGTCCTGGGTGTTCATTGGAAGGACTAATGCTGAGGCTGAAACTCCAATACTTTGGCCACCTCATGCGAAGAGATGACTCATTGGAAAAGATCCTGATGCTGGGAGGGATTGGGGGCAGGAGGAGAAGGGGGCAACAGGGGATGAGATGATTGGATGGCATCACCGACTCAATGGACATGAGTTTGGGTAAACTCCGGGAGTTGGTGATGGACAGGGAGGACTTGCGTGCTGCGATTCATGGGGTCACAAAGAGTCGGACACGACTGAGCGACTGACCTGAACTGAACTGCATATTCCATTGTGTATATGTACCACAACTTCTTTATCTATTCATCTGTTGATTGACATCTAGGTTGCTTCCATGTTCTAGCTATTGGAAATAGTGCTACAATGAACAATGGAATACATGTTTCTTTTTCAATTTTGGTTTCCTCAAGGTATATGTCTAGGAGTGGGACTGCTGGGTCATATGATGGTTTTATTCCTAGTTTTTTAAGGAATCTCCATATAGGTGGGTTTTTATATTCAATGAAACCTAGAATGCCCACTTTCACTGCTACTATTCAACATAGTTCTGGAAGTTTTGCCCACAGCAATCAGAGCAGAAAATAAATAAAAGGAATCCAAATTGGAAAAGAAGAAGTAAAACTCTCAATGTTTGCAGATGACATGACCCTCTACATAGAAAACCCTAGAGACTCCACCAGAAAATTACTAGAGCTAATCAATGAATATAGTAAAGTTGCAGGATATAAAATCAACACACAGAAATCGCTTTTTTTGTTTTTTGTTTTTAGAAATCATCATGATCCTTTCTCCAAGGAAAAAAATCTGTAGTATGGCCTTCTAAATGTTTGTTTATTTGCTTGCTTTTTATTTTTAATTGGAAAATAATTGCTTCACAATGTTGTGTTGATTTCTGCTGTACAACATGAATCAGCTATAAGTATACAATATATCCCTCCCTCTTGAGACTCAAATCCCACTCCTGCCCTAAATGTTTCTTAGATGAAGTTGAATTCCAGAATTTTCATATTAAATTTCATGTTTTGATCTGTCCAGATTCCTTAGCTGGTAAAAAGAAACACTTCACTTCTGGCAATTTTGTCTCTCAAGATTTTGCAGTGTTCACTGATGAATGATTTCAAGTGCATTTTATCTTTAAAAGAAACATTTTGAAGATGAATCTTTTAAATATATATTAAATCTCTTTTTGCCTCAACCAAAAGCTTGTATATTTCCAAGGAATAGCAATTTCAATCTGATGGAATATTGTGGAAATTTTTCTCAAAGCTTATTACAGTTATTTTCATCCATTCTTGCCATTTAAAGTCTCATTAAATTCAAAGGTAGCTACGAACTCCCATTTATTAGAGTACCATGATGGATCCTAGGGTTGGTGCTGAGAAGCAACCAGCAGAACCAAGGCAGTGGAACTTCATAATTCCACCCCGCTCCCTACTGCACAAAGTTGTACCTTTCTAGGTAAAACATGCCTAGTCTCTCACTGTCCAGGTTGATTCCACATGGACTTAGAAAAGACAGTGCTCATGTGTAAATGTGACATAAAATATGAAAGCAATTAAACACTATATCTTGGTTTTAAATTCTTGTGCTGAAACAAAAGCAGCACCCCATCTCACTAGTGAACTTACCTGTTTTTTTTTTCCTTCCCTAAAATGCAAAATAAAAACTGCTGAAGAGAGGAAGTTAGGAAGTAGAACTAGTAGGTAACTGTCTTTGTAGTATGAGTTAAGAGAATCTCTAAATTTTCCCAAGCCAGAATATCTTCTGAACTAGAGGAGCTTCATCTAGGTTAGATGCTGCCAGAATCCAGGTATCTACTAGCCCCTTATTTGGGAAGATGGGTACAGGGAGTGAGAGAAGACAACACATTCTAGGAGAACAGTAGTTTTTCTTGTCTTTTGAAATAGTTTATACACACACACACACACACACACACACACACATAGCATTATAAAATAACAAATGCCAATTACATATTTAAACATAAATAAATATTGAGAATATATAAAAAATTATGAAAAATCTCACTACTTTAACAGAAGTAAAATGAATATCTTGAGATGTCTTTCACATTATTCTGTAGCCATCTGTCCATCTATCCATCTGATTTCACTTGCTTCACTAACATCAGATATGAACACAGTTGTATGTCTTTTATCTTTTAAATTATTCTTATATATGAAAAAATATTGAATAAACCAAGAGCACTGTCATTCCCTCAGTCTGAGAACTTAGTCCTTCCCTGCAGCCCTATCCATTCACAAATAAATGGGTTTAGCTCCCGGTACACAGAGTCACAGCTGGACACTGTCACTCCTTCCCCTAGTCCAGGGGACTTATGAGAAGCCACCGCTACTGCCACACCCTCGATAGAATAGATCCCTACACAGCCAGCTGCAATAATGATCAGCTCGTCTCCACGGTTTCAATTCTTCTAGGTTTTACTCACAAGTCCAGCTTTTTACACTGTTTCAGGATGACTGGACCTGGCATCTTCTGAGTCATATTCAGTTTTCATTCAAGAACCCTTGGGGTCTGATGTGAGCTTCATCTGTTTAGAGATTGCTGAATATTCAGCTATACACATGCAACAATTTAATTAGACTTTCTCCTCATATTGAATATTTCAGGCTTTTTTCTGATTTTCTGAATATTATTTTTTTAAAAAAACATACTAAACATCTTTGTTCATATGTTTTTGAACACATCTCTGATTACTTTCTAAAGATAGAATTGAAACTGACCAGGACCCAGTGGAGCCTTCCCATGTACAAAAGCCTTTTTTTGTACCTGATTTTTGTTTGTAGGAAAAAGTCTTCAGCCTTCTTGACTTTCCTTGTGTTCCAAATGGCAGATTCAAACAGTTAACCAGTTATTGAAGGAAGGGAATGCAGAAACAAAGGAAAGCAGTCAAGCTATAGTGCAGCAATGGGGCAGGGTCCTGCTTCCTTCTTAGGGGGTGTGCACAGCAATCTGATGCATATCTCTGGGTTCTACAAGAGGTGAGGCCCCCACTAGGTGCAGGATGGTAACTCTGGGCTGAGCAAAAGCATATGGATGTCAGAAGGTAGATGAATGTGATTCCTGGAGCACCAACCTGTTCAGTTCAGTTCAGTCACTCAGTGGTGTCCGACTCTTTGAAACCCCATGAATTGCAGCACTCCAGCCCTCCCTGTCCATCACCAACTCCCGAGGTTCACCCAAACTCATGTCCATCGAGTTGGTGATGCCATCCAGCCATCTCATCCTCTGTTGTTCCCTTCTCCTGCCCCCAATCCCTCCCAGCATCAGAGTCTTTTCCAATGAGTCAACTCTTCACATGAGGTGGCCAAAGTATTGGAGTTTCAGCTTCAGCATCAGTCCTTCCAATGAACACCCAGCACTGATCTCCTTTAGGATGGACTGGTTGGATCTCCTTGCAGTCTAAGGGACTCTCAAGAGTCTTCTCCAACACCACAGTTCAAAAGCATCGATTCTTCAGTGCTCAGCTTTCTTCACAGCCCAACTTTCCCATCCATACATGACCACTGGAAAAAACATAACCTTGACTAGACGGACCTTTGTTGGCAAAGTAATGTCTCTGCTTTTCAATATGCTATCTAGGTTGGTCATAACTTCCTTCCAAGGAGTAAGTGTCTTTTAATTTCATGGCTGCAGTCACCATCTGCAGTGATTTTGGAGCCCAAAAAATAAAGTCTGTTACTATTTCCACTGTTTCGCCATCTATTTCCCATGAAGTGATGGGACCGGATGCCATGATCTTAGTTTTCTGAATGTTGAGCTTTAAGCCAACTTTTTCACTCTCCTCTTCCACTTTCATCAAGAGGCTTTTTAGTTCCTCTTCACTTTCTGCCCTAAGGGTGGTGTCATCTGCATATCTGAGGTTATTGATATTTCTCCTGGCAATCTTGATTTCAGCTTCTGCTTCTTCCAGCCCAGTGTTTCTCATGATGTACTCTGCATATAAATTAAATAAGCAGGGTGACAATATACAGCCTTGACGTACTCCTTTTCCTATTTGGAACCAGTCTGTTGTTCCATGTCCAGTTCTAACTGTTGCCTCCTGACCTGCATACAGGTTTCTCAAGAGGCAGGCTAGGTGGTCTGGTATCCCCATCTCTTTCAGAATTTTCCACAGTTTATTGTGATCCACACAGTCAGAGGCTTGGCATAGTCAATAAAGCAGAAATAGATGTTTTTCTGGAACTCTCTTCCTTTTTCCATGATCCAGCAGATGTACCACTAACCAATCAGAAGAAAGACACAAACTCTACAGGCCTCCCCCAAAATCTGCCATTAAAACTCTTTCCTGAAACCCACTGGCTAGCACAAGCCACTTCCTCTCCTTGCTTGGCCCTGCAGTAAAGCTTTCTCTTCTCCAGACTCCAACGTTTTGGTTTGTTTGGCTTCACTATGCATCAGACACATGAACTTGGGTTCAACAAAAGCATTCCTATGTCTTTATGCATGAACTTTTTAATGTTGTTTTATAAATATTGTAAAATTGCGTAGTAGAATCTTCCAATCAAAACCACAGTAAGAAGTCACCTCACACTTGTTTTAATGACTATCTTTAAAGCGATAAGAGATAACCATTTTTGGAGAGATGTGGAGAAAAGGGAACTTTTGTGGACAGTATTGTAAATTGATGCAGCAACCATGGAAAACAGATTGTAGGTGTCTCAAAATATTAAAAATAGAACTGCCATATGACCCAGCAACTCAACTTCAGGGTATTTATCTGAAGGAAACAAAATTAGTATCTCAAAAAGATATCTCCTCCCCGTGTTTACTGCAGCATTATTTACAAGACATGGAAACAACCTTAGTGTCCATCATGGGATGAATATATATATATACACACATACATTTTTCTTTGTATATATATATTATTCAGCCATAAACATAAGGAAATCTTGCTATTTGTATTCACAACAACATGAACAGAACTTGAGGGCCCTGTGCTAATGAAATAAGTCAGTTAGAGAAAAACAAATATTGTATACTAGCATTTATATGTGAAGCCTTAAAAACAAACAAACAAACTCGTAGAAAACAGATTGATGCCTACAAGAGGCACAGGGTGCGGGGTGGACAAAATGCATGAAAGTGGTCAAAAGACACAAATTTCCGGTTATAGGATAATAAATCCTGACGATATAATGTACAGCAAGGTGACTGTATTTAACAACACTGAACTGTGTATTTAAAAGTTTTTATGAGAGTAAATCTTAAAAGTTATCATCATAAAAAAATCTATAATTATATGTGATGATGGATATTAACTAAACTCATTTATGAATCGTTTCAGAATACATGCAATATCATCATTATGTTATACACCTAAAACCAATACAATGCTATATATTAATTATATCTCAATTAAAAGTAAGTTAAGATAAAATACAAGTGTAACAACAAAAGGAAATAGTTAACAACAAAAGGAAATTGGAACATAAAGTAGAATGAATGAATGAATGAATGAAAAATCACACAAGTGGAAGCACAAAAATCAAATGCAAAAGCAGTGATGCCTACTTCTCCACATGCAAGGCTGATGTGACCAAATGAATTGAAGAAAGAAATGCCATCACAGTTATATTTACATGGTTTTACATTATGTGTAGGTATTCATCTAATAACTGATATTATTTTTAAAGTAATTTAATATAATAGAAATTTGATTAAAGTAATATCAAAAAAAGTACTCCTGGCAGCAGTGTATAAGACCTCTTAATAGGGTTCAGTGTTATCATAAAAAAAAAGAAACCTTGCTGATCGGATATATGAAAATTGCTGGCTTATTATTCCAATTCTCATTCTTAAATTGTGAACATAAAAAGTACATTTGTCAGCTCTTGCATGCCCTTTCTCTGACTACTGTGTTTCAGAGAGAAGGCAAAGTTTTCTGTGTCCTATAGAATCAGGGATCATCTGCTTTACTTGGGCACCCCAGTCAGCACTCAGAAAAGACGAGGATACTAGGTGTTTCGGGGAAGCAGTGAGCCGACTTCACATCTCCATCAACTGACTGAGCTATTATTTTGCTTTGGATTGCAAAAAAGAAGGTATTTTTGAAATTCTTCCCTAAGAATCCTGGTTTTTCCATCATTTTTTCATTTTTTAATCCCCTATTTTATTTCCTTAATATTTTGCCTTCTGATAGAAATAAATGGCTAAGAGTTAGTACCAGCACAAGATAATAAAGCTAGCAATTCGCACAAGGAATTAGAAAATTTAGCCTTTTAAATTAATCATAGCTCATGCTGCTTCACCAAATGCTATGACATGAAAAACTGGTACCTCACCTGATACCATCAAAATAGGTACAATCAACCTATGACTATTTTGATCCTGGCCTTTTCGTAAATGCTCTTGTAAAACTGTTCTGAGACAAATTCTTCTGGGGACTTACTCTGGTGTGATTCGTAGACCATTTTCGTGGTGTTTTTATTAGAAAAATGACAGAGGCCAGTTAAGAGGATTTTAGAAACAATTAAGATCTTGTTTTGTAATTACAGAACATTCCCAAACTCTGGGACATTTTCCTAGACATTGCTATGTCCAAACGAAAAGTCAATATTCCAGAAGAAAATGTGTTCCACCTTTAGAAGAGTGTTTTAAATCTTAAGCCTAAGTTTTATTTTATTGTTTTGCTTTTTTGAGGCTTAAACTTTTCAGGCATGTAAAATGAAGAAAGAGTCTTCAGAACCCTGAGAAACTCACACACTCAAAGATGGTCACTTTTTTATTGGGAAGATTCATTACTTGGATTTTCCATTTTTAGTTCAACTAGACCTTCCATTTCTAAGCT
The DNA here is from genome assembly GCF_032405125.1 of Capricornis sumatraensis. Lineage (NCBI taxonomy): Eukaryota > Metazoa > Chordata > Mammalia > Artiodactyla > Bovidae > Capricornis > Capricornis sumatraensis. The sequence continues at coordinate 10,878,643 of NC_091085.1, forward strand.
TCAAACTCCATTCTTTTGTTGTTGTTGTTGTTGTTTATTGACAATGTCTATTCTGCCACAAACATTGTCCATGACCCAATTCCAAGCAACCCCCTTAAAAAAGGCACTTAATTAAGCCAACAAACAAACTAGCAGGACAAAAAATTATAGGGGACCTTTCTAAGAAACACAGGGTCCCAGCATTATAAACAACATGGAAATAGATCATAGAATTCTGTCAAGTATCCCAAATCTAATTTATGTGGTCAATAATATAATTCTTTCCATCTCTGTGAGAAACTTATCCACCACACTCTTGTGAATATACAGTTTGAGTACAATTTCTCCTCTAACCACGCCCCCATTAAAATGTAACACATGTCTATAGCAAGCATTAAATCAAAAAACAAAGTACAGGAAATTGTTTTCATGTGTTGCCTGTGCTTTAAAAGGATGGAATAGAGGAAACTTTGCAATTAATGCTATTGTAATGCCTTATGGCTCAGTATGAATTGAGAAGAAATGATGCAATCTCAAGAAATGATGCAATCTCAATCATTCCTGCTCTCAGGTGAGCCATGAGGTTTGCATTTGGTGAGTGGTACCTAAATAGACTTTCTTACATGAACTAAAAGTCAAGAATATTTATGTGTGCATTTTTCCTGTGAATGTTATTATAACCAGACACAAAATCTAAAGTGCTACTACAAGTTATAGCTGCCTGTACCAATTTCTCAATAAAAGCATGAAGCTCCTAAAAGAGCAACAGTATTCTAGAAGGTGCTAAGTGTGCTCCAAGAAGAAAGAAGGAAAGGCACAATTGCTTGTAAAACCAGTGTTGAGTGTCAGCCTCTGACTCTCAAGCGCCCTGTGTCAGACTCTCTGCAATGGACGAGAGCGAGGGCCGCTCCCCACTCCTGCCGAGCCAGGAGGCACAGCCTGGTGCTGACGACATCATGGTCAAGACAATGTCTCCTGCCACTGGGACAACTTAGGACACTGAACAGTATCTCTGTCAGATGAGCGTCCAGTTGACCTAAATAGAAGCCAGAGGCATTGAGTCTCGACTAGCTTTTAGAGAAGGGGCATATATGCATCGCTAGTTTGGGTTTGTTTGTTTGTTTTTTTTCTCTAATGCTCATTTGTGATAAAAGCAAAATTCCCACTTACTTAGATAATCTACGAATTGAAAAAACTATTGATTTTTTTGTTCCCTTCGTGTACGCAATCCAATTAGATGTGCTGCTCATGAGATAAATATATATGACACAGAGGCTCGTTTACTTACAAACCGGCTAGTTTCTGGAAAGTTTTGTCAAATTTGGCTGTTGGTAGCACCAAAGTGATTTTCATAGAAGGGACAGTTGTTCCCATTTGGTGGCAATGGACAGACATGGTTTTTCTGCTCTGGCTCCTATCTTCTGTAAACACGAAAATGTGTAAGTTGAAAGCTTATAAGAGGTAAGTTCCCTAGGGCTGGCTGCTGTTACAAATTACCACAAACTGGGTGCCTTAAAACAACAGAAATTTATTCTCTCACCCTCCTGGAGGCTACAAGTCTCTGAAATTCAGGTGTTGGCAGGGTTGATTGTTTCTGGAGACTCTGAAAGCCGATCTGTTCCAAGCCTCTCTCCTCAGTCCTGCTGGTTGCTGGCATCCTTTGGTGTTCTTCGGCTTGTAAATGTGTCCCTTCAGTCTCTGCCTCCATCTTCCCATGGTGTCCTCCCTGTGTATCTGTGTCACTCTGTCCAAATATCTGCTTGCTAGAACATTAGTCACTGGACTAGGCCAGCCTAATCCAGTACGACCTCTTTGTAACCTGATTACATCTGCAAAGACCCTATTTCCACATAACATCACACTCATAGGCAAAAGGGGTTAAGACTTCATTGCATCTTTCTTGGGGACACAATTCAATCCACAATACCCATCATCTCCCAAATATAGTGTTTACATTCAACTAAAACTGGTAAAGTTGTCTTCGTGTAAATGAATGAACAAATGCTGCAAACTTATTGCTTATGTCTTATGATCTACTGGTAGCTTAACATACGAATCGACTTAATTTGAGAAACATGCATATTCTACTGTTGACATAATAGTGAAGCTTTGTGTACATATGCACTTTAAAATTTGTTTATTGAAGTATAATTGATTTACAATGCTGTGTTAGCTTTAGGTGTATAGCAAAGGAATTCAGTTTTATATATACGTTTTATTCTCTTTCAGATTCTTTTCCATTATCACTTATTTCAAGATATTGAGTAGAGGTTCCTATATTATACAGTAAGTCCTTGTTTTTTATCAATTTTATATACAGCCATATACATCCATTAATCCCAAACTCTTAATTTATCCCTCACTCCTATATACATATATATTATTTGTGAAGATAAATATGAACACACTCATTCAACCCACAGAAGCACAGACAGACACACAACCTTTTTATACTACACCCTGCATGAGAATTGATGATGCTTTACCGTGGTGCTTGTCTTGCTACACACATATTCACATCTACATGCTAGGCATATCTAAGAAGGCTCAGTTACCTTTGAACACATTCCACAAGTCAGTATCTGGCACTGATAAAGGACATTTTTCCATTAATCAGATTCATAGTACAAGCTTATTAAAAAGTGGTAGAAAGGGTCATCAAACCGCGTATTTCAACTTATACTCCTTTTTGTTTCTTTAATCAGATGTTCATGGAAGTCATGGCTAACTATTCACCAAGCCTGTTTCTTCTTCATCTTGCGTGCATACCTAGATGATATTTTTTAGCCAGGTAAATGTGACTGTAGACCTGACTTCTACTCCATGGATGTATGCAAAAGGAATGTGTGCCATCCCAGGCATGGCTCATAAAAGCCTCCTGCACATAGTCTCCCTTCCTTTGGCTTGAGTCAGACAGGCAAAGCAAACTTGGAAGCTCCATGTTGCAGGGGAAAGAACCACAAGATGAAAGAAGCCTGCATTTCTGAGTCACTTCTTGGTGATCATGAGTTTTCATTTTGCATGAAGCCCACACAGCTGACAACTTCCACTGAATTGCTGAATTCTGCACATGTTAATAGTTTCCTTCCTATGTGCCGCTGCCATGTGTATTTCTCTTATTTAAAGTCTTAGTCTTATCTCCCTGAGTAAATGGTAAACATATTGAGGACTTTTGCTTTGTCTCTTACAAGTCCTGGTTTAGAGTCCAGCACTACTGAAATGCTCAGTATGTTTATTGATCTGTGGGTGAGCTGATTCCTAACAAAACCAAAGGCAAATTTTATCAGATAAATAAGTTTGGGTGCGAAAAAAAAAAAAGTGAAAATGTTAGTTGCTCCGTCATGTCCGACTCTTTGCGACCCCATGGACTGTAGTCTGCTAGGCACCTCGACACAGAGATCGAACCCAGGTCTCCTGCATTGCAGTCAGTTTCTTTACCGCCTGAGCTACCAAGGAAGACCCAAAATGTTAGTCACTTGGTCGTGTCTGACTGATTGTGACCCCATGGACTGTAGCTCTCCAGGCATGGAATTCTCCAGGAAAAAATACTTAATAACTTTTCAAACTGGTTTCAAGGCCATAAATGAATACAAAGTGCATATACATACGTACATATATATATATATTTAAAGTATAAACATTAAGAACCATAAATGGTGTGAAAAATCTATTTAAATGTGTTGCTCTCTTTATCCAAGAAGATGAAAGAGGTTTTATTGAATTTCTTTCATAGAATTTTGAGAGAAGGCAGGCCATTTTCAGATACAAATTTATTTTGAGCTGAAACTTTCAATGCGTTTGCTGCCATACCTCTGCTAATTTATCAAATTACAGTTAAAATTAAAGGTGAAAAAAAAACTCACCCTATTTCTCAGCTTTAATCACAGTAAATAGGCTCACAAAGTAAACTCAAGCCATCTGTAATTACTTCCTATTCCTGTGTAAATTCTGTTTTCCAACTGGGTATTATTCTAATGAAAATATAACTGAAGTCCACGTCAGATTAGCTTCAGTTAGTTTAAAGGGCCTCTGTGAGGATGGAAAAGCTGTCTTGTAACACTAGGAGATGAATGGAAAAACAAGAACTAATAGTTGGTGAGAATTTGTCCCTTTAATGGCTAGTGTCTTTTTCAGAACAGCTTTTCTTCATTTTCTAGTAACATGATTTACCCCTCTGGGTTGATGAGAAGTTAGAAAGCCTGGACTTGATCAACTGTAGTGTCCTTCTGTCCTCAGACTCCGTGGAAGCCAAGACGCCAAGTGGTGATCGAGGGAGCCAAACACATTTCTTCTGAAATTGTTTCACCTGAGGCTGATGGGACAGAACTTCTTTACTTTTCTGGTGGCAGAGTTGTTGGGCTGACTTGAAGGATGACTTTTCCCTTCACATGGAGACAGAGGATGAGGCCAATGTAGATTAAAAAAAAAAAAAAAAAAAGGCAGAGGTGACAAACAGAAATAGAGAAAAATATAGTCTTAACAGCACTGATGGAATGCCTTGATAGGATTCAGAGATGATATTAAGTAATTCCTGAGGCCAATATTATTATTTGTCCTGAGGCTGATTTTGTAAGCCTATGAACTCCCGTTACTGAGTGAAAGCTAGCTTGTGTTGTACTTTTATCACTTGAGACTAAAAATGGTTTCTGTATTAGTGGTCCTCAGAGCTGAAGTTTTCTTTTCACTCTGGCATGGCATACTGATTTCTGCTAGTTTAGTTTCCTTCTGCCCTTAGTAATCTCACTTTTTGCCATTGCTCTGACTATTTTTCCAAACTGTTTTCCAACAAAATCTTAAAGGGTGTACCTTGCACTATATATTCATGACGAATGTTCTGGAAGGTTAAGAATAATATATCTTTGTATTACAGAAATCTTAGAAATGTTTGTGTATACTCTTCATAAAATTCTGGATTTTCTACCTTATGGCACCCCACTTCACAAGCCACTCCATTTAACAAGCTAGAAAATGGCTTGCAAAGTAGACTCACTGGAATTATATCACTCCAGGAGACATCTTTATTGTTTTAGTAAAAGAATGTTTGGCTGGAACATAAAACAACTTTTAGTGTTCTTTCTAGCATCCTGTAAGGATTGAGATTCTGGGAAAATAATACAATAAAAATAACAAAAATCACATTTTCCAGGATTCATAAGTATTAATAGTTGAGAGCCAATCATATGGTAAGAGAGTACTCACTGAATTTAGAATTAGAAGACATCTGAGACATATTTGACAATAAGTGAAAGGCACATAACCCTAAGGATCTCAAACAAATTTAATAACCATTAGATTGCAACTAAAATTGATCATATGAATGGCTAAGTCAGTCACAGAGAAGTTTGCCCTGGAAATACAACCACTTATTGTCTCTTATTTAATTTTTTAATATAAATCTATTTATTTTAGTTGGAAGCTAATTACTTTACAATATTGTATTTAATCTTTTAATCCAGCATCTTCCCAGTCTCTGTGCCACTCAAACTCTTAATATACTGCAGGGAAATATTTATTGTTATAAACATATATGTATGTTATAAATATATATAAATGTTATAAATATTTATATTGTTATAAATATTCATTTCCAAATGCTTATGACAAAGAATTTGAGAAGAACCAATAGCATAACACGAAAATATTTACTAATCAACTCTCCGTTAACGTTCAGTTCAGTTCAGTTCAGTTGTTCAGTCATGTCCAGTTCTTTGTGACCCCATAAACCGCCGCACACCAGGCCTCCCTGTCCATCACCAACTCCCAGAGTCCACTCAAGCTCAAATCCATTGAGTCGGTGATGCCATCCAACCATCTCATCCTCTGTTGTCCTTTTCTCCTCCTGCCCTCAATCTTTCCCAGCATCAAGAGTTTTTCAAAGGAGTCAGTTCTTCACATCAGGTGGCCAACATATTGGAGTTTCAGCTTCAGCATCAGTCCTTCCAATGAACATTCAGGACTGATTTCCTTTAGAATGAACTGGTTGGATCCCTTGCTGTCCAAGGGACTCTCAAGAGTCTTCTCCAACACCTCAGTTCAAAAGCATCAATTCTGCGATGCTCAGCTTTCTTTATAGTCCAACTCTCATGTCCATACAAGACAACTGTATTAGTCCCCACCAAAACATGCCAGTCAGCTTCACACTGGCATTATCTTCTTTGTCTGGTCCTGATGATTTCCAGTTGCAACATGAAACTGCAAATCTTGCCAAAAAATTTTACAAAGGTGAGGAAAGGTTTTTTAGAGAGTTGTTGAATTCCATTGAAAGCTGTTAAAAAGGAGAGTCTAGCAGATTTAAATGGATTAGCAATCAAACAAGACAAAAATTAATATATATAGGAATGCAAAATAAAATGATTTGAATATTAAAATGAAGTGACATTGATGAAACTCTTTTCTGTTTTTTTTAAAAATAAATTATCTATGTACTATTATCCTTCTGCTATAATGTCACTGTCACCAAAATCCTATTTTTATCCATTCTTTGCATTTCCTAAGAATTTCAATATAGATAAACTTAAGTGATAATCTAAATTTTGCTTAATAAATAAAAATTATTTTCATGTTTTTAGTTTTATTTTTTTAAGAATAGTCCTCAAACAAACTTCACTTGTCTAATTCACTTAGAAAAGCTGATCTGCATTTTAAATGCATTAATTCTGAGTGGCCCTTTCTTGATTCCAATTTTCTTTTGGTAATAAGAACCCTTGTGTCTCTCTGACAACACTTATCACATTGTTGATGCTTATGTTTTCCATACCAAACTATGAACTCTTTAAAGTCTGGTAACTTCTTTAATTCATGCTTGATTTCTCTAATGCTTAACTGAGTACCCACTCATAGTGCTGGTGGAATAAATGAATGGATGAGCAGATGATTCTAACATGTATCAGCATCTATCTTGTCAATGGCCCTGGCATTTCCATTTAAGATTGATGTCCTGGCTCCTGGAGGTCTTATAGTCTATTTCTAGAGGCAGAGACCTGCACAAAATAATCTCTTGAATCCCTTAAAATTTATCAATCTCTAAACTATTTTGGATTTGGACTCCTTTGAAAATATAATCTTGAAGTGGACTTAAAACATAGATAATCATAATTCACATGAAAAATGTTTCCAAGATATCCAAAGGATATCTCACAAAACTATTTCTTGTCACTAAGAAGGGCCAACTTTTAGATGAGAAATCTTACATGCACATCTTCCAAGAGTTATGATACCTGCTTGAGAATGGTCTCATGTAGATTCCAGGAGCCAGTGGCACGATAAACTTCTGCCCAAAAGGTCTTGAGACAGCCCAGAAAGTGGCTCAGAAGCTGGCTGGACTTGGAATGAGGTTGGCCCCAGAAGGGTTTGCACACTCACCCTACAGTTACTGACATGCTTCTTTGATTCACTTAATGGAAAGTAACCCTAAAGGAGGCCCTCTCTGGCTGGCCTGAAACTATATGGCTCAGACTAAACATATTAAATACATTGCAGCAAATTGGTCTTTGGCCCCTGGTAGCTGCAGGGCTACAGGGAGGACAAAAATCTTTGCTGCTGTCAGGACATTGAAAATCTGCCACTAGAGATACAGATGGAGGTAGGGATGGACTTTACAAAGATTCAAAAATAGGAATCATTATTCAATTAAAATAGATTGATTTAATGGCTTAAAGGATGATATAATGTGCCCAGGAGGGACCCACAAAAGCTTTTGTGAGCTAGAACAAAAACTCTGAAAAAGCATCCTGGGAGTTTCATGCCGTGTTATATGGCCCTGCATTTGGAAGCAACTGAATGCCACACACAGGTCAATATTAGTATGAATACTTTACATCATTTCTTTACCCTAAAGAGAGACTAATGAGGGCTGACTTAATACAACTTAACTTACTGATCACCTACTATGTCCCAGGTGTTTTTCTCATCACTGCTATATCAACATGTCTTAAAAGCACTCTAACATCTGAAACAGGTTTCTTAAAAAGGAAGAAGTCTACAGTATTTGGATAACTCTGGTTCAGTTGACTCCTAAACTAGCTGTCCATCCAATTTAGATGTTTCTTTGGATGAGGAGGCAGTGACCAGAAAAACTATAATAGGTCCCGGAGGAGTTGGAAAAAGTGAAGTATATTTAGAGTTGTGCAACCATCACTGTTGCAGAAAGGGCAGAGGAAACAGAGATCAAATTGCCAACATCCACTGGATCATTGAAAAAACAAGAGAGTTCCAGAAAAACATCTACTTCTGCTTTATTAACTATGCCAAAGCCATTTACTGTGTGAATTGCCGGAGTCCAGCCCCGGTGGATCCAGGGTGATTCGAAGGTGGGGACGGAGTTGGCGTCCTTGGAAAAATACATATTTAATTACAGATATAGAGAGAGATTAGAAACGGATAGTGTAGTAGGAAGATTAGTGGAGAAAAAGAGGCTGAATAACTTGGATTACGTGGAATAGCATCCATGCTCCAGATGGGAATTCAGCCAGAAAAACAGGGAGCAAGAAAGAAATGACATGGGGGAATCAGTCTTTCCAGAAACTGATCCGATTTCTTTATTTTTGGGTTTGCTTTTATACCTTTTGTTACACATAGGGATGAATACAGAGTCATGTGGGGTTCAGCAGTCCTGACCTTTATCAAAATCAGGTGCTTCACATAAATGTATATAAAAAAAAAGGTCTTAGGGATATTACATCATCTTCTGGCCATGAGACCTGCTGACATTTTATGATCCTTTCTTTCTGATAACCAAAAAACTTATTTTTTCCAAGGGTGTTTCTTCTTAAACCAGGCACCACCCTTCAAATAAAGTTACATTCCTATAGGGTGAGGGTGTAGTGAGTTACAATCAAAAAAGGAATTTATTTAACCCAAGGTTAACATGATTAATCTTAAAGGTTAATACTTATTTCTCCTATATGCTTAAAGGTTAATGCTTATTTCTCCTAAATGCTAGTTATATTCATTATAAGGGCAGGGAACATGGAGATTTAGCAGCAAACATCAGCCCAACAAATGAAAATCCTTTCACCAATGTTCCCCTTAAGATCTATTTAGTCTTAAGATAGTGATAAAGTTACATAGCAAGGACACAGTGATTTATAACAAAGTACAGTGATCTATTAAAAAAGAGAAAATCCATTAGCTCAAAAAGTCTAGTATTGCTAACATCAAAAACTACTATATTATTTCCTTTTCTATATTCCAAATACATTAATATATCCCCAGGTGCCTAAGGATATGGAGGCCTGGCGGCAATCATTGACTCAACAAGAAGAAAAGCCCTATGCTAATTAAGACTCTCAAAATACTCCAAAACTCTCTGTGCTGTTTATGGTTAGGAGGTAGTAAACAATCGTGTGCGTAGTGGCAGGAGTATGGATAATCCTGTCACACAAACTAGTCTGTCAGCAGAGAGGTTTGACCTGAAACACCCTTGTCACACCCAGGGTAGGGAATTAGCAGCAATTACTGGCGCAACAAATGAAAAACCCTTCACCAATATAATTCCTAGCCATCCCACTATACTAATAATTTCCAACTCCCCAAAAGAATTTGCCTTTAGTAAGTCTAAAATATCTCGTGCCTCTCGGGTTGGGAGGCTGTAAACAATCACATGTGGCTGGATGAACCTATACAGGCGGGCTAGATAACCTTCAGAGGAGTCTGTAAGCTGAAACACTCTGTCACGCACAGGAATTTTTATTGCCTTGGAGCTGCACGTTTACCCCTTCTCCAAGAGAAACGGTTATGGGGGAGAGCCCCCCCGTAAAGTCAGAGGTGTAGGTGAGAGCATAAAACAGACTCTGGTTTTGGGGTAGATGCTCGGGAACAAGGGGTTTCCTGAGGCTTGATCACGCCTTTGCGTATGCCAAGCCTCCTTCCTCATGACCTTTGCCATTGGCGGAGTTCCTCACGCTGGCCCCCGGCAGTGAATGACAATAAACTGGAAAATTCTTCAAGAGAGGGGAATACCAGACCACCTGACCTGCCTCCTGAGTAATCTGTATACTGGTCAAGAAGCAACAGCTAGAATTGTACATGGAACAACAGACTGGTTTCAATTCAGGAAAGGAGTACATCAAGGTTGTATATTGTCACCCTGCTTATTTAACTTATATGCAGAGTACATCATGAGAAACTCTGGGCTGGATGAAGCACAAGTTGGAATCAAGATTGCCAGGAGAAATACCAATAACCTTAGATATGCAGATGACACCACCGTTATGGAAGAAAGTGAAGAAGAATTAAAAAGCCTCTTGATGAAAGTGAAAGAGGAGAGTGACAAAGTTGGCTTAAAACTCAACATTCAGAAAACTAAGATCATGGCATCTGGTCCCACCACTTCATGGCAAATAGATGGGGAAACAATGGAAACAGTGACAGACTTAATTTTCTTGGGCTCCAAAATCACTGCAGATGGTGACTGCTAACATGAAATTAAAAGATGCTTGCTCCTTGGAAGAAAAGTTATGACCAACCTAGACAGCATATTAAAAAGTAGAGACATCACTTTGCCAACAAAGGTCCATCTAGTCAAAACTATGGTTTTTCCAGTAGTCATGTATGGACGTGAGAGTTGGACTATAAAGAAAGCTGAGTGCCAAAGAATTGATGTTTTTGAACTGTTGTGTTGGAGAAGACTCTTGAGAATCCCTTGGACTGCAAGGAGATCACACCAGTCAATCCTAAAGGAAATCAGTCCTGAATATTTCTTGGAAGGACTGCTGCTGAAGCTGAAACTCCAATACTTTGGCCACCTGATGTGAAGAGCTGACTCATTTGAAAAGACCGTGATGCTGGGAAAGATTGAAGGTAGGAGGAGAAGAGGATGACAGAGGATGAGATGGTTGGATGGCATCACTGACTCAATGGACATGAGTTTGAGTAAGCTCCGGGAGTTGGTGATGGACAAGAAAGCCTGGCGTGCTGCAGTCCATGGGGTCACAAAGAGTTGGACACGACTTAAGCACCTGAACTGAACTGAACCATCACTGTAATCAAATTTAGAACATTTTTACTGACCCTCAAAGAAATCCCATTTTGGAGAACTGATATCATCAAGATGGTGATATAGGTTGTTCCATCCTTCAATCCCCCTCACAAGAGGGCCAGCTAACAACTATCTGTAGACAAGACACCACTGTGAAAATCCCAGAACCTGAGAAGGGGAGGCTGAAGCACCCCCTGGACCCCAGAGACCAAGAAAGACTACATTAGAAGGGTAGAGGAATAGTTATACTTTCATCCCCAGCCCTAGGCTGGCACGGTGTCACACTGACAGCATTCCTCAGGCCTATGGTGTCACCAGTGAGAAAAGAAAATCTAAGGTGGACATACAGTCCCCCAGCGTAGTGAAACACTTCCCAGGAGGTACACTAAGGTCTTCCTTCATAGGGGTCGTCACTGGGGAAATCTGCAGGGCTTAACCAATGAAGAGCAGACAGAGATGAAGAGCAATGCTTACAGCAACTGTGCTTGGATCCTGCAGACAATGTTACTGCTTTCAGCTGCACCTGAGGAGATGGCCCAGCTTATTGGTTCTGCCCATCTGTGGAGCTAAGTCATGACCCTGTCTGTCCAAAGATCTTAGTTGGCAGTTTTGCCTGATTTGGGTCCCTAGTCAATGGGCAATATCATCCATGGAATCAGTTCTGTGACCCTACCTGGGCAGAGAAGCAAGTTTGAAGACCTGCCCAATGGCAGAGGGTAACCATAAGTCCCACACCACAAGGAAGCTGCTCAAAGAATCTGGGCAGCTGCAGAGCCCACCTGTAGCCAGCAGCCTTGCCAGTAGCCTTGCCCAACTGCTGAGTATAAGCCTCTGGTCCCACAAAACCAGAGAACCCAAAGTGCCCATGGGCTTCAGAGACTAGCCTACCATACTGCCCAGCCCTGAAGCATAGCTTAAAACACCATTCAGGAGCAGAGTGCAGCACTAGGGCTGGTCCAGTTGCTAAACACAGTCTTTGGCCTCCCTCAGGCAGGGAGCCCAGCCAGCCACCTCACCCAAGCTTGATGCACAGCTTACAAGAACTCAGACCGAGACCATGCCGAACTACAGAGCACAGTTCCCAACCGCACCCAACTACAGTTTACAGTGGGAAGCCCTGTCTGACAAGAAACACAGCCAGTGTCTGAACCCAAAAACAGAGCACAGCAAGAGATCTAGCTGATCACAAAGCCCAGCCTGCAGCCCTGCCTGGTGGGAGGGCACAGCCTGAGTCTCCACCTCACCAAGAGCCACTCAGGAGCCCAACAAAGCCTTGCCCAATCAGAGTCCAACCAGTGGCACTGCCCTGCCACGGAACAAAGACCACAAACTTGCCTGACCAGAGAGGCTTACAGGACCCAGATAATGGTCTCAACTGGCCACAGAGAAGACCCAGCAGCCCCACCCAACAAAGGAGCTCACCCAGCAGCCATGCTTGCATAGAGAGCCAAGGCACCAGTCACATACAGCTTTCAGGGATAGAAGCACCATGCCCCAACTTCACAGTATGAGTAGCACTCTAGCCCAGTTACACATCCCACTAGCCTATCTACAGGAATAACCAGTGGACCCAACTAGTACACCATGCAGAACTGACTGGTAAGGCTCTTTTCCTGCCAAAGCAAGCTTGTAAACTCTAGCAAAAGGTCTACTTACACAAATATAGAGATACTAACATGACTATATAAAGATAACAAGGAATCATAAAACAGAAATCAATAAAGCTCCAATCAGATCAGCTCAGTTCCGTTACTCACTCATGTCTGACCCTTTGTGACCCCATAGACCGAGCACACCAGGTTTCCCTGTCCATCACCAACTCCCGGAGCTTGCTCAAACTCATGCTCACTGAGTCAGTGATGCCATCCAACCATCTCATCCTCTGTTGTCCCCTTCACCTCCCGCCTTCAATCTTTCCCAGCATCAGGGTATTTTTATATAAGTCAGTTATTTGCATAAGGTGGCCAAAGTATTGGAATTTCAGCTTCAGCATCAGTCCTTTCAGTGAATATTTAGGGTTGATTTCCCTTTAGGATTGACTAGTTGGATCTCCTTGCAGTCCAAGGGACTCTCAAGAGTCTTCTCCAACCCCACAGTTCAAAAGCATCAATTATTTGATGCTCAGCCTTCTTCATGGTCCAACTCTCACATCCATACATGACTATTGGAAAAACCATAGCTTTGACTAGACGGACTTCTGTTAGCAAAATAATGTATCTGCTTTTTAATATGCTGTCTAGGTTTGTCATAACTTTTCTCCCAAGGAGCAAGTGTCTTTTAATTCCATGGCTGCAGTCACCATCTGCAGTGATTTTGGAGCCCAAGAAAGTTAAGTCTGTGATTCCATTGTTTCCCCATCTATTTGCCATGAAATGATGGGACTGGATGCCACGAATTTTGTTTTTTGAATGTTGAGTTTTAAGTCAGCTTTTTCACTCTCCTCTTTCACCTTCATCTAGAGACTTTTTAGTCCCTCTTCACCTTCTGCCAGCAACCCACTCCAGTATTCTTGCCTGGAGAATCCCATGGACAGAGGAGCCTGGTGGGCTATGTCCACGGGGTCACAAAGAGTCAGACACGACTGAGCGACTTCACTTCACTTCACTTCACCTTCTGCCATAAGGGTGGTATCATTTGCGTATCTGAAATTATTGATATTTCTCCTTGCAATCTTGATTCCAACTTGTGCTTCATCCACCCTGGCATTTTACATGATGTACTCTGATTATAAGTTAAATAAGCAGGGTGACATATACAGCTTTGATGTACTCTTTTTCCAACTTGGAACCAGTCCATTGCTCCATGTCCGACTCTAACTGCTGCTTCTTGACCAACATAGATTTCTCAGGAGGCAGGTAAGGTGTTCTCGTATTCCCATCTCTTGAATAATTCTCCAGTTTGTTGTCATTCACACAGTCAAGTCTTTAGTGTAGTCAATGAAGCAAAAGTAGATGTTTTTCTGGAATTCTCTTGCTCAGAAAGAATGAAGATGCTGAGCCAAAGTGAAAAAAGCATCCAGTTGTAGATGTGGCTGGTGATGGAAGTAAGGCTCAATGCTGTAAAAAACAATATTGCATAGGAATCTGGAAAGTTAGGTCCATGAATTAAGGTAAATTGGAAGCAGTGAAACAGGAAATGGCAAGAGTGAACATCAACGTTTTAAGAATCAGTGAACTAAAATGGACTGGAATGGGCTAATTTAATTCAGATGACCATTATATCTACTCTTTTGTGCAAGAATACCTTAGAAGAATTGGAGTAGCCCTCATAGTCAACAAGAGTCTGAAATGCAGTACTTTGGTGCAATCTCAAAAATGACAGAATGATCTCTGTTCATTTCCAAGGCAAACCATTCAATATTACAGTAATCCAAGTCTGTGCCCCAACCACCAACGTCGTAGAAGCTGAAGTTAAACAGTTTTATGATGACCTACAAGACCTTCTAGAAATAGCATAAAAAAAAAAAAATGTCCTTTGCATCGTATGGAACTGGAATGCAAAAGTACAAAGTCAAGTGATACCTGGAGTAACAGGCAAGTTTGGCCTTGGAGTACAAAATGAAGAAGAGCAAAGGCTAACAGAGTTTTGCAAAGAGAATGCACTGGTCACAGCAAACACCCTCTTCCAACAACACAAGAGACAACTCTACACCTGGACATCACCAGATGGTCAATACTGAAATCAGATTGATTATATTCTTTGAAGTCAAAATTGGAGAAGTTCTATATAGTCAGCAAAAACAAGACTGGGAGCTGACACTGGATCAGATCAAGACCTCCTTATTGCAAAGCTCCAATTCCAGTTCCAGTTCCAGTTCAGTCACTCAGTCGTGTCTGACTCTTTGCAATCCCATGAATCGCAGCATGCCAGGCCTCCCTGCCCATCACCAGCTCCCAGAGTTTACTCAAACTCATGTCCATTGAGTCGGTGATGCCATCCAGCCATCTCATCCTCTGTCGTCCCCTTCTCCTCCTGCCCCCAATCCCTCCCAGCAAAACAACTGACCCTAAAAAAAAAATCTATGAACTGTTTGACAAAGAATTAAGAATAATCTTCTTAAAGAAGGAATGCTGAAAAGAGTTCTTTGAACTGAAATGAATAGACACTAAATTATAACAAGGAAACATAAAAATATAAAACATGCTTGCAGAGGTAAGAATACAGTCAAATTCAGAATATTATAATATTGTAATACAGTGGTGTGTTAATCACTTAAATCTGGTTCAAAAGTTTAAAGGGCAGAAACGTTAAGAATAAGAATAGCTACAATAATTTGTTAATTGGATACACAATATAAAAGGAGACAAATTATGACATCAAAAACACAAATTACAGAGTGAGGAGTAAGTGTAGAGGTTTTATATGTAATAAAGTTAAGCTGTTATCAGCATAAAATAGACTGTTTATCTATAAGATGTTTTATGTAAACCTCATGGTAATGACAAAGAAATAGCCTACAGTAAATGCATAAAAGATAGAAGAAAGGGATCAAAGCATAGTGCTGTGGAAAATCATCAACCCACAAAGAAAGATAGAAAAAAAAAAAAGGAGAAAGGAATAAAGGAACTAAAAAACAGCCAGGAAACAATAATATAGCTACAGTGAGTCTGCAGTTCAGTTCAGTTCAGTCTCTCAGTCGTGTCCGACTCTTTGCAACCCATGAACCACAGCACGCCAGGCCTCCCTGTCCATCACCAATTACCAGAGTCCACCCAAACCCATGTCCATAGAGTCAGTGATTCCATCCAACCATCTCATCCTCTGTCATCCTTTTCTCCTCCTGCCTTCAATCTTTCCCAGCATCAGGATCTTTTCAAATGAGTCAACTCTTTGCATCAGGTGGCCAAAGTAATGGAGTTTCAACTTCAACATCAGTCCTTCCAATGAACACCCAGGACTAGTCTCCTTTAGGATGGATTGGTTGGATCTCCTTGCAGTCCAGGGGACTCTCAAGAGTCTTCTCCAACACCACAGTTCAAAAGCACCAATTCTTTGTCACTCAGCTTTCTTTATACTCCAACTCTCACATCCATACATGACCACCAGAAAAACCATAGCCTTGACTAGACGGACCTTTGTTGGCAAAGTAATGTCTCTGCTTACCTATCAATAATTACTTTAAATGTAACTGGATTAAATTATCCAATCAAAAGACATAGAATGGATGAATGGATTAAGACAAAAAGATCCAATAATATCCTGCCTATAAGAGATTCACTTTAGCTTTAAAGACTCTACATAGGTCTTTAAAGCTAAGCCTACATAAGGCTGAGAATAAACGAAAGGAAAAAGATATTTCAAGCAAATGGTAACCAAAGTGGAAAGTGATAATGAGTATACCTATATCAAACAGAACAGAGTTTAAGCTAAAAATGATCACCGGAGACAAAGGTCATTATATAATTACAAAGGAGTCAATTCATCACTAAGATATAACAATAGTGATTATTTTTGCAAACAACAGTGCAGCAGTCAAGTATATAAATAAAATACCAAGGTCAGGGGCAGCGGCCAAGAGGAGCAACCCCACGTCCAAGGAGCAGTGGCTGCGCGGGCGCAGAAGGGCCAAGAGGAGCTACTCCAAGTTCAAGATGATGAGGGGTGGCCTTGTTCAAGGTAAGGAGCAGTGGCTGTGCTTTGCTGGAGCAGCCATGAAGACACCCCACATCCAAGGTAAGAGAAACCAAGTAAGACAGTAGGTGTTGCGAGAGGGCATCAGAGGGCAGACACACTGAAACCATAATCACAGAAAACTAACCAATCTGATCACATGGACCACAGCCTTGTCTAACTCAATGAAACTAAGCCATGCCTTGTGGGGCCACCCAAGACAGACGGGTCATGGTGGAGAGGTTTGACAGAATGTGGTCCACTGGAGAAGGAAATAGCAAACCACTTCAGTATTCTTGCCTTGAGAACCCCATGAACAGTATGAAAAGGCAAAATGATAGGATACTGAAAGAGGAACTCCCCAGGTTGGTAGCTACCCAATATGCTACAGGAGATCAGTGGAGAAATAACTCCAGAAAGAATGAAGGGATGGGGCCAAAGCAAAAACAATACCCAGCTGTGGATGTGACTGGTGATAGAAGCAAGGTCCGATGCAGTAAAAAGCAATATTGCATAGGAACCTGGAATGTTAGGTCCATGAATCAAGGCAAACTGGAAGTGATCAAACAGGAGATGGCAAGGGTGAACATCAACATTCTAGGAATCAACAAACTAAAATGGATTGGAATGGGTGAATTTAAATCAGATTACCATTATATCAACTACTGTGGACAGGAATCTCTTAGAAGAAATGGAGTAGTCATCCTAGTCAACAAAAGAGTCTGAAATGCAGTACTTGGATGCAATCTCAAAAACGACAGAATGGTCTCTGTTCATTTCCAAGGTAAACTATTCAATATCACGGTGATCCAAGGCTATGACCCAACTAGTAACGCTGAAGAAGCTGAAGTTGAACGGTTCTATGAAGACCTACAAGACGTTTTAGACCTAACACCCCCAAAAATATGTCTTTTCATTATGAGGGACTGGAATATAAAACTAGGAAGTCAAGAAACACCTGGAGTAACAGGCAAATTTGGCCTTGGAGTACGGAATGAAGCAGGGCAAAGGCTAATAGAGTTTTGCCAAGAGAATGCACTGCTCATAGCAAACACCCTCTTCCAACAACACAAGAGAAGACTCTACACATGGACATCACCAGATGGTCAACACCCAAATCAGATTGATTATATTCTTTGCCGCCAAAGATGGAGCTCTATACAGTCAGCAAAAAAATAGGCCGAGAGCTGACTGTGGCTCAGATCATAAACTCCTTATTGCCAAATTCAGACTGAAATTGGCGAAAGTAGGGAAAACCACTAGACCATTCAGGTATGACCTAAATAAAATCCCTTATGATTATACAGTGGAAGTGAGAAATAGATTTAAGGGACTAGATCTGATAGACAGATTGCCTGATGAACTATGGATGGAGGTTTGTGACATTGTACAGGAGACAGGGATCAAGACCATCCTCATGGAAAAGAAATGCAAAAAAAGCGAAATGACTGTCTGGGGAGGCTTTACAAATAACTGTGAAAAGAAGAGAAGCAAAAAGCAAAGGAGAAAAGGAAAGATATAAGCATCTGAATGCAGAGTTCCAAAGAATAGCAAGAAGAGATAAGAAAGCCTTCTTCAGCAATCAATGCAAAGAAATAGAGGAAAACAACAGAATGGGAAAGACTAGAGATCTCTTCAAGAAAATTAGAGATACCAAGGGAACATTTGATGCAAAGATGGCCTCGATAAAGGGCAGAAATGGTATGGACCTAACAGAAGCAGAAGATATTAAGAAGAGGTGGCAACGATACACAGAAGAACTATACAAAAAAGATCTTCATGACCCAGATAATCATGATGGTGTGATCACTCACATAGAGCCAGACACCTGGAATGTGAAGTCAAGTGGGCCTTAGGAAGCATCACTACAAACAAAGCTAGTGGAGGTGACGGAATTCCAGTTGAGCTGTTTCAAATCCTGAAAGATGAGGCTGTGAAAGTGCTGCACTCAATATGCCAGCAAATTTGGAAAACTCAGCAGTGGCCACAGGACTGGAAAAGGTCAGTTTTCATTCCAATCTCAAAGAAAGGCAATGCCAAAGAATGCTCAAACTACTGCACAATTGCACTCATCTCACACACTAGTAAAGTAATGCTCAAAATTCTCCAAGCCAGGCTTCAGCAATACGTGAACTGTGAACTTCCAGATGTTAAGCTGGTTTTAGAAAAAGCAGAGGAACCAGAGGTGAAATTGCCAACATCCACTGGATCATGGAAAAAGCAAGAGAGTTCCAGAAAAACATCTATTTCTGCTTTATTGACTATGCCAAAGCCATTGACTGTGTGGATCACAATAAACTGTGGAAAATGCTGAAAGAGATGGAAATACCAGACCACCTGACCTGCTTCTTGAGAAACCTATATGCAAGTCAGGAAGCAACAGTTAGAACTGGGCATGGGACAACAGACTGGTTCCAAAAAGGAAAAGGAGTACATCAAGGCTGTATATTGTCACCCTGCTTATTTAACTTATATGCAGAGTACATCATGAGAAACGCTGGGCTGGAAGAAGCAGAAGCTGGAATCAAGATTGCCAGGAGAAATCTCAATAACCTCTGATATGCAGATGACACCACCCTTATGGCAGAAAGTGAAGAGGAACTAAAAAGCCTCTTGATGAAAGTGGAAGAGGAGAGTGAAAAAGTTGGCTTAAAGCTCAACATTCAGAAAATGAAGATCATGGCATCTGGTCCCATCACTTCATGGGAAATAGATGATGAAACAGTGGAAACAGTGTCAGACTTTATATTTTTGGGCTCCAAAATCACTGCAGATGGTGACTGCAGCCATGAAATTAAAAGACGCTTACTCCTTGGAAGGAAAGTTATGACCAACCTAGATAGCATATTCAAAAGCAGAGACATTACTTTGCCAACAAAGGTCCGTCTAGTCAAGGCTATGGTTTTTAAAGTGGTCAAGTATGGATGTGAGAGTTGGACTGTGAAGAAAGCTGAGCGCTGAAGAATTGATGCTTTTGAACCATGATGCTGGAGAAGACTCTTGAGAGTCCCTTGGACTGCAAGGAGATCCAACTAGTCCATCCTAAAGGAGACCAGTCCTGGGTGTTCATTGGAAGGACTGATGCTGAGGCTGAAACTCCAGTACTTTGGCCACCTCATGCAAAGAGCTGACAGATTGGAAAAGACACTGATACTGGGAGAGATTGGGGGCAGGAGGAGAAAGGGATGAAAGAGGATGAGATGGCTGGATGGCATCACCGACTCAATGGACATGAGTTTGGGTGGACTCCTGGAGTTGGTGATGGACAGGGAGGCCTGATGTGTTGTGGTTCATTTGGTCGCGAAGAGTCAGACTCGACTGAGCGACAGAACTCAACTGAACAGAATAAAAAAGAAAAATAAACAGCAATACAATGATAGTCAAAAATTTTAATGTTCCATTCTCCAGGTAATCAATAAGGAAATAAATAATTTGAGCAACACTATTGACCAATGGACCAAACAGACGTACATAGAACATTCTATCCAACAACAGCAAAATATACATTCTTATTCAACACCTACGAACATTTTCTAAGATAGATCATAGGTTAGACCACAAAATAAGTCACAAAAATCTAAGAACATAGAAATTATATCAAATATATTTTCTGATCACAAATGATATGAAACTATAAATCAATAACCAGAAGAAAGTTAGAGAATTTAACAAAAAAAGAAATTAAGCAGCACACTCTTTAAAGTGTTGCTAAAGAAAAAAAAATTTTTTAAAGCTTAAGATAAAAAAAAAAATGGAAACAACTTACCAAAACTTACGGCATGCAGGAAAAGCAGTCCTAAGAAAAAGTTTTATAACTATAAACATCTTTAAAAAAAAAAAACCTTAAATAAACAACCTAACTTTAAACCCCAAAGAACTAGAAGAATAAACAACCCAAATTTATCAGGAGGATGGAAATAATAAAGATTACAGCATAAATAAATGAAGTAGAGAATAGGAAAACAATAGATAATATAAATAATTTGACTCTTTGGAAAGAAAATAAACTGATAAACCTGCAGCTAGACAAACCATTAAAACTTAAAGGACTCAAATAAAATTATAAATTAAAGAGGAGAAATTATAACTGATACCACAGAAATACAAAGGCTCATAAGACACTACTACGAAAAATTACACATCAAGTAATTAGACAACCTAGAGTAAATGGATAAATTCCTAGAAACACACAACTTTCCATGACTAAATCTTGGAGAAATAGAAAATTTGAACAGATTGATACTGAAAAAGGGTATTGCTTAGTAATCAAAAACCTCCTACAAAAAGGACCTGATGGTTTCACTGGTGAATTACACTTAACATTTAAAGAAGTGACATTAATTCTTCTCAAATTTTTCCAAAAAATTCAAGTGAACACTCCCAAGCTCATTTCAAAAGGACATTATTAGTCAAATTCATCTACCAAAGCCAGATAAGAATGCTAGAAGAAAATAAAATTATAGGCCAATATCACTAACATGCAAAAATTCTCAAGAAAACGCTAGCAAACTGAATTCAACAGCACATTACAAGGATCATAAACCATAATTAAGAGGGATTCATCCCTAAGATGTAAGAATGGTTCCACATACACAAATCAATAAATGTGTTACATTACATTAATAGAATAAAAGGCAAAAATCATGATCATCTTGATAGCTGCAGAAAAACACTTTGACAAAATTCAACATGATTTTATGATGTAAACTTAGAACAAATTAGATTTATAAGGAATCTACCTCAATGTAATAAAGGCCATATATGGTGAGCCCGCAGCTAACATAGTTTAAAAGGTAAAAGGTTGAAAGCTTTTCCTTTAAGACCAGGAACATAACAGTAGTTTTCATTCCTACCACACCATTCTATACAGTACTGATATTCTAGCCAGAGCAATCAAGCAAGAAAAATAATTAAAAGGTATTTAAATCAGAAGAAAGAAGCAAGACAGTACATGTTTACAGATGACATAATCTTATATATAGAAAACCTTAAAGATTCTACCAAAAAAACTGTTGGAACTAATAAATGAATTCAGTAAAGTTGCAAGATACAAAACCAACATACAAAAATCAGTCACATTTCAAAATATTAACAATGAACTATTTTAAAAAGACACAAACAATGCCTTTCACAATGGATCAAAAACAATCAGATACTTAGTAATAAATTTAACTAAAGACATGAAAGATTTATACACTGAAACTGTAAAGCACTGTTGAAAGAAATTGAAGAAGATGCAAATAAATGGAAAGATATCCTTTGTTCGTGGATTGGAAGAATCAATATTGCTAAAATGTACATACTACTCAAAGTCATTTTTAGATTCAATGCAGTCTTTATTAAGATTCCAATGATAATTTTTTAAAGAAATAGAAAAAAATAACTCAAAAATTCATATGGAACCAAAAAGACCTAGAATAGCCAAACCAATCTTGAGAAAGAAAAACAAAGTTGGAGGCATCACATTTCCAGATTTCAATCTGTATATAAGCATATGGTAATCAAAACAATATGGTACTGGCATAAAAGCAGAAACATAGGTCAATACAACCGAATAGAGAAATGAACCCACATGTACATGGTCAACTAGTATCAATATTTGATGAAGGGACTAAGAATATCCAATGGGAAAAAGAGAATCTTTTCGATAAATGGTGCTGGGAAAATTGGATATTCACATGCAGAAAAATAAAACTGGACTCCTATCTTAAGTCACTGAAAGCAGGGGAAATTGGTGAAGGTGGTCAAAGGATACAACCTTCTAGTTATAAGATGAATAAGTTCTAGATAGGTAATGTCCACAAGGGGACTATAGTTAACAATAATGTGTACTTAAAATGGCACCCCACTCCAGTACTCTTGCCTGGAAAATCCCATGGATGGAAGAGCCTGGTAGGCTACAGTCTGTGGGGTCGCAAAAGAGTTGGACACGACTGAGCGACTTCACCTCACCTTACGTTAAAAGTTCTTAAACGAGTAGATCTTAAGAAACGAATGCATTGTAAATCAACTATATTTTAATTAAAAAATTTTTTTTACGATTTCACATCAGACACTCACACAAATGGTAAGGTAACTATTTGAGGTAATAAGTATGTTAACTAACCTTATCATGGTAATCATTTCTCAGTACAGACATACATCAAATCATCATGTTATACACCCAAGCTTACACAATATTGTATGTCAATTATATAACAATAAAGTATGGGGGGAAAGTGCTCCAAAGGTTACAAAAAGGGGTATTTGGTCAGAATGCCAACTATGCACCCTGAACACAAAGAAATTCTATTGAAATGAAATATAAGGATTTAGGTAAAACATTACTTGTCTTTAAAGCTAATTGGAACAGGCTACCACCAATATTTTTAAAACCTCACACTTATAGATGAGTTGGGCAGATCCATCTTGAAAAATTTATATTTAGAATTGGAAACTGCTCATCAAGATTTCTGGGGTCTTTCTCCGTCTCTTGAAGCTAGTTCTGCTCAAGAGGAAAATTTAGAAGATTTTGTTGCTTTAAATGTCACTTTCATGAGGTTATGGATAAGGTGCAATTTCAGGTTGAGCATTTACCCTAGAATGGGAGATGAATGAGTTCAGGACTGTTTCTATTGAAAGAGCTACTGAAAACCTTGGATGTGGGAGCTCTAAAACATAACACCTATTACTGTATTAAATATTCATAATTTTTCTCTTTAAAACAAAATTTTGTGTTGCTTTACAAAAACAAGAATCTATAAAAGATGAGTAAAATAGAAACACAAGTTTATAAACATAAAAAGCAAGATTTCTAAGAGTCTGCACTCCAAATGCAGGGAGCCCAGATTCGATCCCTGGTTAGGGAGCTCTATACCACATGTCTCAACTAATAATTTATGTTCCACAACTAAAGATTCCTGTTAGGGAAATTAAATGGAAGTGGTCTTGCTCAGGCTTCAGAGCCAAGAGAGCAGAGTGGGCCTCTGACCTTGCTTCTGACCTGCCTGGACACTGCCCTGACTACATGCCTGCTTGTGAGTGCACTGATTGTTACCAGTAATATGAACGGTAATATAGATAAGACACGGACTAGATCTTGGAATTCTTGAGCCCCTGGTTGAGATCTGGCCAACCACACCCAGGGCTTAACAAAATCATTTGACTGGCAAGATAAACAACATTGTAAAGAAGATTAATGTGAAACCAGAGCTGCAATTTGCTCACACATGATGATACCAGTTTGTGTCCTGGGATTATAAGTAGGAACTCCCTCAAACTGCAATTTTGAAGTCTCACCCATGGAACAGAGACACTACCCAGGACCTTTTCCCAGTTGGGGCTGCAGCACGGGACTTCCCAGTGCCTCTTGAGCCTGGATGCTAGTCGCCTCAATTAGGTGATATATGTGCTGGTACTCTCCTCCACTATTGCTGTTTCTTTTCTCTTAATGATTGTATATTGAAAGTAAGTTAGATAATTCTCCATTAAATATTGAAATTATTTATTTGTATATAATGCGTGGTTTCTTTTGTTCATGAATCCTTCGAACCTGAAACAAAAGTTAAAATTTTGGCAAAACAAGTCCATGTGCCACGATGAAGATCAAAGATCTTGTGTGCCGCAACTAAGACCTAGTGTGGCCACATGAATAAATAAATAAATAAAATATTTTTTAAAAATGATAGATTGCACATACACTACTTCAAAAGTGTAAGCTAAAAATTTGCCTGCAAACTTCCTTGTAATCAAACCAAAAAGGGCAAAATAATTTATATTACTCTCATTTTGGAAAGGCAGACTCAAACCAATTTTTTAAAAAAGAATAAAAAAGTCTTCTAGATGCTAGAAGAAATTTCTCACATGGAATATTGTCCAGAAAGCATTAAGTGATGTAATAAACAATACTCATATCTTTTTTGTAAAACAAATTAAAAAGTGAATGCCATCTGTTTGTTTCTTATAGAAAATGTTGCTAAAAGCTAAAAGAATACTATTAAAGCAAAACTTGGAGTGGATAAAGTATGGTGCATTCCAATAGCCTAATTTGAGCCAAGATTAGAACTTAGAGAAATAAATAAATCCTTCAAAAGTAAATAGATAGTTTAACTCTTCATTTTAGAGATATTGCATTTTTTCCTCTCTTCCCTCAGCATTTATAATTCCAACAATAATATCTCCTACAAGACAATAATTTTCAGACAAATTGGACAAAGGCAATGGAAAGGCACTAACATATATTCTGAAAGACTGCTCTTCAAGGTCTAGGCCTGTCCAACCACTTGAGAATTTCTGGCTCAGGTAACTTCCCTATATATAGTTGCTCTCATCTTTATTTCTCATAGGGGCACAGAAGACTTCCTGAAATTATTTTCTTAGATGGGCATCTGAGTACCAATTGCAAGAACATCATATAAAGAAGGTCTGATTGCCAGGAGAACATTGATAGTTCCACCAGGGTTCTCCCTAGAAGGCAGATTTCAGGAGCATATGTGAGCAAAGGAGTTTCCTGATGAATATCATTGTATATTCACTCTGGCATTTTAAAAAAAATCCAATTCAGGCTCCAAAATCTCTCATTCTAGAAAAGGCAGAAATGGTATTGGCCTTGATGCTCTTCAAAGTGTAGAACTCCTAGCTTCAAAGAAAACCCCCAATAATGCTCCTGTAGAACCTGCAAGGATGATGCCATTTCTTTAAAGGAGTGAACTCCTCTTTACATTCGTTCTGCATCTCGAGCTGCATGGGGCAACAAAGGTAGATGATTTCTGCTGGACAAGACTTGGCTAGGGAAGAAAGATATGAACCCAAGTGGTACTCCCTTTCAACCCAGGGAAATGGTAACTAGAGAAAGAGGAAAAAAGGTCTTCAGAACTTTCTATAGAAGCAGCAAAATGACATGAAGTCACTGCACCAAGAGACTTACTTTCCCTACTTGTATCCTTTGGATCAAATTGACCACAGGCATCTAGAAATTATTGTTTAATAAACATGATGTCTATGACATTGAATGGGAACTAATTAAAGGAAGGCCACTTCTGTTGAGCTTGGAATATTAAACAAACCAACTGAAGAAATAAAGATATATTAAGGTATTTCCTTTGTCATCCACCCGGAAAGCATATGCATAGGACAATCTTCAGTGATCATTTTTAAATGTGCTCACCCCATTAAATTTATGATGCGGAAAAATGGAGGTAAAAGAGCAGAGACTCAAGTCATGGTAATTGAATTTGACCATAATTTGAAAAATAGTTTAGGCCATGAAAACTACTATTTAGCTCAAGAGATCTGCCATCTTCCTACTAACTATTTCTCTCTTATTTTGCTTCTTTGTGCACAAAACTAAGAATCTAAGTTTCTTACTGTGGAGGAGGCAATCCTGAGCAGCATACAAGCACAGAGGTGCTCAGCACACCAGGTGGAAGTGGATGTCTGGTAGAGACACTTGCAGTATTTCACTCAGCTCTCACTTCCACTGAACAACTCCATGTGACTTGGCCTCTTCAACACCTCATCTCTGTCAAGTCTCTTTTTTCAATGCACTGGCTCTGGCCTCAGCCACTGTCTTCGCTTCCCTGGCTACTGTAATTGCCTCCCAACTGATCTCCCGGCTTCCTCTCCAAGCTCTCTTTTTCATTTCATTCCCCATTGCTACTGCTACTGCTGCTAAGTCGCTTCAGTCGTGTCCGACTCTGTGCGACCCCATAGACAGCAGCCCACCAGGCTCCCCCATCCCTAGGATTCTCCAGGCAAGAACACTGGAGTGGGTTGCCATTTCCTTCTCCAATGCATGAAAGTGAAAAGTGAAAGTGAAGTCGCTCAGTCAAGTCCAATTCCTAGTGACCCCATGGACCGCAAGCCCAGGCTCCTCCATCCATGGGATTTTCCAGGCAAGAAAATGGCACCCCACTGGACTGGAGTGGGGTGCATTGCCTTCTCCTAGACTCCACATCTGAGCATGACATTTACCTGGTTAGAAACCTTCAATGGCTTTCCATTATGCTTAGAACTAAAGCACACTCACAGAAAACAATCAAAAGAGTCTCAGGGTTAGGGGCCTATCTGAAGCCCTCTCCTTCCTGCTCTATCCTGGGCTTCCTTCAGGTTTTCAAACACACTCTACTTCCTGCCCCAAAGGGGTCACATGCATTGTTGCTTCCACCTCCCAACTCCCTTTGCCTAAGTTACACATCCTACAGGTCTCAGCTGAAATATGATTTCCTCCTTGACTCTGGTCTTCACAGACTTCCTACACAAATTACGATTCTCTTTACAATTTTCATAGTCTTCTCCATCAGAACTCAGAGCACTTGAATTACTTATTCAATTGTCTTCTCCAATAATCAAAAGCTTCACGAGAGAAACCATGAAGTCTTTTGTTCACATTTGTAACTACAAAATCTAACATAGTAACAAATATTATTCTTTCTATTTAAGAGATTAAAATAACTGAAGAATTGAAAGCTGAAATTATTTGTCTAGGGTCTTTCAGCTAGTAAGCAGAACTGAGCATCTAATCTTCATCCATTAAACTCAAATGTTTATATTTCTATTTCACTTGCCTCCTTTGTTTTATGGACAAAGAAATAGAGAAACGCAAGAAATGAGTATTGAATGTGTACAATGTTCTAGATTTAGGATGCTTTCATTAATCCTCACTACCCCATGTACTATTCTGACCTGTCCCCATGACTAAATGTAAATTTCTTAAGATCAGAGACTGTATGTTC
This sequence comes from Capricornis sumatraensis, assembly GCF_032405125.1. NCBI lineage: Eukaryota > Metazoa > Chordata > Mammalia > Artiodactyla > Bovidae > Capricornis > Capricornis sumatraensis. Next base: position 10,905,922 of record NC_091085.1, read on the forward strand.
TTTTTTGTTTTTCTTCTGTATGCTTAGCATGTAGCATTTGGTTCTAAACACAAGAGGAGAATTCTGTGCTAAGTGATTATGAATATTTACTAACTGAAGAGTGATAGTGTGCAAAACCAGCTTTTGAAAGTCAGAGGTTGGGAGGATCTGTAGGGGAGAAGTCCGATCAGGATGATAAGGTAGTTCATGTCCAAAGACACACACACATACCTCCTCTACATGGAAATATAGCAACAATAGATAAAATAAAGAGAAACTGTAAGAACATAGTTGGGATAAAAATAAATGAGGCAATCCATTGCCCAGAAATTGATCATAAAGGCACACTGATGAGTGGGGCTGCTGGACCTGGGACTGGAAGGTGGGAAGTAACAGTAGGTGCTCAACAGAAAACTGGCTCCTATAGAATGACTCTGGCTAAAAATATTTGCTTGTAAACTGAAGCTAAGAAAGAAATCAATAACAGGGATATGAATTTACCCAAGATGAAGTTAATCATATAGAAGAGTGTACGATCAGGCTACTCAAGGTGGCTGTGCTCCTGCTCATCACCTGCCTGACCAGGACCTGCTTCCCCGACACCCTGTTTACAGGGCTGAGCTTCCTACATACTTGCCCCAGGCCTCAGCTAGTGACCGTTCTTATCAAAGTGCGGTGAGGAGCTTGCCCCTCTGCTGGCTTCCCTGGTAACCAATGAATCACTTTGATGTCAGTGCCCCCTATAACTGGTCATTTTACAGTCCTCCCCTGGAGTGAAACCTGCTACAGTCTTGTCTTGCCCTCCATCCAGTGCACACAGTGGGTTGTTTCTCTAGCACCTTGCTTCTGACATGTAAGCTCCCCTATCCATTAAACCACTGGTGTCTCTATTGCTGACACATTAACTATTTCTTTGGTCTTAAAGATGAGCCAGTACAGGCCCAGGAGGCTGCAGCCCACCAAATAGTCTGATAAAATATTAATAGACATATGTTTAGAAACTCAAAGAAATAGGAAATAAGAAAAAAACTAAGATACAAGATATAGAGGATAAGAATAAGAAATAATATGACAAACTAATCTTTAACCTTAAAGATTAAAAGTAATGCATATAAAATGAAAATGCAATAGGTTGCACATACACTAGACAAGAAATAGTTGAGAGATTTAGAAAATTACCTAATGATTTAAGTGCTTAATGGTTTAAGGAATTTAGTGAGTTCATCCAGAACACAGAAACACTGAAATCGAGACCATGAGAGAGAAATCCACTATCATTGTAAGAAATTTTGACACAGCTCAGTAAGACAGTGATAGATTAAGCAAAGAAAAAAGTAAGAAGGTCTTAAAGCCCGAACAAGAAAGCTAACAAGCTGAGTTAATAGATGCATTTATAGAATCAATCACATTCTAGGGCACAAAATATATCAACAAATCTTAAAAATTCAGCATTAAATGGCCATATTATCTAATCATAAATTGATTAAATTACAATCAAATAAAAATATTATTTTAAACATTCACATTAGAAATTTAAAATCCAAATCTTAGCTTACTCTTGATGTAAAGAGAAATCACAATTATTTAGAATAATCACAATTATTTAGAATAAGATGTTAATAAAATTAATTCACACAAAATTTATAGGAAGCAGTAAAATGGTACTTGTATTAAATCTTTAAATTAAAAAAGTTGAAAATAAATACACAAACTAAACACCTAGAAAAAATGAAACTAAAATAAGCCTATAAAATATAGAAGACAGAAAAAATAAAGATGAGAGTGAATATTTAAAAATAAAATATTTTTTAAAGTATTAAGAAAATCAAAAGCTATTCTTTGGAAAAATCTAATAAGATACACAAATCTCTAGAAAACCAATAAATAAAATAGTGGGAATATGCACAAATAAATATTATCAGAAAAAAGGGGAACATAATTATGGAAACAGTAGAAAGTTTTAAAACTCATAAGTAAATATTAAATACAACATAGATTCAAATTCATTCTTTAAAACAGACAGTATCCTATAAAGATATTATTTATTAAAATAGTCTCAGACTTCCCTACTGGTTCAGTGGTTAAGACTCCATGCATCCAATTCAAGGGGCATGGCTTTGATCCTTGATCAGGGAATTAAGATCCCATCTGTTGTTCAGCACAGCCAAAAAATAAATGAACAAATAAAACAGTCTCAGGGAATAACAGAAAATCTGAAAAAATCAATAACCATTAAAGAAATTGCCTAAGTAATCAGTTCTTCCATTAGTAAGAGTGATGATGGGGTAGAAAGACAGAAGGAAATTGTTTTGGAAGTAAGACGTAATGAATCTACAGGAATGAATCTATAGATAACTTGCATTTTGTAAAGACTGTTTCAGAGAACTGAATTTAAAACAAAGTTGCTCAATCCTTCTAGAAGGCTAGTTGGACCCAAAATGAAAAGGGACAATACAATTACAGCCTAAGAATTGTGAGTATTATGAATAGAGATGCAAAAGTCAGCTGAATTTAGCAGAATTTTCAATATGACCAAGTTTAGTTCCAGGATATAAGAATGGATGAATATCAGAAAACCTACTAATATTTTATATGATAGTAGCAGATAAAAGGAAAATTTTTGTATGATGCAAAAATCTGATAAATTTTAGCATTTACTCATTCAAGACAGAAATTCTTGCTTGATAACCTAGGCCTAAAGGGAAACTTCTTTAATCTAAAAGGAATTTCTGTCAAAAACTTGCATCAGACAGCACACTCAATTGTAAACTGTAATTCTATCACAATTAAATAAGGAATAACATAGATTTAATTGCCATCTGCTTTTCAGTCTTTTGCTGAGGATACCATCCAATGCAACTAACCATGACAAGAGAGGAAAGCCTTAGGAAGTATAAAGATTGAATCAAAACACTACCCTCCTTTTCAGTTCCCTTCTGTTCAACCCCATCCATAGCAGATTTTCTGATATTCATGCTCGAACTAAATTCTACTTGGTCATAATGAAAATTCTGCTAAGTTCAACTAACTTCTGCATCTCTATTCATAATATTCATAATTCTTAGACTATAATTGCATTGTCCCTTTTCATTTGGGGTCCAACTAACCTTCCAGATGGAAGGCTAACTTTCTTTCATTTTCAACTTTCTTCACATGTACTCTTACTTCTTCTAGGGAATCAAGTCAAAGACACCCTCTCCTCCAAGTGTCACATAGAAAAGTGGTTAACTTGCCATTCCGTGGGTTGAGGAAGAAGACATATCAGAGAGGTTTTCATTCTGATTTATAAGTTTGATTTTTCTATAAGCAGCTGAAAATTCCAGATAACTTCTGACAGGGTGGAAATTAACTTTCTCCTGAAATCCTTCATCAAATTACAAATGAGATTTTTTTTTTCTCAGTTATATAACTTTGTCGTTACTGTCATTTGTCCTTTATCTGGGCTCAATTACAAGGCAAACCTTGGCAAAGAAGACCTCCATGGTAATCACCTTAGCCCAATTCTTATGACTTTTTCCTGTCTAGGAAACAGGGGTGTGTGTGTGTGTGTGTGCACGTGTGTATGTATGTTAGTAGCTCAGTCATGTCTGATTCTTTGCAACTCCATGGATTTTAGCCTGCCAGACTCCTCTGTCTATGGAATTCTCCAGGCAAGAATACGGGAGTGGGTTACCTTTTCCTTCCCCAGGAAATCTTCCTGACCCAGGGATCTAACCTGGATCTCCCACATTGCAGGCAGATTCTTTACCATCTGAGCCACCAGGGAACCTTTGTGTCAACATCTGTCCTTGAAAAATATAGTTGTTCTTTGACTCAGCAATCATACTCTTAGGAATTTACTCTAAGGAAACTATCAGATGTAATACAAGGATATTTGTCCCAGCATTACCTATAATAAAAAACATTTTCAATTAATATAAACTTACAATATAGAAATCAGTAAATTATAGGCCATTAATCTCATAAAATGTTTTTCAGCCATTAAAGGAAAAATGATGCTGTAAGAAAATATTTATCGACATGAGAAAAATATTCTTGATATCTTGCTAAGTGAAAAGCAGGTTGTACAATTTTGTTTGATACACATTATTATTATTTACATAGTCACCTGAGTGGGAAATTATTGAGAGGATCTATAACCAAAACTTTGTTTATCTCAGAATAGTATGGTTACAATTATTTCTGTTTTATTTGTTTGTTGTTTTTCATTATGTTTTTTCATGTGTTCCAAATAAGAAAGAAAAAAAATAGCCCCTGATAGCTGTCAGTTGGGAGCTGCTGCTGCTGCTGCTGCTAAGTTGCTTCAGTCGTGTCTGACTCTGTACGACCCCATAGACAGCAGCCCACCAGGCTCCCCTGTCCCTGGGATTCTCCAGGCAAGAACACTGGAGTGGGTTGCCATTTCCTTCTCCAATGCATGAAAGTGAAAAGTGAAAGTAAAGTCACTCAGTCGTGTCTGACTCTTAGCGACCTCATGGACTGCAGCCTACCAGGATCCTCCATCCATGGAATTTTCCAGGCAAGAGTACTCGAGTGGGGTGCCATTGCCTTCTCTCAGTTGGGAGCTAGACTGGCTCTAATAGCCAGATCTTAGCGTTCTACTGAGGAACATAAACCGTTTCACACCTTCATTTGTGACCATGATACAGCAAGACAAACACAAGACTATCCTCTAAACATGCCTGAGTGAAGACAAAAACAAAAACACTGCAAACCACAAACAGCCAAACACAAGGGACTGTGACTTCTTTGCCATTTATAACATTAGCCCCCTCTGCTCCTTCCTAGATAAAAGCTATTAAGAACCCCAATCAAAAATTTTCCCTTCTTCCATTTCTTAACAGCATCAATCCACAGCAAACCTACAAAGTCCTTGAACCCTGCCCCAAATCACCTAGCACAGCTTAATTTCATAACGAGCCCTGAAGCACAGCCCTAGGGTGCTTCCCAGAGACCTCCGTGGCCATGAGCGGATCAGTCTAACTGTTTTCCTACAGTTCTGTTTCTGCTGGCCTTCAGCCAAAGGTGGTCATTGACAAAGATGTATGCACAGAGTATGTATCCTTCTGTAATTAAAATTATAAATATTTAAAAATCAAAATTAAATAATTCCAGGTGACTTTTGACCTCTTACAAAGAGGTATACCCTCAGTTTCCCCTGGGTTCTTGAGTTTACAACCAGCCAGCCCTCTGGCCCAGCACAGGAGGCATCCATAGATATCATTACCATAGGTAGCTCCATAGGTATCATCACCCAGGCTTGGAGTTGGTTCTCTCCCTCTGTGGTCACAGAGATCATCATTCTTGCCCTACCTGCCAACAGTGTAAAGAGGTGACACTGTTTGTAAGTTATAAGCAAACTTGAAAGTAGCTAAAGAGATAACCATTTAATCAATAAAGATTTGTCAAGTGACTTCAGCATATATATAATGTTCTAAGTCCTATCAAAGAGCTCCAACTGAAAAGGAACTGAATCCTAAGTCTGTCTCTAAGAAAACAGGGAAATAATAGAATGGCACTGTGGGGAAATTAACAAGATGGCACCAGTCAGGCCCTCTGCCCCCTGTTCTGTAAAAAATGACTTTGCAAGGTTATATAACAGCTGAGGTCATTTATAGCAATGCGCATGCGTGTCCCAAGGTACTCACTTGGTCACTGGTTACTCTGTGTGGTATGCCTGTATAAGCTTTACCTGGAAAAGCCCTGAAGTGTTGTGTGCAGTTATGTCGTGTTATGTCTGCTGCTACGGCATCAGCCAGTAGAGAATAAATGTGTCTGCAGTTCCTACAGCTCCTCGCATTTCTTTCCAGCCTTGTAGCTCACACCTTGCCTACCCTGGGTTCAGCGAACAGTGCATACAGTGTGAACAATAAGACAGTTGGCGACATACAGAGGATCAGCAACGTGGGCATTCAGTTCAGTTCAGTCACTCAGTCGTGTCTGACTCTTTGTGACCCCATGGACTGCAGCACACCAGGCTTCCCTGCCCATCACCAACTCTCGGAGCTTGCTCAAACTCATGTCCATCGAGTCGGTGATGACATCCAACCATCTCATCCTCTGTCATCCCCTTCTCCTCCAGCCTTCAATCTTTCCCAGCATCAGGGTCTTTCTCAATGAGTCAGTTCTTCGCATCAGGTGGCCAAAGTGTTGGAGTATCAGTTTCAGCATCAGTCCTTCCAATGAATATTCAGGACTGATTTCCTTTAGCATTGACTGAATGGATCAAGGATCATTTAAAATAATAGAAAACATCAACAATGATTCCCTCAGAAATCATCAAACAATATAAATTCATTTATTTTGGACTTCCTTAATTCAGCTTAATAGGGAAAATCAATTTTAATCTAAGAAATTAAAAAATCAAGTTATTTGTCCCAAAAGCAACTTTTCTTACAGTTTTCTAAACCTTTGCATCAATTTTCATGCAGAACTATGAGTCAGCTACCTCTGACTCAATTGACTGTTTTATTAAATCAGTAGAAGAAGGGAAGAAAATAAGAGAAACAACACAGTGTGTTAATATGTAATTCCATGCTAGAAACAATCATTTCTTAACTTTTAAGAGGGTAGGAATAATAGGGCAATGATCAGAAATGAAGAAATGAGGGGGGTCACAAAATAATAACTTGGATAGCTTTAAGAGCAACTAAACCAAAATGAATAGATGTAGAGATACCTCAGTGCCCGTGGCATAGTTTACTATGTGAGCTGTTTCAAACAATTTAAGAAGGTATTCTAAATGAGGTTAACATTGGAGTCTTAATGAAACTAAGGATTTCTCATAATGTTTTCTTTCCAAACATGATGAGTTTTATTTTTCTTTTCTGTTTTCTTAAAAATAGAAATCAGCTGTTTTCATTTATAAATACTTTATTGAAAAATGCATTATGAGGGACTTTTAAACCAGCTCTTAAACAAACAAATGGAATCCTTGACCTTCTTTGCAAAAACTCAGATGTTTCTTATCTCACTTTTTAAAATGTAAAAAGGGGACTAGTCTGCGGTCATAAATAAGATTTCACAGAACTAAGATGCCAAGATTAAAATCTTTCTCCTACATGGCTATTTAATGCATTAATTACTAAAAGAAAATAAGTTCAAAACTAGACTCCAAGAATTGATAAGGGGTTACATTTAAGCTACAGGGATCCCCTGGTCCCAGCAGGTAACTGTTTTAGCTTTCAGGCTTCTTGTTTCCACTGTAGATGATTAGAAATGCTTTGGTGGGCAGATGGGTCATTTGATGAGGACGTGATGCAGCCACTCACAGAGCTGACAGTGGCACCATGCTGGTTTCCAGACCAGCGCATCGCCTCAGCACCCCATCAACACCCAGGGCTGTGCGTCTTATAGAAATGCCCTCTGTGCAGGAGCTTAGTACCATGTTTTGTTTTTTTTCCTTCTCTTACATTCCCTGTTGAAAGTCCTCATTTTTCCACTTATAAGTATCTGGCAACGATTACAAAATAAATGAAATAAAGAGGAAAAGACATCATATTTCAAGATAGAGGATAGGTTTGTAAGGGGACAAAAATCCCATGATGTGATATTTGTATCTAAGTAGAAAGCATCACACAATAATCTATCTTCTGCATCTTTTCTTTCTTTCTTTTTTTTTTTTTTAAATAAAACACTCCTGTTTGCAGACAAATCTTTTTGGTCAGTGTTGTACACGATAGGTTGTGTCTTCCTTTGGCAAGTTGCCCTTGACACTTGTGATACCAGGACACTATAACTGGGGATTGTTTTCAAAGTTGATACATTTCAGTGTTGACTGCAATTTTTAAATTGAAGATGATGAAAAGTGAGGAAATACGCGGTGACAGTCACAGCCTGAGTCAATTCCTGTTTAGGGACTCACACACTCTATTTCCTTTTGCACTGTGTCATGATGCTGGAGGCTTGAGGCATTAGGATACACGTAAAGGATGTGTATCCTCATCACCAGAATGACTAAATAACGGAGGGCGCAGACAATGCCTTCTCCTCTTCCAGAAGTTAGCAAATATACAAGTCTTGTGTACCTGGAAAGATGCCACTTCCTGTTATCAAATTAAGACCCTGTTTGGGCCATAGCTCAGCCCAGGCAGGGGAGGGTTCTCCTTCTGTTGGGGTTTGAGTAGTCAAATAACAAAACCCAAGCTGAGATTGATGTGGCCAGAGGCCAAAGAATGAAAAAGCAGGAACTAAGTTCATAATCAACCTCTTGCTCATTCGGTGAGGGATTTAATTTCAAAGAATAAAGGTAAAGACAAAAGGAGGAGAGCTGAAACGGGGAGGTGTGTACATTAGTCTACCTGGGAAGGAGAAGAAATTCTTTGAGGGAATGGGGTGCCACACCCTTTTTATCCTCTTATGGCTCTTACTGGCTGCTGGCAGGAGGGCCATTTCATATAACAATATAGCCAAATCAGCAACCAGTGAGACTCGGGGTCTGTTGAAGGTCAGATTTGGTGTCATCTCGGTCTGAGCTGGTTCCTTTTCCTTTTTTTTGGTTTGTAACTTCCTTTCTTATCTCTGGACCCTTTAACTTAATGATTTACATTAACTCCTGCTTAGGGTGAGAGTTAGAGGATTTTGAGCAAAGACCTACAGCATCTCTAGCAACATTCTTACCCTGGAACTACCTAGCACTCACTCTAGGTGAAGCCAGAGAATCCCAGACCTCTGGTATTAAGAGAAAGGCGAATTAGACCTTTTGGTGACTTGTAACTTTAATCTCTCACAGTGTCCTAGACTTCACTAGATTGTCCTGGAGAGCTTTTTAAAAATACTTGTGCCTGTGCTCCAGAAATTCTGATTTAATTCATCTGGCATGAGCCTGTGGTATCTGTATTTTTAAGGAAATTCTAGGGGAATTCTCATATTCATCCAGGATTGAAAACCACTGAATTAAACTCTGGGTCCATCTCTGGTCTACTAAATGCAAATTCTGGGGAAAAGTCCCCAGTAAATTGTGTTTGCCAAGCTTTCCCAGAGCTCTAATGTCAGCAAAGACTTTGCAGATTCAATATTTAATTAGGTTCTTGCTATAACCTGGCTTTGTGGTAGTGACCATGAAGATATTTTCTCCTTTGTGTGGTTTCAGGAGGCTAGAGGATTCACCCAAGTTTTTCTGGCCAGAAGTGACAGCTTGGGCCAGATCTTCTGCCTCAGAGTCTCATATCCTACAGCTGTTTAATACACAGAATCTCAACTACATAGATGAGTGGTAAGTCTAGCTCTTGGCTAGATTCTAAGTACTTCACTCTTCTATGATACTTCCATTTCCTCTTTGTTGAGGAATAGCAGAGATTTCCCTACAACCTTGCGCCCCTTCAATGTTCCAAAGTCCCTTTTTAAACTACTTTTCTCCTTTGCTCCTTTGCACCGTCTTGGCACACTGGATATTCTGCCACTGTTTATTTGGCTTCTGATGCTGTATATGCCTTTCCTGCCAATGATGACTGTCATACAACCCTAGGGGACTGGCTTGGGATTTTCCCTCTAAATTAGAGGCCCTGGGAAGCTCTAGGGGGCAGAACCCATTCAGTACTGCACAATCTGAATTCCTGGGCTGACCTGAGACAGCAGCCATAGGCCCTCTAACTGTTCCCATTGGGCTCCTATTATATGCAGATTACTATGAGACTTTAGGGGTAGAAAGGCAAAGAGGAGTTCTTACCTTATTTGTCTGTGTGGCTTATTGTCTGTCTCAAGCCCTAGGGATTTTCATGTGTTGTTAACTACTCTCTGCCCAGTTCCTGGAGGTGGTCCTCAGGAAATAGTTTGAATGAGTAAATGTTTGAAACACTGGAGGCTCCATCATCTCTAGGAAGCAGTTTTCTTAGTTCTTTAATGCATTGCACCCATAATATTTCCTAAACTACCCAATAGCCAACCTGGTCTAGTTTCTAGCCCTGTTTTGCCTTTATTATGATTTGTTAAAATCCTTCAAGCTAGACCCCAGCAGTATGTGAATTGAGAAGTTCCAGATGCATAAGATCGGTTTAGAAAAGGCAGAGGAACCAGAGATCAAATTGCCAGCATTCGTTGGATCATAGAGAAAGCCAGGGAATTCCAAAAAAAAACATCTACTTCTGTTTCATTGACTACACTAAAGCCTCTGACTGTGTGGATCACAACAAACTGGAAAGTTCTTAAAAAGATGGGAATACCAGACCACCTTACCTGTTTCCTAAGAAACCTGTAGATGGGTCAAGAAGCAACAGTTAAAACCGTAATGAACAACACACTGGTTCAAAATTGGGAAAGGAATACATCAAGGATGTATTATTGTCACCTGCTTATTTAACTTCTATGCAGAGTACATCCTGCGAAATGCCAGGCTGGATGAATCACAAGCTGGAATCAAGATTGCCAGGAGAAATATCAAGAACCTCAGATTTGCAGATGATACCACTCTAATGGCAGAAAGTGAAGAGGAACTAAAGAGCTGCTTGATGAGTGTGAAAGAGCAGAGTGAAAAAGCTGTCTTAAAACTCAAGACTAAGATCATGGCATCCAGTCCTATCACTTCATGGCAAATAGAAGGGGGGAAAATGGAGGCAGTGACAGATTTCTTTTCTTAGCCTCCAAAATCACTGTGGAGAATGACTGCAGACATGAAATTAAAATATGCTTGCTTCTTGGGAGGAAAATTATGACAAACCTAGACAGCATATTGGGAGAAGGCAATGGCACCCCACTCCAGTACTCTTGCCTGGAAAATCCCATGGATGGAGGAGCCTGGTGGGCTGCAGTCCATGGGGTCACAACTGAGCGACTTCACTTTCACTTTTCACTTTCATGCACTGGAGAAGGAAATGGCAACCCACTCCAGTGTTCTTGCCTGGAGAATCCCAGGGATGGTGGAGCCTGATGGGCTGCTGTCTATGGGGTCACACAGAGTCGGACACGACTGAAGCAACTTAGCAGCAGCAGCAGCAGCAGAAGAAAGCATATTAAAAAGAAAAGATATCACTCTGCCGACAAAGCTCTATATAGTCTAAGCTATGGCTTTTCCAGTAGTTATGTATGGATGTAATAGTTGGACCATAAACAAGGCTGAGCACCGAAGAATTGATGCTTTCAAGCTGTGGTGTTGGAGAAGGCTCTTGAGAGTCACTTAGAGAGCAAGGAAATCAACCCTGAATATTCACTGGAAGGACTGATGCTGAAGTTGAAGCTCCAATACATCAGCCACCTGATGTGAAGAGCTGACTCATTGGAAAAGACCCTGATGCTGGGAAAGATTGAAAGTAAAATGAGAAGGGGGCATCAAAGGATGAGATAGTTAGATAACATCACCAATTCAATGGACATGAATTTGAGCAAACTCAGGGAGATAGTGAAGGAAAGGGGAGCCTGATGTGCTGCAGTCCAGGGGGTTGCAAAGAATCAGACACAACTTAGCAATTGAAAAACAACAACAACAACAATGATTTGTTAAACATGTTTTTCTTCCATCATTGAAACCATCATTTCAGTTTTATGGTTAATATAGAGACAAGACTGAACAATCTTTTGTTGTTTATTTCAATTAAAAAAAAAAACATGAATATACCAAAGGGGGGAAAAAATGTAAGACTCTTCTCAATAGGCATGCTATGCTCCATTTTTCTTATCACGTATTGGTCTCTGGAGATCAACTTCTTCCTGAGGAGACCGAGGATGGGAGCTCCATGTACCAAAGCTTTGAAACAGTGTGAGATGAAGAGATGTGCCTTTGGCCTAGTAGGAATAGAGCTTTCCAAATTTGTGGTTCAACTTTACAATGAGACAGAACTGATGTCAGTTAGGAAAGTGGTTTATTTTCTCTAGAGGTTATATTGAAATGTTCACTGACATTCCATTTAGTGATAATGAAAATGGCAAAAATAAATGTGCATTAGTCTATTTTATTTGAGGTGGGATCAAAGATCTCTCCAACGTGCTGGACACACCATGGCCTTACCAGCCAAGAGGGAGATGACAAATAGGAATCTGTTGCAAATACTCAATCAGTACATATGATCTAACTTTCAGAAACAGAATTTCCAACCCCTGTAATTCTACTGCGCACCATTATTGGTGGAGGTTGCCAAACTGAGAAAAAATAAAATACAAAGCAGTTGAACACACCCTTACATAATACATAGTTTTTATTCTGCCAGCAATAAAACATCCTCAGAGGACCCAGAGTCCCACATTCCTAAGGACCATGCCTGACATTGATTGATTGTTTTCTAATACATTTTCCAAGCTACCTGGTCGAATGTGCTCACCGCAAATCTGGCTCAAATTCTGACCAGTCCTTCTGAGTCATCCCGCGTGACTATCCTCATCTGCACTGTGCTTTCTGCTCAGCTGATGTCATTTCAATCAGACTTTCTAATTCACCCTTTGGGTTGATGTGATGCTCTGAAAAGGCCCCTCCTGCCTGTTCCATGGGCTCTGCATGGTACCTCCCCAGCTGTTGAGGGTAGAGACCCTATGTCTTCCTATCCTGAAGTCACTTAGTATTCCATATACAACAGGAGCCCAGTGAGTGCAGTGAGAGGACCTGTGGCCACTGTCCTGCAGCTGGCTGGGTTTGGGACCATGCAGCACTGGGTAGTCTCCCACTAGGGGTGGTTCCCAGGGCCTCTAACTTACAGGGGGGGATCACACAGTCACACAGGTGGCAGTAGAGGCATGTTGTAGAACGAGGAGTCAGGTGGGTGTTCAAAAAGAAAGAGCTGTCAGGGGAGGGCCTAACAAGATGGCTGCATGGGCCTTAGTACTTCCAGCTGCGTGGCCCTTACCCTGATGGTCAGAGAGCAGAGCCCTAGGGAGCTGAGTTGGTCCCTATTGCTATGGTAAACCACCACCTGCTCGCCTTCTACCCTCCCACAGAGCAGCTCTTTCTTCCTTTCTCCCTTCTGACTCTTCTGACTTCACCCATCCTCCCCTTTTCTTTGCTGCCTTCACCATTCATGGAGAATTTCCCACAAGGCTTTATGCCCAAGGCCATGAAGAGTCAAAGGTGAGCACAACTTGATCTCTGCCCTCTAGAAAATTAAACCACTTTGGAGCGATGAGGCCTGAACCTGGGTAGGAGCCAGAGAATAGTCAAATGGGTGGAGCATTTACTGAAGAGACATTTCGCAAAGATGTTGATAGTGTCAGGGGAACTGAAAAGGATTGAGAAAACCCAAGAATCAGCAGTATTGGGAAGACAGGACCACCTTAAGCCCAGAGGAGCAAAGAAAGAGTCAGAAAGAATTACGGTCGGGGAAGAGGGGCTGGCCTGAAAGACATGCAGCCTCAGGGTCTCCATATGGATGCTTCCTTGCTTCTCAGGTCCCTCTGTCTCATCTGCTCTCCCCTCCAATCTCTCCCTATGGCCCTAACTCAAGCCTTTATTCTCTATTCTTCTTTCTCCATCAGAAGACTCTGCCCCTTCCTGATATTCACAGGCACCCTCATCAAATAATGTGTACAAAATAGTGCATTTATAAATGCTTATACAAATGGATTTAAAGTCATATTCTCATTTAAGAAAATAAAAAGCTATGCTGTCACATTTATCTATACAAGTTCAGAGAGAGGACTTTGTGTCTAAAATGATGGACAACAATAAGAGGGCCAATAAAAACCAAAGAATACAGAAAAATCCCAAAAAGACAGGCCACAGAAGCCCAGAGCAAAAATAGTCACTAATCTAACAGTGCAAGATAAATTAATAGAAAGAAATCCAAAAAGATGAGAAGATGAGATGAGACAAACGAGACAGAGTTGTGAGGGACCTACACAAGTGCTTTTTGAATTCATAGCAAATCCCTAGTGGCTCAGAGGATAAAGAATCTGCCTGCAATGCGGGAGACCCAAGTCTGATCTCTGGAGAAGGAAATAGCTACCCACTCCAGTATTCTTGCCTGGAGAATTTCAGGGACAGAGGAGCCTGGCGGGCTACAGTCCACAGGATTGCAAAGATTCAGACATGACTGAGCAGTTAACACTATTCCTACTACATTGCTTCTATCTCCCAAGCAACTCATCTGTAAAATGGTTCGTGTCAAGTACATTTGGTTATGACCACCATGGGACCAATAAAAGTCATAGTAATCAAAATTATACTGTTTCCTAAACATGCCATATTATCCATTTTATATTTAGTTACACTGAGCTTTGACACATGCAGAATTCCATCAAAACACCCTTGTGTAATTTCATGAGAAGTACATTTCACAAAAACTCTGCTTGGCTGATTTTGAAGGAACCATTCTCTGAGCCCATTTGCTAGGCTGCTGTCTGGAACATGGTGTGGGACTGGGATAAAATCCATGATGGGATTGGCAGGTGGTTAGCCAGCTTTGGACATAATATTTCAAATAAACACCTGTATGTTACTTTAGAATCTTCTGCAGTTTTGACTTTAATAGATTTGAAATATTTCAAACACGTTTAAAGTTCACATGCTTTTAGGTTTTACACCAAGGCTCAAACTGGAGCAAGTGCTTTTTTTTCTTTAATTTTTTCTCCTGCTATTTCAATGAGAAGCTGCAAGACTTGCTTTCAGTTTCATAGTCACCACTGAACAGCAGCGCCTGTGGACCATCTCCCCGGAGCGGGCTGACATGAGAACTGCAGCACAATCCAGAGGTTTGCCACATCCACCTGCCCGTTTGATTGTGACATTTCTGTGTACTCCTCTGACATCACTAACTTCCAAGCCACCCTCAGAGATCTGGCTTTCAGCTTCTCCTTGGCAGCTGTGAAGACTAGACATCATAAAGGAGCTTGCCAAAAAGCCACATAAGTGCCCCTAGAACTGAAATTCTGAGCTCTTCTCCATTAACAGACAGACAGTACTGACACTTGAAACATGCCATGCCCTGCTGCTACTGCTAAGTCGCTTCAGTCATGTCCAACTCTGTGAGACCCCAGAGACAGCAGCCCACGGGGCTCCCCCATCCCTGGGATTTTCCAGGCAAGAATACTTGAGTGGGTTGCCATTTCCTTCTCCAATGCATGAAAGTGAAAAGTGAAAGTGAAGTTGCTCAGTCGTGTCCGACTCTTAGCGACCCCATGGACTGCAGCCCACCAGGCTCCTCCATCCACTGGATTTTCCAGGTAAGAGTACTGGAGTGGGGTGCCATTGCCTTCTCCGAATTAAATGCCCAGACAAGTAGAATATCATCTTGGTGCTGACTGAACAAAAGAATACATATTTAACTGAGTCTGTAAATATCTTACCTATAGGAAGAGATAGAAAAATGTGGTCATTATGATTGATTTTCTGCTATTTCTTAGAAATATACTAATCCAGCAGTCATTTTATTTGTCATATCACAATGGAGTTAGTGATGTTTTGGTTTTGGTTTGTCAGCACCAGGGGTGGCTAGCATTTGGGATTTATGCACTACAAGATTTTGTCCATTTTGAGAGATTTTTTTTTTTTTCTGTGACTTCCCCAAGCCCATTTTTAACATTTCGATATTCCCATCCTATTGATCCCTCCCCCACAGCTTGAATGTCCAGGGCAGGAAGTTGAGCAAGTTAGGAGCGTGAGCAATGTAGAAATCCATGGAAAGGTGGCTGGAAAGCCCAGTGACCCACAGCAAAGTATCTCATGGCAAGTACATTTGGTTATGACCAGTGTAAGAACAATAAAAGGCACAGTAATCAAAATCACACTGTTTCTTAAACATGCTTTATTATCCATTTTGTATTTAATTATGTTGAGCTTTGACCCATGCAGAATTTCATCAAAATGGGTTTCCTGATTACTTGGTAGTCACTCTGAATTGATGATCTGGGAGAACAGGGCAGGTGTGCAGTAGCCCAGAGCTGAGGAGCTTTAGCTGAGTGCAGAGAATCAGACGTGGGCTCCTTTGCCAATCTTGTGTATGATAACTCCATCTTCAGAGAGCTGACCTCTCAACGCCTGGGACATCAGGCATCAATACCTTTGGCTCAGGATGCTCGTGGTACATTGCTTCTTAAGATGCAGACTTCTCCCACCTGCTACTCCACATGTCCATGAATATTCATTTTCTCCAATATGAAAAAGCACTGCTCTGCAGATGAGCTCTAGGTCTTTGCCATCATTGCTCTTAATGCCAGGGCTTCAAACTTCTGACCTTCATGCCCTTCCTTCTACTTCTCTCTCTTTTCTCTTGTTTACCCATGATTCTCTGAGTCCTTCTGCGTTCCTGCCCATGCAATCTTGGGCAGGTTATTTCACTTTACTTGTGCTCTAGTTTCCCAATATGTAAAATGAGGGTGATAAAAATAGCATTGGCTTCCTATGATAGTTATGAAGTTTGAATGAATTAATACCTGGAAACAGGTATCTAGTATATATTAAACAATAAGTAAATGTTATTTGATGCTGTTGTTTCACTTATATATAAAAACATCCATATAGAGATGTTTCCTTCAGGTCAGTTACTGAGTTAACCAAAAAACACTCATGGGGGTTGATTCTTTTAAAACTTCTAATGTGGGTTCTAGGGCTGCTGTTTGGTTTGGGGTTTTTTCCCCTACTAAATTCCTTCCTCAGTTTTTGGATATTAACTGGGGCCTTGTTTGAGTTGCCAGGCATTCAGTTTCTGAATAAAGTTTCCTGAAATAATAGGAAAGCAAATTTATTCCTATGAGTACATTGCTTAAGCCCACAAGAGTCTCATTTACTTTGAAATGATATCCAAAGAATGTGTGGGAGCTGAAGAAAACGGAATAAAGAAGCCCCCAAATGATTAAAAGTTTTAGAAAGAAATGTGTGAATATACCTAAGGTTCTATGGCCTTGAGAAAAGGAGGTTAAGGGGAGATTTGACAACAGTCTTCAAATATTTCTGTACTTATTAAGAAAAGGATCCTAGCTGGCTTCTCTCTCCAGGCTCAGATAAGAAATTAGTCAAGTTTATTTATTTTTTTAATGATTTCTTATTGAAGTATAGTGAATTTACAGTATTGTGTTAACTTCAGGTATACTATAAAGTGATTGAGTTGTATATATATAATTAGTAATTATATGATATTAAAGTAATTGATATAATTATATACAATTACAGTGTGCGGGACTTCCCTGGTGGGCCTGTGGTTAAGAATTCATGCTTCCCATCTTTTCTGATCACAATGCAGTAAGATTAAATGTCAAGTACAGGAAAAAAAAACTATTAAAAATACAAACATATGGAAGCTAAGTAACACACTTCTGAATAACCAATAAATCACAGAAGAAATCAAAAAAGAAATCAAAATATGCATTGAAACAAATGAAAATGAAAACACAACAACCCCAAACCTATGGGATTCAGTAAAAGCAGTGCTAAGGGGAAGTTTCATAGCAATACAAGCTTACCTCAAGAAACAAGAGAAAAGTAAAATAATTAGCCTAACTTTACACCTAAAGCAACTAGAAAAAGAAGAAATGAGGAAGCCCAGGGTTAGTAGAAAGAAAGAAATCATAAACATTAGGGCAAAAATAATTGAAAAAGAAACAAAGGAGACCATAGCAAAAACCAATAAAACTAAAAGCTGGTTCTTTGAGAAGATAAATAAAATAGACAAACCATTAGCCAGACTCATCAAGAAAAAAAGGGAGAAGAATAAAATCAACAAAATAGAAATGAAAATGGAGAAATCACAGCAGACAACAGAGAAATACAAAGGATCATAAGAGACTACTATGAGCAACTATATGCCAATAAAATGGACAACTTGAAAGAAATGAACAAATTTTTAGAAAAGTATAACCTCCCAAAACTGAACCAGGAAGAAACAGAAAATCTTAACAGACCCATCACAAGCACAGAAATTGAAACTGTAATCAGAAAACTTCAAACAAACAAAAGCCCAGACCAAATGGTTTCACAGGTGAATTCTACTAAAAATTTAGAGAAGAGCTAACACCTATCCTACTCAAACTCTTCCAGAAAATTGCAGAGGAAGTTAAACTTCCAAACTCATTCTATGAATCCACGATCACCCTAATACCAAAATCAAACAAAGATGCCACAAAAAAAGAAAACTGTAAGCCAATATCATTGATGAACATAGATGCAAAAATTCTCAACAAAATTGTAGCAAACAAAATCCAACAGCATATTAAAAAGATCACACATCATGACTAAGTGAGCTTTATCACAGGGATACATGGGTTCTTTCATATTTGCAAATCAATCAATGTGATATACCACATTAAAAGATTAAATGATAAAAACCATACAATTATCTCAATAGATGCAGAGAAAGCCTTTGACAAAATTCAACATCCATTTATGATTAAAAAAAAAAAAACCTCCAGAAAGCAGGCATAGAAGGAACATACCTCTACATAATAAAAGCATATATGATAAACCCACAGCAAACATTATCCTCAGTGGTAAAAAATTGAAACCATTTCACTTAAAGTCAGGAACAAGACAAGGGTGCCCACTCTTACCACTACTATTCAACATAGTTTTGGAACTTTTGGGTACAGCAATCAGAGAAGAAAAAGAAATAAAAGGAATCCAGATTGGAAAAGAAGTAAAATTCTCACTGTCTGCAGATGACATGATCCTCTATATAGAAAACCCTAAAGACACCACCAGAAAATTACTAGAGCTAATCAATGAATATAGTAAAGTTGCAGGATATAAAATTAACATACAAAAGTTCCTTCCATTCCTATACACTAACAATGAGAAAATAGAGAAATTAAGGAAACAATTCCATTCACCATTGCAATTAAAATAATAAAATACTTAGGAATAAATCTACCTGAAGAAACAAAAGACCTATGTATAGAAAACTATAAAACACTGATGAAAGAAATCAAAGATGACACAAATAGCTGGAGATTTAGACCATGTTCATGGATCGGAAGAATCAATATAGTGAAAATGAGTATGTTACCCAAAGCAGTCTATACATTCAATGCAATCCCTATCAAGCTACCAATGGTGTTTTTGAGAGAACAAGAACAAATAATTTCACAATTTGTATGGAAATACAAAAAACCTCGAATAGCCAAAGCAAACTTGAGAAAGAAGAATGGAACTGGAGGACTCAACCTGCCTGACTTCAGACTATACTACAAAGCTACAGTCATCAAGACAGTATGGTACAGGCACAAAGACAGAAATATAGATCAGTGGAACAAAATAGAAAGTCAGAGATAAATCCATGCACCTATGGACACCTTATCTTTGACAAAGTAGGCAAGAATATACAATGGAGAAAAGACAATCTCTTTAACAAGTGGTGCTGGGAAAACTGGTCAACCACTTGTAAAAGAATGAAACTAGAACACTTTCTAACACCATACACAAAAATAAACTCAAAATGGATTAAAGATCTAAATTTCAGACCAGAAACTATAAAAACTCCTAGAGGAAACCATAGGCAAAACAATCCCCAACATAAATCACAGCAGGATCCTCTATGACCCACCTCCAAGAGTAATGGAAATAAAAGCAAAAATAAACAAATGGGACCTAATTAAACTTAAAAGCTTTTGCACAATGAAGGAAACTATAAGCAAGGTGAAAAGGCAGCCTTCAGAATGGAAGAAAATAATAGCAAACGAAGCAACTGACAAAGAATTAATCTCAAAAATATACAAGCAACTCCTGCAGCTCAATTCCAGAAAAATAAATGACCCGATCAAAAAGGAGAGGGTGGGATGATTTTGGAGAATGGCATTCTATCATGTATACTATCATGTAAGAATTGAATCGCCAGTCTATGTCTGATGCAGGATACAGCATGCTTGGGGCTGGTGCATGGGGATGACTCACAGAGATGTTATGGGAAGGGAGGTGGGAGGGGGGTTCATGTTTGGGAACACATGTAAGAATTAAAGATTTTAAAATTTAAAAAAAAAACATAAAAAAAATAATAAAAATAAAGTCCACAGGAATTAAAAAAAAAAAAGGGCCAAAGAACTTAAACAGACATTTCTCCGCAGAAGACATACAGATGGCTAACAAACACATGAAAAAATTCTCAGAATCACTCATTATCAGAGAAATGTAAATCAGAACCACAATGAAATACCATCTCACGCTGGTCAGAATGGCTGCTATCAAAAAGTCTATAAACAATAAGTGCTGGAGGAGAGGGTGTGGAGAGAAAGGAACCCTCTTACACTGTTGGTGGGAATGCAAACTAGTACAGCCACTATGGAGAACAGTGTGGAGATTCCTTAAAAAACTGGAAATAGAACTGTCATATGACCCAGAAATCCCACTGCTGGGCATACACACCAAGGAAACCAGAATTGAAAGAGACACGTGTACCCCAATGTTCATTGCAGCACTGTTTATAACAGCCAGGACATGGAAAGATGTCCATTGGCAGATGAATGGATAAGAAAACTCTTGCACCTATATGCAATGGAATATTACTCAACTATTAAAAAGAATGCATTTAAATCAGTTCTCATGAGGTGGTTGAAACTGGAGCCTATTATACAGAGTGAAGTAAGTCTGAAAGAAAAACACCAATACAGTATATTAACACATACGTGAACTGTGAACTTCCAGATGTTCAAGCTGGTTTTAGAAAAGGCAGAACCAGAGATCAAATTGCCAACATCTGCTGGATCATCGAAAAAGCAAGAGATTCTGGAAAAACATCTATTTCTGCTTGATTGACTATGCCACAGCCTTTGACTGTGTGGATCACAATCAACTGTGGAAAATTCTGAAAGAGAGGGGAATACCAGACCACCTGACCTGCCTCTTGAGAAACCTGTATGCAGGTAAGGAAGCAACAGTTAGAATTGGACATGGGACAACAGACTGGTTCCAAATAGGAAAAGGAGGACATCAAGGCTGTATATTGTCACCCTGCTTATTTAACTTGTATGCAGAGTACATCATGAGAAACACTGGGCTGGAGGAAGCAGAAGCTGGAATCAAGGTTGCTGGGAGAAATATCAATAACCTCAGATATGCAGATGACACCACCCCTAGGGCAGAAAGTGAAGAGGAGCTAAAAAGCCTCTTGATGAAAGTGAAAGAGGAGAGTGAAAAAGTTAGCTTAAAACTCAACATTCAGAAAACTAGGATCATGGCATCTGGTCCCATCACTTCATGGGAAATAGATGGGGAAACAGCGGAAACAGTGGCTGACTTTATTTTCTGGGCTCCAAAATCACTGCAGATGGTGATTGCAGCCATGAAATTAAAAGATGCTTACTCCTTGGAAGAAAAGTTAGACCAACCTAAATAGCATATTCAAAGCAGAGACATTACTTTGTCAACAAAGGTCCATCTAGTCAAAGCTATGATTTTTCCAGTAGTCATGTATGGATGTGAGAGTTGGACTATAAAGAAAGCTGAGCACAGAAGAATTGATGCTTTTGAACTGTGGCATTGGAGAAGACTCTTGAGAATCCCTTGGACTGCAAAGAGATCCAACCAGTCCATCCTAAAGGAGATCAGTCGTGGGTATTGGAAGGACAGATGTTGAAGCTAAAACTCCAATCTTTTGGCCACCTGATGTGAAGAGCTGACTCATTTGAAGAGACCCTGATGCTGGGAAAGATTGAGGGCAGTAGGAGAAGGGGACGACAGAGGATAAGATGGTTGAATGGCATCACCAACACAATGGACATGAGTTTGGGTGGACTCTGGGAGTTGATGATGGACACGGAGGCCTGGCGTGCTGCAGTTCGTGGGGTCGCAAAGTGTCATACACGACTGAGATACTGAACTGAATACATATATATGGGATTTAGAAAGATAGTAACAACAACCCTATATGTGAGACAGCAAAAGAGACACAGATGTCAAGAACAGACTTTTGGGCTCGATGGGAGAAGGCGAGGGTGGGATGATTTGGGAGAATGGCATTGAAACATGTATATTACCATATGCGAAACAGATCGCCAGTCCAGGTTCGATGCATGAGACAGGGTGCTCAGGGCTGGTGCACTGGGATGACCCTGAGGGATGGGATAGGGAGGGAGGCAGGAGGGGAGTTCAGGTTGGGGGACACATGCACACCCATGGCTGATTCATGTCAATGTATGGCAAAACCACTACAATACTGTAAAGTAATTAGCCTCCAATTAAAATAAATAAATTAATTAAAAAAAAAATAATTCATGCTTCCACTGCAGAGTGGACAGGTTCAATCCCTGATCTGGGAACTAAGATCCCACATGCTGCATGATGTGACCAAAAATTATTAAAATAAAATTATACAATTATTATTATGTATTCAGTATATATCTATATTAGTTAGTGTTAGTTACTCAGTCATGTCCAACTCTCTGCAACCCCATGGACTGTAGCCTACTAGGCTCCTTTGTACATGGAATTCTCCAAGCAAGATCACTGCAGTTAGGTAGCCATGCCTTCCTCCAAGGGATCTTCCCAACTCAGGGATAGAACTCAGGTCTCCTGACATTGCAGGCAGATTCTGTACCATCTGAGCCATCAGGGAAGCCATACACACACACAGACACACACACACAGACACACATATATCCATATTTCTTTTTCAGATCTTTTTCCATTAGAGGTTTTCAATGTTTTTTCTTGAAGTCATTCTTTGTGGTAGGGTTCTGTGATGAAGAGTCATGACTACATTAGATCCTCAGATCATTTATCCAGCTCTAATTTTATTTTCTTGTTGAATCTGGAATGGGTCTACAGGGCTGCCTTCCTTTTGAAGGCTTGGAGGAGAATCTATTTCCTTGCCTCTCATCCCCTAAAGGCTGTCTGCATTTCCAACTCATGGACTCATCTTCTACCTCCAGTTCCAACAGTGTAGTCTCTTCCAGTCTATCTCTGCTCCACACTGCCTCATGTGCTTCCTCTTACCCTCCAACCTCCTTTTTATAGGACCTTTTGCTCTTACAGAACTATATTGAAAACACCAAGATAATCCAGGAAAATTTCCATAATTCAAGGTTTTTAACTTAATCACATCTTCAAAACCCCTTTTATTTAAGGTAACATAGTCACAGGTTCCAGAGATTAGGATGCGGACACCTTTGGGGCTTACATTATTCTTCCTACCATACCATCAATGGGTTCGTACTCCACAGATGCCAGAATCACAGTAGCTCTCCATTCTCCCACTTTCTGGACACCTGAAGAGCTGCCTCCCATCTCTGCCCTGACCCTAAGAACTCTCTCAGATATTTATTGGACCCCCTAGGGATATATTTCATATTCTTGCCTCCAGGACTTCTTGGATGGGGAGTGCAGAGGGTGCCTCTCTAAGGACAGTGTGGCTGTGTCTTCTTGGAAAACACTGATTTCCTACTACTCTCATGAACTGGCTTAGAAAAGGAGTCATCTGAAGTGTTGTCCTCAAGTTGCAGTCCTAGAGACAACAAACAGCAGATTCATCTAGCAAAACTGATAAGTTGTACTATCTTGGTTGAACATTCAACCTACAGAATGAGAAAATGTGTGTGTAAAATTTACTTTAAAAGTCTGCTTAGAAATAAGCTTTTTCCCAAGGTAGTGTTTTCATAAGGTTTGAGATTCTTTGACTTAACAAACAATATTAGCATTGTGCAGAAAAGCAAAACATCTTTCATTTGTCTCCTGGAAACAATGTTTCACCTTCCTTAGCATGTTTTTTTAGGCATTTCCATTTCCCTAGAGCATCCCTAAAGCTTCAGTCAACAAAAATCTCTAAATCTGGTCATCACTACCATCATCAGTTTATGCCAGATTCTCCCAAACAATTATTTGTGTGTGTGTGTCCAACTCTTTGTGACCCCATGGACTGCCAGGCTTCTCCCAGGCAAGATAATAAAGTGAGTCATCATTTCCTCCTCCAGGGGCATCTTCCCAACCCAGGGATCAAACTCTCCTCTCTTGCATCTCCTGCATTGGCAGGTGGATTCTTTACCACTAGCGCCACCTGGGAAACAATACTTGGCTTAAATATTTGCTTCCTCAAAGCACTCTTGTCTATGTGTTTATTCTTTAAGTAAGTCAAAGAAAAATATTTCTAAAATGTATAACTCTAAGGCAACTTGAAATGTTACAAAACCAAGGCAGGCAATCACTGGGTATGTAATCTATTTAAGAATAAGGATACAGTTGTCTAAAGATACATTAAAAAGTCAACAAAAGGTTGTGAACTTGACTAATCACTGCTCAACACTGATTATATTCAGCTGTGGGCATGTTGGAAAAGGCCAAAATATGCAGTCTGTGAACTGACTCCTATTTAGCTAATTACTTATCTGCATCACAGCAAAGGAAACTTGGGAATTGTGGTCCTACCACTCAAAGCCCTTGAAGACCAACAGTCTTTGGGGAGTGGGCCAAAGATTTGAATGCTTTTTGCTAGTTTAATCCTGCTTAAGGCTCATTCCAGGAAACATACCCAGGGCACCATTGATTCAATATTTTGGGCCATTTAAATTGTGCAGCTGGGTCATCACACACTTAATCCTGGGGAAAGGTGAAGCAAACAGTTATTAATACAGCTCAAGATGTCAGTGGCCCATGGCCAATATTTGACATGGCCATGATTTGATCCCCATGTTAAACACACAAACTGAGAAACTGCTTAAGCCTCTTCTATTTGTTCTACTTTTCTAGAAATCAAGCTTTTGTGTTAGTGGTAGGCAGGTTTTCAGGTGGCCCCACATTTTCTGTTTTTGAGTGATTCTACCCTCACACAGTTCCTTTAAGGGAACCCCACTCCAAACTGCCAGACTAACATGTTGGACAATGTTGCCGTGTTTTCAAAGAGCTCCCAAAAGAAAATTATGCTTGTCAATGTATAAACTCTGCCACAGGGAGAGGCTTTGTGAATTGAAAGCCTTGCCTTCAGAATTTTCAAAATGATAGCAAATTTAGCCAAATTGGGCAAAAGTGAATCAGGTTTCACAAATTTTGGAATGTTTATTTAAATCTTTAAAACACATGTTGCCACAGCTGTGTTTAGCATAAAATTATGATGAAAATAATCTTAATGAAAATGACGGCATATTTATATAATGCCTTCCATCCAACCAGTGCCAAACCCATGACACAGCTGATCTCATTAGGCCTGACTAAATCCCCTTTGAGCTACAACGTAAATATTAGTTCCAATTTGCAGATGAAGAAATTGGGACACGGGCAAGATTATTTACAGCTAAGTAGCTTAAGTTATAACTAGCCTGAATCTCCCATCTGTGGAATAAGCTGCCATTAAATCAGACTCTGAAGAGGGGGAGGGAGGAAAGGTGTCCTGTCTCCGAGTTCCCCACGTGGGTTGCCTTGTCCTAGCTGTGGGGGCAGAGCACCATGCCGGAGATGTTATGCAGTACTCTTTCTAGCAATTCACTGTATGGATCTACAGGCAGATATTATCTTCTCAAAACATAGCAGCGAGGGTGAGAGTTGAGGTGACAGGAAGTTTTCTATCTTGGGTTTCATTGATAGGAAACAAGAGACAGGAAGAGGCTAATTCCAAGCCCCAAATGGCAAGGACCAAGACTCAGCACCCAGCCTACTCTTCTAGCATCGTTAGTCAGTCTTCCGTCTGTTTGAAATGTTGGGGATTGGTAAAAACATTTTACAAAAGGTCCATTGTCAGCTCAAACACTTCAGTTTGGTCTACAGAATATTGTCCTTTCCTCAGTCGAGATTCTCTTTAAGTGAGAAAGCTAACCCAAGCAGGCAAGCATATTGCAGGTTAGTTCCCATGGGTTTCTGCCAGCAGATGGGTAAAGTTCTGCCCTTCAACTCCTAGAAGGCAGCTGTGAGATGTTACCTTGCAACACAGGACTCAAACTCCCAACCCAAGAAGCACCTGAACACTGGAGATGTATCAATTACCAGTTTTGACTCTCCTTTTAGCACCATATTTTGAATTTTAGCTTTAAAGTAGAAAATAAAGCTCTGCTTCATCTCTGCAATCAGTGCTGATGTTAGGTATGTGTTTTCCAAACTCAATAAATAGTTGCCTTTCTTCTACTCAGAAAAAAATTCCATGAAGCCATTTTTGCCAAAACCTGAATGAAATCTGTCCAGGAAAAGACACTCTCTAGAAGGAGAAGAGAAAAACAATTCTTTTGAATGCCATATAGAATTTTTCTAAATTTGAACTCTCAGTGCCACACTATATTCAACTTTAGTAAAAATATACATACTCATACATGGAGGGAAGCTTTTATTTCCATACTCCTTTTTGCCACAAGAGTGATGGAAATAGTATGTATTTAATACTCTATTTAATTTATATTTTAATAGTTAATAATAATCAAGGCTTTTCCTATATATGGACCCAGCCTCTGACTGGCCTAGGTTATTGATTCACTTAGAACATGACTAAGGAAAGTCATTCAAGCTTTCTAAACCTCAGTTTTCTTATATGTAAAATGGAGATTAAATGGTTGTGAAAATTAAACTTTGACACAGAGCTTTCCCAAAGTAGGCCCTGGATGAATGAAAATTTCCTCATACCATCTTTTCAGTCACCATTCCTCTCCTAAACCTATAAAGATTTGAAAATCAGTGTGCATTTAATAAACTCTGTGTGTGTGTGTGTGTGTGTGTGTGTGTGTGTGTGTGTGTGTGTGTGGACTAGATATACTAGAATATCAATAGTAGTTATCCCTGGGAAGTAGAATAATAAACAATTTTTATTTTCTCCTCTGTACTTTTCTAATTTGCAAAATTCACCATCATGTAAAATGAAGATGTACATTTTTAAAGGCTAATTTTTAGAAAAATCACTTTGAAGACCTACTTTGAGAAAAACAAAATTGAGTTGTAAATATTTAGAGCTAACAAAAAATAATATTAGAAAAGGTTAACCCCAAGTTTTCTTATATATGAAAGGAAATTGAGGCCCAGAGAGGCCATTTCAACCAAAGACTCTAAGTTGATCTGAGGCTGTAACCCACTTCTTAGTGTAACTGGTACCCCAGAGCTCTCCAGCCTATGAGCACAGATGAGGTAGCAATTTGACCCTAAGTCTTCTGCTCAATGCCCCTGTCTGTTCAATGCCTGCCCTACTCAGTGATTCCACTGATTTGCATAGATCTGTACAGGTCAAGTTAACTGGTCTCTATAATGGTATACTGGTCACATACCAGTAGATACTGGTTACATACCAAGATGTGAGAGTTGGACCTGGCTGAGCACCAAAGAATTTGGTGCTTTTGAATTGTGGCACTGGAGAAGACTGTTGAGAGTCCCTTGGACGGCAAGGAGATCCAACCAGTCCATCCTAAAGGAAATCAACCCTGAATGTTCATTGGAAGGACTGATGTCAAAGCTGAAGCTCCAATACTTTGGCCACCTGATGTGAAGAGCTGACTCACTGGAAAAGATGCTGGAAAAGATTAAGGGTGGGAGAAGAAGGGGGTGACAGAGGATGAGGTGGTTGGATGTCCACCACCCACTCAATGGACATGAGTTTGAGCAATTTCTGGGAGATAGTTAAGGACAGGGAAGCCTGGCGTGCTGCCATCCATGGGGTCACAAAGAGTCAGATACCAGTTAGTAACTGAAAAACAACAACAATAAATAGTGGTCATTAAATTATTTGATATATGTACATCTTATATTGAAGGGCTTACCACCTCTGCCTTTGTCAGTGTCCCAAAATGGGAGGATGAGAAGCAGGGCCCCAGGGGAGATGAATAAGGCACTCATCTAGGTGCCAAATTTAAGGGAGGGTTGAAAAGCTCAGTAGTCAAGACAAATTTTGATTTTTAAAAATCAAAATCAACAGGAAAATCCTTAATGAAAAAATATCAAAATTTTAAGCACAGATAGTGTGGTATAACTGAAAATACATATCGGTCTTTGTCTCTGATTCCTGGCAAAGAACTCCTAAAGCCCTTGGAATTTCCTGAGTGACAAGAGCATATTTTGTTATTCATAACATGCCTTTTCAATCACATCTGAGTTTATCCTAAGGAAGTGACTCTGGTAGTCAGCAGGAAGAAGTGTGGGTACCTTGGGCACCCCACTTGCAGCTGGCATCTCAAGTGGGAAAGTCTTATGGGTCTGGAGCTTATAACCCATGGTCTGCTTAACTGTCAGAATTAAATTGAATTGAATTGTTGGACACCCAGGTTGGTGATGGAGAGCTGGAGAGGTGGTGTGGAAAAAATGACAAGTGCACAGTGTTGGGGGAAAACATGCAAGTTTAGTGTCATGAGTGATGTAAGAAAACACTGCACAGATAGGATCAGCTGCACTACTGAGCCAGACCATAAATGGAGACAGAGGCAAGAGGAAGGGTAGTCATACTGCTCCCATCTTCATGGAAAACTTTGATATTTTGTTTATCATGGATTGCTGGCATTAATTTTTTTTAATGCTGCACTAAAACATTTATCCAGATGACCAAAGTTCTTGGCTAATTAAATAAATAAATAGAATAAATGAATAAATAAAATATGGTTAGAATATCTATAACTGAAGCCAAGATTGGACTCTGGATTTCTTATCTGAATGAGTCATCACTGAGAATGAACTGCTCCACAGTCAAGTAATTGCCCTCTTCCCAGATCCCAGGAAAATGAGGCTTTTCTCATTTGTAGACTGTCCCAGCTTCTCAAAATCCACATCCAAGAAAACAAGGCCAAAACAGCCAATAGATTTAACAAAGGGCACCACTAAAATGCAAAGGACTTGAGTTCTGATGAGGTTTTCACTGAATGTGGTCAGAGGTCTGCCTGGGACATAAAACAGAGCAGGTGATGCATCCTGAAGCTCCCACCAAGGTGACCAGGAAGCAATCACCTGGGGGCATCAAGTCTAGAAAGGAAGTCTAGAGTAGGGTGCAGGGAAATGGGCCAGGTAGTCCTAGGTCCCTGCAGTAAGAGGCAGACAGCAACTCAAGGCCACTCAGGTGATGGCAGCCTTGGTTAATCCCTTATGTTGGAGAAGACTCTTGAGAGTCCCTTGGACTGAGAGGAGATTAAACCAGTCAATCCTAAAGGATATCAGTCCTGGATATTCATCAGAAGGATTGATGCTGAAGCTGAAACTCCAATACTTTGGCCACCTGATGCAAAGAACTGACTCACTGGTAAAGACCCCAGTGCTGGGAAAGATTGAAGGCAGGAGGAGTAAGGGATGACAGAGGATGAGATGGTTGTATGACTTGATGGACATGAGTTTGAGAAAGCTGCAGCAGTTGGTGATGGACACGGAGACCTGGTGTGCTGCAGTCCATGGGGTCACAAAGAGTCACGCACAACTGAGTAACTGAACTGAACTGAGAGCCTGAAAGGAATCAGCTTAGAAAAGAGCAATTCAGATCCCATCATATGCATGGTTTTAGCATCAACTTTGGTGAAAATATATTAAAAGGCATTTTCTTCACTGTGCTTCACATATCTACGTGGCTCTTGATTTCTGGAACTCTTCACATAACCTTCAAATCTCTTGGCACCAACACTGGAATACCACAGTTTTTGCTAACATCCAAAGCACCAGGCTTCTATGTGCTGGAAGTTCCAGTTTGCTGTGTGAAACCACTGTCTCCAGGCAGTTTGGAGCAATGACTGACAGGACTGACAGCAATAATTCTAGAAGCCAAAAGTTGAGGTTCTACAAAGGGGATCACATTTTCTACTCAAGGCCAATTGTTTTCCCAAGCTCTGAAATTTAGATTTTGAATTTTGCCACTTGAAAGATTTTTTTCCACACCCTTCTCACCCCTTTAAAACAGTTCACTCAGTCTTTACAGCCATTTTGGACACTTACAGAGCATTGGAAGTAATAAAATTCACTGAATTTTATGAGACTTGGTGACATTATTTGTTGAATTCTTTTTTTTCTAAACTGTCTTGATATTTTTTTCTCCTATGTTTTGTGGTACCTCAGGATGCCACAGAACTTTTAAAGTACTTGATCTTACCTCTTGTTCATTTGTGGTATTGTTGCTATTTGGTAGTTTGACTTGATTTTACTTTAGGCTGGGTTTGATTGAAAGGGAATTGCTATAACAGGAGTTTTCCACTCAGCTCAAAAGTTTGAGCTATAAAAGCTTGTGTTTCAGTCTCTATACTAAGAGCAAGGAGAAAATGAGGTCCACATAGGTTGAGGATCTAACCAGTGTCACCCACTGATTGCAGGCTGACCCATGGATGGGACTACTCCCATTAAACCACACAAAGTCTGGCCCACAAGGCTTCTACAGAAAGAGACAGAGTTGCAGCAGGTATTAAAACCTCTTTCCCCTAGAACATGGTGAGATTCCCAGGGGCCTATATGGGACCTGAAACAGGGGCAAGAGGCATGGATCTCAGCCTATCACTGTCCTGACAGTTGGTAGCTGGTGAGGGCTAGCCCTCTTCTGTCGTGAGGCTCAGCTACTCCAAGTGTCTTCTGAGACACTCCTCCCAAAAAGTCTGCTTCATGGATCAAGAGACCCAGAGACTTCAGCATCCTCTAAAGGCTTTTGGTGACCTTCTCAACCAATATCCTTGGCTCCATGGCATGGCTCACAATCACAGCACCCCATGCCCATCCCCTACCCAGCCCCTAGGAAGACATTCCTCTCCCTGCCTCAGGATGGGCCACTTCATTCAGCTCTCAGCCCTGGGCTTCATCTCCTATGAGGGCTGAGATAAACTGCCTTCTTCTCCATGAAGCGGGAGAACAATGCAAAAGTTATCTGCTTGTTTCCTGGAAGCTGTGTAAAGTAAAGCCAGCAGTATTGGTCTAGTTGTAAAAATAAAACAGTCTTTTATTTCTTATAAATCAGTGTTTTCTATGTCTTGGGGCACTTATAAGGAGGAAGGCACTCCATGGGGCATCTCTGTCTGCATTGGCATCCCCAGAAACCTTCGAGCCTCCCCTCCCCTCCACCTACCTCTTAGCTTAAACTCCATCTGTAAAACTCTTCACTAAGCACCTACAACCCTGGGCTTTAGTGACCTCTGCTTAGTATTATAAAAATCCCTTAGGGCAGGAGCATATACCATCCTGATCCACTCTAAGAAATGAGGGGCAAGGGAGTAACAGTGGAAGGATAAACACAGATTAACATTGATTTAAGTTATCCAGTCATATCTGGATAATGCTTATGGGGAGAACAGATTTTTATGGGTTAAGGGTAAAAATATTTTAAAGCATCACTCCAGAGCTTTAAATTGCCTTATGCTAAATAATATTTTAAAGTTATCATATCCAAGATCATAAATAACACTTCAGAAAAGCTTGATAATTACTTTTTTTCTACTTATATTAAACATAATGCCAATTTCTTTCTTAATATTCTTGTTTTATGAAATAAAACACTCCTCTAGTTCTGCTTCCTTCCCTCCTGTATTAGTTTCCCTACGACTTTTGTAACAAATTATCATAAAGTTGGTGGCTTGAAAAGCACAAATTTACTGCCTTACAGCTCTGGAGATCAGAATTCATAAAATCAAGGTGTCAGCAGGGCTATGTTCTTTCTGGAAGCTCTCAGAGGAAACTGTCTCCTTGCTTGTCCATCTTTGGAAGTTGCCAGCATTTCTTGGCTCTTGGCCCCTTCCTTACATGATTCCTCTCATCATCACCACCTCCATCTTCACATCTCTTCCTCTGACTCTGACTCTCTGTCTCTGTGTTTCACTTATAAGGACCCTTGTGACTTCACTGGGTTCATCTGGATAATCCAGGATAATCTCCCCATCTCAAGATCCTTAGATTGATCACATCTACAAAGGCCCTTTTGCCACATAGGGTAACATAGAGACTCTGGGGATGAGAACATCTTTGAGGGGGCATTATTCAGCCGACCACATTATTGAGCCACTTTGACCATATTTTGACCTCCCTGACCTTGCACTCACTCCTTCCCTGCCACCTTGGCCTCTGGCTCTTCTGATGTCATGTCAGACACCAGAGCATCCCTGCTGTTTCCTCTGCCAGGTGTCCCTTCCCCTAGTGAGCTTCCTGAACCACTCCTTCTGCTCCTCCAAGCCACTACTCAAACATCACCGTCTCAAAAGCCCTCTTTAATCCACCTTATTTGTAAATTTAGCTTCCTCTCCCTTCTCCAGATGCTTGCTATCCCTTTGTTTAATTAATTTTACTACACAGTAATCACAATCTAATCCACTGTATATTTTATTCATTAACTTTTTTCTGATTTTTAAAATATTTTTTCTTTTCAATGGGAAAATAATCACAATATAGTGATGGCTTCTCCTAGTTATCTCTTTTACCACTTTCAAATGTGGGCTCCAGAGGGCAAAGATTCTTATTCTGCTGAATCTTTTGGACTTAGAAAAGTACCTGGCACATAATTAGCCTTCAAAAATATTAGTTAAATAAATTGGGCTGGGTCATTTATTAGAGAATCTCCCACATCAATGTCTTTAAGTTTTACATGTTGGGCTGGTTAGACTCTCAATAAACCACATTTTCTAACTTTTGCAGCATGCTAAGTAAGTTGGTCACTCACCTAGAACCAGATATCCTGCAATGTAAAGTCAAGTGGGCCTTAGAAAGCATCACTATGAACAAAGCTAGCAGAGGTGATGGAATTCCAAATCCTGGAAGATGATACTGTGAAAGTGCTGCACGCAATATGCCAGCAAATTTGGAAAACTCAGCAGTGGCCACAGCACTGGAAAAAGTCAGGTTTCATTCCAATCCCTAAGAAAGGCAATGCCAAAAAGTGCTCAAACTACCACACAACTGCACTCATCTCACACGCTAGTAAAGTAATGCCCAAAATTCTCCAAGCTAGGCTTCAGCAATACGTAAACCATGAACTTCCAGCTGTTCAAGATGGTTTCAGAAAAGGCAAAGGAACCAGAGATCAAATTGCCAAGATCTGCTAGATCATCGAAAAACCAAGAGAGTTCCAGAAAAACATCTATTTCTGCTTTTTTGACTATGCCAAAGCCTTTGAGTGTGTGGATCACAATAAACTGAGGAAAATTCTTCAAGAGATGGGAACACCAGACCACCTAGCCTGCCTCTTGAGAAACCTATATGCAGGTCAGGAAGCAACAGTTAGAACTGGACATGGAACAACAGACTGGTTCCAAATAGGAAAAGGAGTACATCAAGGCTGTATATTGTCACCCTGCTTATTTAACTTCTATGCAGAGTACATCATGAGAAACGCTGGGCTAGATGAAGCACAAGCTGGAATCAAAATTGCCGGGAGAAATCTCAATAACCTCAGATATGCAGATGATACCACCCTTATGGCAGAAAGTGAAGAGGAACTAAAAAGCCTCTTCATGAAAGTGAAAGAGGAGACTGAAAAAGTTGGCTTAAAGCTCAACATTCAGAAAACGAAGATCATGGCATCTGGTCCCATCACTTCATGGCAAATAGATGGGGAAACAGTGGAAACAGTGTCAGAATTTATTTTGGGGGGCTCCAAAATCACTGAGAATGGTGATTGTAACCATGAAATTAAAAGATGCTTACTCCTTGGAAGGAAAGTTATGACCAACCTAGATAACATATTCAAAAGCAGAGACATTACTTTGCCAACAAAGGTCCGTCTAGTCAAGGCTATGGTTTTTCCACTGGTCATGTATGGATGTGAGAGTTGGACTGTGAAGAAAGCTGAGCACCGAAGAATTGATGCTTTTGAACTGTGGTGTTGGCGAAGACTCTTGAGAGTCCTTTGGACTGCAAGGAGATCCAACCAGTCCATCCTAAAGGAGACCAGTCCTGGGTGTTCATTGGAAGGACTGATGCTAAAGCTGAAACTCCAGAGGCAGTACTAAGAGGGCGGAGGAATAGGATGGGGAGACCACTTTCTCCCCCACAAATTCATCAAAAGAACATTTGAATGCTGAATAAATTCCACAAAACAACTTCTGAATGCTGGCAGAGGACATCAGGCACCCAGAAAAGCAGCCCATTGTCTTCAAAAGAAGGTAAGAAAAAATATAAAAGACAAAAAGAGAGACAAAAGAGATAGGGACAGAGCTCCGTCCCGGGAAGGGAGTCTTAAAAGAGAGAGAAGTTTCCAAACACCAGGAAACACTCTAACTGCAGAGTCTGTGGCGAGCCTTGGAATCACAGAGAGCAACATAATCGGGAGGAAAAATAAATAAATATAAAACCGACAGATTATGTGCCCAATGGTAACTCCCCCAGTGGAGAAGCAGCGCAGACGCCTGCATCTGCCACTAGCAAGCAGGGGCTGGGCAGGGAGGTGCGGGCTGCATTGCTTAGAGTAAGGACTGGGCCTGAATGCTCCGAGGGCAATCTGAGGAAACTAACTTGGGCTAGCAAACCGGACTGTGGGATAGCTACCACACGAAAAGCCCTAACCTAAGACACCATCAGGCCCACTCACAGAACAAAGGACTGAGCAGAGCTAGCCAGCTGCAGACTGTCCTGTCCCCCTCCAGTGACAGGCAGGGTAGGGCAGCCAGAGCCAGAAGGGGGCAATTGCTGCCACAGAGGCATTATCTGTCAAACTGCAAGCAGGCTTCAGTGCTAAGACCTCTTGGGATTCTGGACGGTCAACATCTGCCTGAGAAGGTGCACTGGTTGTACACGCAGAAAACCGAGCAGCAGGGACGGGGGAGGCGATAAGTTGCAGCAACCGTGCTTGCCAAACACCCGGTCACCTGAGCTACTTGGATCTGGGAAGGGCACAAAACACAGGCCCAACCGAGTCTGTGCCTCTGAGGACTACCCGAGTGCCTGAACCTGAGTAGCTAAGACCTGGGAGGTGCATGCAGCCCAGGGCCGGCCTTGGACGGTTCCCAGCAGAGCAACCTAGAGCCTAAGCAGTGTAGACAGGGAAAGCGCACACGCCATGAGCAGGGG
Source organism: Capricornis sumatraensis (assembly GCF_032405125.1). Classification (NCBI taxonomy): domain Eukaryota; kingdom Metazoa; phylum Chordata; class Mammalia; order Artiodactyla; family Bovidae; genus Capricornis; species Capricornis sumatraensis. Next base: position 10,940,573 of record NC_091085.1, read on the forward strand.
CAAACCGAGTGTGGCCAGGACACTGGAAACACACTCCAGTGTTATTTGTTTTCAGCGTCCCTCCCTCCCCACAGCACGACTGAACAAGTGAGCCTAAGAAAGTGTCCACCACAGCCCCATTGTGTCAGGGTGGAAATTAGACACTGAAAAGACCAGCAAACAGAGGAAGCTAAAACAGACGGAACCTCCTTGGAAGTGACAGGTTCAATAGAGTAAAACCCTGTAGTTAGTACCAACATTACTTTGCCGGCTAAGGTCCATCTAGTCAAGGCTATGGTTTTTCCTGTGGTCATGTATGGATGTGAGAGTTGGACTGTGAAGAAGGCTGAGCACTGAAGAATTGATGCTTTTGAACTGTGGTGTTGGAGAAGACTCTTGAAAGTCCCTTGGACTGCAAGGAGATCCAACCAGTCCATTCTGAAGGAGATCAACCCTGGGATTTCTTTGGAAGGAATGATGCTAAAGCTGAAGCTCCAGTACTTTGGCCACCTCATGCGAAGAGTTGACTCATTGGAAAAGACTCTGATGCTGGGAGGGATTGGGGGCAGGAGGAGAAGGGGACGACAGAGGATGAGATGGCTGGATGGCATCACTGACTCCATGGACATGAGTCTGAGTGAACTCCAGGAGTTGGTGATGGACAGGGAGGCCTGGCGTGCTGCGATTCATGGGGTCGCAAAGAGTCAGACATGACTGAGCGACTGAACTGAACTGAACTGAACTGAACATAGGAAGGGGCCTACAGATCTTGAGAAATATAAGCCAGATCAAGGAACTGTCCAAAAATGAACAGACCCAACACTGCCCACAACAACACCAGAGAAGGTCCTAGATGTATTTTTACTATTTTTACCATCATTCTTTAATTTTTTTATTTTTTTAAATTTTAAGTCCTCTATTACTCCTTTAATTTTCATTTTTATATCCTACTATTAGTTTGCAAAAAAAAAAAAAGAGCGAGAGACAGAGATGCTATTTTTTAAAGCAAACCATATATATATATATATATATATATATATATATAATTTTGTGACTTTGTTTTTTTCCATTAATATTGTATTTTTGAAAATCCAACTTCTACTTTAGACTTTTAATCTTTGCTTTTTGGTATTTGTTATCAATTTTGTACCTTTAAGAACATAATCTTCAGTACCCATTTTTACTTGGGAGTGAGATTACTGGCTTAACTTCTCTCTCCCCCTTTGGACTCTCCTTTTTCTCCACCAGGTCGCCTCTATCTTCTCCCTCCCCCTTCTCTTCTCTACCCAACTCTGTGAATCACTTTGTGTGTTCTGGATGGTGGAGAACACTTAGGGGACTGATTACTGGCTGGATCTGTCTCTCTCCTTTTCATCCCCCCCTTTTATCCTCCTGGCCACCTCTGTCTCCTTCCTCCCTCTTCTCTTCCTGTATAACTCTGTGGACATCTATGAGCAGTCCAGACTGTGGAGCACACATAAGGAAGTGATTACTGGCTAGCTTGCTCTCTCCTCTTTTGATTCCCCCTCATCTCATCCTGGTCACCTCTATCTCCCTCCTCCCTCTTCTCTTTTCCATGTAACTCTGTGAACCTCTCTGGGTGCCCCACACTGTGGAGAAACTTTTCATCTTTAACCTAGATTTTTTATCAATGGTGCTGTATAGATGGAGAAGTCTTAAGGCTACTGTAAAAATAAGACGGAAAACCAGAAGCAGGAAGCTTAAGTCCAAATCCTGAGAACACCAGAGAACTCCTGCCTCCAGGGAACATTAATCGACAGGAGCTCATCAAATGCTTCCATACCTACACTGAAACCAAGCACCACCCAAGGGCCAACAAGTTCCAGAGCAAGACATACCACACAAATTCTCCAGCAACACAGGAACACAGCCCTGAGCCTCAACATATAAGCTGCCCAAAGTCACTCCAAACCCATTGACATCTCATAACTCATTACTGGACACTTCATTGTGCTACAGTGAGAAGAAATCCAGCTCCACCCACCAGAACTCCAACACAAGCTTCCCTAACCAGGAAACCTTGACAAGCCACCCGTACAACCCCACCCACAGTGAGGAAACTCCACAATAAAGAGAACTCCACAAACTGCCAGAATACAGAAAGGCCACCCCAAACACAGCAATATAAACAAGATGAAGAGAAAGAGGAATATCCAGCAGGTAAAGGAACAGGATAAATGCCCACCAAATAAAACAAAAGAGGAAGAGAAAGGGAATCTTCCTGATTAAAAATTCCGAATAATGATAGTGAAAATGATCCAAAATCTTGAAATCAAAATGGAATCACAGAAAAACAGCCTGGAGACATGGATTGGGAAGATGCAAGAAAGGTTTAACAAGGACCTAGAAGAAATTAAAAAGAGTCAATATATAATGAATAATGTAATAAATGAGATCAAAAACACTCAGGAGGGAACAAATAGTAGAATAATGGAGGCAGAAGATAGGATTAGTGAGGTAGAAGATAGAATGGTAGAAATAAATGAATCAGAGAGGAAAAAAGAAAAACGAATTAAAAGAAATGAGGACAATCTCAGAGACCTCTGGGACAATGTTAAATGCCCCAACATTCGAATCATAGGAGTCCCAGAAGAAGACAAAAAGAAAGACCATGAGAAAATACTTGAGGAGATAATAGTTGAAAACTTCCCTAAAATGGGGAAGGAAATAATCACCCAAGTCCAAGAAACCCAGAGAGTCCCAAACATATAAACCCAAGATGTAACAACCTAAGACACATATTAATCAAATTAACAAAGATCAAACACAAAAAACAAATATTAAAAGCAGCAAGGGAAAAATAACAAATAACACACAAGGGGATTCCCATAAGGATAACAGCTGATCTTTCAATAGAAACTCTTCAGGCCAGGAGGGAATGGCAGGACATACTTAAAATGATGAAAGAAAATAACCTACAGCTCAGATTACTGTACCCAGCAAGGATCTCATTCAAATATGAGGGAGAAATCAAAAGCTTTCCAGACAAGCAAAAGCTGAAAGAATTCAGCACCACCAAACCAGCTCTCCAACAAATGCTAAAGGATCTTCTCTAGACAGGAAACACAGAAAGGGTGTATAAACTTGAACCCAAAACAATAAAGTAAATGCCAACGGGATCATACTTATCAATAATTACCTTAAACATAAATGGGTTGAATGCCCCAACCAAAAGACAAAGACTGGTTGAACGGATACAAAAACAAGACCCCTATACATGTTGTCTACAAGAGACCCACCTCAAAATAAGGGACACAAACAGACTGAAAGTGAAGGGCTGGAAAAAGATATTCCACACAAATAGAGACCAAAAGAAAGCAGGAGTAGCAATACTCATATCAGATAAAATAGACTTTAAAACAAAGGCTGTGAAAAGAGACAAAGAAGGCCACTACATAATGATCAAAGGATCAATCCAAGAAGAAGATATAACAATTATCAATGTATATGCACCCAACATAGGAGCACCACAATATGTAAATGAACCACAAATGCTAACCAGTATGAAAGGGGAAATTAACAATAACACAAATAATAGTGGGAGATTTTAATACCCCACTCACACCTATGGATAGATCAACTAAACAGAAAATTAACAAGGGAACACAAACTTTAAATGATACAATAGACCAGTTAGACCTAATTGGTATCTATAGGACATTTCACCACAAAACAATGAATTTCACCTTTTTCTCAAGTGCACATGGAACCTTCTCCAGGATAGATCACATCCTGGGCCATAAATCTAGCCTTGGTAAATTCAAAACAATTGAAATCATTCCAAGCATATTTTCTGACCACAATGCAGTAAGATTAGACCTCAATTACAGGAGAAAAACTATTAAAAATTCCAACATATGAAGGCTGAACAACATGCTACTGAATAACCAACAAATCACAGAAGAAATCAAAAAAGAAATCAAATATGCATAGAAACAAATGAAAATGAAAACACAACAACCTAAAACTTGTGGGACACTGTAAAAGCAGTGCTATGAGGAAAGTTCACAGCAATACAGGTATACCTCAAGAAACAAGAAAAAAGTCAAATAAATAACCTAATTCTACACCTAAAGCAACTAGAAAAAGAAGAAATGAAGAACCCCAGGGTTAGTAGAAGGAAAGAAATCTTAAAAATTAGGGCAGAAATAAATGCAAAGGAAACAAAAGAGACCATAGCAAAAATCAACAAAGCCAAAAGCTGGTTCTTTGAGAGGATAAATAAAATTGACAAACCATTAGCCAGACTCATCAAGAAACAAAGGGAGAAAAATCAAATCAATAAAATTAGAAATGAAAATGGAGCGATCACAAGAGACAACACAGAAATACAAAGGATCATAAGAGACTACTATCAGCAATTATATGCCAATAAAATGGACAACTTGGAAGAAGTGGACAAATTCTTAGAAAAGTACAACTTTCCAAAACTGAACCAGGAAGACATAGAAAATCTTAACAGACACATCACAAGCACAAAAACTGAAACTGTAATCAGAAATCTTCCAGCAAACAAAAGCCCAGGTCCAGACAGCTTCACAGCTGAATTCTACCAAAAATTTAGAGAAGAGCTACCACCTATCCTACTCAAACACTTCCAGAAAATTGCAGAGGACGGTTAACTTCCAAACTCATTCAATGAAGCCACCTTCACCCTAATACCAAAACCTGACAAAGATGCCACAAAAAAAGAAAACTACAGGCCAACATCACTGATGAACATAGATGCAAAAATCCTTAACAAAATTCTAGCAATCAGAATCCAACAACACATTAAAAAGATCATACATCATGACGAAGTGGGCTTTATCCCAGGGATGCAAGGATTCTTCAATATCTGCAAATCAATCAATGTAATACATCACATTAACAAATTGAAAAATAAAGGCCATATGATTATTCCAATAGATGCAGAGAAAGCCTTTGACAAAATTCAACATCCATTTATAATAAAAAAAAAAACTCTCTAGAGAGCAAGAATAGAAGAAACATACCTCAACATAATAAAAGCTATATATGACAAACCCACAGAAAACATTATCCTCAATGGTGAAAAATTGAAAGCATTTCCCCTAAAGTCAGGAACGAGACAAGGGTGCCCACTTTCACCACTAATATTCAACATAGTTTTGGAAGCTTTGGCAACAGCAATCAGAGAAGAAAAAGAAATAAAAGGAATCCAAATTGGAAAAGAAGAAGTAAAACTCTCACTGTTTGCAGATGACATGATCCTCTACATAAAAAACCCTAAAGACTCCACCAGAAAATTACTACAACTAATCAATGAATATAGTAAAGTGGCAGGATATAAAGTCAACACACAGAAATCCCTTGCATTCTTATACACTAATGATGTCAAAATAGAGAAATCAAGGAAACAATTCCATTCACCATTGCAATGAAAAGAATAAAATACTTAGGAATATATTTACCTAAAGAAACAAAAGACCTATATATAGAAAACTATAAAACACTGGTGAAAGAAATCAAAGAGGACACTAATAGATGGAGAAATATACTGTGTTCATGGATCGAAAGAATCAATATAGTGAAAATGAGTACACTACCCAAAGCAATCTATAGATTCATGCAATCCCTATCAAGCTACCAACGGTGTTTTTCACAGAGCTAGAACAAATAATTTCGCGATTTGTATGGAAATACAAAAAACCTCAAATAGCCAAAGCAATCTTGAGAAAGAAGAATGGAACTGGAGGAATGAAGCTGCCTGACTTCAGGCTCTACTACAGAGACACAGTCATCAAGACAGTATGGTACTGGCACAAAGACAGAAATTTAGATCAATGGAACAAAATAGAAAGCCCAGAGATAAATCCATGCACCTAAGGACACCTTATCTTCAACAAAGGAGGCAAGAATATACAATGGAGAAAAGACAATCTCTTTGACAAGTGGTGCTGGGAAAACTGGCCAACCACTTGTAAAAGAATGAAACTAGAACACTTTCTAACACCATACACAAAAATAAACTTGAAATGGATTAAAGATCTAAATATAAGACCAGAAACTAGAGGAGAACAGAACATAGCCAAAACTCTCTCCGACATAAATCACAGCAGGATCCTCTATGACCCACCTCACAGAATATTGGAAATAAAAGCAAAAATATACAAATGGGACCTAATTAAAATTAAAAGCTTCTGCACAACAAAGGAAACTATAAGCAAGGTGAAAAGACAGCCTTCAGAATGGGAGAAAATAATAGCAAATGAAGCAACTGACAAAGAATTAATCTCAAAAATATACAAGCAACTCCTGCAGCTCAGAAAAATAAATGACAGAAAAATAAATGACCCAATCAAAAAATGGGCCAAAGACCTAAATAAACATTTCTCCAAAGAAGACATACAGATGGCTAGCAAACACATGAAAAAATGCTCAACATCACTCATTATCAGAGAAATGCAAATCAAAACCACAATGAGGTACTATCTCATGCCAGTCAGAATTGCTGCTATCCAAAAGTCTACAAGCAATAAATGCTGGAGAGGGTGTGGACAAAAGGGAACCTTCTTACACTGTTGGTGGGAATGCAAACTAGTGCAGCCACTATAGAGAACAGTGTGGAGATTCCTTAAAAAACTGGAAATAGAACTGCCATACGACCCAGCAATCCCACTGCTGGGCATACATACTGAGGAAACCAGAATTGAAAGAGACAGGTGTACCCCAATGTTCATTGCAGCGCTGTTTACAATAGCCAGGACATGGAAGCAACCTAGATGTCCATCAGCAGATGAATGGATAAGAAAGCTGTGGTACATATACACAATGGAGTATTACTCAGCCAGCCATTAAAAAGAATGCATTTGAATCAGTTCTAATGAGGTGGATGAAACTAGAGCCTATTATACAGAGTGGAGTAAGCCAGAAAGAAAAACACCAGTACAGTATACTAATGCATATATATGGATTTAGAAATGTGGTAATGATAACCCTGTATGAGAGACAGCAAAAGAGACACAGATGTATAGAACAGTCTTTTGGACTCTGTGGGAGAGGGTGAGGGTGGGATGATTTGGGAGAATGGCATTGAAACACGTGCAATATCATATGTGAAATGAATCACCAGTCCAGGTTCCATGCATGATACCTGATGCTCAGGGCTGATGTACTGGGATGACCCAGAGGGGTGGTATGGGGAGGAAGGTGGGAAGGGGTTTCAGGATGGGGAACACGTGTACACCCATGGAGGATTCATGCTGATGTATGGCAAAACCACTACAATATTGTTAAGTAATTAGCCTCCAATTAAAATACATAAATTTATATTTAAAAAAAAAAAAAGCTGAAACTCCAATACTTTGGCTACCTCACGTGAGGAGTTGACTCATTAGAAAAGGCCCTGATGCTGAGAGGGATTGGAGGCAGGAGAAGAAGGGGATGACAGAGGATGAGATGGCTGGATGGCATCACGAACTTGATGAACATGAGTTTGAGTAAACTCCGGGAGTTGGTGATGGACAGGGAGGCCTGGCATGCTGCTATTCACGGGGTCGCAAAGAGTCAGGCACGACTGAGAGACTGAGCTGAACTGAACTGAAATAAGTTTTGTGGGCCCACTGGAGGAAGAGTTCTGGGCCTTTGCTATCTATTATACATTCATTCATTTAATCCTCGATTTGTGCCACTCTCCAATTTATTTGATCCAGGAAACCAGTTCATGGTTGCACAGAGGAAGAGAGGTCTCCAGGTTGAGTGGACTAGGAGAATGGACTCATGGGTCAACTGCTCTTTAAATACCCTTCTGAGCAGTCCTCCTAATTTTAGGTGCATTACACCCTCAGTTCCAGGAGTACCAGGTGCCATTGCCTCCTAGGATTCTGGAAAACTCTGCAGTAGACATTTCCACTTAATATATTGTTTTTCACTTTTCTTTATATCTTTTACCACTCGTTCGATTGCTTTCCAGCATCCTAAGTTTGATTGCTATTGTCTCCTCTTTGCTAATCCTTCCTTTGGTGTTTACACACTTAACAAATCCTTTTAATGTTATTTTTATTAGTTTTACGAGGTAATAAGAGTAAATGTACACCCAACCCACCATCTGCATTAGAAATGCCCCATATTTCCTACTTTGGGATTTTGGATCAATATATTGATCTACTGTATGTTCTATGCACACTTATCTTCTTAACTCGAATTTTGGTAGAAATTATGCTCCACGTCACATCCCAGTTTGCATTTATGAATAACACCTCATAATTGACTATCACTTTACGTTACATGGGGCATTTTTTAAATTTGTCTAACTAATTCTGTGAGGTGCTCAAGGATCCAAGACTCAGAAGGACTAGGGGGCAATGTGCCCAAGATCAGCACAGCCAGTCAGTGGCGGGCCTCATTCTCAAGCACATCTTCTGGCTCCTGACTCTGTCATGTGGTCTCTCTCTTTGTCATTCTACCTCTCCATTTCACAAGAAAAACACATAGGGGCGGGGAGAAAGTGTTTCTTTTCATAAATTTGACACAGTTCAAAAAGCTTGCTGAAAAAAACAGGTATATTCCTGAATGTGAAACCCAGAAGACTGCCCACTCCGGTCCTGAGCAGGGAAGACATTTTGCTGGCCTGTTAGGATGGCCCATTTATTGTAGTTTACCTAGAATGTGTTGTCAGTACTGCCTACCCCATGCAGTGGCCTAGTGGTGATTCGTCTTAAGCTGAGAGCCTACCCACTTGGTCTCTGTGGTCCTTCCTGGGTCTCAAGTCTTCCAAAATCTCATAGACTCTTCCTCTGATCCCCACGAAGTTCTCACATCTTTGCTCCCATACGGAGATCTGCACATATGTTTCCCATGACTGTGAACTATGAGAAGTTGTCAGGGCCTTTCAATCACTCTAACAGCCTATAAAAGCTCGCTGTATTTTCAGTTTTACTAAATATTTCTATAATTCAAAAATTATGGAAATGGATAATGTTTCTGTTCTTTGGGAATATATTTAACAGCTGTGTGCATACCAGATGCAAATGAATATATCGAAATAAATTGTGCATTTTATAGACTACACTTCATATTAACTGCCTTCCCCTTCAGACACCTTGGACCCTGCCCCTGCCAGAATGTGGAAGATGCTAGAGCACTTTACAGGGGGAGTTTTTTTTCTTAGCTCCACCAAGAGAAAACGTGAGTTTCTATCCAAGCATTCTGAGTGTAAGCACAAGTCCTTTGGCCTAAGCCAGCACTTCTCAAGTTGAAAAGCAGCTTGGTAAAGGTGACTCTGTGTTAGGGAGTGGTGGGCATTGGTTAAGCTGTTAACCCTCTCTAACTCCAGTTTCCACAGTTGAAAAGTGGAGATATTTCACCCAACAGAGTTTACTCAGGGTTAAACATGGTAAATTAGGTCCCTAACAAAGAGATCAGTAACTATAGGGGGATGATTGTCACATTTTTGACTGCCCAACCTCCAAATCAAAAGCTGAAAAGTTCAGTCTTAGCTCTTCCTAACTTCTGGCAACTACTTTGCAGGCAGAGAATTTGAAAATGGCCCAGTTGATCATCACAGCCTAAGGCTTTGAATCTGAAGCAAGTATTACAAAAAACAAGAGCAATTGCAGAAGATTCCTTGGTGTCCCAAGGGCCTCCAGGGTCCAGTCTCAGTTCTAGCTCTGTGCATCGTTTCCTGCTTCTTCTTCCACTTCTGAGTCAGTTTCTCTGACCTCCCTACTATTTTGTGACTGACCCATTAGCCCTCTAATAAATTTATTTTGCCTTAAGATAGTTTAAAATAGACAAATTATCATGTTTATAACTAAGAAAGCTGTTATTAAATACACTTCTGTTCCTTTCTAGAGTTTAAGGATCCCACCTTGTGCATCACAGGAAAGTTCTAAGCACGTAATGGAGATAACAGCAGAGATTTTCCAGAAACCTGCTTGGTAGAAACCAACCATAAGTCATATGAATTTGTTTACTTCCTCAGAGCCTCCTCTCTGTCTTATTTCTCATATTTCCAGTTATCCAGCTTTGAAAGACAAGAATCAGACTGGGAATGGAGTTCTGAGCAATCAGGAGGGTTATCAGTCAGGGTCGCCTGGGGAAAACTGTAACTCAGGGCTTTTTTGTAGGGATTCTCTCACTGATAAGAATTGGAGAACACTCAGGAGACTGTCTTTCTTTGGGATTGGAATGAAAACTGACCTTTTCCAGTCCTGTGGCCACTGCTGAGTTTTTCCAAATTTGCTGGCATACTGAGTGCAGCACTTTCACAGCATCATCTTTCAGGATTCGAAAGAGCTCAACTGGAATTCCATTACCTCCACTAGCTTTGTTCATAGTGATGCTTTCTAAGGCCCACTTGACTTCACATTCCAGGATGTCTGGCTCTAGATGAGTGATCATACCATCGTGATTATCTGGGTCATGAAGATTTTTTTGTACAGTTCTTCTTTGTATTCTTGCCACCTCTTCTTAATATCTTCTGCTTCTGTTAGGTCCATACCATTTCTGTACTTTATCGAGACCATCTTTGCATGAAGTGTTCCCTTGGTATCTCTAATTTTTTGAAGAAATCTCTAGTCTTTCCCATTCTGTTCTTTTCCTCTATTTCTTTGCATTGATTGCTGAAGAAGGCTTTCTTATCTTTTCTTGCTATTCTTTGGAACTCTGCATTCAGATGCTTATATCTTTCCTTTTCTCCTTTGTTTTTCACCTCTCTTCTTTTCACAGCTATTTGTAAGGCCTCCCCAGACAGCCATTTTGCTTTATGCAGATCAGGAAGCAACAGTTAGAACTGGACATAGAACAACAGACTGGTTCCAAAAAGGAAAAGGAGTATGTCAAGGCTGTATATTGTCACCCTGCTTATTTAACTTATATGCAGAGTACATCATGAGAAATGCTAGACTGGAAGAAACACAAGCTGAAATCAAGATTGCCAGGAGAAATATCAATCACCTCAGATATGCAGATAACACCACCCTTATGGCAGGAAGTGAAGAGGAACTAAAAACCCTCTTGATAAAAGTGAAAGAGGAGAGTGAAAAAGTTGGCTTAAACCTCAACATTCAGGAAACAAAGATCATGGCATCCAGTCCCATCACTTCATGGCAAATAGATGGGGAACCAGTGGAAACAGTGTCAGACTTTATTTTTCTGGGCTCCAAAATCACCGCAGATGGTGACTGCAGCCATGAAATTAAAAGACGCTTACTCCTTGGAAGAAAAGTTATGACCAACCTAGATAGCATATTCAAAAGCAGAGACATTACTTTGCCGACTAAGGTCCATCTAGTCAAGGCCATGGTTTTTCCAGTGGTCATGTATGGATGTGACAGTTGGACTGTGAAGAAGGCTGAGTGCCAAAGAATTGATGCTTTTGAAGTGTGGTGTTGGAGAAGACTCTTGAGAGTCCCTTGGACTGCAAGAACATCCAACCCATCCATTCTGAAGGAGATCAGCCCTGGGATTTCTTTGGAAGTAATGATGCTTCCAAAGCTGAAACTCTAGTACTTTGGCCACCTCATGCAAAGAGTTGACTCATTGAAAAAGACTCTGATGCTGGGAGGGACTGGAGGCAGGAGGAGAAGGGGACGACAGAAGATGAGATGGCTGGATGGCATCACTCACTCGACGGACGTGAGTCTGAGTGAACTCCAGGAGTTGGAGATGGACAGGGAGGCCTGGCGTGCTGCAATTCATGGGGTCACAAAGAGTTGGACACGACTGAGTGACTGAACTGAACTAAACTGAACAAGAGACTGTCAGAGGGAGACTGTCAGACTGTTCTTGTAGCCAGATGGCCCAGACAAATCTCCACAGAAGACTTCCATGTACCAATCCTGGACATCAGCAATGGCTCTGGTTTCCCAGACAGGCAAGCAAGAACTCACTAAGTGAATTCACTGGGCCAGTGTTAAGACCTAGGCCATGAATCAAGAGTACATCATGCAAAATACCAGGCTGGATAAATCACAAGCTGGAATCAAGATTGCTGGAAGAAACATCAATAATCTCAGATACACAGATAATTCCACTGTAATGGTAGAAAGTGAAGGGGAACTCAAGACCCTCTTGATAAGGGTGAAAGAGGAGAGAGTAAAAGCTGGCTTAAAAATGGACATTCAAAAAACTAAGATCATGGCATCCAGTCCTCACTTTGTGGCAAATATATGGGGGAAAAAGTGGAAACAGTGGCAGGTTTTCTGGGGCTCCAAAATCACTGCAGACGGTGACTGCAGCCACAAAATTAAAAGATGCTTGCTCCTTGGAAGGAAAGCTGTGACAAACCTAGACAGTATATTAAAAAGCAAAGACATCACTTTGCCAACAAAGGTCCATATTGTCAAAGTTTGGTTTTTCCAGTAGTCATGTATGGATGTGAGAGTTGGATCATAAAGAAGGCTGAGCACCAAAGAATTGGTGCTTTTGAATTGTGGTGCTGGAGAAAACTCTTGAGAGTCCCTAAGACTGCAAGGATATCAAACCAGTCAGTCCTAAAGGAAATCGACCCTGAATATTCATTGGAAAACTGATGCTGAAGCTGGAGTTCCAATACTTTGGACTTTTCCAATGAGCTGACTCATTGGAAAAAAAAAAAAATCCCTGATGCTGAGAAAGATTGAAAACTAAAGGAGAAAAGGGTGGCAGAGGATGAGATGTTTAGATGGCATCACTGACTCAATGGACATGAATTTGAGCAAACTCTGGAACACAGTGAAGGACAGGGAGGTCTGGCATGTTGCAGTCTATGGGGTCACAGAGTCAGACACGACTGAACAACAAAAGCAACTCACAGGAAGAAAAGTCATACAGTTTGTCTGCCTGGATCTAAACGCCAGCTCTGCATCCTGCTAGCAGAGGGACTTTGAGCTCATTACTAAAGATATCAGTGTCCTCCTTTCCACATTTGTGAAATGGGAATAATAATAGCATCTATTTCACAATGCCCTTGTGGGGATTCAGTAAGTCAGAACATCTCAAGTGTTTCCAACAGGGCCTAGAACAGCATTGGCACTCAATAAATTGTGGTCATTATTGTTGAAATTTTTCAGCTGCCAAATAAATGGACAACATGTAACTAATTGCCTTATAAGATGGCTGTCAAGTGCTTACTTTACAAGAATTACTATCAGTTGTACAATGGTCAGCAACTTACAAAGAACTTCTTTGCATGGATAGTAATGGTTAAGAGCTCAACCGTGACATCAGAAGAGCTTGGATTCAAGTCCTAATCTGTCACTTCACAGCCCAGTGATTTTGGGCAACTTCTCTGAGCATCCATTTACACATCTCTGATATAAAGTTAATAATACCTACTTCTTGGAGCTAATTTGAGGGTTAAATTAGATAATATACATAAACAGCTTAGTTCAGTGCCTGACACATGGAAAACACCCAAGAATTATTATCATCTTCCCAACAAATCTATGAGGCAGTATATTTTTTATTTCTAATTCTTTAGATGAGAAACCTGAGGGTAAAAAGAATAAGTCACTCCTGCAGGATCATGTGACCCAGAAAAGGCAGGAGAACAACTTCAAATCCTACATTTTTCACGTAACCACCTTCGGCCCTCCCTGGTCAGCATGACACTGTGATTTCTACTTTGGGTGGGTAAACTGTCAGGCTGTGTCCAATTTTCTCAATTAGGGAAAGAAGTTTCCATGATGCTCAGATTATACTAGCATCATTGCTGTCTCTGCCTGTATCCTTTTTTTTTTCAATTTATTTTTTTTAATTTTAAAATCTTTAATTCTTACATGTGTTCCCAAACATGAACCCCCCTCCCACCTCCCTCCCCATAACATCTCTGTGGGTCATCCCCATGCACCAGCCCCAAGCATGCTGTGTCCTGCGTCAGACATAGACTGGCGATTCAATTCTTACATAATAGTATACATGATAGAATGCCATTCTCCCAAATCATCCCACCCTCTCCCTCTCTCTCTGAGTATCCTTTTGAGTCAACCAATCCCAACTTGCTGGGCAGATGATTGGGAGTGCAAGCAGAAGCTAATCCATGTTCCTATCATGGAAAGGACAGCCTTTATCCAAAACTGCATTTTGTCAGATCCTCTCTAGGCATTTTCTTTCTTATCAATGAGCCCTCTGGTGTTTGAGACCTCTCATGGAGTACACTCTTGTCACCCTGTCACCCTTCTTTATGCTAAACAGGATCATTTCAGGCCTGGAAACACATCAGTTTCCAAAGTGAAGAGCCAGTTTCAGAGCCATAAATTAAAAACATGGAGAAAATGTTCTATCCTGTCAGAAAGAACTCCATCTTCCTCAAACGTGCTTTCCCATACTTCATCCCTGCACTTCCTCTCAGCGGACTTGACAGAAAAATTCTGTGGATGCGTCATGTGCTGTCATCTTGGGCCAACAAACTGATGGTTTAACGCAAAATGACTGAGCAGCCCAGGAATCTCATGCTGGAACTACCTCACACTGGAGTTAAGGGAACAAGTCATCCCACGTGGGAATTTTAAGCAACAGTTTGGCATCACCCTAATTTGATCGTTGATTTCTTAGTGAAGGTAACATCTCAGGGAAGAACAGGGATTGGGAAGGGTGGGCAGCAGGAAATACCTTCTCATGGCCCTAAACACAAGATTCTTTTCACCAAAGGAGGGGGAATCTTCTCCAATGGAAACAAATCTCTGTCTGTCTGTCTCTCTTTTCCCCTCTCTATTTGCTCTCTCTCTCAACCCACAAAAATGCTCAAAAGAGCTAGAAACATCCAACAACTCCAAAACAATGCAGGGAGTCAATTTATTATTCTACTTTTAGGATTACTTGTTTGCCATATGAGTGAAGTGAAGTGAAAATCTCTCAGTCGTGTCCAACTCTTTGTGACCCCATGGACTATACAGTCCATGGAATTTTCCAGGCCAGAATACTGGAGTGGGTGGCTGTTCCCTTCTCCAGGGGATCTTCCCAACCCAGGGATCAAAACCGCATTGTGGGCCGATTCTTCACCAGCTGAGCCACAAAATTGTTCATTATTGAGTAATTTAGTAATTACACACAGCTGCTTGGAGGAGAGCCTCTTGCCCGGGACACCAGGTCTAGGTCCCGATGCTGTGCGACTTTGAGGAGGCTGTTTGACCTCTGTGGGCCTCAGTTTCTCCATCAGGGAAAACCGGTGGTGGGTTGTGAGGAAGAGTTGGATAATTTAGTATTTAATGATGTGCATGTTTTATGGACCTCAAGTTGGGAAGTTTCGGCTGCCCACTGAGAAAGAACTAAAGAGGAACTCTTCTAAAAGTCTTCCTTCAGAAGAAGGATGAGTATTAGTTTACATGGAGAAACTCTATTAGAACTAGGGGTCTGAGTACATGGCAACTGCAGAAGTGAAAAAATCAATACAATTCCAAGTAAAACTTAGAGCTGGAATCTCATGGAGATCCACTGTTCATCCCTTCTTTCTTCCAGGATGAAACCTGAAGTCCAGAGAGGCAGAGAGTCAGAAACACCTGAGCTCTTCCCACACACAGGAGGCTTCCACCTGGTTAGAATGACTCAGCTTGTGAACTATGGTGCCATTCACTATTTGGCAATCAGACTCTCAGTAACAGAATGATAACAGGATTCCCATCATTGCTTTTTCAATGTTAGAGAGGACCCTCTCACATATGCATTTTTGTGAGTACAGAGGGAGAAACAAAAATATCAGCTAAACAGACATTTCTTTGGGGGACGTGGCCCTGACACTGAACTGGTGCTCCTGGGGTAAAACAAGCCTAGGGAAGTTACTGGTTGTCCTCATGTGATGTGTTCTGCCTTGACCAAGGAGCTCGTCATTTATGTAGGGCAGTTATTCCTTGAAGTCAGAAAAAAAGTTTATGTCTCCTGGAGTCTTATTCAATAATTATTTTCCCATTACAAGTAAAATTAATATGCTCAGACACAAATATGCTGCTCTGTTCAGCTGCTAACCTGACCTGATTCTGTCTTCAGCTCAATCATCTATTTCAACACTAACTGGCCTTGATTACATTTTTACAAAACAGAGTTAAATTATTTCTTTATTTAACTGATGGCTGTGTTGCACACTGGGAACACATATATAAAAAGGAGTTAAAAATCAACAGATAACTTCATGAACAAAACAGGAATACAAACACAAATTAGCATTTTATTAGGTTTGACATATGTAACAGCTCTCAATATTGTCTGGAGCCATTAGTTAAATAAATCAACCCTTGCACACGACAGGCAACAAAGAAAGGAAAGTTCTATTTCATTTGGCGTAAAAAGAAAACTAAATTCACAGTTTAGCATGTGAGAAAGGTACAAACTTCAGTGAGGCAAGGCTCCAATAGCTACCCATTTCTTTTTCTATGGAAGGCAGGAGCCAAATCAGCAACTAAACCATAGACAACATTTTATAAACCTTTATAAACATCATATAAGCCTTTATGCAAGTGAAGTTGCTCAGTTATATGTGACTCTTTGTGATCCCATGGACAACAGCCTACCAGGCTCCTCCGTCCATGGAATTTTCCAGGCAAGAATACTGGAGAGGGTTGCCATTTCCTTCTCCATGGGATCTTCCTGACCCAGAGATTGAACCCAGGTCTTCCGCATTGCAAGCAGACACTTTACCGCCTGAGCCACCAGGGAAGCCCCCCAAAAAACCTTTACACAGCACAATTACAAAAAAGTAATTTGGAGGAGAAAGACTTAATTCCTTCTTCATTGTTTCAGCAGAAAGATGCTAGAGAATTTTAAACTCTACCCCCTTGGAGCACTATTTTAATAAAGGACTGAATTTATCTAAGTACCTAGTTTTTAAAAATGTGGTTACATGTATTTTGAAAACCAAGCCAAGAAATACAAGACCCATAAAATCCTGAAGCATATTAAGTGACGGTTCCTTTTTCCTTAATCCTCAACCGCAAATATCAATTAAATGTAATTATATTAAATAGGTTCCTCTGTGAGAAAATAAAGATTTGCCAGGACACAAGTTGCAACCCAGGTGAACAATAGATAATTTTCTTGACTACACAGACAAATACAGATGGTATATTCCAGAATGTAACGTAGCAAATGTGTGTTTACCATAACATATACATTTCTTTCTTTCTTAGCTACTAAATGGCAGTAGGCCAAAAAATACAAATTAAAATATATAAGTTTTTCTTTCTCTTTTCTTGGATAAGAGAATAAATATGGCATTTTGTATTAATAACAGCTAATTAAAAGGCTATTAATCAGGGGCAATATTAAATAAGTGGACTCGATGAAGTAAATGCCAGAAATAACCTTGTAGGTTTGAGAGGGGAAAAAAGCTTATTTAACAACTATTTTTCTTATTAAAAACAAATGTTTCACTGAGCTCGCTGTGAGAGGAAGAAATGAATCCATGAATAGGAAAATAAATAGGTAGGATAAAATACATGTTCCTAACTATTTAGGAAACTAACTATTCCCATGGAAGAGAAAGGAGAATGGGCAAAAGGCAAATATCAAATACAACTTTCTCAATTATGAAAAGAGGCTGCCCATTCAATGTTTGAATGCAGAGCTCTCAAGGAATATTTTTCAGGAAAGCTTTTTGTTTTCCTGCAGGAAAATGAGCAAACGTCATACTTGTGTTCCTTTTCACTATATGATATGTTATGTATGAATTTCTTCTGTCAGATGTTCTTGGGGCTGGAAATTTAATTCATTCTTGGTGAGGGTGGAAAACCTCAAAAAATAATCAACTTAAGATTGAGCATGCTGATATGTCAAGTATTTTTAGTCTCTACTCTTGTTAAAAGTAATAAAAATAATTATCTAAAAACAGAATCTTAGAAGCACAGGCATTTTCTTTTTCTTATTGTTCACTCTCTTCAAATAGGAACCCCTCTCCCCCACTATACTGACTTGCATAGCAAAAATATTCCACTTTCCAATCTAGGAAGTGTTATGGGCAGCAGAACCTGGGGCTTTTCAATCTATTTTATCCTCGGCTTTCTCAGCTGAAAAGTTTCAGAAGTGGCTACTAAGAACCTTAATCAATATTAGTGATTCTGTGATTTCCTATAACAATGTCAAATAATATGACCTCGTGTGTGTGTATGCTCAGTCACTAGGTCATGTCCAACTCTTCGCAACCCTATGGATTGCAGCCCTCCAGGCTCTTCTGTCCATGGAATTTTTCAGGCAGGAATATTAGAATTGGTTTGTCATTTCCTCCTTCAGGGGATCCTCCCAACCCAAGAATCAAGCATGCATTTCCTGCATCTCTTGCAATGACAGGCAGAGTCTTTACCACTGAGCCACCTGAAAATCACCATTATGACCTCAAGGTAGGACTTATCCTGATGAGACAGATACTGCTGTGTAAGTAGCTGTTTGCTCCTTTCCTCCTCAAGGTCCAAGGTCAGTTCTATATGACCCTGGGCTTGAGGGAACCTCCTCCCTCAAGAGCCCCCTTGAGATGTCCCTCAAGCTGCCTAGAAAGATTCCTCAGGAGCTAGGGGAGCATGTCTCTGTTGAGCTGATACTCAGAGAGTGCAAGGACCAGGAGAGATGTGCTTGGTCCTGGTCCCTCCAACTGATGGTCGGAGACCACCCTTCTCACCCAGAGAGTTCCCATCGAGCCAGGCTCTCCTCCAGGGAGGTGAGGCGGGTCAGCTCCTCCAGATCCCTTTTCCCTTCCTCATGCTATTATCTGCACCACATTCCTCCATGCTCCCATCATCAGTATCCCTAACTTCTCATTCTCCCTAGATTTCCTTCTCCTCTGTTAGGAGTTACTTTAGGTGTTACTGAACCAAAAGCTTCATGTTCTGCCTTGTGAACCTCAAGAGCCTCTTCAGCCGTGGTCGGTGAGCTTTTCCTATCTCTCCTGCACTCTGAAGCCTGTTGGGAATGGGGCAGGGAACTTCCCTCCTCGGATGGGAAAGAGGGAAGGTTATAGAATGGTTCTACATCCCTTCCTTGCTTGCCACCCTTCCTACCACATCCTACCTCTTCTTTCTTCCCTGCCTTCCTTCCCTCTTGCTTTCATTCATTCTTTTTTTCTCTCTCCCTCTATCCCTTTCTTCTTCCTTCTTTTCTTCTTTCCTTTCTTAGAGGACCTCAGAAATATCAATCACACTTTATAGTTCATGTCACACATGTGAATACACAACTGGTAAAGGAAGGCTGGTCTCTAGTGTTTAGTTAGTTATCCCTTTCCCCCTTTCTCTTCTGCTGTTTCCCTACTCAAACCATGAAACCATTCTGATGTTTTATATGGATCCTCCTGTTTGTATATACACTTGTAAAACGCATGTCTATACATGTCTTTTAAATGATCTAAGTGGTACTATATTGTAGATCTCATAGTAGAAGCTACTACTCAGCCTCTCATGTCACCTGTTGTTACTACCAGATGCACAGCACCTCATGACATAATCCACATATATACCTCCACCTGGCTTTGACCACAATAATCACCTCAGTGAGCATCTCTTTGTGGACACCTGTGAGGAAATATCTGGGTCGCATGCAGGAGTGGAATGTCTTAATCTGACTGGGCATGCCAGATTGCTCTTCAGAAGGGCTATGCTGAGCTTCACTCCCATCTGTGGTGCAGAGTTTCCTCTATCTCCCCAGCAGCATGTGGTCTTCAGATGTTATTTAATGTAGGATAATTATCATAAGTTATAAAGTGAAAGGAAACTTCTCTGTGTTCACTGGTTCATTGCTCCCCAAATACTTCCCAAATTTCAAAAAGAAATACACTTGGATTTTTATTAGACGTTTTCTTTTTAGAAAGAATGTGATGGGTTTCTGGTTCAAAATGGCGGGGTAGAAAGATGTGTGCTCATCTCCTCCTTCGAGAACACCAAAACTGCAACTAGCTGTTGAACAACCATCAACAGGATGATGCTGGACCTCAACAAAAAAAAAGATACCCTATGTCCAAAGACAAAGAAGCTACAGCAAGATGGTAGGAAGGGCACAATCATGATAAAATCAAATCCCATACCCACCGGGTGAGTGACCCGCAGACTTGAGAACATAATACCAAAGAAGTTCTCCCACCATTGTGAAGGTTCTGAACACCTTATCAGGCTTCCCAGCCTGGGGATCCAACAAAGAGACTGGGGATCCCCAGGGAATCTGACCTTGAAAACCAGCAGTATTTGATTATAGGACTTCCATAGGACTGGGGAAAACAGAGACTCCAGTCTTGGAGGGTAGAAACAAAATCTTGCTTGCACCAAGACCCAGAAGAAAGGAGCAGTGACCCCACAGAAGACTGAACCAAAACTACCTGCTATTGTTGAAGCTCCTTCTATGGAGGCACGGGTCAGCAGGGGCTCACCACAGGGGTTCAGGCACTCACCACTGGTATCAGCAGTCCTAGAAGGGCCCCCTTGGCATAAAACCCTCTTGGAGGTCACCATTAACCTTACCATAGAACCCTTAGACCCCAGGACTGGGTCACCTCAGGTCAAACAACTACCAAGGAGGGGGCACAACCCAACAACAGAGAAATGGGTTAAAGCTTTACTGAGCAAGGCCCCAGTAAAAGAACAAGACCCAGTTTTTCCCACCACCAGTCCCTCCCATCAGGAAGCTTACACAAGCTTCTTAGCCTCCTCCATTAGAGGGCAGACAGAAGAAGCAAGAAGAACTACAATTCTTGGATTTCCCTGGTGGTCCAGTGGCTAAGATTCTGTGCTTCCAGTGCAGGGGGCCCAGGTTTGATCTCTGGTCAGGGAACTAGATCCCGCACACTGCAACTAAGAACTACAATTCCACAGCTAGAACAAAAACCACATTACAAAGCAGGTAATCAGGATGAAAAAGCAGGAAGTTATGTTCCGAATGAAGGGACAATATAAAAGCCTAGAAAGACAACTAAATGAACTGGAGACAGGAAACCTTCCAGAAAAAGAATTCAGAATAATGATAGTGAAGATGATCCAGGATCTCAGGAAAGCAATGAAGATGCAAGAAATGTTTACCAAAGACCTACAAGAACTAAACAACAAACGAACAGAGATGAATAATACACTAGAAGGGATCAATAGCAGAATAACTGAGGCAGAAGAATGGATAAATGACCTGGAGGACAGAACGGTGGAAACCACGGGCATAGAACAGAATATAGAAAAAAGAATGAAAAGAAATGAAGACAGCCTAGGAGACCTCTGGGACAACCTTAAATGCACCAACATTCACATTATAGGGGTCCCAGAAGGAGAAGAGAGAGAGGACTTGAGAAAATATTTGAAGAGATAATAGCTGAAAACTTCCCTAACATGGGAAAGGAAATAGTCAACCAAGTCCAGGAAGCACAGAGGGTCCCAGGTAGGATAAACCCGAGGAGGAACACACTGAGACACATAGTGATCAAACTGACAAAAATTAAACACAGAGATAAAGTATTAAAAGTAACAAGGGAAAAATGACAAATACAAGGGAACTCCCATCAGGTTAGCAGCTGATTTCACAACAGAAACTCTACAAGCCAGAAGAGAATGGCACCATATATTTAAAGTGGTGAAAGGGAAGAACCTACAACCAAGAATATGCTACCCAGCAAGATTCTCAGTCAGATTTGATGGAGAAACCAAAACCTTTCAAGACAAGCAAAAGTTAAAAATTTCAGTGCCAACAAACCAGCTTTACACAAATGGTAAAGGAACTTCTCTAGGCAGGAAACACAAGAGAAGGAAAACATCTACAGAAAACTAACCCAAAACAATTTAGAAAATGGTAATAGGATCACACATATTGATAATTACCTTATATGTAAATAAATTAAATGCACAACCAAAAGACATAGACTGGCTCCTGGATGAAAATATGTACATGTATGTACTTCCAATTATCACATCACACACTCTTGATCCCCAAACTGTACATAATTATTTTATATTGTTAGGCTAGCAAAGTAATGCTCAAAATTCTCCAAGCTAGGCTTCAACAGTGCATGAACCAAGAACTTCCAGATGTTCAAGATGGATTTAGAAAAGGCGGAGGAACCAGAGATCAAATTGCCAACATCCGTTGGATAACAGAAAAAGCAAGAGAATTCCAGAAAAACATCTACTTCTGCTTTATGGACTACGGCAAAGCCTTTGATGTGTGGATCACAACAAACTGTGGAAAATTCTTCAAGAGATGGGAATACCAGACCACCTTACCTGCCTCCTGAGAAACCTGTATGCAGGTCAGGAAGCAACAGTTAGAACAGGACATGGAGCAACAGACTGGTACCAAATTGGTAAAGGAGTACATCAAAGCTGTATATTGTCACCTTGTTTATTTAACTTCTATGCAGAGTACATCATGAGAAATACCAGGCTGGATGAAACACAGTCTGCAATCAAGACTGCCAAGAGAAATATCAATAAACTCAGATATGCAGATGACACCACCCTTACAGGAAAAAGAGAAGAAAAATAAAGAGCTTCTTGATGAAAGTGAGAGAGTGAAAAAGCTGACTTAAAACTCAACATTCAAAAAATAAAGATCATGTCATCCAGTCCCATCCTTTCATATTCCCATTATGGCTTACAATTATAATTATCTTTTATTTTTTGTCTGGTTACTGATTATGAAAACTGTTAGACATTTTTTACTATTGTGATTATGTAACTATTACTTAATAGCATTGTATCATGATTGGTCAACAGAAAAATTGTAGAATTCTATATCACCAAAACTACCATTTAGTAGAAAAACCTGTAATCACTTTTCAAAATCCAGATGAATATCAAAATTGTCTTGGAATTTTTTGAAAATTACAAATGCCCAGATATTTATTTTTTTCTTCAAAGCTCCAGATATGTTTCTGATGAGCCATATTTAAAAACAGCTGGACTATATACTTTAATCTAGTTTGTTTCACTTTTTCTATTTCATACTCAGTGCTCCCATTTCAGTTTGTTTTCCAACTTCTCTCTCTCTCTTTCTCTTTTTCTTTTGGATGTTCTTTCTCAACCCTTTATCAAGTGTACCAGAAAAGCTTTTTTACACATATATATAAATAGCATGTATAACATATGTATATATCTTAGGAAACTTATGAATTTTTGCCTAACTAAAAAATTTATGACATTTTGACTCCACATATTTGTCTTAGTATGAATAGAATACTAGATTCCTAATTTAAAAAAATAGATATGCAACAAGCCACAAGGATTTACTGTATAGCACAGGGAACTATAGTCAATATCTTCTAATAACCTATAATAGGAAATAATCTGAAAAATAATATATACATATATGTGTAACTGAGTCACCTTGGTGTGCATCTGGAACATTGTCAGTCAACTGTACTTCAGTAAAATGCATATGTTATGAAAAAAGAATGTGACATTATTATTATATTCAGTAAAATGCATATGTTATGAAAAAAGAATGTGACAATATTATTATAGATGAAAAAGGAACAGAAAAGAATTGAATTATGCTGGTATGAATAGTCCCCAAATGTTATATACTAGGAAAAAAGATGTAATGTGTAAGACTCCAGAAGAGATACATTAGGATTTACTGATTGAAGATCTAGCTGGAAGATGAACTTACCTGGTAAATCTGTCATCCATGAGATTTATCTTACTGAAGTATAATTGCTTTACAATGTTGTGCTAGTTAACGTAGTCTCACCCTGAAAGCGTTCACTAACACTCGAGCTGGTTGGGTGCACTCCCTGTGTGTTTGAATTGCCTGTTCGCTTGTCTGTCTCCCTCCAGGCTTTGTCAGAGTGCAGGGCCTTCAGCCTTGTTCATTGCTGAACCTTACTGCTTAATCCACACTGTGTCTAATTCATTCTGAGTGTCTGATCCATACTGATTATTGAATAAATAAGTGTTCTAATTAGGATGTTTTTGCCCACAACACCAAGTAATTCTTGTACTCCAGCTGGGTGTCCCACAGTTCAGTTCAACTCCAGTGTTATCTACCTGAAGCACGTCAGATCCCACGTCCTCCCGGTCTTCCCTCCAGCACACACATCAGATGCCGAGCGTAAGTCCAGGTTGCCCCTATCCTTCTGACCATCCATCTGCAGATCTGAGGTTCCAGATGACCTTGGGGAGAGAGAAATAAGCAGTGGCTTGAAGCTGAATCTAGTTTCTTGCCCAGGAATTGAACTTGGGTAGCCTGGATAAAAACCAGGAATTCTAGCTAGTCGTCCACTAGGGGCCAGAGGCAAAGTTGCCCTGGTTCTTGCCCCATCTGAAAAATGAATTCCTCGAAGAGGCAAAAGCTTATTTTGTACAAAGTTTATTATTAAAGGCACAGCATTATATGTGGGATAGCACACAGAGAAACAATTTATTTAAGACAGAATCAAGGCAGAAATACACACCGGGAGAAAGAAGGTGTGAGTGTACCCCTCTAATGAGGAGACACGCACCAGAGAATTGTTTCAGGTAACCTGTATAGGTCTGTTCTTCCAGGTCTTTGCTTACCTCCTGGACATGCATGCACATCTTTCTGCCAAGATACAGATTCCAGCACAGAGAACTGCGGGGAGGGTGATGCCATCCATTATGGGATGGTGCCCCCTCCATGTTTTACCCACAAGGACCCATTCTGTGCATGTGTAGTTGGGGAGGTCTCCTTGACCTCAAGAGTGAGAATATGTCGTTTATCTTTTACCCAAGCAGGATGCAGCTCCTCTGGATCCTGCCTTTAGCTTTATCTTGGAGTATCTGTCCACAGGAAACAGATTCCAGCTGCTCAGCCTGAGGCCCATCTATCACCTGCCTCATAAGGAATTCCTCCTTGGGTTTGATTAGAGTTCCAAAAGCACTCACATAATCCAGAGACATACCTTATCTACCACATCACCAGTTTATTATGAAAGGATATAACTCAAGAACAGCCAGATGGAGAGGTGCACAGGAAGTGTCGGGAAAGGGCACGGAGCATCCCTGCCATCTGAGTGCACTACCCTCCCCACACCTCCCGTGGTCGTGAACCAGGGAGCTCGCAGAACCCACGTTTAGGGGTTCTTATGGAGGCAACATTATATACCCATGATCAATTAAATTATTGGCCATTGGCAATTGATTCAACTCCAGTCCTCTCCCCCCGCCACCAGAGGTCAGAGTGAGACTGAAAGTTCTGACCCTCTAGTTACCCTGTTGGGAGCCCTGGCACCCAGCCTCCATCGTCAGGTTACCAGAGCACTCTGGAAAAGCTGCCTCATTACCTGACAAAACACATCTTAACAGGTTACATAACATAACAAAAGACATCCTAACTGTTCTTAACACTTAGGAAATGGTTTTAGGAACTCTTTCAGAAATGGGAACAAAGACCAAATTTTATATATATTCCTTTTTATAAATTATAATATCAGCAAATATTTCTTCAATAAATGAATGCACAAATAAATGCATTGATTTGGGATTGTCAAAACCTAACATAGGCTTCCCTGGTGGTTTGGGGTAAGAAATCTGCCTGCAAGGCAGGAGACACAGGTTTGATCCCTGGGGTCAGGAAGGTCCCCTGGAGAAAGAAGTGGCAATCCACTCCAGTATTCATGTCTAGGAAATCCCAAGGACACAGATCGTTTGTTATTGGGGAAACTAGACAGGCCCATGCTCCTGGAAAAGTTGTGGGCTCCAGGACAGGGGTGAGAAAGAACAGCCAAGAGGTAGTATTCCTTGAGGCACAACTTCTCTCCACCTCCCCTACCCTACAGGCTTTCTCCTTCTTGACAGTGTAACGAAGGGCTGGTTTGGGGCAGAGGTCCCCTGATGACGCACAGATCTATACATGCACATACCAAAGAGAAAACGCATAGAATCATATTAAGACTATTTGTTTTCACATCCTTGCAGTATAAAAAGTAATCTAAAGTTGACAGTTTCTAGGCATAGTTTTCCCTCAATAAGCCCTCCGTATTTTTCCTGGATGTGAAAGACTGTTTTCACAGCCAGAAAAGAGCACTTGAGAAATTCTCCAGGACTGAGCAACACTACAGGCCATCTTCCTTGGTTCACAAGCAGTGAAAAAGTCATGTTGTGTTTCTACCTAATTAAAATCAGCAAGAGAGCCTTCCAAATCACAGCCATCCTATGCCAACTGTTTGGCTGGAGAACTCAGACAGTTGACAGCTCCAGTCTCAGCTGTTCACATTCCAAATATGATAACACTTCTGCTTGTGCTGTAGAATCTGCTCAGGACTCTAGACTGAGCGCCTCTCACCTCTCTGCACCAGCCTTGGTGTTCGTGCAGAGATTTGCAGTTGGAACACTGATAGCACAGATTATAGGGCTCTGACTCACTGTTCACTTGGAGATTACTATAGAAAGACAGCATTTATGCTAAATTTATGTTCCTCGAGAACCTGGTCTATCACTAAGAGCTTTAGGGTCTTACCCTTACAGTAACCTATCGAGATGGGTTGACTTACTGATATAAATTTTAAAATCAAACTGGTCCTACTATTACTTCTAGCTCTCCCTTCTAAGGTTGAGGGTAAGGAGAGCTGTACAGATGTCCTGTCCCACCTCTAGGACAACTGAGGTAAAAGCCCCGCTTCCCTGGCATGGTCACCGGCAGGATGGTGACTTCTTCGGTTCTTGTCCTCTAGAAGGAAAGAATTCAGTCAAGAGGCATAGAGCAGTTTCAGGCAGCAAGATTTTTATTAAGCAGAGTGAAAGTACACTCCTGGAAAAAGATGAGAGTAAGCTTCCTGGAAACCAGAAGCAGCCCTGCAATGTGGGAGGGTTGGGTTTTTTAGAATGGTGGTCCCTCCCTGTGTCCTGCGTCATCTGAATGACAAGTTGATTGATTGCTTTGTAACTTCTTTCCTAGAATTCAGGTGCTTACCCATAAGCACCCAAGTGAAACCCATGGAGTTGGGGGCAAAACCACAATTCTAGTGTATTACAAATACAGCATAATGAGTCCTGGGACCTCGAGTCACCTTTTAGCCTCGGTGCACCTGCACCAACCTGTGCTGGCAGTTTTATCTTGCTTGGTCTTGATATAGCTGGATACCTAGCAGTAGTTCTTGACCACAAGTGGGAGGATCTCTGGGCATGTTCTGATCACCAGTGTCCAAGTTGGGGACGGAAAGATCAGCCCATCAGGATGGGGAGGAACCTGCTATGTCTGGCTGCCTGCTGCTACTGCTAAGTCACTTCAGTCGTGTCCGACTCTGTGCTACCCCAGAGACGGCAGCCCACCAGGATCCTCTGCCCATGGGATTCTCCAGGCAAGAACACTGGAGTGGGTTGCCATTTCCCTCTCCAATGCATGAAAGTGAAAAGTGAAAGTGAATTTGCTCAGTCGTGTCTGACTCTTAGCGACCCCATGGACTGCAGCCCACCAGGATCCTCTGCCCATGGGATTCTCCAGGCAAGAGTACTGGAGTGGGTTGCCATTGCTGCCTACCTAAGAGTATAAGATCATCTTCTCAAATCCTTCGGGCTCCTTAGAATGAAGGAGACATTTCATGGCAAAATAAATACTCTCCATCTCCAATAAAAAATTTAACCCTACCATTAAAGGCCATGGACGTGAGTTTGAGCAAGATCCAGGAGTTGGTGATGGACAGGGAAACCTGGCATGCTGCAGTCCATGGGGTTGCAGAGTCAGACACGACTGAGCGACTGAACTGAACTGAACTGTATGCATATATACATCATATATAACATTTACTCAGCTGTTATCACTGTTGTAAGGCACTGTTCTAAGTGCTTTGCATATATTAATCCATGTAATACTATTATTGTCCTTATTTTGCTGTTACTCAACGTTACACAGTTTGAGCGATAGTTTGTCACACAGTTACATTCAACCAACGCAATTTGGTTCCAGGGCCTTTTTCTTAAAGAGGATGCTCTATTACATCGCTAGTAGACAGCCTGGGCTCTGAGAGGGCTCACAAGAGAGGCATGACACACAGCTCCTGCCTACAAGGACTTTAAAGTCTAGAGGAGCAAAATCGTGGCATTGTCTCCCGTCAGTAAGAGTGCTGAGCACACAGCCAACAAACTCCATCCACAGAACAAAGCTGGGACTGACGCTTTCTCTGACAAGCCACATCCGATTCAAGGTGCCTCCAGCCCTCCCTTCTATCAGCACGGGCCAGGCCCTGGAGGTTGGGAGGGAAGTGAACTGCAGGGGCCCCAAGAGGTCTGCTTGCTTGAGACCCAAGCAAGACAGTCCAGAGGGGCTGCTTTTCAGAATCGGTTCTGTTTTAGTTCGAAGAGGAGCAAGCCCACCAATGGTGCCAGTCTGCAGGAACCAGCATCCAGGGTACCGCCACCTGGTGGGCATCCTCAGACTGCAGATGGGGAGAACGCCTCTGTGGTTGTCAGTCTGGGATCTCCCCGTCACTCTAATGAGTAATTACGCTGACTCGAATGTCTCATTTCATGGAGACCACCCTGCCTGCCTCTTCAAGGTTTCTCCGGGCCCCAGCAGAGCTCAGCAAAGAGAAAGCCCAGGTGGCATCCCACTGCCACCTCCCCTTAAAAGCAAATCTGAGTCTGTTTCAAGAATCTCAGAATAAATGTTTTCAGTCCACCAGAGCCTGTTAACAAATATGAAATTGTTATATATTTTGCCTCACTTAAAGTGTACCTGATACAACCTGTGATGATCAGGACTTATACAAAAGATACATTAAAAGATGAGTATTAATTTATGAATATTAATATGTCTACTCTAAAAGATTCAAGCAATTCCCCTGCAGAGCAAGTTTCCTCAGTGGGCTTAAACACACAATTCAAACTCCAACCCCACCCCTGACCTCCACCATACACACTTCATCTTGTTCCATTTTAAGTGAAGGTTTTTATTTTTCCAGGAACTCATTTATTGTGTGTTTACAACATATGCTTATCTGGGAGCTTATCACAAGAACTCTCCCAACAACTAAAAATATGTAGGACTAATCTGAAGTTGAATACAAGTGGTTCTATAAACACTGGGGTCCTCCCGACCCCTCCTTCTTGGCTCTCTGTGAGTAACTGAGTTCTCGTCTCCCTCGGGCTCCCAGCGAGAACACAAGCCTACTGCTGACAAGAAGAAATGCTGCTCATTGATGGACTGGGGCTGGAAGGCGGGACCCGAGTCACAGCTTCAGCCCATGGAGGACGATCGGCTCCAGAGGCGCATCAGCAGACAGTCACCTGAGGGTAAACAGTTTGACTTTAAAGCAGTTTTATGGCCGCAGTTAGTGACTTCCACTCTGTCTCACAGGTGTATGTGCACAGTTTTTCTTTTTTGTGGAGGAAACTATAATATCCTACTCTTAGCACCACGGAATCCCTCTCCCAGAGAGCGTATTAAATGACTTTCCAGTTTCCAAGGCTTCATTAAGAGCTATGTAAAAACAGTTACATATTTCACACAGGCTGTCGCTAAGCACGTGGACTCCCCTAAAGACACTTCCAGCCAAAAACCCATTCAATTTTTATGAAAGGAGTTCAAAAGAACTTCCTTTTTCCTCTTCCTCCCCACCCTACACCTTATCCGTGCATGCATGGGTGCGTGCTAAGTTGCTTCAGTCTTGTCTGACTCTTGGCTGCCCATGGACTGTAGCCCACCAGGTTCCTCTGTCCAAATTCTCCAGGCGAGAATACTAGAGTGGGTTGCCATGCCTTCATCCAGGGGATTTTCCTGACCCAGGGAGGGAACCTGTGTCTCTAATGTCTCCTGCACTGGCAAGTGAGTTCTTTACCACTAGCACCACTTGGGAAAACCCACATCTTATCTAAGGCCATCAAATCCTAGCCAGCATGCTGGGAGTATCAGTGTTGGTCACTTAGTCATTTCTGACTCTTTGTGACCCCACGGACTGTAGCCCACCAAGCTCCACTGTCCATGGAGTTTCCTAGGCAAAAGTGCTGGAGTGGGTTGCCGTTTCCTTCTCCAGAGGATCTTCCTGACCCAGGGATCAAACCTGGGTGTCCTGCACTACAGGCAGATTATTTATTGTCTGAGCACCCAGGGAAGCCCTGTTGGGAGTATAGTGACACCTAAAATAACTGTGTCATCCCTACCAAATTCCCAGATCAGTAGCCCAGGATCTGATTCATTTGGAAGTTTCAAAACCCGCATGAGAAGCTACACTTCTGCCTCGGAGGACCATCTCTTGCCTTGGCCAGAGGAATCCTGAGAAAAGAGAGTTTCCTTTGCTTCTTGACAAAGTAACAGAGAGTCAAGCACAGTTCGACAGGCCCAGGATCCAGCACTCTTTGTGTGTCCCAGTCAGCCCGGTCTGCTGTCGCAGAATACCACAAACAACCAAATATTTATTTCTCACAGTCCTGGAGGTTGAACTGTCTGAGATCAGGGCACCAGCAGATCCGGGTATGGGGCGGGCCCATTTCCTAGCATCTTCTCACTGTGTCTTCATTTAGCAGACAGTGAGAGCTCTGGTCCCCTCATTCTCTTATAAACACACCCATCCTTATGAGGGCTCCACCCCCATGATCTAATTACATCACAAAGGCCCTGCTCCCTAATGCATCACCCCAATGGGGGTTAGGGTTTCCACATGTGAATTTGTGGGGGCACACAAATGTGCAGTCCAGAACAGTGTGTTACTCCCACTAACTATCTTGAATGAACTGTGTAACTTCCCAGAAAATTTACCTCTTCACTCTCACAGGGCAGGATGCAAATCGAGCCTTGTTGTAGTATTTTATTTCTAGCTTTGCACAATGCTTATACAACAGGTATTCAATAAATACTGCTTGAATGAATGAATAAATGTTAAATAATGCAGGCATGGTGACAGAGACTTTCTCAGCTGATGGCCCTTAAAGCACTCGGCCCCTAGCAAGGCTCCGTCCACCTTGTCATCAGGCAGATGCTGTGCCCTTCTCCTCCCTTCCCCAGATACTAATTTCACTAGACAGCTGCTCTCACTCTTGGGAGGAAGAAAAGCAGGAGCGGAGGGCAGATTCAAGAGGTTTCTCTTCTCCAAACACCCACAACAATCTTTCTTAATGACAGCTTTAAATATGTAGATGCTATCATTGCTTCCTTAAAAGATGGTGGACGGAATTGCTCTGCAGCCTTTGCTTGTTAGGGAGAATTTATTGAAAAGGAAAAGAACCATCTGTCCAAATTTCTCTGAATGTTTTTCAAATACACATGAATCTAAAAAGTTAACCCTAGATTCTTCCTAAATACCAAGAAAGCAAATACATTCTTATTAATTGAATGCTTCATGTTGCTAGCATATTGCTTTTTAAAAATATTACATTTTAGATATACTGAATGTTAGTTCACTGACTTTCCATGTTGGTTAGCAAACTTTGCAAACTTCTGGCCAAAATTAGGGTGGGTCTACCCTTCTGCTCATTCAAAAATGAAGACCATGGGGCCCCCAGACTCTCTTAGCTAACCTTGCCTTTGAGACTCACTTCTCTCACCTGTAAATTGCCAGGTTGGGCTCAACTCCCTGGGGCATCAGGAAATGGGGTAGAAGTGTAGGAGAGGCATGGAAGAAGTAACAACCACAGTTCCAGTTTCATCTGCCTTCATACTGGTTCAGTCTAAAATTTTCTTTGATCAAAACGGAGTTCTGATATAAAAAAAAGTAAAAATGTCTGCAAACTCTTGGACTAAATGAATGATGGCTGAGGTCCTTTGGGTTCCAAATTCCCATGGTAGAGTTTAGTCTTATGCTTTTACCACTTAGGGGCTTCTCTGCTGGCTCAAATGGTAAAGAATCTGCCTGCAATGCAGGAGACACAGGTTTAATCCCTGGGTTGGAAAGATCCCCTGGAGAAGGGAATGACTACCCACTCCCATATTTTTGCCTGGAGAATTCCATGGACAGAGGAGCCTGGTGGGCTACAGTCCATAGGGTCACAAACAGACATGACTGAGCAACTAACACTTTACCACCTACGTAAAATTCAGTTTTATAGTCGTTGATCATTGGTTTGGTTTTAAAAGCAAGAAGTAGCTCTGTTTGGTAAGAAATGTGATACCCTCATTTATAGAAGGTCCTCCGGAAAGATAGGAATCCCCATCAAGAAGGTCTGTCTGGCATAAGGAGGGCACAGGAGAGGCAAACAGCAAGGGACTGCCCTTCTGCTACTGAGAGAGGAGGAAGAGAAGAAGGATAAGAAGACATCGCAAGAGCATCTCAGTAGTAGAAGCTGTGGAGAAAGAAGGGCTCCAGAGAAGGAAATCGCATATGGAAGGAAAAGATGGTTCTCGGCTGATTCCCTGCCTTGAACAGAGGGGAGGGGTGTACAGAGCCCCTCACTTGCAAAATCCTGAAAGGCCAAACAGGGCCGAGGAGGAGGAAAGAATACAGTGAGTGGGAAGTAATGGAAGAATAAATAAGTCATCTACATGCAGACTTTCAGGTTGCGGCCCTTCAAAGACACGAGTGTGGGCTCCATCAGTGTCGGGTGTGAGCGAAACTGCAGCCTGCCGTCTACCACCTACTGCTGCCAACTTCTCAGCTCCGCCAGCTCTCACCTCCTCTCCCTCCTCCAGTCAGTGACTCTTCTTGTCTGCTCACTCAGTGCCAGTCCCTGCTTGCCAGCTGGTGTATTGTGCTACTGTACTTTCCACAGTGAGAAGTGAAAGTGTTGCTCACTCAGACGTGTCTGACTCTTTCCAGCCCCATGGACTGCATCCCACCAGGCTCCTCTGTCCATGGGATTCTCCAGGCAAGAATACGAGAATGCGTTGTCATCCCCTTCTCCAGGGGATCCTCCTGACTCAGAGATCAAACCCAGGTGTCCCACAGTGCAGGCAGATTCTTTACTCTCTGAGCCACCAAGAAGCCCTTTTCAAGGTATTAGATTGTAAGAATAAACATGTTTATTTTCTGTTTGTTTTTACATGGTATTTGAGTGAAAAGTACTATAAACTTATTACAATAAAATACAATATAGCTGATTGTGTTAGTTGGGTACTTTGGCTAACTTTGTTGGACTTAGGAAACAAATTGGATTTACGAACACATTCTTGGAACAGAACTGGTTCATATGTAGCAGGCTTACTGTAGAGGATGTGTTGATAGTTCAGCATGCTTTGAGAAGGCTTTCTAAGGCATGACTGATGGCTGAAGTGAAATAAAAGGTTAAAATCAGAAGATACAGATGAACCAAATAAGAATTTCACAATAAGTAGAGGGAACAAGCAACAGAAAGAAAAAGAAAGAAAGAGAGATTTGGCCAAGAAAGACTTTGTTTCAAACTGCATAGGAAAAAGATGACTCTTTGGTCAAAGTTAACAGCCCTAAAGATCAGCTTCTGAGTGAAATTATCAATGAAAGTTCTTATAACTGCCTCATAAATGGCCTTATTAATTTCATGACACTGTAAGGGCTCAGAACAGATTCTTAAAACATCTTAGAAATAAAATCTGATGCTAACTATGTCCAGCTTTTATTCAGGAAGCTTCTATACTTACCATTCGCAAGACATTTACTTCTCTTAACTGATTCTCCCTGTTAGATTTTTATCCACACTTTTAAAAGTCTATGAGGAAATTGAGGACCATGAAGATTTCTACAGAGAAGAGGGGGGAAAAGTGACTACAAGGAGGTAACTTGTATTAGAGTCTAGAGAACTTCATTTTCCAAATCTAAAATGTTAAGTGATTGAAATATTGTGATAACTTGCTTCTGCAAAGAAAAGTTGACTCTATTTTTAATTCATTGTCCCTAAGAATACCTCTGCCCACCAAAACAGGCAAGATGAGACTGTGGGAACTTAACAAGCTGAGAGTCCATCCTTCCTCAAGGTTTGAACCCTTCCACGGGCTGTGTGCTCTCTGTCATAAAATTTGTCACAGTCTCTTTAAATTAGTGACAACTAATACCCTTTATTAATGATTGTGATAATTCTGTTCAGGTCAGTTCAGTTCAGTTGCTCAGTCGTGTCCGACTCTTTGCGACCCCGTGAACTATAGCACACCAGTCCTCCCTGTCCATCGAGTCAGTGATGCCATCCAGCCATCTCATCCTCTGTCGTCCCCTTCTCCTCCTGCCCCCAATCCCTCCCAGCATCAGGGTCTTTTCCAATGAGTCAACTCTTCCCATGAGGTGGACAAAATACTGGAGTTTCAGCTTTAGTATCAGTCCTTCCAATGAACACCCAGGACTGATCTCCTTTAGGATGGACTGGTTGGATCTCCTTGCAGTCCAAGGGACTCTCAAGAGTCTTCTCCAGCACCACAGTTTAAAAGCAGCAATTCTTCAGTGTTCAGCTTTCTTTATAGTCCAACTCTCACGTCTATACATGACCGCTGGAAAAACCATAGCCTTGACTAGAAGGACCTTTGTGAACAAAGTAATGTCTCTGCTTTTTAATATGCTGTCTACGTTGGTCATAACTTTCCTTCCAAGGAGTAAGTGTCTTTTAATTTCATGGCTGCAATCACCATCTGCAGTGATTTTGGAGCCCAAAAAATAAAGTCTAACACTGTTACCACTGTTTCCCCATCTATTTCCCATGAAGTGATGGGACCAGGTGCCATGATCTTCATTTTCTGAATGTTGAGCTTTAAGCCAAATTTTTCACTCTCCTCTTTCACTTTCATCATGAGGCTCTTTAGTTATTCTTCACTTTCTGCCATAAGGGTGGTGTCACCTTCATGTCTGAGGTTATTGATATTTCTCCCAGCAATCTTGATTCCAGCTTGTGCTTCTTCCAGCCCAGCGTTTCTCATGATGTCCTCTGCATAGAAGTTAAATAAGCAGGGTGACAATATATAGCCTTGACGTACTCCTTTTCCTATTTGGAACCAGTCTGTTGTTCCATGTCCAATTCTAACTGTTGCTTTCTGACCTGCATATAGGTTTCTCAAGAGGCAGGTCAGGTGGTCTGGTATTCCCATCTCTTTCAGAATTTTCCACAGTTTATTGTGAGCCACACAGTCAAAGGCTTCGGCATAGTCAAGAAAGCAGAAATAGATGTTTTTTCTGGAACTCTCTTACTTTTTTGATGATCCAGCAGATGTTGGCAATTTGATCTCTGGTTCCTCCACCTTTTCTAAAACCAGCTTGAACATCTGGAAGTTCATGGTTCACGTATTGCTGAAGCCTGGCTTGGAGAATTTTGAGCATTACTTTACTAGCATGTGAGATGAGTGCAATTGTGTGGTAGTTTGAGCATTCTTTGGCATTGCCTTTCTTTGGGATTGGAATGAAACCTAAACTTTTCCAGTCCTGTGGCCACTGCTGAGTTTTCCAAATTTGCTGGCATATTGAGGGCAGCACTTTCACAGCATCATCTTTCAGGATTTGAAAGAGCTCAGCTGGAATTCCATCACCTCCACTAACTTTGTTCATAGTGATGCTTCCAAGGCCCACTTGACTTCACATTCCAGGATGCCTGGCCCTAGGTGAGTGATCATACCATTGCTACTATCTGGGTTGTAAAGCTCTTTTTTGTACAGTTCTTCTGTGTATTCTTGCCACCTCTTCTTAATATCTTCTGCTTCTGTTAGGTCCATATCATTTCTGTCCTTTATCAAGCCCATCTTTGCATGAAATGTTCCCTTGGTACCTCTAATTTTCTTGAAGAGATCTCTAGTCTTTCCCATTCTATCGCTTTCCTCTATTTTTTGCATTGATCACTGAGGAAGGCTTTCTTATCTCTTCTTGCTATTCTTTGGAACTCTGCATTCAGATGCTTATATCTTTCCTTTTCTCCTTTGCTTTTCACTTCTCTTCTCTTCACAGCTATTTGTAAGGCCTCCTCAGACAGCCGTTTTGCCTTTTAGCATTTCTTTTCCATGGGGATAGTCTTGATCCCTGTCTCCTGTACAATGTCACGAACCTCATTCCATAGTTCATCAGGCACTCTATCAGATCTAGTCCCTTAAATCTATTTCTCACTTCCACTGTATAATCATAAGGGATTTGATTTAGGTCATACCTGAATGGTCTAGTGGTTTTCTCCACTTTCTTCAATTTCAGTCTGAATTTGGCAATAAGGAGTTCATGATCTGAGCCACAGTCAGCTCCTGGTCTTGTTTTTGTTGACTGTATAGAGCTTCTCCATCTTTGGCTGCAAAGAATATAATCAATCTCATTTTGGTGTCAACCATCTGGTGATGTCCATGTGTAGAGTCTTCTCTTGTGTTGTTGGAAGAGGGTGTTTGCTATGACCAATGCATTTTCTTGGCAAAACTCTATTAGCCTTTGCCCTGCTTCATTCTATACTCCAAGGCCAAATTTGCCTGTTACTCCAGGTGTTTCTTGACTTCCTACTTTTGCATTCCTGTCCCCTATAATGAAAAGGACATCTCTTCTGGGTGTTAGTTCTAGAAGGTCTTGTAGGTCTTCATAGAACCATTCAACTTCAGCTTCTTCAGTGTTTCTGGGATTATTGTGTGTATTTGCTGATTTGCCTTAGCCAAAAGAGCAAAAAGCGCTATGCTTAAAAATAAAAGTTACACAGTTTCCTAGAGCCAAGTGCCCACAGCTTAGTAACAACATCAGATGTTTAACACAAATGATAAACTGAATAAGCTTGTTTTGTGCCATGCCCATAATGGAGAGTTTCTGGGACACTTTCCTCCTTATAGGGGAGGTCACGGGATCTACCACTGTTCTTCTCTGGAATGTGACTGACTTTGAAGATTTGAAAATCTTACTCTGCAGAAATCCCTCTCTCTGTGGGTGAGGTTTCTCCCTCTTGCATGCTATAGAAAGAACAAAATGAAAACTAAACCTAGAAGTAAATCAATAAAGCAACCTGGCAGAGAGCATCGCTGGCAGGGGAGAGCATCTCGGTGTCCCGTAGTGACTGAACCCAGGAAGCCTGTGGGTCTCTGTCCTCCTCTCACCAAAGCACAAGTGTGCAGAACCAGGACCCCAAGGCCCCACAGGAACACTGCTCCCACCACCCCTCGCCCCACCTCTCTGCCCAGGAAGCCAGTTTGCAGAGCACCCCCTCTACCCCCAACATAGCAGTGTATGCCCTCTCACTTTGGATGGAAGCTGCTCAAACCCCACCTACCCCACAGCACATCCCCACCAGACACTGCAGCCTCATCTCTTCCTTTTCCAAAATGTTTTCAGGCCAGAAGTCTGACTTGAGAACTTGATGTTAAATCTCACACTTTTCTTTCCCTTATAAAGCGTTAAACCTACCTTTTCTTTCCCTCCAGACCAAGTACAATTTGTTTTGCTATCCCATTCAGATGACAAACTAGAAGAGGGCCAGGCATGTCATATCTTTTGTTTCCCTGGTGGCCTCAGCCTGAGCCTCACTTGGCGAGGTGAATTGATTTAGTCTGAACAGTAAGGGGTAAGAGGGCACAAAAGTATTTATTTTGTAGATAAAGATCCTTAAAAGCTGAGGAATAAAACTATCATATGACCCAACAGTTCCACTACTGGACATATACCCTGCTGCTGCTAAGTCACTTCGTTCGTGTCCGACTCTCAGTGACCCCATAGACGGCAGCCCACCAGGCTCCACCGTCCCGGGGAGTTTCCAGGCAAGAGTACTGGAGTGGGGTGCCATTGCCTTCTCCAATATACCCTGAGGAAACCATAATTGAAAAAGACACATGTACCCCAATGTTCACCACAGCACGGTTTACAATAGCCAGGACATGGAAGCAACCTAGATGTCCATCAGCAGACGAGTGGATAAAGTGTTGGTACATATATACAATGGGATCCTGTTCAGCCATAAAAAGAAATGCATTTCAGTCAGTGCTAATGAGGTGAATGAACCTAGAGCCTATTATGCAGAGTGAAATCAGTCAGAAAGAAGAAAACATATGTATATTAAGGCATATGGAATCTAGAAAGACAGGACTGATGAACCTATTTCCAGGGCAGCAGTAGAGACACAGACCTAGCGAACAGGCTTGTGGACACAGTGGGGGAAGGAGAGGGTGGGATGAATTGAAAGAGTAGCATTGAAACATATACATTACTGTGTGTAGACTATATAACCAGTGGAAATTGGCTGTATGATGCAGGGAGCTCAAGCAGCGCTCTGTGACAACCTCAGGAGTGGGATGGGGTGGGAGGCAGGAAGGAGGCTCAGAAGGAAGGGGACATATGTATAGCTGTGGCTGATTCATGTTGATGTATGGCAGAAACCGATAAAATATTGTAAAGTAATTATCCTCTAATTAAAATTAAATTTTTTAAAAAAGATCAGAACCTTTCCTCTTTCTTAAGCATATAAGGTAGAGATGGGGGTGAAAGACCCCCACCAAAGTCCCTCTGTGCACATACTTGGGGTCAAAGAGCAAAGGGAAGCCTTTGCTCTCTCCTTGTTACTTTCAAATTTTTTAAATTGCCTGTGATTTTGGAGAAAAATAAAATAATGGGGGAGGATTGGTTTTCAAAGACAATCTATAAGCTCTAGAAAGCTAACTTTTCTTTTGATTTATTAATTATATATTTATTTAAATATATCATTATTGAATTGTTTTATATATATTATTTTATATATATATATATATATATAAAATATTTCACACTGCAGTATGTGCTAGGCGTGCACTCGTGGATACAAATGTGCATGGCCATGATCCTCGGAGAGCTTGTTGCCTACCAAATGTGACAGATTTTGAACAAGTAAAGAGACAAGACAAAAAACTAATGGATGGGTTATATGATCTTTGAATTATATCTCCATAAGACTGTTACCAAAAAAATAAAGACTATGGAGAAGGGTCTTTGTCAGTAGAGTGTCAGGACCGTGTCTCCACTCTGTGTTGCTGGGGAGGGTCTCTTGTACCATCCCATCCTCTGCAGGTCCTCAGTGATAGCTGGCCCATGCTGGGTGCTGCTAACAACCTCTGTGCAATGATGATGTTTGCAGAGCCAGAATCAAACCTTTCCTCTCAAAGACTATGGAGACTGGGACAAAATGTTCAGATGCCACCCCCCGTCACCAGAGTTCTGGCCACATTTCAGACTTGGCAAATTGGATCGGCTATTCCTGGGGTCACTCCTTTACCCCTCTTCTAGAGGGTAACTTCCATCTCTAACTGCTTCCGCAGCTTCATTTTCCACTTTGGTGAGTCACCAGGCAGAGGATGGAGAATGTAAGTCATTTCTGTCCTCATCTGTGCAGATAATCTGATACCATGCACAATCCTCTAGCATGTTTCTTCTGTATTTGTATCTTGGCAAAGGCAAGCTACATTGTTTGCAGTTCTATTCTCATTGCCAGCTTTTTCTGGAAAAATCATAGAAAATAAGGTGAGAATACCTCAAGCCACAAGCACTTGGGTCCCTGGTGTAGGGCTTTGCGCATTCCCCTGCCCTCCTCTTTGGTTTCGAGCTCACTCTCTACTCCCTTTCTGTCTCTCTCTGTCTCTCTTTCAGCTGATGCTCTTGACAACAACCTCTATAGACTCTTCTGGGGCTCCCAGGTGTACTCTGGAGCTGCCTGAGAATGCACTAATTCCTTTCATCTTTCACACCGTGAAAATTAAACCTTCCAGAAGAACTCTTCTGCCAGGTGAAACAGACTGGCTTCATCTCTGACAGGTTTTCTACTTGTGCTGACATGAGGGACAATGAAAAATTAAGTGTTCTCCAACAGGCTCGTTAAGAATACTATGAAAGGAGGCCCTTAATCTAAAATGGTCCAGAATTCCAATGTTCTGGACATGTCCTACCATCTACAAATCATTACAGCTAGCTCCTCTAATAACATCTTCCCTGGTGGCTCAGAGGTTAAAGCGTCTGCCTGCAATGCGAGAGACCTGGGTTCGATCTCTGGGTCGGGAAGATCCCCTGGAGAAGGAAATGGCAACCCACTCCAGTATTCTTGCCTGGAGAATCCCATGGATGGAGGAGCTTGGTGGGCTACAGTCCACGGATTGCAAAGAGTCGGACACGACTGAGCGACTTAAGCAAATCTAAAACGGCCCAGAATTCCAATGTTCTGGACATGTCCTACCATCTACAAATCATTAGAGCTAGCTCTTCTAATAACAGCAGGGACTTGTTGGACTTCCAAAAGATAAACTACCATTTGCTGTCCAGCACCACATTTAGGGAAGCTTTCCCTACAGGGCCAAGCCATGGTTACAGGCATGAGAGTGTTCATTTGGTGAACCAGAGTTGCATATTGGCCGTTACTTACCAACCTTCATCACTAACAATATTAAAATATAAGCCTTGGCTTGTGAGTCAAACTGTTTTCTTGATATGTGGGTTTAAATGTTTTCATTATATTAAAGACTCTGCAGTGAAATATTGACACTATATTTGTCAGCTTTATGTCAATCACGTGTCTGAAATGTTTCCTCTGGATTAACAGTGTGACCCAGATTTATTTGTGGGGGGCACTGCACCTTTATTCTTCAGTGCATCGTTATTACTCCATCAGCTACTGTAGACAATTCCCCCAAGAAGACAGTAATAGATTGTGAATAGAGAGAACTGAATAAGGAGTTTGGACCATCCCCTAAGTGGAATGCCAAGCAGCAAACTGAAAAACATATTTGATTCAATTATCACAAAAAAAGGTTGCAACAACAATTCAAAGATGCAGTCATGGGTTCAGTCATGAATTTGAAAATGATCAATTCCTAATACTATTAGGCTAAGCCAAAGGATGTATCATTTTAGTATAGATTTAAGATGACCCAACAATCAGGATAATAATGTAAACACAGCAGGGACTCCTATCAGGGCTGAGCACCCAGGTGGATTTTCTTTTTCCTATCAATTCCAGGATTTGACAAATAATTCTTTAGATGGTTAGCTTAGTTGTGTAAGTGTATTTTCTTGAGTCTTCTTTGCAGACTTCACCCCAGGAACGTGGTGCTGCCGTGTGTGGTTGCCTGATAGAAGCTGCATAATTTGTCACATATAAGTTTGTTTCCTGTTTCAGAAAACCACTTATGTAACTAATTGAGCCAGTGCAGACTTCCGGCCTCAGGTCAATAGACTCTCTACCCTCACCTCACCTACAGTTTCGAGCAAGCAAAGAAAGGACTGAACAACAGATGCCCAAGTGTGAACAGAGCAAGCAGCAGTCACAGCCATTGCTCTCAGGGGGTTAGATCCCATTTCCTCTTAATATAACTCAGGTCATATTTTTCCTCTGTTAAAATACTAGATTGTGTCATAAGTTGAATCATATCCCCCAAATGTATGTTGAAGTCTTAACCCTTGGTATCTGTGACTAGGACCCCATTTGAAATAGGATCTGTGCAGATGCAATATCATTAAGACAAGGACATATGGGATAAAGGTGAGCCCTAATTCAATTACTGGCATTATAACAAGGAGAGAGAAATTCAGACACATGGACTCACAGGAGAGGAGCCCATGTAAAAATGGAAGTAGATATTGGAGTGATACGTCTACGATCCAAGGAATGCCAGCAACCACTGGAAGCTAAAAGAGGCAAGAATGGAACCTAGAGCTTTCTAAGAAAGTATGACCATGATGACATCTTGGTTTTGGGCTTCTGGCCTTCAGAACTATGAGAGAATACATTTCTGGTGTTATAAGCCACCCAGGTTGTAGACGGAAATCAATACATGTTGATTTCCCTTTTTTCTTCCATTTCAGTTACTTAATCTCTGAATTTTCTATTTTTAATGTCTGTAGTGCCTGTGCAGGCTTCCTTGGTAGCTCAGCTGGTAAAGAATCCCCCTGAAATGCAGGAAACCCTGGTTCAACCCCTGGGTCAGGAAGATGCCCTGGAGGAGGGCATGGCAACCCACTCCAGTATTTTTGCCTGGAGAATCCCACGGACAGAGGAGCCTGCCGGGCTGCAGTCCATGCTGTTGCAAAGAGTCAGACACAACTGAGCAACTAAGACACACACACACACACACACACACACACACACACAGAGTGCTTGTGCAGGGCTTCCCTGGTGGCTCAGATGGTAAAGAATCTGCCTGCAATGCAGGAGACCTGGGTTTGATCCCTGGGTCAGGAAGATCCCCAGAAGAAGGGCATGGAACCCACTCCAGTATTCTTGCCTGGAGAATCCCACGGACAGAGGAGCCTGGCGGGCTGCAGTCCATGGAGTCGTAAAGAGTCAGACATGACTGAGCGACTCACGCTTTCACTTTCTTTCATTCATAGTGCTTGTGCATTGATTTGAAAATTACATTTTTATTTTAGAATATATTTCTGGGAATGTTATCAAGTTTTGTTGATGACTTTGCAGTGGAATGTTTGCATATAAGAGGGAAAGAAAGAAAAGGCTTGTTTGTGTGTTTAAATACATTAAACTCTTGCCAAAATAAAATAAATGTCCATCCTTGGTATGATGGTTAAATGGAACTAATACTGCTGCAGAAAACCTGTGGAGAATAAGCTTACCCACCACTTAATGGACACAATTCACTGTGCAGGGGCTCACCAATGGGCTTCTCCATGAATTGTTTCTAGTGGGCTGTCATGTCCATTTGCATCATTAAGTGTGGAGGAACTGACAAAGAGGATTTGAATCCTCATCAAATTGAGTGGCAGCAAGGATTAGACGGGATGATACAGTTCCTGCTGGGCGCCTAAGGCCCACTGAAGAGAAACCACTACCATCATTATTAACTGCAAAGATACCTAAGATTCTCTTATTGTAAATCACTCAGAATCTTTTGTGAAAGGTGAGTTTGTGATCTCAGTGTAACAACCACAGATAGGAGAAAAGACTCCTTGCCCCAGTTGTGATTCCCAAAGTTAAGAGAGTAGCCAGCAGGGTCAGATAGAAAGCAAGTGGAGTATCATAGTGGATTTCCCATGCTGTTTGTTGACATCAAATTTAATCACATTTGTTTTTATAAGTATTTTAGCTTTTTATTTTAAAATAATTTAAAATTTAGTTTACAAAAACAGTACAAGGTATACCCCATATACCCTTTACCCTGAATCATCAATTGTTTATTTTATTCCATTTGTTTTATCTTTCTCTTCCTCCAGATAGACCAGTAGATGATAGATAGATAGAAGACAAATATATACAGAGGCAAGAAATAGACCTGCCTCTTGAGAAACCTGTATGCAGGTCAGGAAGCAACAGTTAGAACTGGACATAGGACAACAGACTCGTTCCAAATAGGAAAAGGAGTACGTCAAGGCTGTATATTGTCACCCTGCTTATTTAACTTCTATGCAGAGTACATCATGAGAAACGCTGGGCTGGAAGAACCACAAGCTGGAATCAAGATTGCCGGGAGAAATATCAATCACCTCAGATATGCAGATGACACCACCTTTATGGCAGAAAGTGAAGAGGAACTAAAAAGCCTCTTGATGAAAGTGAAAGAGGAGAGTGAAAAAGTTGGCTTAAAGCTCAACATTCAGAAAACGAAGATCATGGCATCTGGTCCCATCACTTCATGGCAAATAGATGGGGAAACAGCGGAAACAGTGTCAGACTTTATTTTGGGGGGCTCCAAAATCACTGCAGATGGTGATTGCAGCCATGAAATTAAAAGGTGTTTACTCCTTGGAAGAAAAGTTATGACCAACCTAGATAGCATATTGAAAAGCAGAGACATTACATTGCCTACAAAGGTCCATCTAGGCTATGGTTTTTCCAGTG
Source organism: Capricornis sumatraensis (assembly GCF_032405125.1). Taxonomy (NCBI): domain Eukaryota; kingdom Metazoa; phylum Chordata; class Mammalia; order Artiodactyla; family Bovidae; genus Capricornis; species Capricornis sumatraensis. The sequence goes on from NC_091085.1 coordinate 10,983,985, forward strand.
GTCATGTATGGATGTGAGAGTTGGACTGTGAAGAAAGCTGAGCACCGAAGAATTGATGCTTTTGAACTGTGGTGTTGGAGAAGACTCTTGAGAGTCCCTTAGATTGCAAGGAGATCCAACCAGTCCATTCTAAAGGAGATCAGCCCTGGGTGTTCATTGGAAGGAATGATGCTAAAGCTGAAGCTCCAGTACTTTGGCCACCTCATGTGAAGAGTTGACTCATTGGAAAAGACTCTGATGCTGGGAAGGACTGGGGGCAGGAGGAGAAGGGGACGACAGAGGATGAGATGGCTGGATGGCATCACTGACTCGATGGACGTGAGTCTGAGTGAACGCTGGGAGTTGGTGATGGACAGGGAGGCCTGGCATGCTGCAATTCATGGGGTCACAAAGAGTCGGACATGACTGAGCAACTGAACTGAACTGACTGAAGAAATAGATAATTGATAAAGATAAACATGTAAATATATGTGTGCACATGTGTATATATTTTTTCTATGTGCACACACATATGTATATGTATGTATACATATACATGCATATTATTTTTTGAAACATTTGGGAGTAACATGAAGACATTATATGTCTTTACCCCTGAATGCTTCAGAGTATATTTCTTACGAACAAGGACAGTCTCTTACAAAACCACAGTGCAGTTAATTTTGGTGCAATTCTCTTATCTACACAGGCCATTTTCAGCGTTTGTCAAAGGTCCCCAAATGAGCTTTACAAGATTCACGCCAGGCACTCACTCTGCATTTGGGGATCACGTTTCTCAGTCGTCTTCAGAGGAGAACACTTACCCAGGCTTTGTTTTTGTTGGCCTATTCACTTTGAAGATCACAGACCGTTTATTTTCCTCACAATCAGATTCAGATCATGCATTTTTGGTAGAAACGTCAAAGAGCCAGGTTGCACCCTCCTCAGGGCTCAGATGAGGAGGCTCTGCTCTCAGTGAATTTCGCTGGTGCTGGTGTTGACCCCCACCACTTGGATAAAGTGGTGTTCACAGGATTTCTCCACTGTGAAGTAACTTTTTTTCCTATGTAATTAACAAGTAATTTGTGGGGAGGCCCTCTAAGATTCCCAGGGAACTCAGCTGGTAAAGAATCCACCTGCAGTGCAGGAGACCCTGGTTCGATTCCTGGGTTGGGAGGTTCCCCTGGAGAAGGGATAGGCTACCCACTCCAGTATTCTTGGGCTTTCCTGGTGGTTCGCGCTGAAGCAGGAAATGTAAGAGATGCAGATTCTATCCCTGGGTTGGGAAGATCCCCTGGAGGAAGAAATGGCAAACCACTCCAGTATTCTTGGCTAAGAAATCCCAGGGCCAGAGGAGCCTGGCGGGCTACAGTCCATGGGGTCGCAAACAGTCAGACTCGATTGAGCAACTAAGCACAGCACAACAGACTCTTAGATTATGAAAGCATCCTGTTCCTTATCAAACTTTCACCCACTAGCTTTAGCATCAGTGGTTGATTTTCTAAGTTCACCATTCCTTCTGTATTTATTACATGGCATTCTATTTTATTCTTTTTTATTATTTTTGATCCCATGATTGTTAATTAGCATGTATTTCCATTTATTTTTCTACTTGTGTCAGCATGAACTCATAGATTTTTATTCAGTGTGTTATAATCCATTACTATCATATTCATTACTATGCTTAAATTAACCCAGATCAACCAGTAGGACCCTCTTTCAAGCTGGCTCCTCTGTGGTTTTGATATGTCTCCATTAATTTTTGAGCACTACCTTACTTTCTAGCAAAATAAGAGGCCTATGAGCACTTTTAGCAAAATAATTACCTGTTTGCATTAGTTCTGGCCACACAAAAATAAATAGATATCACAGAGTCAGCCTCCCCTTTGCACACCCTTGTCCTGAGGTTCATGGAAAGAAACTGGTTCTGAAACCCTGTGTCCTGTAAGGCCATGGAAAAGCATCTGGCAGAAGTCCTTCTATGCATGTAGGCACTGAGGCCTCTGAGTAGAGGGAAAATGTGCTTATTTCCATTTATTTCTTATTCAAGTGTCTTTGAATGTCATTTGGCATAGTCTTATGACACCTTATCTGCTCTTAGTTTGCAGGAGCGATGCTGAAGAGAAAAAGTACTCAGATTCAAAAAGAATCAAGAATCTTATACACAGGTCCCATGCCTCAGCCACCAGTATGCACAAACTGTATTCACACTAGGCACCTCTGAACCAGGAGACAAGAGCGAGAGGCAGCAACACAGAACATGGGGGGATGGGCAGGAGAGAGTTCAGAGTGGGCTGCAGTGTGGCCACAGACATCCCTCAGTTGGCCCACACGTGTAACAGGATGGGGAAGACAAGGATCCTGAAGGAAATGTGATGGGAAGGTTGTATTTCACGTTTAAACCTAAATTCCCATTCCCTTATCACAAAGGGTTAAGATGGTTAAATTATTCTCTACTTATAAAAAAGAATGTTAAAAGATTTAACTGCTAATCCCTCTTCAGATTTTAAAGGAAGATTAATGGGGTGAGTGGAGGACGAATTCTATTGCACATTTTGTCTTCAGACCACATTTTTCTAGCAGGTTACATGATTACAGTGTATTAATCATAATACTTGTTTGGAGGGAGCACAACTGGGAGCTGAGTTCTGCAGGGTGAAGGTCTCCATATGCTTAGTGAATAGAAAAGGGACTAAGTAGTCCTGGACTCGGCTAGAAAATCAAATTCGGTGAAACTGAAAACAAATTGCTGCAGGGACTTTTCATAGATGGCCTTCCATCTGTGTTTGCCAGATATGGACCTTACTCCCCAAAGTGGGAAAACGCAATATCCCAAATCAACACACATGATGACAGCCTAGAAAGAGAAATAAATTATACCCATAATAGCCTTGATTTAATCTTTTGGGCATGGTTAGACCGAGCACGTGAAATGAGGCCAAAACATGTCCTCACATACCTCATAACAAAGTAAGCCCTTTTATTTCTGCAATAAACATTAATTTTATGGTTTGGTTAGGCACCATCACCCTCACCTCTCCACTTAGAGAAGAATTTCCCCTCAACTGAAATCCAGAGAAGGGTGGAGGGCGTGGGGGGAAGCAACAGGCCGCAGGCACCAAGAGGTCCAAAGGCACCACACATCACCTTCTGTTATTTGGAAATGTGGCTTTAATGTGACTTTAAAAGCAATTTAGAAATAAATGTGTTAGTATGTGGAAAGTCAGCTTCAACAGAATGGATAAGGGGTCTCTTGGCACACAAAAGGTGTCTGATAAAGTGTGTTCCAGACCAAAGCTCCAAATGAAGTATTTGAGAATGTCATCCAAAAGAAAGAGGGGAGAAAAGCCAAATATTTGGCAAAAACACTGCTGAATCGTGAAACTGTACACCAGGCTGCCAAGTCTCAAAGAATACTCTTAGGTACAATTTGCTCAACCAACTAAATAAGAGGCAGCCATAAATTACAGATGAATATAAATGGTGGTGGACTTCGGGGTCACCTCCAAGCCTATTAAAACTTTAAACACTCTGGTGCCTGAAAGATTGAAAATAGTGCTTAATGCTGTGGTGACCTGCCTAAAGAAGACTCTGCATGCGTGTGTGTGTGTTGTGTGTTGCATGCGTGTTGTGTTTTGTGTGTGTGATGTGTGTGTGGTGTGTGTGTGTGTGTGAATGGGAGACAGACAGATAGACAGAGTTCTACTGCTGGTCTACCCTGCTGGTCTTGCTTAGTACTTCAGAAAATAAAACAAAATGCCTGCGGAAATAACCAGATGATGCCAATGGAAAATGAAAACGGCTCCAAGAACAAAGGTGCCAATGGGGCTGTGAAGGTCACAGAGCTTTCACTGATTTTTTAGCAACAAGATGCTTACATCAGGGCCTTAAACACAGTTCCATTAAGACAATGCCCAAGGGAAAGCAAGCACAAATCTCAGGTTAGGAGAGCAGCCCCCACACTTCCACCCCAAGGAGATGAAGCTCCAGGCAGGGCATAGAGAGAGATGCTGCTTGCGCGGCTTTGGGTCTCCTCAGACTCAAGGGCGCATCTCTCTGCCTGGGGTGTGTCTGTTTGCCTCAGAATAGCAAGGGTGATCTGAACTTGTATTTGTGCTGTGCTCTGTGGTATAGAGAAGGTGAGCACATACACTGAAACTTTTACAGATCCAACTCTTCTAAAATGCGGCATATCTTTTATTCTGAACCCAAAGTGTAATTCATGAAATACTGCCTAACAGTTTATGCAGTGGTGAGACGGCAGACCGTACTCAGCTGTCTCCAGATGAACCTCAGCAGAAAGAAAGACGGTCGAGGAGTAGAGAGCGCAGGTCACCGACTGCCTTTACAACGAGCTCCATCCGCGTTGCAGCAACTTCCCCAAACGCCTCCCTTTCACAAGTCTAGCCTAGGACTCTACAAAGTGCATGCACCAGATTCTGTCTTCCCGAAGCTGATAACTGAAAAACCAAACAAAAGATACACAAGACTGACTGATGAGCAAACAGTTCTGAATGCAGCACAGATGACATGCATTTAATCTCATGGCAAAAAAAAAAAAAAAAAGACACAGACCCGGGGGCTGGACAGCCTCTCAGCTGCACCACTTATTGTACTGATAACCTTCAGCAAGTTACCTAAATTCTGTGTCCCAGCTATCACATCTGCAGAACAGGAAAATCATAAAAATACTTACTGGAATTAGTCAGGGTTTAGTAGAACTAATAAGATGTGTATATACCCTATTTCTATATAGAAAGAGGTATTGAGGAGTTGGCTCATGCAATTAGGGAGACTGGCAAGTCCATAGTCTGAAAGGAGGGTCAGCAGGCTGGGGACTCAATGGAGAGCAGACCTTGCAGGTGACAGCTGAAGATCGTCTGAAGGCAGAGTTTCCTCTTGCTTGAGCGAGGTCAGACTTGTTCTAGTCAGGCCTTCAGATGATTAGATGAGGCCCACCCATACTATAGAAGGCAGTCTGTTTTACTCAAAGTTCACCAATTTAAATGTTAATCTCATCCAAAAATACCCCCACAAAAACCTTTGAAATGATGTCTGACCACATACCTGGACACCCTGCCTGGCTAAATCGACACATAAAATTAACTACACGCCACTTTAAAGGGTTCTTAGTGCTCAGTCACTCAGTTGTGTCCGACTCTTTGTGACCCCATTGACTGCAGCCCACCAGGCTCCTCTGTCCTTGGGATTCTCCAGGCCAGAATACTGGAGTGTGTTGCCATGCTCTTCTCCAGGGGATCTTCCCAACCCAGAGATCAAACCCAGGTCTCCCACATTGCGGGCAGATTCTTTACCATCTGAGCCACCAAGGAAGCCCCCAAAGGATTTTGGCCAGAATTAAATCAGTTGGTTTATGTAAAATGCTTTGGACTGTGACAGGCACCTAAAAAGTGTTAGGCCTGTTAGCTATTGCTATTATTGTTACTATTATTATTACCATTCTTATTAGGTAAAGATTAATGAGTGGCAAAATGAGCCACTGTGAGGATGGCTTTCCTGGAGAAAGACCCAAGCATTTGAGAGAGGCCTCGGAAAGAAACTGGAGGTTTCTGGAAGTGTGGGAATAGGGAAAGAGTGAGTGGAAGGCCATGAGATGAGGTGTGGCTGGAAAAAAATCTGACTGGGAGCACAGGGGGCTGATTGGGAAGATGAGCAAAGTGGTGGCCTTTGGAATAGAAGGTAAAATCCTCAGGCTTCCTTGCAGAGTCACTGAAGGTTTCCTAGAAGAGAATAAGCTGAGGGCGGGGTGCTTAAAATAACTTTGGCAGGAAATTTTAAGAAAGGCTGAGCAGGAGGTAAGATCTTCCAGGAAGAAGAGCTTGCAACACTTCAAGTAATGAATGAGGAACAGCCATTTTGTCCACTGCCCCTAACAACTACAGAAAAGTGGAGGACTGAAAATATGATAGGTTTTCTTGTGGAGGATATTGAAGCCTGCCTGCAGGTAGATCCCGGTATGGGGGAAACTTGGCCAAGGAGAAGAGTGGCAGAAAATTCAGCAACTTCTTTTGGCAAGTGTCATTTTCATTCAGTCTTTTCCCTAACTGTGCTGCTTATCTCTTACTTTATATAAGCTTACCTTCTCAACTTATACCACTAATAAAATAAGACACTAATTTATTCTATTTAGTCAAAAGGCTCAAAACACAGCACTGAATGGTAGACGGTGATAAATTATATTACAGCCTAACTCAAGTAGACATCCATAATCCAAAAGAAAAAGAGAGGAAGAAAATAAAGTTATGGGATCAAGGAGCCAGTAAGTCTTCACGCATGGGAGGTTAAGAAGGGGGCTTGGGGGCATTCAGAACCAGGAACTAAGAATGGGCTGATTATTCAAGACCATGGACATCACTTCAACCCCTTGTTTCTACAGCCTTTTGATTCCACTGAAGACATTTTCCCTTGCGAAAACAACACACATTGTATAATAGGTCTTAGTGAAGAAATTAAATTAAAAGTAAATTTTATAGTTAATTTTGTCTGAATACATCTTTTCCATCCATCTTATTCTCTCAACATCCTAGTGATGAATGCGGATGTGAGGCTCTGCAAGGCTCCTGAAGAAGAGGACGGCACGTGAAAGCACTGATACCTGGCATCCCGGATGCCAGTGTTTCCACACAACAGTGGCTAGCATCCCCTGGCCTCTGCCTAAACTACCCTTAAAATTCTCATGTGCCTCAAAGGCAGAAATATAGATCAGTGGAACAAAATAGAAAGCCAGGAGATAAATTCACACACCTATGGACATCTTATCTTTGAAAAAGGAGGCAAGAATATACAATGGAGAAAAGACAATCTTTTTAAAAAGTAGTGCTGGGAAAACTGGTCAACCACTTGTAAAAGAATGAAACTAGAACACTTTCTAACACCATACACAAAATTAAACTCAAAATGGATTGAAGATCTAAATCTAAGACCAGAAACCATAAAACTCCTAGAGGAAAACACACGCAAAACACTCTCTGACATAAATCATCAGTTCAGTTCAGTTGCTCAGTCGTGTCCAACTCTTTGCAATCCCACGAATCACAGCACGCCAGGCGTCCCTGTCCATCACCAACTCCCAGAGTTCACACAAACCTATGTGCATCAAGTCGGTGATGCCATCCAGTCATCTCATCCTCTGGCCTCCCCTTCTCCTCCTGCCCCCAATCCCTCCCAGCATCAGGGTCTTTTCCAATGAGTCAACTCTTCACATGAGGTGGCTAAAGTACTGGAGTTTCAGACTCAGCATAAGTCCTTGCAGTGAACACCCAGGACTGGTCTCCTTTAGAATGGACTGGTTGGATCTCCTTGCAGTCCAAGGGACTCGCAAGAGTCTTCTCCAGCACCACAGTTCAAAAGCAGCAATTCTTCAGTGCTCAGCTTTTTTCACAGTCCAACTCTCACATCCATACATGACCACTGGAAAAACCATAGCCTTGACCAGACGGACCTTTGTTGGCAAAATAATATCTCTGCTTTTGAATATGCTATCTAGGTTGGTCATAACTTTTCTTCCAAGGAGTAAACATCTTTTAATTTCATGTCTGCAATCACCATCTGCAGTGATTTTGGAGCCCCCAAAAATAAAGTCTGACACTGTTTCCACTGTTTCCCCATCTATTTACCATGAAGTGATGGGACTGGATGCCATGATCTTCATTTTCTGAATGTTGAGCTTTAAGCCAGCTTTTTCACTCTCCTCTTTCACTTTCATCAAGAGGCTTTTTAGCTCCTCTTCACTTTCTGCCATAAGGACAGTGTCATCTGCATATCTGAGGTTATTGATATTTCTCCAGACATAAATCATAGCAGGATCCAATTCTCTATGACCCACCTCCCAGAGTAACGGAAATAAAAGCAAAATTAAACAAATGGTACGTGATTAAACTTAAAAGCTTTTGCACAACAAAGGAAACTATAAGCAAGGTGAAAATACAGCCTTCTGAATGGGAGAAAATAATAGCAAATGAAGCAACTGACAAACAACTAATCTCAAAAATATACAAGCAGCTCACGCAGCTCAATTCCAGAAAAATAAATGACCCAATCAAAAAAAATGGGCCAAAGAACTTAAACAGACATTTCTCCAAAGAAGATATACAGATGGCTAACAAACACATGAAAAGATGCTCAATATCACTCATTATCAGAGAAATGCAAATCAAAACCACAAAGAGGTACCATCTCACACCAGTCAGAATGGCTGTGATCCAAAAGTCTACAAGCAATAAATGCTGGAGAGGGTGCAGAGAAAAGGGAACCCTCTTACACTGTTGGTGGGAATGCAAACTAGTACAGCCACTATGGAGAACAGTGTGGAGATTCCTTAAAAAACTGGAAATTGAACTTCCATATGACCTAGCAATCCCACTTCTTGGCATACACACTGAGAAAACCAGAATTGAAAGAGACAGGTGTACCCCAATGTTCATTGCAGTGCTGTTTACAATAGCCAGGACATGGAAGCAACCTAGATGTCCATCGGCAGACAAACGGATAAGAAAGCTGTGGTACATATACACAATGGAATATTACTCACCTATTAAAAAGAATGCATTTGAATCAGTTCTAATGAGGTGGATAAAACTGGAGCCTATTATACAGAGCGAAGTAAGTCAGAAAGAAAAACACCAGTACAGTATATTAACACATATTTATGGAATTTAGAAAGAAAGTAAAGATGATCCTATATGCAAGACAGCAAAAGAGACATAGATGTAAAGAACAGATTTTTGGACTTGGTGGGAGAAGGTGAGAGTGGAATGATTTGAGAGAATAGCATTGAAATATGTATATTACCATGTGTGAAATAGATCGCCAGTCCAGGTTCAATGCATGAGACAGGGTGCTCAGGGCCGATGCACTGGGATGACCCTAAGGGATGGGGATGGGGATGGGGAGGGAGGTGGGACTGGGTTTCAGGATGGGCGACACATGTACAACCATGGCTGATTCGTGGCAATGTATGGCAAAACGACTACAATATTGTAAAGTAATTAGCCTCCAGTTAAAATAAATAAATTTATTTTTTTAAGACAAAAAAAAGAAATGTACACTCTTACCACATATCCTTCTGCAGCTACTGGAACCTTTGTGTGTTGTTCTTCACAGCAGATTATCTCAGCTTATACTGAGACCACTCTGTCTTCAACCTATTTCAATAAATATGATGCCCCAATAAACATGATTATCAAAGTGTATAGAAAAGCAAGTTAACTACAATGTCTAAAATAATTCTGAAGAATTTTGCTAGAGTATTCACCATACATGATCTGAAGACTTACTATAAAACTATAGGAATCAAGACAGTGTGATATTGACCAAAAAGTCAACAGAGTCTGGCAATAGACTTATACATATATGATCAATCAATTTTCAACAAAGATGCAAAGACAATTCAAGGTAGAAGACAATCTTTTCAACAAATAGTTTTTGAGTAATTGGACTCCATAAGAACAAAAATAAACATTTACCTATAACTACCATCAAATACAAAAATTAAACCAATATGCATCACAGAACTAAATGTGACACCAAACGTTATAAAACTTGTAGAAGAAAACATAGAAGAAAATATTTGTGGCCTTTAGTTAGTGCAGTGAGTTGAATAGTGTGTCTCCAAAACTTATGTTCACCCAGAATCTCAGAACGTGACTTTATTTGGAAACACAGTCTTTGCAGATGTAATTAGTTATGTTAGGGTGAGGTCATACTAGATTAAAGTGGGCCCTGCATCCAAAGAATGGTGCTCTTACAAGAAGAGAAGCGGACACACAGAAAACGGACACACAGTGGAAGGGAAATCACCATGTGAAGACGAAGTGACACACCCATAACCCAACCAACATCAGGTCTTGCCAGCAGCAGCTAGGAGAGAGGCATGGAACAGACTCTCCCTTAGAGCAACCAAAAGGAACCAACTTTGCCAACATCTTGATTTGGGACTTCTGGCCTCACTCAGGAAGTGTAGAGAATAAATTTCTGTTGTTTTCAGTTCAGTTCAGTTCAGTTCAGTCGCTCAGTCGTGTCCGACTCTGTACGACCCCATGAATTGCAGCACACCAGGCCTCCCTGTCCATCACCAACTCCTGGAGTTCACTCAAACTCACGTTTTAAGCCACCAAAAAAAAAAAAAAAAAATTCTCATGTGCCCAAGGCTAGGAGGCTAGGAGGCAAAGCCATACGGATAAAGGGAGTCACAACTTCTCTTTCCATCTTCCAGGGGTTAAAAAAAAAGAGAGAGAGCAAGATCAAGTTCACTTCTATTCAACAATTACTTATCACGCATCTCTTACTGAAAGATGTTGTGTAGGACCTAACCACGGATACCTCCAATGGGTTAGCTACTTTGAATCCATTAACTTGAGAGGAAACAATACCATTTTCTTAAAGAAACTTGATATAAAGAGAATAGCCTGCCTCCCCAAAATGGTTAAGTCTTAAATGATTAAGTCAAAATGGTCATAGGTGGTTGCCCTAACACGTAGCAGAGAGGCATGTTCAATGGGCTTTCGTAGATAAGGAGAAGGGGTGAGCGTTGAAAGCCTTCAGAGCTGAGGAAAAATGTAAGTCTTCAGCTGGTTTCCAAGGATGGTAGGATTTGAATTGGCACTTCAGCCTTGGTGGAGGAAAGGCAGTAACAGAGGAAAGGACAACGACAGTGAGCATGGTGGGTCATTCTAGGAGAGGAGTCTGCAATAGGAAACAGAGGAAAGGTTACAGGGTCACACTGCATCAACGTGCTCTCTGGGGAACCCCATACTTGCTTTCTTCCCTTGCCAAGGTCTGAGTCCAGCTGACTCACAGTGCTGACTGAGAAGAACTAGCCCAGTGTCCAGCATAGGATAGGTGCTCAGTAAGTGTTTGTTCAATGAATGGCCCATCTACTTTACTGACATCTATTCCTTCAGTTGCAGAGATCAATTCCACAGACATTCTGACTATGGACATGATGAAGGAGAGGGTCAGGCCCCTGGAAGCATCTCACTTGCTTGAATGCCACACATCAGACATCTGGGTTGAGCAGGTGAGATGAGCAGATGCCAATTGTACTCAAGTTTTTGTAGCAGGTGACGATAAAGGAGTATGACACTTTCAGACATTTTTCTTCTCTTGAGGATTTTGGAAAACCAGGAATTTGGGGAAACAATAAGCTGAAAATAAATGAAAAGGGAGAAACATTAAAATATATTTTTTAAAACACATTCTCCTCTCACTAGGGCCAACATCTCTTGTGAGAGTAAGAAGGAGGTCTGGTTCGATAGTGATAAAAATCACCATTAGCTTATTATTTTTACAACGCTTTCTCCAAAAGCAGAATCAAGAAAAGGGTGACTATGAAATTATAAGGAAAATCATATCTGGAAAGGGAAGACTCAGAACTTAATAAAAGCAGCTCAGCTCCAGAGAAATGCCCCAGTGTTACTTCTGTAGAAGCTTAGGAAACAGTACATCATTTTCCACATTCTCTTCCCACAGCCATGAAGACCTGGAAAGCACAGCAAGATGGAGCCTCTGTCCTGGGTTTCTAGAGATGGACGGATGCAGCATGCCCTCTGCCAACACACAGAGGACACAGCATTGTGAAAAAGGAACTTGGGTTAGGTGAAGCCAACGAGATTGCTGGGTCTTTAATGCCTCTTGAGAAACCTGTATGCAAGTCAGGAAGCAACAGTTAGAACTGGACATGGAACAGACTGGTTCCAAATAGGAAAAGGAGTACATCAGGGCTGTATATTGTCACCCTGCTTATTTAACTTCTATGCAGAGTACATCATGAGAAACGCTGGGCTGGAGGAAGCACAAGCTGGAATCAAGATTGCCGGGAGAAATAACAATAACCTCAGATATGCAGATGACACCACCCTTATGGCAGAAAGTGAAGAGGAACTAAAAAGCCTCTTGATGAAAGTGAAAGAGGAGAGTGAAAAACTTGGTTTAAAGCTCAACATTCAGAAAATGAAGATCATGGCATCTGGTCCCATCACTTCATGGGAAATAGATGGGGAAACAGTGGAAACAGTGTCAGACTTTATTTTGGGGGGCTCCAAAATCACTGCAGATGGTGATTGCAGCCATGAAATTAAAAGATGCTTACTCCTTGGAAGAAAAGTTATGACCAACCTAGATAGTATATTAAAAACCAGAGATATTACTTTGCCAACAAAGGTCTGTCTAGTCAAGGCTATGGTTTTTCCAGTGGTCATGTATGGATGTGAGAGTTGGACTGTGAAGAAAGCTGAGCACTGAAGAATTGCTGCTTTTGAACTGTGGTGTTGGAGAAGACTTTTGTGAGTCCCTTGGACTGCAAGGAGATCCAACCAGTCCATCCTAAAGGAGACCAGTCCTGGGTGTTCACTGCAAGGACTTATGCTGAGTCTGAAACTCCAATACTTTGGCCACCTCATGCGAAGAGTTGACTCTTTGGAAAAGACCCTGATGCTGGGAGGGATTGGGGGCAGGAGGAGACAGGGTTGAAAGAGGATGAGATGGCTGGATGGCATCACCGACTCTATGGACATGAGTTTGTGTGAACTCTGGGAGTTGGTGATGGACAGGGAGGCCTGGCGTGCTGTGATTCATGGGGTCACAAAGAGTCAGACACGACCGTGCAACTGAACTGAACTGAACTGAATGCAGCAAAACCTACTTTGTCCTAAGACAAAAGTTTAGAATAAAAACTAGAAGATGGAGAGGAGAATTTTTGTTGTTGTTCAGTCATTCAGTGGTGTCTGACTCTCTGCGACCCCATGGACTGCAGCACGCCAGGCTTCCCTGTCCTTCACTATCTTCCACAGTTTGCTGAAACTCATATTCATTAGGTCGATGATGCATCCAACCATCTCATCCTCTGTTATCTCCTTCTCCTCCCATACTCAATCTTTAACAGCATCAGGGTCTTTTCCAATAAGTCAGTTCTTCACCTCAGGTGGCCAAACTACTGGAGCTCCAGCTTCAGCATCAGTCCTTTCAAAAAATATTCAGGACTGATTTCCTTTAGGGTTGACTGGTGTGATCTCCTTGTTGTCCAGGTGATTCTCAAGAGTCTTTGTCAGCACCACAGTTTAAAAGCATTAATTCTTTGGCACTCAGACTTCTTTATGGTCCAGCTCTCACACTGTACATGACTATTGGAAAAATTATAGCTTTGACAAGACTACCTTTGCCAGCAAAGTGACATATTTGCTTTTTAATCCACTGTCTAGGTTTGTCATAGTTTTTCTTCCAGGGAGCAAGCATCTTTTAATTTCATGGCTGCAGTCACCATCCACAGCAATTTTGGAGCCCAGGAAAATAAAATCTGTCACTATTTCCAATTTTTCCCCATTTATTTGCCATGAAGTGATGGGACCAGATGCCATGTTCTTAGTTTTTTGAATGTTGAGCTTTAAGCCAGCTTTTTCACTCTCCTCTTTCACCTTCATCAAGAAGCTCTTTAGTTCCTCTTCATTTTCTGCAATTAGGGTAGTGTCATCTGCATATCTGAGGTTATTGCTATTTTTTCTGGCAATCTTAATCCAAGCTCGAGCTTCATCCAGCCAAGCATTTTGCATGATGTACTCTTCGTATAAGTTAAATGAGCAGGGTGACAATACACAGCCTTGACGTACTCCTTTCCCAGTTTTGAACCAGTTCTTTGTTCCACGACCAGTTCTAACTGTTGCTTCTTGACCTGCACACAGATTTTGCAGGAAGCAGGTAAGGTATTCCGATCTCTTGAAGAATTTTCCACAGTTTGTTGTGATCCACACAAAGGCTTTAGCATAGTCAGTGAAGAAGTATGTTTTTCTGGGACTCTCTTGCTTTTTTCTGATCCAATAGATGTTGGCAATTTGAGCTCTGGTTCCTCTGCCTTTTCTAAGTCCAGCTTGTACATCTGGAAGTTCTAGAATAACAATCTTCAAAATACATACTAAGCATTAAACTCTAACCTCCACAGTACACTATTTGTGAAGGAAACAATGATTCTCACTATCTGATCCATTTCCTTTCCTCCTAACACATACACCCATAATAACCTTAAAATAAGTAAGGTAGCAGATGAGTAGCCCTATGAAGAGTCATTATCTATATTAAATAAATTGATGATGCACAAGATAAAAATGCTGTCTGCGTGGCTTCCATTAACTGACCCTGGAGACAGACAGTAACAATACCAAATACATTGAACACTTAATGTGTATCAAGTACTTTTCCAAGAAGTTTACGTACATTATTCTGTCTAAAGCTCAGGACAACTCCATAATCCTGATTTTATGGATGAGGAAGCTGAAGTTCAGAAAGATTACATCACTTGCCCAAGGTCATGCAGCTGATAAACAGTAGAGTTGAGATGAATCCAGAGTGTGGCTTCAGAGCTCACCTTCTTAAGCCATATGCTATGATTGTCTCTTCACTCTTCCCAAGCCCATCTGAGGTTAGAGGGTTCTCCCAAGGTCACAGAGTTGGCAAAGGGTCAACTACAGTCTAGATTTTTTTTCTTCTTTCTTCGCTGCCCTGTCTCTCCCCAGTCTCTTCCCCTTGACTTCATCTTCTCCCCGTGCCTGTCCCCCAGGACTTCCCGTTAGAATCCTGGTTGTGCTCTAGTCCCAGGAGGCTGCATTTCTAAGACAGTTTAGGACACTAGCCTTCTCTACTAAAACATGGCAGTGTCACAGATACGCTGCAAACTGAACTAAACTCCATCATCCTACCCACTGCCTTGGCGGTTCATTACTTGCTTTTGCTATTTGTGTGTTTTTATAAATTTTTTAAGTTTTTCAAGTGATTCTGCTGGGCAGTCAGAATAGAAAACTCTGACCAAAGGGAAGTTAAAGATGATGAATAAAAGTTGGCCTGTCTGCACTTCCTGTGAAGAGACTGCTCCCACACCACGGACTGTGAAGGATCTGGCCCGCCTTCACTCTGGGCCAGGATGGTTCTCCGCAGAGCCTCGCCTTCCACTCTGCGGCCGCGGAGGCGCCGCAACGGGAGGAGTCGGGTCTGCGGCCGGCACCGGAGGCACCTCCAAGGGGTTCCTGGCGTCCCGCTGCAGTCAGTGCGCCAAGGTAACACTGGGAACGCTGTTCTCAAGGAGAATTTTAAGGCTTAGGTAAAGCCTCGGAGAACCCCCCACTTCTGCTCTTCTTTCTAAGCAAGTTTTCGAAACTCCACAGAAAGTGCTGGAAGCAGAGGAGAGGCCCGGCTCTGCAGAAGAGGCCCGGCTCTGCAGAAGAGGCCCGGCTCTGCAGAAGAGGCCCGGCTCTGCAGAAGAAGAGGCCCGGCTCTGCAGAAGCCAGCTCCAAGCCCAAGCGGGAGGAGCTGCAGCCAGGTTCGAAACGTTTATATCCAAGGCTAATCATGGACAGAAACAGAGGATGTGACCTGAAGGATTTGACATGTCCCGTCTCTCAACTATTTAGCCGTTTTTATTTCCTTTCAGATGCAGGGAACTTGGATGGGGGTTGAGGGAAGGGGCAAAAATCAAAATCTGGGTTTACAATAGAACCGCAGAGCCTCAGAAGGCAGTTTGTGGAGAGGTGCTGGCACGGCACTTCACTGGGCACCCACCACCCCTGCTCCTTAAGCCGCGGCCTCGCCCGGTGAGAGGGCAGACACAGATGCACCAGCCAAGATGGACGCCATTCAGCGCGCCCCGCCCCCACGTCCCTCCTAACCTGCCTCCCCATCCCCAGGGGACCTGACAAACCCAGCTTCTTGCTTTAGGAATCAAAACAGAATTCCTGACAGTGATCTGAGAAGGCTGGGTGGAGGCGAGTAAGAAAAACTAGGTAAAAAACCAACAGTTTTGTTTCCTTGCCTTCATATTTATGAACCAGCAACTTGGGGATTTCCAGCATACCTGGTACAGCTTTTTTTTTTTTCCTCCCCAAAGTTAAGTAGAGCTGAGCCAAGTTTTCTTTCTTCTTTCCCTGGAGGAAAAAGGCCTGTGTCCTGTATTTTAAAACATCTGGTGAGGCCATCAGGAGGGGAAAAAAAAAAACCTAAAGGCTATATATAATTTAACTTACCTTTTGGGATAGTTTTTATTACATTTACTTTCTTGGATATGCACAAAAAAAGTCTGGCATTTCCCCCATTAGTTAATGGGTTCGGAATTTTATTAATCAATGTCTAAATGTTCGTAAAATAACACCACCTTTTAAAAAGAGGGCAAGGACCATTTCCAAATGCTTCCAGTCAGAAGGAATAATATTAAAATGCAGGTTAGATATGTGCTAAAACCAGTCTTTGGGGAGCGGGACATAAGCTCTCAATTATCCCAGCCACCTCCAGAGCCAGAGATCAAGGCCAGAAATGCCCCCCTGGCCAAGGAATGTACCCGAGGACTGGGCGGACAGGGCCCTGAGGCCGCCAAGCTGAACTCACTTCCCTCCACCCAAGCTCCACTGGAAACCCACCTCTAGTTCAGCCCCAGCAGTGGGGCATTAATCACTTGTCTCCAGGAAGTGGGTAGCCCTCTACATGCTAAAAAAGGTAAAAGTGTATGTTACATCTTCCTTTTTTTCAGAGTCACATATTTACTATGACTATTATTGAGACTAGGGACCATGTTTCTGCTCACATTTAATAATTATCAAACACCCAGCACAGAGCCAGATATAAAATAGGTACTTAATACACAGTTAATGAATATCCAGCAACTTCACTCCTAGGTAACACATCAGAGAGAAGTGAGTGCATTTGTTCAGCAAATATCATGGGTGCAAAGGCTCTTGGCAGATCTGTTCTTAACAGCCAAGACCTGAAAACAACCCATGTCTGTCAGTAGCAGAATGGATAAATAGAATGTGGGATATTTGTGCAATGGAATACCCTGAAATTTTAAAAAGAATAAGAAAACAGTTATTATTCTATTCAATGATACAATATTGAGCAAAAGAAGCTCCCTAAAATGTGTAATTACCTTTATTTTATAGTTCAAGAACAAAACAGAATAAATGTGTGATGATGGAAGTCAGAAAAGTAGTTACTTCTGGTGGGGGCAGATAGTTGTAGGCAGGTGCCAGGGTATTGACTGGGAAGATTTCAGAACTCCTTGAGGAGCTGGAAGTCCTGTCTTTAGTTTGAGGTGCAACAGATGGTAAATTGTCCCACACCGAGAATGATAACTAGTGAAGGAAAGCTGTGATTTAGCACTCTGCCTGAGAATTTGACCTAATTAGATGTCCTGTTACAAAATAAAAGCTCCAGGAAAGCAGTGACTTGTCCCTGGTCATCCTGAATCCTAGCACCCAGAACAGGGCCCATCAGAGTAAAAACGTTCGTGAATGAAGTCAAATGCTGGCCACTCTCCTCCCCTGACCCTCCCTCCCTGTCGTGCTCACTCACTGCTCTCCCCACCCATGAGAACCCACTGGGCCTGGAGGCCAGCGCTGCCCCCAGTCCCAGTGTCTAACAGGCACACCTTAGATTTCCACCTCAGCCAGCTCTGTCTCCTGGGCTGGCTTTTTCTCTTCCACATTCTCCCGCGTACCCACGCTTGACACCTCTGCCCCTTCATGGACCTTAGCTCCTCTATAGCCAAGAGACCATCTCATGGGTGAGTTTCCGCTTCCAGTTCCTACCACTATCATCCTAGTTCAAGCCTTGATGACCTCAAGAAATATCCCCCAGGAAGCTCCCATCCATAATTCCCCCCAACCCACCAGATCAGTCTTC
Organism: Capricornis sumatraensis; assembly: GCF_032405125.1. Taxonomy (NCBI): domain Eukaryota; kingdom Metazoa; phylum Chordata; class Mammalia; order Artiodactyla; family Bovidae; genus Capricornis; species Capricornis sumatraensis. The sequence goes on from NC_091085.1 coordinate 11,001,637, forward strand.
CTTGGGCACAGTTTGAATCCTGGCACTCTCCTGTCCACAGACTTTCACAGGGTCTTCTTCATTGTCTACCAGGTGAGACACCGTACTCCTTGGCCTGGCACTCAAGATCCTCTGAACCTAGGCCTCAAAATGCCTTTTTAATCTTATCTCCTATTATCCTTTCACAGGCACCTTTCCTTTAAGTCAAACTGAATGACTTGATTAAATCTCTAACCAAATGTGGCAGTTTCCCACCCCCAGCACCTTTGCTCATAGCTTTCCCTCCCCAGGAATGCCTTCCTTGCTTGTCTCTTCACTTGGCACCCCCTGCATGGTGATCAGCTCCGCTTGAGATCTTCACCATCTTTCACAAATGCTTAATCTTCCTATGGCCTCTCAACGTGCACTCTAAATTCCCCAGCTGTTTGTCCTTAGTTCCTGCTCTCAATTGATTTTTTTTTTCTATTTGCATTATTCTTATGGCTTACTATTTGGTATCTTATGGTAGCATTTTAAGCTCACTTAGGGCAGATGACAGGTCTTCCTCCTCTTTCAACTCACACAGTATCTTGTCCTCAGATAAGATTAAATGCATGTTGATAGAATAAATACATGAAGGGAAGGAATCAGCCCTCAATTAACTGCCATGTTTAATAATATTCAATAAATTAATTTACACTTAGGGGTAAATAAATGCTCAAAGAATTTTATACACAAAGATATTTTAACTGTAACTGGGAACAACCCATCAAACGAAAGAATGGCTATCATGACTGAACTTCATGCATGTGATACTGGAGCTTCCTGACACCACCTCAAATCAGATCAAGAATTCATCTGCTTTGGATAAAATCAGCCTTAAAAACTGGCAACGCCTGGATGTTGCAAGGTTCCCAAGAGGCATTTATCTTCCTAGTAACCTGATACAACCTTACAGTACCACTCAGCTCAAAATAAAACAAGACTAACTGTTACCCCCTCTCTGCATGTGTAGAGACTGTTACCCTCTCTCTGCCATGTGTAGAGACTGTTACCCTCTCTCTGCCATGTGTAAAGAATTTTACCCCCTCTCTGCCATGTGTAGACACTGTTACCCTCTCTCTACCATGTGTAGAGAATGTTACCCCCTCTCTGCCATGTGTAGAGACTGTTACCCCCTCTCTGCCATGTGTAGAGACTGTTACCCTCTCTCTGCCATGTGTAGAGACTGTTACCCCCTCTCTGCCATGTGTAGAGACTGTTACCCTCTCTCTGCCATGTGTAGAGACTGTTACCCTCTCTCTGCCATGTGTAGAGACTGTTACCCTCTCTCTACCATGTGTAGAGACTGTTACCCTCTCTCTGCCATGTGTAGAGACTGTTACTCCCTCTCTGCATGTGTAGAGACTGTTACCCTCTCTCTGCATGTGTAGAGACTGTTACCCTCTCTCTACCATGTGTAGAGAATGTTACCCCCTCTCTGCATGTGTAGAGACTGTTACCCTCTCTCTACCATGTGTAGAGAATTTTACCCCCTCTCTGCCATGTGTAGACACTGTTACCCTCTCTCTACCATGTGTAGAGAATGTTACCCCCTCTCTGCCATGTGTAGAGACTGTTACCCTCTCTCTACCATGTGTAGTGACCGTTACCCCCTCTCTGCTGTGTGTAGAGACTGTTACCCCCTCTCTTGCCTGGAAAACCCCGTGGATGGAGGAGCCTGGTAGGCTGCACTCCATGGGGTCGCTAAGAGTCGGACACAACTGAGCAACTTCACTTTGACTTTTCACTTTCATGCATTGGAGAAGGAAATGGCAACCCACTCCAGTATTCTTGCTTAGAGAATCCCAGGAATGAGGGAGCCTGGTGGGCTGCCGTCTATGGGATCGCACAGAGTCAGACACAACTGAAGCGACTTAGCAGCAGCAGCAGCAGCCGTGTGTAGAGACTGTTACCCCCTCTCCACTGTGTGTAGAGACTAACTGTTACCCCCTCTCTGCTGTGTGTAGAGACTGTTACCCCCTCTCTGCCATATGTTGAGACTGTTACCCCCTCTCTGCCGTGTGTAGAGACTGTTACCCCCTCTCTGCCGTGTGTAGAGACTGTTAGCCCCTCTCTGCCATGTGTAGAGACTGTTACCCTCTCTCCACTGTGTGTAGAGACTAACTGTTACCCCCTCTCCACCATCTACTACAATGAGCAGCTTTAAGAAAATGGCTGACTTCCCCAGGCTCAGTTTCCTTCTGTCAGATCTTGCTCTGCCAGTCTTATGAGGAAGAGCAATCCAGTGTAGGCAAGTAGAAGGCGCCAGTGTGTGGCCCTTAGCATTGCAGCTTCTGCTTGGGCCCTTGCCTGCAGCCTGTGTGCTTATGGTCCTGGCTGGCTCCTTGTGACTTTGGCAGGAAAAGGGAACCTGCCCCTTTCCATCCCCGAACACTGCAGGGGAATGTTCTAACCTTTCTCCAGTCCTTGTGGGAAGTTATACTAGGAGGCAATTTGAGGCAGACTCCCTAAATCTTATAAATTCCTCCACTTCTGAATTCACTAAGACCAGAGGAGCTTTTCCCAGGGACGAGAGAAACATTCCAGTCTGCTGACATAAAAATGCCCATGGGAGAGTCCAAGGGAAATCAGGGAAAATGTACAGGAAGGAGACTGATGAGATTACATAGCAGAGGTTTCACAAGAACACAAGGTCACAAGGTCAAACACTCAAAGTGAGAAAAGGAGAGAGTGCTTCTGCCAGTTCCTATAATCACAGAGGCTTAACACCAAGAGCACACACACACACAATAAAGATACCAAAAACAAATGCGAAGTTTTCCCTTAGAAAAAATTAAAGTCCCTGGCAGAAAACTGGGAAGGGAATTGTGAGGAGCCGGGCTGTCCTGGCCACTGTTCACTAGACACTCCATACATTGAAAGCTACCGCTCACTCACCAGGCCAGGCCCCAGGCCGGCCTTCCATGCTCTCGGCTCTCCTGGGGGAGGACTCAGTCCTGCTGCCAGCTGGCAGCATGTCCGAGCAGATTGGCAGGGCCCCGCCTTGCTCTGAGTGAATGCATGTGGTCCTCTCAACCTCGCAGTGGATGCCCGCTAGCCTGCTCTGCTGCCCCTTTCTGTAAAGTTAACGTGGCCTTCCACCAACACACAACAGAGCCTAACTCATGCGACTGGCCATCCCCTGAGGAGTGGAAAGAGGCCTCTGCTCCCCAAGTCCCTGGACATACAAAGACATTCTGTTCAAGGAGTCAAAAGCAAATTTCTTGTGCATTGGCTTCTCGGTGCATATTTCTGCAGCTGTGTGCTACGTCCAAAGTTGAGAGAAGTGGATAGAAATAAAAAACCTGAAAAAAGTTAGCCACTGAACATGAACCTCAATATGTCCCAGGGAACATAGCCCAGGAAAACAATTATCAATCACATCTCAGTGGAAAACTGTCTGACCACAGTCATCTTGAATCTAAAGAAGCACCTGGGGAATAACGGAGACACACCCTGTGGGTTTGCTCTCCAGAATCTTGTCACTGCCCAGCCGTGGGCAAGGGCGCCATCTGCACCATCTCCTCGGGAGCCCTGACCATGATGGGCGAGACCTGATGGAAGAAGGCTTTAAAGGGAAGCCCGACAAGTTGGGCAATTGACACTGGTCTTCCTTCCCCAGAGGAAGGCTCCTTCCTACATTCTCCTCTTTGTCACATTCCTTCCCTCACCCCATTTTGGGTCAGCGCTTCAAAATAATGGATTTCCTATTCGATAATTGTGCTTAATTCTTTTAGAAATGGAAGGGGGATCAGTTGCCACTTGACAAACAAGCATGTGTGCCTTGGGCCAGTTGGATGGTACAGTAAGTAGCAACTGTTGGAGGACAGGGAGAAGTTTCGGGAATCCTTCTGTAGAGAGTGGAAAACAATAGCAAACAGAAGGCCTCTGCAGGCACTAAGTGCCCAGCTGTGGCTCAAGGTGACTTGTATGGAGTGATGCCATCTATCTACAGGGCCACATGGCTTTCTCCAGCTGTCAGCAGTCCAGTTGTAAGCATGGAAAGAACAGGTGTGAGCAAGTCCTGGCTGGAGAGCCTGAGCATGGTGATGCAAAGAAGCTAGGGTCCTAGCAAGAGAAAGGTGGACTTCACGGGTAATATCCTGTCTGCAGAGGAGGGAAGGGAAGGGTGAGGGCAGCTGAAGGGCAGAGAGAAAATCCAGGTATAAAGAGACTGAGGGACATTCTGGAAGTCCCACCCTCGAGTGCATCTTCCCTGAACAGAGTCCAGGGTAGTCTGTTGAGCACATGGGTCAGCTCTCCGTGAGTCTAGAGCAGACACCAGGGACATCGGTTACACACCCCATTCAGTGCCTCCTCTACCACCCAGATTCCTTGCCTTAACTCATCCTCACAGGGGCTGAAGGGAGAGGTGGAGAGAAGACCAGGAGAGAGGAAACGGAAGCGCCGTGGAAGGCAGGGCCAGAAAAGATGGTGCCACACAGCTTTTTTATTGTTTTTTTTGGTTCACTTCCTTGATGGGTGACCTCTGTGGAGGGAGAGTCAGAGACACAGGAAATCTACCACCCTCACCTAGCTGCCAATCAACCAGGGCTCAGACCACAAAAAAGAGACTACTGGAGGCCAGCGAGGGGGCAGACAGGCCAGCCTTGGTTGCCCCACTTCTCTGCGCCATCCCTCCTGCTGGGAAGAAGTGAAGAGGCGGTCTGTGCCCCTGCCCGCTCCGGCCCCTTCTGCACTGAGGTGGTGAGCGCTGAGCTCCAGGAGGCACAGCGGCATCACACCCCCCACGCAGAGGTGCAGTGACTGAGGCTGCAGTGACGCAGGCCCCATCAGGTCGCAGCCCTGTCGATCCTCCGCCCGATGTTCCTTCTGGAGATACAAGGAAGCCAACAAGCACCCTTCATTTTTTGTTCTTTGCTTTTTTTGCTTTCCTGTGTTAATTTCTGAAAACTGACACCCAGCACATCTGTAGAAATTCTCTTAGTACAACAAAAGTACAATTTGAAAGCAACAGACCATTCCCTGAAGACATGGTCCTTAGCTTAGTCCTTCCCATATTTCTGCTTGGCCCACGGATCCTTGACACCTTTTCTGACCTGGATCAGCCCACGTGACTAAAGATGCAGGGAATTGTGCAGTTCTCAGAGAAAATTTGAGAACTTTTGAAAAGCAGTTTGATAATACCATTTAAAGTGTTCACCTTATATAATCATCAATTCCACCCTCTAGGAATTCATCCCAGGGAAATATGCAAAGATTTATGACTAAAAATAGTAATAGAAGTTTTCTTTATAAAAGCAAAAAAGTTTGAAAGTAGAAATTTAGCTGAATGACTTACAGCATAAGGGAATATTTCAAAACCATTAGAAACTATAGAATATGTATAGATGTTATCACAAAAAATAAAAGGGGATTTTAAGCTGTGTGATCCTGTCTTGGGGAAATGGAGGGCAGATCCTTAAAGTTTCTCTGTGGTGACCTTTCTTTTTTGTGTGCTTATTGCACTTTATGAGTGTTCCTTATGAACTGTACTATTTTGTAGTAGAAGGGAAAATCATGCTACTTATACATGCACGCACACACAGGCTCTGCCGGCTTGGCTGCCTCTCCCCGGCTGTGGGAGGCAAGCTCCAGGGCTCTCTGTGTCACTGGAGCCGGTCCTGTCCCTCCTGCCGCTGGCCCACGGCTCTCTCTGGGAAGCTAGTTGAAGGCCTGGAAGAGATGCGTGGAGGGGAGGACGGGAGGGAACTCAGCTCTCCAAGTTCTCCTATTACCAGTACAGGCATGTCAATCAAACCAAATCTCCTGTTCCAGAATATTTTTGTTTGCAGAATCCAAAATACTGAATCGACAGGAAAAAGAGAAAGCCCTGAAGCGCTCTGCTGGCTCTAACTGGGTTATCTCAATCCATGGCTTTACATTCTTGGTCAAAATCGTTTAAATGTTTACTTCCTGCCGAGGAGAGTGAACATGTGCTGTCCAAACGGTGGCTGGTTCCTGACCGTCCCAGCAGCCCCAGCAGCCCCAGTACCATGACCTTGGCACCTCGGTTCATCCTCCAGCCTCAGCGTCCTCTTGTAAAATCAGAGGCAGTATGTGTTTCTCAGGTTGCTCCACATTTTGAGGAGCTCGTGGCTCAAAGATGCAGGAAGGAGGGGTGCTGTGTGGGAGCAGCCGAGGAAGACGCCACACCCACAGCACTCTGGAACCCCCATGCCCAGTGTAACCAGACCAACCGCTCTTTCATATAGGAAGGGTCAAAGTAGAGTAAATCTGAAAAATAGAATCTTACAATAACCAGTTTGAAAACCACCAAAAGATAGCTATCATGGACTTAGTGATACTTAATACTTCCTGTACTTAGTGAGTATCAGCTCCAAATCCAGGTGACTTCTTAGCATTTTTCAGTTGAGGAAGGCACTGATCACTCAAACTCTTTTCCCACTTTCCAGTGTGGTTTTTTTTTTCCCCCACAGACAAAGGCTGCCGTCTCTAGGTACAGCTCCAGAAATGAGATTCAGATATGCACCAGGCAAGGATGTGTTATGAACTCGTCCTCCCACAGAGAGAGTGGGACACCTGTCAGCCGGCATGTCTACAAGGCACCTGGCACCGATTAGTCCTGCCCTGGGTAAGTGGCCCTGTGCAAGACTGATTGAAAGGGAAGGGGAGCTATTTGGGGTTCTTTGCTTGGGTTTTTCTTTCCATGTGAGCTTCCCTGGTGGCTCAGACCTGCAATGCAGGAGACTGGTTTCAATGCAGGAGATTGGTTTCAATGCCTCGGTCAGAAAGATCCCCTGGAGAAAGGAATGGCTACCCAATCCAGTATTCTTGCCTGGAGCATTCCATAGACAAAGAAGCCTGGTGGTCTACAGCGCTTGGGGTTCCAGAGAGTCAGCCATGACTGAATGACTAACACTTTGACTTTTTTTCTTTCCATATGGGCAAATGGCTCAGTGCCCCATTGCCCATGGTACTTGCTACTTTGCAGCACTGACAGGTCTGTTTGTGCATACATGTGATGCCCTTTGGTGGCGGATGCACGTATGCTCAGTTGTTCAGTCGTGTCTGACTCTTTGTGACACTTTGGACTGTACTCCTCAGCGCTCCTCTGTCCGTGGGATTTTTTCAGACAAGAATACTGGAGTGCATTGCCAGTTCCTCCTTCAGGGGGTCTTCCCGACCCAGGGATCAAGCCTGCATCTCCTGCATCACTTACACTGCAGGCAGAGTCTTTACTGCTGGGCCCTCAGGGAAGCCTTCGGTGGTGGATATCTGCACGTTAAAAGTGCATTGAATGAGGATGAAATGGTGCCAAACTACATTTCTCAAAATGAAAGCACCAAAGCAGGACTTTCAAAGCTATCTCATCCTTTGATTAAACAAGCTTAAAAATTGTAAACAAGACCAAAAAATCTCTTTTTTTTCCCCCCCTGAAAGGAAGAAAAGAGGAGGAGATGGGTCAGAAAGAAGAGTAAAAGATAAAGAAATTAAAATTTGTTTATTTTAGAGCAAGCTTTTTAATCTCAAGTACTAGAGATTTCAGTTCTGGATGGGCTGGGGAATTCTTAGCTTGTTAAGTTTCCATCAAGTTGAAAAACAAAACCATCTATGGGAAGGGCTGCAGGGGACCTGGATTTGATTGCATTTTGCTCTCATACCTTCAGCAGTGTTGGAGGAGACCACAATGAGGATGAAAGTCATGTTGACAGAATCCAGAGAAACTTGGCCAAAAGAGCGCTCACCGTTCTGCTCTCCACACCCCCAACATGCACACCAGACCATCCACAGGATCTAATGCTGAGACTTCTCCACACCCACCCTGCCCAGGCAGGGGCAAAGATCTGGGCAGCCTCTCTGAGAGCCATGTATATAGGCTGGGTTGGCCTCCCCCAAACATGGCTCACAGAAATCTGACCCCCTACATTAGAATGTGAGAAGATGAGGGAGATTTCACTTGGATTTAAATTAAGTTGGGTATTTCCCATATTTTGTTGTTCATAAAAAGCTTCATTTGTCTTATTATGAAACATCTTCATATCTATACGGAAGGGCTTTGAAGATTGATACATTTTCCCAAGTATAGCAGGGTTTATAGCAGTGCAGAGAAGAAAGAAGGCATCTTCAGAGTAAGTTTGAGTTTGTGCTTTAGCAGATGCACTTGCCCCTGCTGTGTGCTGGCAGTGATCATAAAGCTAACATGTGGTGCATGACACCCTTTCCAGAAACATCTCTGAGTCCTTTTCCTGAAATAACTCATGAAATATTCGACATTCCTTGCGGGTGGTAGGCCATATCCAATCCTCATTTTATTCAGGAGGGTGGGTGATACAGCTAGGAGGTGGCGAACAAGATAGAACCTGGCACTCTGGCACCAGAATCCAGGATTGAAACCACGGCATCCCATCAATTTATTTCAATAATGAATGAGATCAGCTCTGCCTTTGAAGGAAAGTACTACCAGGTGGGAGGAAGTAGTCCTGCTCGTGTACAGCATGGGATGACAACGCTCGTGGCTCAGTGGAAAGGGAAGTAAGGTCACGGTTCTGAGTGGAAGCATCTGCGCTGCAGGAAGGCATGAAAACAGCAAAGAGCAGAGCAGCTGTTTGGTTCTGGGAACTGAATAGAAAGTCAAATTTTTTACCTAAGTGATGTATTTAATTCCTGCATTGTTTCATTGCAGTGTTTACATCTCTAGACACACTTGCATCAAAACTTGGCAAAACTGGGCTTTTTTCTGAGTAAGCTTTCCAGAATGGTTGCTGCCCACCAGCTGCCCCAAATGGGAGGCCCTCCCAAACCCTGGTTTTTCCTTAACCAAGGCCATTTCTATTTGTTAGGACCTTAATGGGAGGCCCTCCCAAACCTGTTTTTTCCTTAACCAAGGCCATTTCTGTTTGTTAGGACCTTAATGACATCATTATTCTGCTCTGGAAGGCAGCATAGAGTGTGTATTATACATTCTATTGAAGAAATGTATAAACTATGAAGGAGAGCCATTATCCAAATGCATCATTAGCAGGGATTATTTTATCTCAGTGCTACTTATTATTTATTTTTCCAACATTACTTTGTTGACAAAGGTCCCTATAATCAAAGCTATGGTTTTTTCAGGAGGCATGTATGGATGTGAGAGTTGGACCATAAAGAAAACTGAGCACCACCAAATAGATGCTTTTGAATTGTGGTGCTGGATAAGACTCTTGAGAGTCCCTTGGACCACAAGGAAATCAAACCAATCAATTCTAAAGGAAATCAATCCTGAATATTCATCAGCAGGACTGATGCTGAAGCTGAAGGTCCAATGCTTTGGCCACCTGATGCGAAGAGCTGACTCATTGGAAATGACCCTGATGCTGGGAAAGATTGAAGGCAGGAGGAGAAGGAGACAACAGAGGATGAGACGTTTGGATGGCATCGCTGACTCAATGGACACAAGTTTGAGCAAACTCCAGGAGATAGTGAAGGACAGTGCTGTAGTCCATGGGGTTGCAAAGAGTCGGACATGACTGACTAAATGACAACTTATTGTCACTTTACCAGAATGGGACACTGGGCAAGGCTGATTTAGATTGGAGAACTTCTGAGGTGAATGGGACACCAGTGTGAGTAAGTTAGTGAGGAAGACTGGCTTGGGAAGTCTGAAGAGGGGCTGAGGCAGGGGGACCTAAGAGCAGGGGCAGCCTGCTCTATGCACTTGAAAGCCACGGGGTTGGGGCCTGCAAGGAGGCAGCTAGAGCAAAAAAAAAAAACGTGGGTTTGGCCACCCTGGAAATACTCTGCTTTCTTCTGTTGGGGATGTGTTGAAAAGTGTCATGTTGAAAGACTGGATTATTTTCATCTCTTGGTATCCATGGAGGATTGGTTCCAGGAACTTCTCAGATACCAAAATCCACAGATGCTCAGGTCTCATATGTAAAATGGGCGAGTGCTTGCAGGTAACCTATGTGCATCCTCCCTTATACTTTAAATCATCTCTAGATTACTTATAATGCCTATTTACTATTAGTGTTATTACTTATAATACTATGTAAATTCTATGTAAATAGCTGTCCAAATTCAAGTTTTACCTTTTGGAACTTTCTAGAATTTTTTTCTCCAAATGGTTTCAATCCCAGATTGGTTGAATCCATGGATGAATAATCCATGGATACGGAGGGCTGTCTGCTTATATACAGAAGATTTTCTTCACATGAGGGGGTCCAGAAAACAGTATGAATTCCAAGATGACACCAAGATTCATTTCCAAGAAAGAAAAGGTGAACAGTGACATAATACTTAAGGTGGTATTTCTTAGCGGTCCTTAGCTGGCAGGATTCACCAGGACCTATATCACATGTTTGAGCAAGTCTGGAATCACAGTGTGTGGCAACAAAATACACAACTTTGGCCTTGGTCCCAAGACCTAGAGAAAAAGAAAGACAGAGACCGCTCAGCCATCAGAGCTGTCCTAGCGAAACTAGTGCCATCTCCGGCAGGGGACACTGGAGGCTACTTGCTGAAGGACAGACATCTGGGTCCAGATTCACTTCTGGAGTCCATGGGAGCTGGGCCGTACCTGGGTCAGAGGTGGAGGCGAAGGCCACAGCAAACCACACTCTCACACACTCTCTCACAGGGGACTTGTGCCCAGCCCTCGTCCCCTCCCAGAGGAAAATACAGCAGAGAATTGCTGACCCCTATTTCCGGCAACTTGAGTCAAGAAAAATCAAGTTAACAAATAACTTCAAGAAGAAAAAGGGGAAGGGTGGAGTACGTGGTGACAAGTGCTGCCTTAGTATGAAGTGGGGGAAGGGCAGTAACACCCCTGTTGCCTAGTGCCTCTGTGCTGAGTCCTGTCCGACTCTGTGTGACCCTGTGGACTGTAGCCCTCCAGGCCCCTCTGTCCAAGGGATTCCCCAGGCAAGAATCCTGCAGGGGGTAGCCATGCCCTCCTCCAGGGGATCTTCCAGACCCAGGGATCAAACCCACATCTCTTATGTCTCCTGCATTGCCAAGTAGGTTCTTCCCCACTAGCACTACCTGAGAAGCCCCTGTTGCTTCCTAACTAAAGCCAAACAAAGCCATGTGGAGGTCACCAGCCCACTTAATAACTGTATGGTAAAGTTTTTCAACCTCTCTGAACCTCAGTTTTTTCATATATAAAATAGAAATAAATCGTAGAACCTGTCTCAGTGTGTTCTTGGAAGATTTAAGATAAGGCCCTGGACATAGCACTTATTAAGCATTTCCATGGATGCTCCTCCTGAGGGTTACCTCCACCGGTGAAAACCAGGCCCCTCTCAGATGGGTGCACAGGATTCCAAACTTGCCAAGAGATCTGGTGATTTCAGTAAATCAGATCCCACCCAAGGCAAGACTCCAAGGCAGAGACAAAACCTTGCCATCCAGGCTGGCAAAGCCATGCCATGTATTAGCACCCACAGATTCTCCTTGGTCACAGATCCACTTTTTCTTGGTGACAGAGCAAGATCAAACCTTCAGAGACTGGGGTGTCATTCATTTTAAAATGTGAGAGAAAATCTAGAACAAGGTCAAAGTTTTCTCTCTCTGTCTCTATTTGCACAGTAAGGTATATGTATATACTGTAAATTTCATTTCTTTTAGGTGTACAGTTCTGAATTTTGACTAATGTACACAGTCATGTAACCACCAGTACAATCAAGATATCAAATATTTCATTACCCATGAGCTTTCAGTCCTAACAATCACTGATAATTTCTAATCCTATAATTTGTCCTTTCTCAGAAATCATAGAAATGGAACTATACAGTATGTAGCTATTTGTGTCTTTCTCCTTACACTTACCATACTTTTGAGGTTCAAAAAACACTGCATTTAAAAAAATTTTTATTGGAGTGCAGTTGCTTTGTAATGTTGTGTTAGTTTCTACTGTACCACAAAGTGAATCAGCTCTATGTCCACATATATCCTCTCTTTTGGATTTCCTTCCCATTTAGGTCACCACAGAGCACTGAGTAGAGTTCCCTGTGCTATCCTGCAGGCTCTCCTTAGTCAACTGTTTATACATCAGTCAGTGCAGTTCAGTCGCCCAGTCATGTCCAACTCTTTGCGACCCCATGAATCGCAGCACGCCAGGCCTCCCTGTCCGTCACCAACTCGCGGAGTCTACTCAAACTCATGTCCATCGAGTCAGTGATGCCATCCGGCCATCTCATCCTCTGTCGTCCCCTTTTCCTCCTGCCCCCAATCCCTCCCAGCATCAGGGTCTTTTCCAGTGAGTCAACTCTTTGCATGAGGTGGCCAAAGTACTGGAGGTTCAGCTTTAGCATCAGTCCTTCCAATGAATACCCAGGACTGGTCTCCTTTAGGATGGACTGGTTGGACCTCCTTGCAGTCCGAGGGACTCTCAAGAGTCTTCTCCAACACCCCAGTTCAAAAGCATCAATTCAAGTGTACATATGTCAATCCCAATTTCCCAATTAATCACATTCCCTCTTTCCCCCTTGGTGTCTAGGCATTCATTCTCTACATCTCTGCCTCTCTTTCTACTTTGCAAATAGGTTCAGTTCAGTTACTCGGTCATGTCCGACTCTTTCAACCCCATGGACTGCAGCCCCCCAGGCCTCTCTGTCCATCACCAACTCCCACCTTCAATTTTTCCCAGCATCAGGATCTTTTCAAATGAGTCAGTTCATCGCATCAGGTGGCCAAAGTATTGGAATTTCAGCTTCAGCATCAGTCCTTCCAATGAATATTCAGGACTGATTTCCTTTAGCATGGACTGGTTGGATCTCCTTGCAGACTCTCAAGAGTCTTCTTCAACACACCACACAAAAGCATCAATTCTATGGCGCTCAGCTTTCTTTATAGTCCAACTCTCACATCCATACATGACTATCAGAAAAAAGACAGCTTTGACTAGATGGACCTTTGTTGGCAATGTCTCTGATTTTTAATATGCTGTCTAGGTTGGTCATAACTTTTCTTCCAAGGAGCATCTTTTAATTTCATGGCTTCAGTCACCATCCACAGTGATTTTGAAGCCAAATAAATAAATAAAGTCTGTCACTGTTTCCATTGTTTCCCCATCTATTTGTCATGAAGTGTTGTGACTGGATGCCATGATCTTAGTTTTCTGAATGTTGAGTTTTAAGCCAACTTTTCCACTCTCCTCCTTAACTTTCAAGAGGCTTTTTAGTTCTTCTCTTTCTGCATAAGGGTGGTGTCATCTGCATATCTGAGATTATTGATATTTCTCCTGGAAATCTTGATTCCAGCCTGTGCTTCATCCAGCCCAGCATTTCTCATGATGCATATAACAAGCAGAGTGACAATATACAGCCTTGATGTACTCCTTTCCCAATTTGGAATCAGTCTGTTGTTCCATGTCCAGTTCTAACTGTTGCTTCTTGACCTGCATACAGATTTCTCAGGCGGCAGGTCAGGTGGTCTAGTATTCCCAATCTCTTTAGGAATTTTCCACAGTTTGTTATGATCCACACAGTCAAAGGCTTTGGTGTAGTCCATAAAGCAGAAGTAGATGTTTTTCTGGAACTCTCTTGCTTTTTCGATGATCCAACAGATGTTGGCATTTTGATCTCTGGTTCCTCTGCCTTTTCTAAATCCAGCTTGAACATCTGGAAGTTCACAGAGCATGTACTGTTGAAGCCTGGCTTGGAGAATTTTGAGCATTTCTTTGCTAGCTTGGAGATGGGACCTTTTGAAGGAGGTTTTCATTATCTTCATTTACCTCCACCATAGTTTGGTCTCAGGTCAAATAACAGGGAGGGAGCACAGCCACACCCATTGACAAAAAATTGGATTAAAGATTTACTGAGCATGGCCTCACCCATCAGAACAAGACCCAGTTTCCCCTCAGTCAGTCTCTCCCATCACGAAGCTTCCATAAGCCTCTTATCCTTCTCCATCAGAGGGCAGACAGACTGAAAACCACAATCACAGAAAACTAACCAATCTGATCACATGGTCCACAGCCTTGTCTAACTCAGTGAAACTATGAGCCATGCCACGTAGGGCCACCCAAGATGGACAGGTCATGGTGGAGAGTTCTGACAGAATGTGGCCCACTGGAGAAGGGAATGGCAAACCACTTCAGTATTCTTGCCTTGAGAGCTCCATGAACAGTACTGAAAAGGCAAATAGGTTCATTTGTGCCATTTTTCTAGATTCCACATACTCTACATTCTACATGGGTTGCTTACAGATTTGGCAATACTGAATAAACTGATAAAAACATTTCACATACAAGTTTATGTGAAGACGTATGCTTTCATTTTTCTTGAGAAAATACCTAGGACTTTTATTTCTGGGTAAAATGGAATGCCTAACTTTATAAGAAACTAACAAGCTGTCTTCAAAGTAACCATAACATTTTGCATTCATATATATTCATACTCTGCTGCCTTGTAAGCACTTGATATTATTTTTTGTTTCCTGTTTTGGGTGGGTTTTTTTAGCCATTCAAATAGGTGTGCAATAACACACCAATTTTTTTTTCTTTTTTAACTGAGATATGATTGATGCTATTTTATGTTACAGGTGTACAACATAGTGATTCACAATTTTTAAAGATTATGCTCCATTTATAGTTATTATAAACTATTGGCTATATTCCCTGTGTTGTACAATTTTTCCATGTAGCTTATTTATTTTGTATATACTAGTTTACACCTTTTAATCCCCTACCTCTTTCTTGCCCCTCTCCCCTTCTTTCTCCCCACTGCTAACCACTAGTTTGTTTTATTTGTGAAGCTGTTTCCTTTTTGTTATATCCTTAGTTTGTTTGTTTTTAATTCCACATGAAAGTCACACTTATATTTCTCAGTTTAACTTATTTTACTTAACATAATACCCTTCAAGTCGATCCATGTTGTTGGAAATGGCAAAGTTTCATTCTTTTTCATGGCTGAATAGTATTCTATTGTATATGTATATCACTTCTTTTTAACTCATTCATCTTTTGATAGATACTTACGTTGTTTCCATGTCTCAGCAATCGTAAATAATGCTGCTATGAAAGTTGGGGTGTATAAATTTTTTCAAATTAGTGGGGTTTTTTTTTTCAGTATTCCCAGGAATGGAATTACTGAATCATATGATAATTTTATTTTTAATTTTTTGAGAAACCACCATGCTGCTTTTCACAGAGACTGCACCAAGTTATATTCACACCAATACCGTATGAAGGTTCCCTTTTCTCTACATCCTCGCTAACATTTGTTATTTATGGTCTTTTTAGTGATAGCCATTCTGAAAGGTGGGATGTCCCATCTCTTTTTCTTTTAATTTGCTTTTCTCTGATTATTGGGCCTATATTATATGTTTTCATGTGTCTGTATGTCTTCTGTGGAGAAATGTCTACTCAGGTGTTCTGCCCACTTTTTTAATCTGGCTGTTTGTTTTGTTTTGTGTTTTGATTTTGAGTTGTATGAGCTGTTTATATATTTCAGATATTAACTTCTTATGAGTCATATCATGACCAAATATTTTCTCCCATTCAATAGGTTGTCTTTTCATTTTGTCAACTGTTTTCTTTGCAGTGCAAAAGGCTAAGTCTATTAGATCCCATTTGTTCATTTTTGCTTTTGTTTCCTTTGCTTTAAGGGACAGATACAAAAAATATTGCTATGATTTATGTCAAAGAATGTCCTGCCTAGGTTTTATTCTAAGAGTTTCATGGTTTCTGGTCCTACATTTAGGTCTTTAATTCATGTGGAATTAATGTTTGCATATGGTATGAGAAAACATTCTAATTTCATTTTTTACATGTAGCTGTCCAGTGGGTCTGAGTGAACTCCGGGAGTTGGTGATGGACACGGAGGCCTGGCGTGCTGTGATTCATGGGATCGCAAAGAGTTGGACACAACTGAGTGACTGAACTGAGCTTTCCAGTTTTCCCAGCACTACTCATTAAAGAGACTTTTTCTCCATTATATAGTCTTATCTCCTTTGTCATTGATTAACCGTAAGTATGTGGATTGGCTTCTAGGCCCTCATTTCTGTTCCATTCATCTCTGTGTCTGTTCTTGTGCTAGTACCATACTGTTTTAGTTACTGTAGCTTTGCAGTAAAATCTGAAGTCAAAGAGTGTGATTCCTCCAGCTCTGTTGTTCTTTCTCAAGATTGTTTTGACTGTTTGTGCTTCCATACAAAAAAATTTTTAATTGTTTGTTCTGCTTCTGTGAAAAATGTCTTTAGTATTTTGATAGGGATGATGTTTTTTAGTTTGTGTTTTACTAATGACTGTAATATGTAATAGTAATATGTAGCATCTTTTCATATGCATATTTGCCTTTCAGGTCACTTCTTAATTAAAATGTCTGTTTAAATCTTTTGCCCATTTGTAAAAATTAGATTGTTTCCTTTTTGAGATTTGAGAATTTTTTCTTTTTTCTTTTTTTCATGTTAAAGTAGTTTTAATTGTTGAAAATACCATTAATTGTTGAAAACACCATGAATAATGAAAGCCCAGTGGTGTACCTGTTAGGTTGCATGAACCATTTTCTATGTGATGTTATGGAGTAACCTTAGATAATTTCTTGATTTGGTCATCATCATCTTTGTCATCATCATTTCCATCACTACTGTCATTCAGTGGTCACATATGGTGCCAAGGACTGCACACATCAATTGACACAAATCATCTCTCCTGCATTGCACAGCTATGTTCCAGCTTGCTTTTGGTAGGAATATTTGGAGAGGGAGACAGTTTGTATGTAATAACAGTCTTGTACAGCTTGGTAGCTTGTTTTCAGCCCCCGTCAATCTTGGCAGTACTACAACCCACAACCCTTCAGGCTCTGAAGGGAAATAGCCTTATCAGTCAGTTCAGTCGCTCAGTTGTGTTTGACTCTTTGTGACCCCATGGACTTCAGCATGCCAGGATTCCCTGCCCGTCACCAACTCCCCAAGCTTGCTCAATCCCATGTTCATCAAGTCAGTGATGCCATCCAACCATCTCATCCTCTGTTGTCCCCTTCTCCTCCCACCTTCAATCTTTCCCAGCATCAGGGTCTTTTCCAGTGAGTCAGTTCTTTGCATCAGGTGGCCAAAGTATTGGAGTTTCAGCATCAGCATCAGTCCTTCCAATGAATATGCAGGGCTGATTTCCTTTAGAATTGACTGGTTTGATCTCCTTGCAGTCCAAGGGACTCTCAAGGGTCTCCTCCAACACCGTGGTTCAAAAGCATCAATTCGTTGATGCTCAGCTTTCTTTATAGTCCAACTCTCACATCCGTACATGACTACTGGAAAAACTATAGCTTTAACTAGACAGACCTTTGTTGGCAGAGTAATGTCTCTGCTTTTTAATATGCTGTCTAGGTTGGTCATAGCTTTTCTTCCAAGGAGCAAGCATCTTTTAATTTCATGGCTGCAGTCACCATCTGCAGTGATTTTGGAACCCAAGAAAATAAAGTCTCTCACTGTTTCCATTTTTTCCCCATCTATTTGCCATGAAGTAGTGGGACTGGTTGCCATGATCTTAGTTTCATAGATTCTGGTTATCAGTCTTCTTTCAGGTACATGGTTTACAAATCTTTTCTTTCCATTTTCATACTGGTGTCTTTTAATGATCAGAAATTTTAAATTTTTATAAAGTCCAATGTATCAAAATTGCCTTTTATGGTTTCTGTTTTTGTATTTTATCTAAAAACACCTTTGACTAATTCAAAGTCACAAAGATTTTCTTCTACACATTTGTTTAGAGGTTTTATAGTTTTATATTAGTTCTATGATTCATTTGAAGTTAATATTTATAAAATCTGAGATATAGATCAATGTTAGGTTTTTGGTTTTTTTTGCATGTTTGCCCAGTTTCCCTAGTATTATTTGCTACAGACTATCTTTTCATCATTGAATTGTCTTTGTCTTTATATTAAAAATCAACTGATCATATATGAAATGTATTTCTAGACTCTGTTGTGTTTTGTTAAACTGTATGTCTAAATTTTTGCCAACACCACAGTTTTGATTACTGTATCTTTATAGTAATTCAAGCACTATGAATCCTCTAATTAATCTTGGATTCAGATCCTTTTTGTTTTCCACATACACTTTAGAACAAACTTCTTGATTTCTACAAAAAAAGAAAAAAAACCTTTCTAAGATTTTGATTAGGATGATGTTGTAGCTACAAACTGCTTTGTGTAAAGAACTGACATCTTGACACTACTGAATCGTCGAATCCATTAATCCATGTATATGTCTCCATTTATTTAGATCTTTTTTTACATATTTTGCTAGATTAATTCCTAGAAGTATTATTTTATGATTTAAGTTGCTATTGTTATTGTTGTTTGGGTACTATTATAAATAGAAATAAAGAATTGCTGTTTGTTATTTCAACACTTAATTATTACTAATGTATAAAGGTGCAATTAATTTTAGTGTAATGGATTGTATCTGCAACTTAATGAAATTCATTTACTGGATTTAATAACATTTTTCTAGATTGAGATTTTTATATGTAAACAATCATGTCATCTGAGAATAGGCAGTTTATTGCTTCCTTTACAGTACAAGTTCCTTTTATTTCCTTTTCTTACATTATTGAACTGACTAGAATCTACAGCACATTGATTAATTGGTATAATGAGAGCAGACATCCTTGCCTTGACAATCTTAGGGAGAAATATTCATATGATGTTCACACAATATATTATGTATATCTTTAGATTTTTCACAGATACCCTTTACCAGGTTAAGGAAGTTTCTATTTCCTGCTGGCTGAAAATTTTTATTCTGAATAAATGTTGACTTTTGTTACATAATTTTCCTGTATCTAATCAAAATGATTATATGGTTTTTCCTTTCTAGGCTGTTGAATTACATTACTTTTCAAACATCAAACCAACCTTCATTCCTGAGAGAAACCCCATTTGGTCATGATGTATTGTCATTTCTATATCTTATATTCAATTTACTATTTTTAAAGGATTTTCATTTTTATGTTTGTGGGTGATGTTGGTCTGTAATTTTCTCATAATGTAATTCTCCAATTTTTGTCATTAGAGTGATGCTAATTTCACAATAAACCAGGAGAGTCAGTGTGATTAGAAATCTGGGAAAGAGCTGTTTGCTCTTTTTCCATCTGGCTTTTAGCTATGGTTCTAGAGTTGAATTTTTGGGGGCACCAAAATCACTGCAGATGGTGACTGCACCTATGAAATTAAAAGACGCTTACTCTTTGGAAGAAAAGTTATGACCAACCTAGATAGTATATTGAAAAGCAGAGACATTACTTTGCCAACAAAGGTCCGTCTAGTCAAGGCTATGGTTTTTCCAGTAGTCGTGTATGGATGTGAGAGTTGGACTGTGAAGAACTGATGCTTTTGAACTGTGGTGTTGGAGAAGACTCTTGAGAGTCCCTTGGACTGCAAGGAGATCCAACCAGTCCATTCTGAAGGAGATCAGCCCTGTGTGTTCTTTGGAAGGAATGATGCTAACGCTGAAACTCCAGTACTTTGGCCACCTCATGTGAAGAGTTGACTCATTGGAAAAAACCCTGATCTGGGAGGGATTGGGGGCAGGAGGAAAAGGGGACGACAGAGGATGAGATGGCTGGATGGCATCACCAACTTGATGGACGTGAGTTTGAGTGAACTCCGGGAGATGGTGATGTACAGGGAGGCCTGGCATGTTGCAGGAGCTGGTGATGGACAGGGAGGCCTGGCATGTTGCGGGAGCTGGTGATGGACAGGGAGGCCTGGCGTGCTGCAGTCCATGAGGTCGCAAAAAGTCAGACATGACTGAGCGACTAAACTGAACTGAACTGCAGTTGAAAGAACTGTCATGTCTCTTCAGTAGAAATCTGCATTTGAAGGGAAATGGATGTTGATTTTCAGCATAACCATTAGGAATCAAGAAAACAAAATCTCACAGTTATGGGGATCTTTTCTTCTGAGTGACAAAAAGACTATGCCATTTATACAATGGCAGACTCAGTTCTGTCGGTGACTGACCAGTGTTTTTTGTTTAGGTTCCTTGGTCATCAAATCTAAGGACCATGGGAGAAACAATATTGATTCAACAATTACCACTCTCAGAAGCTGAAATTAAAGTGCCAGGATTGTTAGGCAGGGTGGTCGGCTCAATGAGGTGCATAACAGCGCCGGGGACCTGAGTCATGTTTCCTGTTTTCTTGAAGAACATTCCTTAACCAAATAAGGAAAGATTTCTATATGCGATAGCATAAGGAAGGCGTTTCATGAGTTCATTCTGCCTGTCCAATCAGGTATCGCCAAGTACCCTGTAACTGAGACATAGAGCTGACTGTATATAAACCGCCATACTGCTTTGTTTGAGGCTCTCGTCTGATTCCGCTGCGTTGGATGAGGCTTGAGCCCTAGCGTGCTAGAAATAAAAATTCCCTTCTTGCCTTTGCATTACCACGGTGGACTTGTTCACTCTCTTGGTTTGGAGATACGGGCTCGGTGCATAACAGGGATGACCACTAAATTTTCACTTTGTCTGGGTAGATAGATGAGAGCACACTTTCTCCATACTAAGGAAGTACACTTTGAAGATTCACATTTCTATGGAGAAAAATATAGATTAGTGCTTCCAACAAGATTTTCTCTTATGATGAAAAAGGTCCACATTTGTGATGTTGATAGGGTAGGCACTAGTCATATGTGGCTACCAAGCTCTTGAAAATGAAACTGGAGTAACTAAGAAAGTAAATTTTAATTTTATTTTGATTTTTAAAGCTTAGATTTAAAACCACATGTGGCTAGTGACTGCCAAATTGGACAGTACAACAATAGAATGCTAATTTTGCCTCTTGAAAAGTTTTAAGTTTTCACTAAGGAAAGACCAAAAAAAGAAAAAAACTTGGGAACAAAGTTGTAAGTTTAGAGATACAAGCTTTACTGTACAACCTGTAGGTAAAATTTCCATCAGACTGCAAACTAATGGAATCTCAATGCTTCTTCAGTTCAGTTCAGTCGCTCAGTCATATCCACCTCTTTGCAACCCCTTGGACTGCAGCACGCCAGGCCTCCCTGTCCATCACCAACTCAATGCTTCTTAAGTGAATTCTATTCTGATTTACTTTGGTATTATTACCATCAGACTGGCAAAAGTACCAAGTTGACAATGGATGGCAACGTTATTGTTGTTTTGGAAACAGATGTTCTTCTGGCATTCTGTACTTTTATATTTATATTCTCTGTGGCAAGCATCAAATTGAATATTCAAAATGGCTTCTTTAAAGTTCGATTCCCACACACTGAATACATGTTTTGGCTCTTGGTAGTGTGAATACCTGAACTTTATATCACCAATAGAAGATTCAAAAAGGAATCAAACTTCACTTTTGTTGTTTGTTTCTTGCTGTTTAATTTCATTTTCTTTCTCTTTTTCTTTCTTTCTTTCATATTTATTTCTTAATAACTAAGCTAGATGAGGGGAACAATTAAAAATAGATGGCATGCTTGGGAGTGGCATTGAGCTTGACTCCACTTCTATGCATTTCTCTCAAAGGATCCTTTATGTTAAATCACTTACTTGCTATCAGAGATACTCAGTGAACACAACTTAGAGATTCATCAAAATGACAAAACTGAGCGGCTCCAGGGCAGGAAAAGGTCACCAGACTCGGCACAGCGCTTGATCTGTTTGAGTCCTTAACAAATGCTCTCAGGACGGTGATGCCTTTGTTCTCATCTATTCTGGTGGAAATGATTTAGTGAATGGTCTGCACCCTTCAATGTCACCCTTGACCCCTCACCCCCACCCTTTCACATTAGATCTTTTTGCTTCACTGGCCTTTCCGGATGAGGAAGAGTCTCACCAAATCAAGAATGCACCTTTTGAGAAGAGGTCAATTAGTCCTGGGGAGTAATGAGGACTAAGCTGCTCTCTCCACTTTGACCATTGATTGAAACACTATTCATAGGCTCCAGGGTGCTAGTGAGGCAGCACTCTGGGAACTGACGAGGGACTTCACCCTCCATTCCCATAACCCATGCCCAGTCACCCCAGAGAATCAGCCACCAGCCAGAGCTCCCTCCCACCCAGCCACACGGTAACCAAAACAAGCCCTTTCTGTGTCCACTTTCTGTGGCGTGTAATTGCCAGCTGGTGAAAGAGAAGAATAGAAAGGAAACGTATTGAGAGAACTCTGACAGAATGATCATAACAAGGATTCTCAGGTGCCAACCCTACGTGCCAAGAGCCAAATCTATGGCATGGCCCAGACCTGCAGGCTGGAAAGTGCAGGAACCACTCCATCACAATGTGGACCTTTCGCCAATGCCATGCACACCACAAGGGCAGTTTGTGCTTCCTAAAGCCATTGAGCCTCAGCGTCAGGAGGCCATGAAGGTTCTTTATTTACCCTTTCTCAGCTTGAAGATTCCCCTTCAAATCCTTCACAAGTGGCCACCAAGGAGACACCACTGTTTCCCTAAAATAGATCCAAATTGAACCAAATAATTCATAATTTATCAAACTTTCCTTGATTTTATTATTTCTGCCCCAAGATAAATTTCTATTGTCCTTTCAATTGTGCCTCATAAGGTATAACATTGAGGTTATTCCCTGTCCTGGTCACTCTCATAGTCTCAAGGTCAGTAAGGACATTAAAGCTCAGCCATATCTACACAGATGTCTTTCAGTTCAGTTCAGTTTAGTTCAGTCGCTCAGTCGTGTCCGACTCTTTGTGATCCCATGAACTGGAGCACACCAGGCCTCCCTGTCCATCACCAACTTCTGGAGTCCACCCAAACCCATGTCCATTGAGTCAGTGATGCCATCCAGCCATCTCATCCTCTGTCGTCCCCTTCTTCTCCTGCCCCCAATCCCTCCCAGCATCAGGGTCTTTTCCAATGAGTCAACTCTTCCCATGAGGTGGCCAAAGCATTGGAGTGTCAGCCTCAGCACCAGTCCTTTCAATGAACACCCAGGACTGATCTCTTTTAGGATGGATTGGTTGGATCTCCTTGCAGTCCAAGGGACTCTCAAGAGTCTTCTCCAGCACCACAGTTCAAAAGCATCAATTCTTCGGCGCTCAGCTTTCTTCACAGTCCAAGTCTCACATCCATACATGACCACTGGAAAAACCATAGCCATGACCAGACGGACCTTTGTTGACAAAGTAATGTCTCTGCTTTTGAATATGCTATCTAGGTTGGTCATAAGTTTCCTTCCAAGGAGTAAGCGTCTTTTAATTTCATGGCTGCAGTCACCATCTGCAGTGATTTTGGAGCCCCCAAAAATAAATTCTGACACTGTTTCCACTGTTTCCCCATCTATTTGCCATGAAGTGGTGGGACCAGATGCCATGATCTTAGTTTTCTGAATGTTGAGCTTTTTTTTACTGACCTCTAAATGTTTTATTGGAGTTTAGCAGAGTAGGGTCTGAGGTGTGTGAAGATTGTGGAGGTGGGAGGTCAGGGGAAGGGGAAGGGGCAGTATCTTTAACCTATCGCTGAAGCTGAATTGGGGTAGGGTAGGAGTAGCGGAGGCAGGAACTAGTTTTCTCACTGTGGAAGCCTTCAGTCTTAGAAATGTGTTAAGTTGCTTAAGCCGTGTCTGATCCTTTGCGACCCTCTGGACTATAGCCCACTAGGCACTTCTGTCCATGGGATTCTCCAACGTACTGGAGTGTGCTGCCATGCTGTCCTCCGGGGGCTTTTCTCAACCCAGGGACCAAACCTGCATCTCTTCTGCCTTCTGCATTGGCAGGTGGGCTCTTTACTACTACCACCACCTGGGAATAATCGTTAATTTTTGAGCACCTTTTCAGAACTATACCAGGCATTTCCCATATATTAATCCTTACAATAAAAATAAACCTTGCTGTTCTCATATGCAATGAAAGTATGAGGCTCTTAGAGAGGTAAGTGATTTGTCCAAGGTCATATAGTTAATAAGTGGCAAATAACGTGTTAATCCAAAACTTCTGACTTAGAATCATATCTCCTGATCAATACCACATCTTCAAAACATACAAACTATCAAGGTTCAGATATTCTCTGTTTTGACCTTTCAGATCTGTCCAATCATTCCTCTTTGGTCTGATGTTTCTTGGCTTAGCTTATTACCTGCTATGACCTTCGATTCCTTCATGATCATTCCAGACTTTCTGCTCTGAACTTGTATGTCTTCCTGATACCACAAACTAGCCTGAGTCCCTGGAGATCCCCTTGTTGTTATGTGTGGACATACACTTGAGCCCCCTCAAGATAAAGGGAGATTCCAGCCCCTTGAATCATTGAGTCCACGTGTTTCTTCCCAGAAAGTTCTGTGAAATGATACTCTTGGTGGTAAAGAGAAAAGTTAGCTCTTTAGCTCTAGGCTTCCAAACACCACTAGGTGAGTTTTAAATTCTCCAAATTTTTCTGCTAAATGTTCATGTAAGTGTGTGTGTGATTTTTCTCAAAGAGTTCAAAGTCCCACGGATGTTTCCTGAGTTGTCAGAAAGTGAAAGAGAAACTAGAACAAGCATCCAGTTGTTTAAAGGCTCATTAAATTGGCTTTCAGCTCATACCCAAATGATGTAGTCAAATCTCCAGAGACCTTTTTAAGCTATCCTGCTTGTAATGCAATTCAGTTGACTGAGAGCCATTAGAAAGTTCACAGTAGAAATCCACCGAGGTTGAATGTGGCCATGGTTTTCTGACTGAAGAACCTGTTTCTCATGAACTGAAGACAACTTTGTACTTTACCAACTGTTTCATAGACTAGAGCCTCAGGTCGTTCCATCTTTGCAAGTTACAGCATTCGGGTAAACACAGTCCAACAAATATAAGTAATTAAAAGCAATTCCCATCTTTAGTACAACAGTGTTTCTTAAAAGTCTCTATTATTTTTCTTCTCAATATTAGTCAAACTCCCAACTTCCTCAAAGCTTCTCTCTACATACTTTACTTTCAACTTCCAGTCCCCAAATCTTCCTCTAAAATTAAGTTGGCACAGACCTATTCTCTCTTCTTGATATCCCCTACCCAGAGATTTTCTTGGAACCCACAGGAGTCCACTCTGTCTTCATTCATGTGCAATCTCCCAGTGCGAGGTAGTTAACGCCCTATGGATAAACCCTGACTGATGGAGAATAGGAGCAGATTAATAAATGTTTCCTTGTTTCTTCCCCTTTGCATTTCATAAGCATTTCACATTGTCCTAGAGAGGGAATTTGTGAGATACTTAATATCTTTTAGTAAATTCCTTTTTTTTTTTTTTTACGTGAAGTAGTCAGAGTGAATTATGTTGTTTGCAATCAAAAATCACATCCTGTAAAGATTCCAATAGTAGTTGTTTGAGTTCCGGTTTCCCTGGGTCCTTGACAACACTGGTTATTATCAATTAAAAGAAGCAAACAAAATGAAACAAAAATATTGCCTTAAGGTCCAGACTTACAGGAGAAAAAAAAGCAAATAAATTTTTACAGAGTGCCCACAGCTGAGCTAGCTCTTAACTCTGTAGCTACTAACTGGGTTTGGGATTCATTTAAACCAGTGATCATAGGAATTTAGCTAGAAGGCCATTTCCATCCTTTTATTCCTCTGATCATTTCGTATTGTGACCCCAGGTTTCATGTGATGCTTGGTGGAAAACATGTGTTTTGCAAAGCATGACTGTTTCTGGTTGGTAAACAAGAAGATGGATTTTTCTGACCTGCTGGAGGATATCATTGATTCCTTCTCTACTGAGGAACCAGTTCCCAAGGCATTTATCCAAATTGCCTTGCCTCATAACAGCTTCTCAAACTCATCTATTAATGTACCCCTAACAGCAGAGCAAATATATTCCCTTTGGGATACAGTGGCAGGGTAAGGAGTGTCACAGTTTGAATTTAAGACGTTTTTGAAATTTTGTTCTTATCAAAAAATTAATTTAATTTTTACATTCTGCTCTCTAAAATGCCAAATCTATGTTTACATTAAAATAATAAGCAAAGTTGCTTAACTAAGGAGAATTTCCATTAAATAAATTAGATGGGAAAATGCGTCTATCTCTGCTCCATCCCAAAATGAATTGATCTGATTCAGATGTCAAATATGCTAGTCACACTTTGAGTTTGAAACTTACTTCTCTCTTTGTCACCATAGTCAGTCAGTGACCATCAGATGCATTAAATACAGAGATCAAAATTAATAAATGAAAAAGACAAAATAAAGACCAGACTGGGGCAGAGGAAACTTAAACTTTAATGTAAAATCTTCAGCGATAAGAGAAAACATTGCCTACTTGAATAGCAGTAACAAGAATAGCATGTTATTTTAAAAAGAAAAGAGAGAAACTTTCAGAGAATAGGAAAGAGCTCTTATGAATACATGCAAGATAAATTTTAAAAAGAAGGTACATTTGAGGAAGTCTTCATAGAAGTAGAACAAAAAATGATAACAAATGGGGAAACAGAAGAAAAAAGAATTTTTAGAATAAAAGATCAATTCAGAAAGTCTGATCTCTGACTAACAGGAGTTCCAGAAAGAACACCAAGTAAACAGAAGTTTAAAAAAATCAGATAGTATTGGAAACTTTCCCAGAACCAAAGGCCATGAATTTCAGAACTGAAAGGGTCCACTGAGTGCTCAGGACAATAAATAAAAAACAGACCATACCAAGGCAAACCACTGTGAAATGTCTGAATATTGGAAATAAAGAAAAATAGCTTAAGAAATCCCAGACAGAAAAAATAGGTCATATACCAAAGGCCAAGAATCAGCAAGGAATTAGATTTTCTAAAAGCACCTTGAAATCTAGATGATTCTGGAGTAATATTGTCAATATTTCAAAATCTAAAAATATTTTCAGTCTAGGATTTTATAGGCCACTGAACTATAATTTATGTAATTGTACAATAAAGGTTTTCTGATATTCAAGGCCTCAAAAAATTTACTTCCTATGTACCTTATGTCGAAAGTTACTGGAGGATGTGTTCCATAAAAACAAGAAAGTAAACAGAAATAAAAAGAATGCAAGATACCCAGAAAGTGAGGAGTATAATCTCAGGAAGAGACATGAAAAGAATTCCTTGAATAACAATAATGGAAATACTTAAGTCAGTGTATATAGGAGGCTTTGAAAGTCCTCAACTTTGGGTTGAGGAAATTAATTAATCCAGAAACAATGTCTCCAAGAGATTAAAAAAAAAAAAAAAGGCGCCAATTCCTAAAGACATGTTCTTCTGAAGAAATATGCAAACTAATTAGTGTAAGAACATAACACCAAGCAGATTTTTTTAAGACAATTTGAACTCCAGGAAAAACAAAAAGCTGTACAAAAAGAACATGTAATCACAGCTATGAGCAGTATTTATATTATCCTAAAAATGCAATTACACTGGGTACTAATTTAACAAGTAATTATGGCTTAACTGCACTGAGAGAGAGTCTTAGAGTACATGTGTGTAAGAGAGTTCAACTCCCATTTCTCATAAGAAAAGTCAATCATTGTAATGTGAAGTAGCAGTATTGTTCTATTATTTAGAAAGATAGAGCAAAATGCCAACAAATGAAAGCAGATGCCTCTGGGGAGCATGACAGAATGAGCAGGCAGGGGACTACTACTTTATTTAAGTCTTGTGTTACTATTTTTTTTTAAATTATGGCAATAAAAGTAATATGTGTATATTACTTTTGGCAAATATATTTAAAGAAAGAAACAGCAAATCAAAATTCTAATGGAAACCCCCAGATTTAATGTGTCAAGAATTAATATAGTTAAAACATAAAATGGGAGGAAGGGGGCATCAGATTCCCACAAAATACCTCCTTGACCTCTCTGGGCCAGATCAAGCCTCTGAGTAACAGAAAGGCTTTGAAGGGAAGGGAGTGAAAAGTTCCCTTCTTTCTTCCCTTGATGGACAATTTTCGGAGATCATTGCAACTGGTCCTCACCACAACTTTTAGGAATAAAGGTAGTGATTTTCTAGGTGAGAAAC
Source organism: Capricornis sumatraensis (assembly GCF_032405125.1). Taxonomy (NCBI): domain Eukaryota; kingdom Metazoa; phylum Chordata; class Mammalia; order Artiodactyla; family Bovidae; genus Capricornis; species Capricornis sumatraensis. Next base: position 11,029,475 of record NC_091085.1, read on the forward strand.
TAAGTTCCCAAAGGATGAAGAATTTGACTGCAGATATTGTTTATATGTCTTAGCATAAGCCCCAGGCAGTCTGTGGGTGGATTTTCCAATTTGTGACACATTTGAAGCCATTTTACAGATGGGAAAACTGAGGCTTGGCAGACCAAGTGGCTTAAGCAAGTCCTACAAATATTAAGTGGCAGAGCTACAATATGGTGCTAGCCTCCAATACAACAGCCCACTCTGCACCACTGGAGCACATGGAGATTGTGTTTTAATCCTGCTGGGAGCCCCAGGACCAAGCACCCTATGCCTGGCACACAGGACTGTGGAGGAGCTGGAAGGCTTTAAGCAAATACTGAAAATGTATTTGCTCCACTCATGACGAAGGTTGGAAGCTGGGACGAGCATAACAAAGGGTTATGAGCGTTCACTGAGTGTTCAAGGCTGGGAACGGGTGACGAAGGGTTATACGCCCGGCCTTGAGGCGTTCGAAGGCTTCCTTCTGACCACCTGTTTCTGAGAGCAAGGACTGTTGTTTCATGATAAGACTCCCTTTAGAGTTTCGCCAAAGCTATGTTATGGCTTGGGCGGTGGGAACTGTATTTTATGCTTGAATGTTTTAATGTTTATCTGGAATGGCTACGTGCAAGTCAGCCTTATGCTCTATTCCCTGAAAATTATAAAACTACACAATTGGATAATAAACTTTGTCAGTCCACTAGAGGCTGTCCCTGAGTGTCCTTTTCAGAGTGCGGTTCTCCGAGCCTTACACAGGACTTGCTCAAAGTAGGCAAAGCCCTGAAGAATTCTCATCTGGTTTATCAGCCCTAGAGAATTTTCAGCAGAACAAGCCGCCAAATCCCTCCTCCCTCTACCTGCCACGCACTTGACCTGTGAAGAATTATGTGGATACAGCTTCTTCGGGTGGGCCCTCCATCAAAACAAGAGGGAACCATCCAAAGTGGCCCAAAGAGTCAGCTTACAGACTGAGGGCCCAGGCTTTCACACTGAAATGTCACACACTTTAAATTATAGGACAATAACCATTCAGTCTCAAAAAATAGCAAATTTAAACCTCTCATGCAAAAAAAAAAAAATGAAACTGTGGGAACAATTTTGGAACCCACAGAACTTTTGAAAATGTCATTAACAAACTGTGAAATCAGGGAGATAAAAATCAGATGACCCAAGGGGGAATAGCAATGCCCCCAGCTCAGGCCCTCACCCTGAGTCACGGAGAGTGGGGTTTCCACGCTGCAGTATCCAGAGCTATTGCATGTCCCCCGCTCCGCACCCCAGCCAGGGCAGCAGCCTTTGGAAAGCTCGGAATGAGAGGATTCGCCAGCAGTGAAGCTGGACTTACTGGGGTTTGAGAGCCTAGGACGTGGAAACGAACACCAGAGAAACATATGTTTCTTTAAATCATTCATTACTCGGCATCTCGCATTTTAACAACATCAGAAGGGTAACTGTTGCATAGTGGGGCCAGAACATCATATGTAAAAGCATGTAGGCAGGACCCAACTGCTTATCCTTGTCTTCAAGAATGAGGTCCAACCATCTTTGCTCCTAAGACCCCTGAAAACCTGTAATATCTCCTAGGAGAGCACTTGTCCCTCCTAACCTAGATGCACATTGATGTAAGCATCCTATGATAGGGCAGAAATGTAGGTTTAATGACTTGATTTGCTGGACAGGTATTTTGCCTGTCCAAAGATCCCAGAAGCCACAACTAAGACCCAGCACAGACAAATAAATAAATAAATAAAATTTAAAGAAGAAAGTCAAGTTCACCAATCCATTTTAAAGTGAAAGTCGTTCAGTCGTGTCCTACTCTTTGTGACCCCATGGACTATACAGTCTATGGAATTCTCCAGGCCAGAATACTGGAGTGGGTAGCCTTTCCCTTTTCCAGGGGATCATCCCAACCCAGAGATCAAACCCAGGTCTCCCACATTGTGGCAGATTCTTTACCAACTGAGCCACAAGGGAAGCCCAAGACTACTGGAGTGGGTAGCCTATCCCTTTTCCAGCAGATCTTCCCAACCCAGAAATTGAACTGGGGTCTTCTGCATTGCAGACAGATTCTTTACCAGCTGAGCTCTCAGGAAAGCCATGTACTATAATACACAGTACAAATGAGCACACCTTACATCATAGTCATTTCCAACAGCTTATCCTGTGGTTACTGCTAAGGCTGTCCCTAAAGATGTTCATGTCAGTGGTTTTTATAACAGGAAAATTTTGAAATCAGGCTGAAGGTCCACTAATACTACATTGTTTCAAGTAATTATTGTACATCCATACCCCACACAAAGCTCTACTGTGCTACCAATAAGATGCAGTAGTGAAGGCCTACTTACTGGCAGAGAAAACGCACAGGATGCGGTGCAGGATATTAAAGCGGGCCACGGCACAATACACAGTGTAACACAGTTTATAACATCCATATGGATAAAGGGACTGTTCATTCACCCACCTACTCATCAAATACGTAGGACGCGCTTCTGCATTCTTTCCGCTCCTGACACCGTTCCAGGCACTGAGTAGATAGCTGTGAGCAAAACTTGCAAGTTCCCACTCTTATACAGTTTACAACGTAAAAAGGCCCAGAGAAAGAAACAAATATTAAACATAATGTCATAGATGGATAATTGCTGTGAATAAAAATTAAAATTAGGGTAAATAATTAGAGTGTGGTGGAGGGGGCCATTTTAAATAGCCTGATTACGGTAGGGTTCTCTGAGGAGATGACATTTGGACAGAAATATACAGGAAGAGGGACAGACTGCAAGACTCTCTCCAGATGACACCAAGTTCAGATGCTGGTGGGAAAGAACAGTGGGCACGTTCAAGGCTCAGCAAGAAGGAGCCGTGGCTGGGAACAAGTAAGAGGTAAGGTCGGTGGGCCAGCAAGGCCAGGGTCTTTTGGAAATCACTGGAGGGTCTGGGCTGGGGCAGGACTCTGGCTACTGTGGGTAACAGTCTACAGGGGGCACAAAAGTGGAGGCAGAAAGACCAGTTCAAAGGCCATTGCAGGAGACGCTCACAGCTTGAATCAGTGTGCCAGTCACGGACTTGGTGAGAAGTAGTTAAATTCTGGGTCGATATTAAAGATAGAATTTCCAAGGTTGGTCCAGAATTCACAGTGTGAGGTAGATAGAAAAGTGAAATTTTGGGTCTGAATAACTTTTTTAAAAAATGATAATGCCACTTATGGAGCTAGGAAGTACTGGGGAGGAAGAGTTGGGAGGGGCAATCAGATGACTATGTATCAAGGTACATGGTTGTATCAAGGCACTGTTGTAACTGATTTATTTCTATATTTATATACTCATTTAACCATCACAAGAACACTTTGAGGTGGGTTACTGTTATTGCACTTGGGAATATGGCTTGCTTTTATATTTATCTGAACATGCTCACTTTCTTTGCAATGAAAGTTCAATTTCCTTTACATAAGAAACAAATGTGTGTGTGTGTGTGTGTATGTGTGTGTGTGTGTGTGTGTGTGTAACGATCCCAGTGAGAAAATAATTATGTATTTATAAATGTTAGTCCTTGGCAAGTCTCTGCGGATTGCTCAGTCTATAGTCTCTTAGTTCAACAGATTTTCAACTCCTTTTCCTGCCGGGTCAGATATGTTCATCCGCAAGCCCCAGTCTCATGGCCGTTCCCAGAGTAACACATGGTTTCCTGCATCCTAGTCGTCATGTAACTCTTTTGTTCCTTGACTTTTGAAAACACCAGCATCAGTAACAGAGAAATAAGCATTAAAGGAATAATCTTGAATCTGTTTTACTTTTCTCATATGAAATTTTGCAAATGGACTACTTTAAACCATTACACTTAATACCTCCTCACATATTCTGTTTGATACATCTCACCAGTGGGTCCCCACACCAAGCTCTGGTTTGAATGTTTATACAAATCAGATAACTGGAGGGCACTGATTTCTTTTAAAGTTCAACATTTCATAAATGAGGGCTCTCATTTACATTTTGTCTTTTCTCTCCAGTCACTAGCATTTCACCACAGATTTGGCTGTTCTGTCCAACAAGTTTTATCTGTGTGAATGTGTTCACTAGACCGTAGAGAGCAGGGCTGATTGCAGCTCCTCACAATGGATGAACAGGGGGACATTTGGGGCAGGGGCCTCTGCCAGTTACCATAGTGACAGTCCTGACTGGAGAATCCTGCCACTCCACCTGCCATGGAGAAACTGATTTGCATGGAATTTTGACTGTCTTCCATTGCTATCTGATACTTTCAGGGTATATAAGTGAAAGAAGAACAAATCAGGTCCAATTTAAAAGGAAAAGTCAGATTGAGATCTCAGCTCATTCTGCTCCTCCAAAATGCTTAGTAAGCCCCCTGATGCTGGAGTTACACCAAAGGCAGTCACATTCAATTATTGTCATCCAAAACAAATATCTCTTTTTATATTCTTTTGAGGATGTAGAGAGGAATCTCATCATAACATGAGTCTTATTAAATGGAATTGGATATGCCTTGAATCAAACTGAGTCTCCTGAACAATCATGAACACTGGAACCAGAAAGGAATTAGAGGTTACACAGTCCAACCACGTCACTTACAGATGAAAAACATGGCCAGATATCTGAGTGACCTTCCCAGAAGCACACAGAATAACGGTCCGCCCTGTGCTCACTCAGCCCACTGGAGCCTGCCAGGGCCCCTCCCAGTGGTCTCTGTTGAACCCCCCGTAGGCCCAGGATAGGATTCAGGACCCATCCCCACAGTTTCACCATGTGCCTCCTCTCTCCTGGGCCACCTGGGAAAGGGGAAAGCTCGTGCAGGCAGCAGGAGGGATGCTACAGTACCTCAAGCCTGGGAGCCGTGGAAGCCTGTGGCCCTGCCCCAAAGTCCAACCGAGAGACTGTGACGGGACATTCTGGAGGACTAAAGAAAGGGAGAAAGGAGGGGAGAGGTCAAAGGAGGCTCATGGATTTATAGAAATTTAAGGAGACAGAGGTGAGACGCATTTAAGAATCAAGGTCAAACTTTTAAAAGCCACCTTCAATAACATCTATCATCTAAAAGCCTCTACCCTCCTTATGAATGTTTGCTCAAGCTCTGAACAAGATAAAATTCAGATCACAATTGTTGTCTTGACTTAACACCTTTCTTCTCTTGCACCTCAGCTATATTTCCTTTAGCGTATCAACGTGTAACAAGTTCTCAGCCTATATCACAGTCAAGAGACAAAAAGCTTATGGTAGGAATAATTTTAAAAATTAAAGGTTGTCATCCTATCAACTATGCAGTAATCAAAATGTCCTTAGCTTTGAGAGAACATTACATGTGAAAATGCAATCTGCATTCAATGCCAACTGTATAAACAGCATACTCCTGACTTTAAGTATTTGTCACAAGCTAGTAACCAACTACTGACTTTTACATACGCTGGAGGGTACTATAAACAGGCTGAGTTTACCTAACAAAAATCTCTACCCTCTGTTTTGATGACAAGAGTGACAATTCCCAGCTAGCCACTCTGCGGAAAGACCTCCTCACAGTGGTGACAAGTCAAAGTGCCATGAGAGTTATGTAGCGAGGTCTGGAGTGTCAGCCAAGAGCAGCTGGTCTGTCCTGGGACTGCACTGTCGGCCTGTCAGTTCCTACTAGCTCTAATTCCTGGTTAGCTGTCTCTTGGATTTACTGATTCAGTGGAACCTACAAATAATGTAAGTCACATGCAAATAAATTCACAAGGGAGCACTGCCCCCCTGTTTTGGTTAAGAGTGACTGGTGATCTTTCCAGAGACTGGCCTGGCCCCTCCTGATACTGCTGCTGGCTTTGCCACCTGAGTCAGGCTCTTTCCCTCTGAGCCTCCACTCTCTCCTCTGTAGAATCGAGCATGAAGTGAACAGCAACGACCGGCATCTCAGGCTCTAACTTTCCACCATTTGGCTTTGGAAGAAAGTGTCTATTTATACAGAGGGGTGAGAATGAGAAAGATGTTTCTTATCATTGAAAGCAACCAGCCTTGAGAATTTATGAGACTCACTACAGGCCAGGGCAATTCTTGGCAATTCAGATGCCAGTCTGGGCCAGAGGAAAGAGGGTGTTCATCTGCATGTTTGAATGAAGGTCTGCAATCCTTTGCAGAACCATTAGCATCTCTATGTGCATTTCTGAGCTGTCTTTCCCTTGGTGAGTACCATAAACTTCAAGATATTGAACCAAGGGCCAGTGTTCCCACATGCCGCAACTAACAGTCCTGCACGTGGCAATGAAGATCAAAGATCCACAAGCCACAACTAAGACCCAGCACAGCCAAATAAATAAATAGATAAAATGTAACAAAGGAAGTCAAGTTCGCCAATCCATTTTAAAGTGAAAGTGAAAGTCGCTCAGTCGTGTCCTACTCTTTGTGACCCCATGGACTATACAGTCTATGGAATTCTCCAGGCCAGACTACTGGAGTGGGTAGCCTTTCCCTTTCCCAGGGGATCTTCCCAATCCAGGGATCAAACCCAGGTCTCCCACATTGCAGGCAAACTCTTTACCAGCTGAGCCACAAGGGAAGCCCAATCCATTTTAAACCTAGTTCAATTTTCCAATAGAATAGTATTCAGCATTAAAAAAAGGATATCCTACCCTTTGTGACAACATGGATGGTCCTTAAGGGCATCGGTGGTGCTGGTAGTTTAGTTGCTAGGTTGTGTCTGACTCTTGCGACCCCAAGGACTATAGCCCACCAAGCTCCTTTGTCCATGGGATTTCCCAGGCAAGAATACTGAAGTGAGTTGCCATTTCCTTCTCCACTTAAGGGCATTACGTTGAGTGATATAAGACAAAGACAAAAAACTGTATGTTCTGACTTATATGTGGAATCTAAAAAAGGCTGAATTCATAGAAACAGAGCAGAATAGTGGTTGCCAGGGACTGGAGAGAGGTTGATCAAAGGGTATGAGCTTCCAGTCAGAAGATGAATAAGTTCTCAGGATGTAGTGCACAGCACTTGGACTATAGCTAATAACCCTATAGTCTAGATCTGAAGGGTTTCCCTGGTGGCTCAGTGGTGAAGAACCCGCCTATCGGTGCAGGAGATGTAAGACATGTGTGTTTGTTCCCTGGGTCGGGAAGATCCCCTGGAGGAGGGCGTGGCAACCCTCTCCAGTATTCCTGCCTGGAGAATCCCATGGACAGAGGAGCCTGGCGGGCTAAAGTCCATGGGGTCGCAAAGAGTCGGACATGGCTGAAGTGACTGAGCATGCACACACAGATCTGAAAGGGTTAAGACGATAAATCTTATATATTCTCACCACGCCCATACACACACACACAAGATCCCTAACTACTGTATGAGGTGATGGATGTGTTAACCGGCCTTATTGTGGCAATCATTCCATAATATATACATGTATATGGCAGATCATCATATCGTACACCTTAACATACACAATATTCTATGTCAATTACACACCAATAAATCTTGAGAGGGGGAACCTAGCTCACTTTCGCAAGTTAACTCACACTCAGATTTCAGGAACATGCCTGTAACATAGATCAACCCAAGCCCTCCCTTGAGGGCATTCTCCTTGTGAGATCACTGCATCTTCCCCATGCTGGGAAAAGAGCCTTTTTTTTAAAATATCCTAACCCATGAATTAAATTCAGGCCTAGCTCACCCCTGACTACAGAGCACACAAGCAGATCTCTCGGCCTTGGAGCTGATTCCTTCTAAGACCAGTCTCCACTCCCCAAGGCCTCCGGCCCTGCTGCAGTCTTACAAGCGTTCAAGCCAGAGCTTGGTCAACCACTATTATGGAGCTGACAGATTCTTGGCTTTACTGAGTTCTCTCCATCTCTCTATTTTTTTTTTTTAGTGAATAAATAGGTCTAGTTAGGTTTATTATAGGAACAAAAGTTCTTCTGGAAAGCTCATTCTTTTGAATGGTTGAAGTGAAAAATAATATCCCCTCCCCGCCCTTCAGAGTCCACACTGGTTGAAGTAGATGAAAATGCTAGCATTTCTAAGCCCAAGGCTTTGTGTGGGATGGAGAATATAAAATGCCTTTTCTAGCCATTGTGACAGGAACGGAATGCACAGGTTTCTCAAGAGAAGACTCCAAGGCCCACGCTGATCTAATTTATGTATCATCCTGCCAGGAATAAAACCTCAAGACTGTGGCACTTAGTCAGTGATTATTTGATATTTTATATATTCAGTGCCTATTTTGAAATGGCTTTAAGTTGGGGTTTTAACAACCTATAAAGAGAAAAAGTACTCTATTCCTCTTTTAACTTCTGGGCATATCTGTTGAAAAGCCTTCCTTCTATGGAGGAGAAGATGAACCATGACAGGCGCACACGTTGAAACGGGATGGTTACGAAGCCCAAGGACAGTTTTTCCCTGATCAGGGAGACACACGTGGTGCTCTGTTTGGCTTCAGCTTTCGATGTCAGCAACAACCACTTGGAAGACCTTTCCCAGCAAATCGGACCTCTTGTTTTTGCTCTTTCTCTCTTGGGTGGGAGAGGAGCAGTGGAAGCTGGACCTTGATGGCAGTGGACACACCACATAGCTGTGCTGGCTCTGAGAGAGCAAGGGCTGTGGCAGTGACCCAGGCACTGGCCAAAGAAAGGGAACCCTTAGCGTAAGAAACTGAGCGTCACACTGCCAGCTTTTCAAATTCTTTCTGTTGGCCTTCTTATTTTCTCAATTGTAAGTCCATTTAGAAGACACACTATTAGAAGGACTATTTTTTTTAAAAAAAAAAAAAGGTAAGAAAAGAGAATGTTTAAAAGATCTTAAAATATTTCCTCAGTTCTAAAGATGAGTTTTATTTACCTTGATATCCCATTGTGGTATTAGCTTCCTAGGGCTGCTGTAACAAATCACTGCAAACTGGGTGGCTTCATACAACAGATATTAGTCTCTCCACATTCTAGAGGCCAGAAGTCGGAAATTAAAGAGTCAGCAGGGTTGCTCCTGGCGGCTCTGCACTCACCTCCCAACTCCACATGGCAGCCCACAATTTCTGGCATCACTCGGGTTGTGAAGGCATCATGCCAGCCTCTGCCTCCTTCCTCTCATGCCCTCGCACCCACACATCTTCTCTTCTTCCAACTCTTATAAGGACACCAGCAGGGCCCACTCCGATCTGGGATGACATCTCCTTGAGATCCTTACCTTGATTATATCAGCAAAGACCCTTATTCCCAAAGTCATGTTCACAGGTTCTGGGTGCACATGTGTTCAGGTGACCACTCTTCACCCAGGAAGCAGTGACAGAGTCACCCTCCTGGAAATCCCCAAGGTTCATAATCATGGTTTCATCTCTAACTTTTCTTGTATTTTTCTTATCTCTGCTTCACTCTCTGCTTCCCTCCTCCTGTAGCACACACACAACACAAACATGTAACTCAATTCAATTATTCCTACCCCACTATCATGCTGGAAAGGCTGCAGCAAGGTATAGACACCTATAAAAATTAAAGACTCTCTACTGGGAGTTTCTTGGTGGCCTAATGGTTAGGACTCTGCAGGGCCCAGGTGCAGTCCCTGGTCGGGGACTAGAGATTCCCACAGCCAAGTGGCTCAGCCAAACCATCATTGTAGAATGTAACTCTTTTTAACCTAATTTAAATATATACAAAGATGGGCACAATATGGGACAGAAACGGTATGGACCTAACAGAAGCAGAGGATACTAAGAAGAGGTGGCAAGAATACAGAGAACTGTACAAAAAAGATCTTCATGACCCAGATAACTACAATGGTGTGATCACTCACCTAGAGCCCGACATCCTGGAGTGTGATGTCAAGTGGACCTTAGGAAGCATCACTATGAACAAAGCTAGTGGAGGTGATGGAATTTCAATTGAGCTATTTCAAATCTTAAAAGATGATACTGTTAAAGTGTTGTACTCAATATGCCAAATTTGGAAATCTCAGCAGTGACCACAGGACTGGAAAAGGTCAGTTTTCATTCCAATCCCAAAGAAAGGCAATGCCAGAGAATGTTCAAACTACCCCACAACAGCACTCATCTCACACGCTAATAAAGTAATGCTCAAAATTCTCCGATCCAGGCTTCAGCAATACGTGAACCGTGAACTTCCAAATGTTCAAGCTGGTTTTAGAGAAGGCAGAAGAACCAGAGGTCAGATTGCCAACATCCGCTGAATCACAGAAAAAGCAAGAGAGTTCCAGAAGAATATCTTCATCTGCTCCACTGAGTACACTAAAGCCTTTGACTGTGTGGATCACAGTCAAACTGTGGGAAATTCTTAAACAGATAGGGATACCAGACCACCTGACCAGCCTCCTGAGAAATCTGCATGCAGGTCAAGAAGCAACAGTTAGAACTGCACATGGAACAACAGACTGGTACAAATTGAGAAACTAGTATGTCAAGGCTGTATATTGTCACCCATCCTGCTTATTTAACTTATACACAAAGTATATTATGCGAAATGCCCTGCTGGATGAAGGATAAACTGGAATCAAGATTGCTGGGAGAAATATCAATAACCTCAGATATGCAGGTGACACCACCATTATGGCAGAAAGCAAAGAGGAACTAAAGAGCCTCTTGATGAAAATGAAAGAGAGAGTGGAAAAGGTGGCTTAAAACTCAACATTCAAAAAACTAAGATCATGGCATTTGGCCCAATCACTTCATGGCAAATATATGGGGAAACAATGAAAACAGTCACAGACTTTATTGGGTGGGGCCTCCAAAATCACTGCAGATGGTGAATGCAACCACGAAATTAAAAGACACTTGGCTCATTGGAAGAAAAGCTATGACAAAACTAGACAATGTATTAAAAAGCCAAGACATTGCTTTGCCAACAAAGGTCCATCTAGTCAAAGCTATGGTTTTTCCAGTTGTCATATATGTATGTGAGAGTTTGACCATAAAGAAGGCTGAGCACCAGAGAACTGGTGCTTTCAAACTGTGGTGCTGGATAAGACTCTTGAGAGTCCCTTGGACTGCAAGGAGACTAAACCAGTCAATCCTAAAGGAAATCAAACCTGAATACTCATTGGAAGGACTGATGCTGAATCTGAAGTTCCAATAGTTTGGCCACCTAAGCCGAGCAGCTGACCCATTGGAAAAGACCCTGATGATGGGAAAGATTGAAGGCAAGAGGAAAAGGGGATGACAGAGGATGGGTTGGTTAGATAATATCACTGACTTAATGGACTTGGCTTTTAGCAAACTCCAGGAAATAGTGAAGGACAAAGAAGCCTGGCATGCTGCAGTCCTTAGGATCACACAGAGCTGGACGTGACATAGTGACTGAACAACAATTGTGTGCCAGGCATTGGCAGAGGTTCTGAAGACAGAACAATAAACCAAAAATACCTGTGCCAGAGGATTACCTAACAGTATATCAGCAACTATATAGTATTAACAAGTATTAACATACCACATCCAAACTTCATTAACCAGGTGACTCTATGGGACTCCCTGCCCCTGGGGAGCATCATTTGACTCCAGTTCAGTCCCGTTCAGTTGCTCAGTCATGTCCGACTCTGCGACCCCATGAAGCTCAGCATGCCAGGCTTCCCTGTCCATCACCAACTTCCGGAGTCCACCCAAACCCATGTCCATTGAGTCGGTGATGCCATCCAACCATCTCATCCTCTGTTGTCCCCTTCTTCTCCTGCCCCCAATCCCTCCCAGCATCAGGATCTTTTCCAATGAGTCAACTCTTCGCATGAGGTGGCCAAAATACTGGAGTTTCAGCTTCAGCATCAGTCCTTCCAATGAACACCCAGCACTGATCTCCTTTAGGATGGACTGGTTGGACCTCCTTGCAGTCCAACGGACTCTCAATAGTTTTCTCCAACATCACAGTTCAAAAGCATCAATTCTTTAGCGCTCAGCTTTATTCACAGTCCAATTCTCACATCCATACATGACCACTGGAAAAACCATAGCCCTGACTAGACAGACCTTTGTCAGTAAAGTAATGTCTCTGCTTTTCAATATGCTATCTAGGTTGGTCATAAGTTTCCTTCCAAGGAGTAAGTGTCTTTTAATTTCATGGCTGCAATCACCATCTGCAGTGGTTTTAGAGCCCCAAAAAATAAAGTCTGACAGTTTCCACTGTTTCCCCATCTATCTGCCATGAAGTGATGGGACCAGATGTCATGATCTTCGTTTTCTGAATGTTGAACTTTAAGCCAACTTTTTTACTCTCCTCTTTCACTTTCATCATGAGGCTCTTTAGTTCTTCTTCACTTTCTGTCCTAAGGGTGGTGTCATCTGCATATCTGAGGTTATTCATATTTCTCCCAGCAATCTTGATTCCAGCTTGTGCTTCCTCCAGCCTAGTGTTTCTCATGATGTACTCTGCATAGAAGTTAAATAAGCAGGGTGACAATATACAGCCTTGACGTACTCCTTTTCCTATTTGGAACCAGTCTGTTGTTCCATGTCCAGTTCTAACTGTTGCTTCCTGACCTGCATACAGGTTTCTCAAGAGGCAGGTCAGGTGGTCTGGTATTCCCATCTCTCTCAGAATTTCCCACAGTTTCTTGTGATCCACACAGTCAGTATACAACCTCATTTATCTGTTCCAGCAGCTGCAATCATCTCTTAGATGGAGGGAACTGGGGCATCATTTGGCACAGCCACAGCATTACATATGAAACTCACTTTTTCCCTTTCTTCTTAGTCCTCTGCCATTACACAGTATGTGACTCTGCCACACCATTCCATTTTCTTGCATACCAATCAACATGTCACTATATGACACCATTTAAAAAACCAAAATCTTGCTCTATAAAAGCTCCTTTCAAGTGAAAATTTCACTATGGACAAGCAATGTTTTCCTTTGGAACTGATTAAAATAAATTAATGTTTACACTCTGGGTTTTTCATGGCTTCAGAATTTCCAACATTTCAAAGTCTTAACTCGAAAAGTTCACTGGTTTGGAAAAGTACTTGCTCTATCCTAGTATTTCATGAATGCAACCTCTGGTTTTTTTTTCTTTCCAGTATTTAGATTAAGAAATGGAATACATAAAATATATCTGTCAAATTTCAATGTAATACTTTAAATTTAACACCTTGGCTTACCTGCCAAAACATGCACAATCCAGAACCAACACAAATCCATTTTACTAGCAAAGGAAAAAGAGAAAAAGAGAGAGAGGGGAGTGTGAGAGAGACCATTTATGGTCAGTCACGTCTCTTTGCTGCCCCAGCCACCTGGTCCTCTGAATTCCCAGGCCATTCATTTACAGCAAATACCCTAGAGCTAATCAATCTTTATTACTATGAACCAATTTTTTTTACAATTATTTTAAAATCATTTAGAACAATTTTGTCCTTTGGATACATCCAGTATTTAAACTCCTGGATAAACAACCCTCTACTGAACAGTAGTGGCTGAGGAAAGGTTACTGTGATTTTGACATTAGAAGCAGCTGATCTAAGCACAGCCAACATAGTTAGCAGCATATTTAAAAGTTCAGTGCTATCATTTTGGTAATTACATAGTGTCAACACTTAACCACAAATACAAGGAAAGCACGGCACCTAAATCGCATGGCAGGGTTCAGTCACCGGGTGGTTGTCCAGATGATCAAAATGGAAAGGCAGCGTTTCCAAATTCTTAGAAAGAGCCTCCTGGCTCTGAGAACATGTCTATAGACCCTGCCTGAGAGACAGAGATCTCGCAGGTCTCAGGTCTCCCCAGGTCTCAGACTTGCTTTGCCCGCCCCCAGGTTCCCTCCCCAGGGTCCTGTCCCCTCCTGGCCCCCCACCACTTCTTGTCTCTTGGTCTTGGCCATACCTTCTTTCTCTGCCTTTGTCTCTGTCCACTCCAACTCTCCTCCTGCACAGCAGGCTGACTGATTACCCTCAGTTCAAGCAATGTTCTTAAACGCTTACTGTGTGCCAGATGCTATGCAAAGTCCTAGGAATACGAAGCGAAAGGTATGATTTCTGCATGCAAAGAACACTCACATTTAGGAGTCTTCTAACAATCATGAGCTCCTTCCCTCCTTTGAAGATGTCTTCAAATTATTTACTGTCCTCTTTTCTTCCCAGACTCATCTCTCCAGGTCCTACTCCCAGTGACACCGTCAGTAACTCACTCAGCAATGACACAGAACCCTCAGAGTCCATGGTACGTCATATTTTTATGTACACTTTTGTGCTTATTTTTCTGAGTTCCTGCTGCCTCTTTTCTTTAGAGAGCTCCTCAGAGATGAAGACTTTGCGTCCTAGATTCAGTCTTTAAATGAATATTTCCTCATATTGCCTAATATCGATACTATTTCCCAGGAGACAAAAATTTTCTCCTGTGTTCTTGGAGTGACCTCTTTGATAACCCAGTTCAATCTAGAAATTAAGCCAAGACTATATGAAAGGGCAAACGTGTTTGCTCCCAGAATTTATAGCATCTGAGGCAAACCCAGGGGGGACTGGACTTTAGAAGCCAGCCAGTGTAGAGAGTGAAGCCAGGCCTTCTGCTCTCCCCAAGCCCCACTAGACCAAGGACACCCTGCAGAGCCCTGGCCTTCCAGAGTTTTGTTCGGTGGTTTGCATACTCCCTTTTACATTTAGTCAACCTTCCCTTGGGGGCCCAACCTGAGTCACATCCTCCCTTAGCTCTGCTTGGCTCTTATACTGTTTATATTTTATAACCTAGCAGGAAAAACAGGCCAAGGTTTAAATAATGTCTGCCCACTGTAGTTCATTACATTCTAGAACCCATTCTCCAAGGTTCTCGTCCTGGAATCAAAGCAGGCACACAAACACACAACATAGTAACAGCAGCACACACTCTTCTAAGACTCTTTAGTTCAGCTCCCTTAATCCTCATAACAGCCCCATGAGATGGATAGTGTTACTACTCACATATGATAGACTGAGAGAGGCATCACCAAGATCTCTCTGCAAGAAAGAGGTGAGACAGGCTGGGACCTGGGCCCCTTTGCTGCAGTGCTTGCACCTAGACAAACATCTCCTTGAGCAACAAAATACGAAGAAACTATAAAATATATCTATGCATAACTGGGGAACACCATGGACTAAGGGGGCTCCCCAGGTGGTGGTGCTAGCAGCAAAGAACCTGCCTGACAACGCAGGAGATGTAAGAGATGCAGGCTCAGTCCCGAGGTGGGGAAGATCCCCTGGGAGAGAGCATGCCAACCCACTCCAGTGTTCTCGTCTGGAGAACCCTATGGACGGAGGAGCCTGGTGGGCTACAGTCCATGGGATCACAAAGAGTCAGACATGAATGTAGCGACTTAGCACACATGCACACATGCACAGAGAGAGCTGACCATAAAAAAAAAATTTTCATTCATTAGTGTTCAGTTTGCTCTTCTGAATAACAAAGGTAGTTGAGACAGTAACCTGTTGCCACCGGTGCCCAACTGCGACCCATCAGTGAGAGAAGGGATGCTACTTCTGAAGTGACAGCCTCGAGGGGAAAGAAACAGAGAAAGCGGAGCCCTACGGAGCAGGATGGGGTGGACAGCATCAGAGGAGCGTTTCCCACAGAGGCACGGGGCGGGGCGGGGCGGAGCGGGGGCGGGGCGGGGCGGAGCCGGGGCGGGGCGGAGCCGGGGCGGGGGGGGGGGGCGGGGGGTCGGTGACTCTGGCGACACCACTGCCCGCTCACCGTGCAGTGTCTGGGAGAGGTCCTGAGAACCACCCTAGATCCATTTTCCCCTCCTCTTAGTGGAACAGACACCACCCAGTCCTGGTCCAAGGAGTCATTCATCTCACGCTCTATCATCTCCGCATTCACCCTTAAAGGAAACGCCCCGACAGGGAGGACACAGCACCGAGACTAGGGGGAGCCTCGGGTGCATGCTGCAGGGCCAGGGGAGGAGAGGAGGAGCTGGGCTCCATGTCGCTTCCTCCATCTCCAGCGAGGGCGCCTGGGAGACACCCATGAACAAGTCTACTTCTTCTGGGGCTCTGGCAAGTACCCCAGGGAATCATATGATGTGAACAGGCCAAGGAGAATGTTTTAGTCTGTGTTCCAAAGAACTCCTCAGTTAACTCAGAGAAAACAGGCAACTAACCTGACCTAAAATCCAAGGAACCACTGGGAATTCCCATTTCCTGAGATCTCTCAGCAAAGCTAGAATTGTCCCTCTTTTCCACTCTCTCTGGACTCAGACTTCTGCCCCAACATTTAGACAAGCCCAGGTGTGATGTAATTCTTCACTCCCCTGGCAGTTTTTGAAAGCATGTATTTGGAGTTCAATGAAAGAGTGAAATATATAAATAAATGGTCATTAAGTTTTCTTTCTCATTACTTCCAGGCTAGCTCTGAGGAGAAACCACATAGACTGTGTTCTAGAAAGATCTGGTGGCCCTTTTTGCAGTGAATTAAACTGAGAGTTTGTCTTCATAAAGAAAATGACTCCTCGAATTCCTATGGATCCTCCAAGATTCCCAGTAAAGGTAGGAAATGCCATTCAACATGACTCTCAATGACGATCCACTGGAATCATGAAAACTAAATAGTCACAGACATAAATGCTGAGGAATGCCTCTTTTGTGGTATGGTGTTGCCTTAAATAAGTGTTTCTTTAATGCACCAGAACAGACCGCATGTTTTGCTGACACGGCCTCATTTCTCCCTTCTGTGGTCCTGCAAATGTAACCCTTAGGTGTCTACCCAGCCACGGGTTCTGCCCAGCTCCCTGCCTGGAATTCCCTTCCCTCCACTTACTAGGCTAACCCTTCAAGGTCCAGCCTACCTATCCCCTCCTCCATGAAGCTTTTCTTAATTCTTTTGACCTTGAGTAAACTTTCCTCTGAAGCCCCACCAGTCTTACATACCTAATTTACACTTTTTTTAAAAATTTCTTATTGTAGATAGTTGCTTTACAGCATCATGCCAGTTTCTGCCATACATCAACATGAATCAGTCATAGGTATATATATATCCCCTTCCCTCTTAAGCCTCCCTCCCATCTCCCACCTCATCCCACCCCTCTAGGTTGTCAGAGAACAGGAAGAAGAGGGTGGGACAAATTGGGAGGGTAGCATGGAAACATACACCTTATCTTTTTAGTCTCCTCTTTATCTGCTGAAGGGACAGGCCACCTACTCTGGTATTCTGGCCCGGAGAATTCCACGGACTCTATAGTCCATGGGGTCACAAAGAGTCAGACACCACTGAGCAACTTTCACTTCATCTACATGTCCTGACTCCCAGCTCAAATGTAGAACTCATCTGCTCAGGAATCAGTGTCTTCTATAAATATTTAAAATTCATATTTGTAGGAAGGTAATAAATACAAAACTACAAAGAATAACAGTCATATCATATCACTCAGATTCAACAACGGTCCCCATTCCTGCTACCAGACGCACCTCTCCCATCCCCCTCCCCAGGGCCAGAAAGCTGCACTCTTATGAGGCTGACGTGTCCCTTACAAACACACATATATTGCAAAAGTGTCATACCGTAGTACATATATATGAACTTCAACTGTGAACATCATATTCTGTTGTTCTGACTCTGGATGTGTCCATACAACATTATGGTTTTTCCACTATTAATTAATTGCTTCCTTAGTACACTATTGTACCTCCCAATGTTCTTGACAGCAAATGACGATGGTGAAAGACACACTGAGCAAGAGAGTGGCTAGGAATTCAGTAAGTTTTCCATGACCTTGAGAGCTGAGAGCTAGGTATATACTTTATACCTCCTGTGTTCTCAACTTTCAAGATATGCAATTTAAGACGAACTACCTCCCATCTATGTCTCAGTTTTCTTGTCTTTAGAAGGTAGTTCAGTATCCACTAGCTACTTCATATAGTGAGAATTAAATTCTTTGATGCGTTTCAAGTTCTGAGAACGGTGCCTAAAACATAGGAAGCACTCAAAACATTATCATATCTAACAGTAATCATAACAAATATTATTCTCATGACACAGCAAAGATACTAGCTGGAGAATTTGAGTGACATAGATCTTGAACCTGGGGAAAGTAGAGAAGAGAAGAGATCACTAGGAAGTTTTTCCCATTATAAATAGTAATTAATTCTGTCATTAATATTTGCCACAAAGCCCAACTCTTAAAAGCCTAGACATTTGGCTTTTTTCACCCAGTTAGTTTCACGCATGGGGCCAATCAGTTGTCAATCATTTTAGACTCTTAACCTAACACCACAGAACCAAATATTTTCAAAGAAATCTGCAAAGCATTTGTTGGCTGTATTTTCCCTGCAGCCTGTGCTTTACAGAATCCTTGGTTGGTAGGAAAAAAATTTCCTCTAAAGCCACTGTGACAAAATTATTTTAGAGCTTCAGTAGTTTTTCTTTCTTTAAGCCAGGTTAAAAAAAAAAAAAAAAACTGTTACCCTTACACTCTCTCTATTTATTTGTTTTGGCCTTGGTGGACTAGACCACAGCTAAAACTTTATGGACCTAATAAAATTCCCAACATTCTCAGACATGGGTCGTGACGTTTGTGTGCTGGGCAGGAAACAAAGGTGCAATTGTGAGGAGAACGGATTCGCTTGGAGATAAGTGAGCTGAGGTCAGGCCACAGGGGAAGCTGCAGCCACACCACGTCACCGGCAGTGTGTGTCGCTAGCATGCCCCTGGCTTTCCCCCCCCTCCGCCTTCCGCTCTCCACCAGCGACACAGTGCCTGGTGCTGTTCCTCGACTACCAGGCCTTCCACTGTGTCCCTGCCTGCAGTGACCTAAGTCGAGAACTTTCCATCCTCCCTCACTTCTTCACAACCAGTCTGTCCTGTGTTTTCTTCCCTCGCAGCTTCACTTTCTTGCAGGTGACAGCTGGTTAACCTGATAAACTGTTACCTCAACTTTGTAGAGAAGGCTTTTCAGCAGAAGCTTTCTGGGGCCAGTATCTCAGTCAAAAGCAGTGGTTCTGTTGTTGAGGAAGCAGGTACAATTTGTGGCCCTTCTGAAATTGCGCTACACCAGGGGTTGCCTAATTTACTCACCACCATGGACTACTCACTACTATGGGCTATCTCCAGGAAAACCATATGTTGAAGCACTGCTCCCCAGTGTGGTGGTGTTTGGAGGTGAGGCTTTGGGAGGTAGTTAGGGTTAGATGGGGCTTCCCCCGTGGCTCAGATGGTAAAGAATCCACCTGCAATGTAGGAGACCAGGGTTCGATCCCTGGGTCGGGAAGATCCCCTGGAGAAGGGGATGGCAATCCACTCCAGTATTCCTGCCTGGAGAAGTCCATGGACAGAGGAGCCTGGTGGGCTACATCCACGGGGTCTCAAAGAGTCAGACAGGATGAGGCCATGAGGGTGGGCTCATCATAATGGCATCTCTGCTCTTAGAAGAAGAGGAAGAGACGTGAGATCTCCTTACACTCAGAGAGACCCAGAGAGTGGGAGAGAGAGAGAGAAGGCCATGTGAGAACATAACCAGGAAAAGGGCACAAACATGCTGGCACCCTGACCTCAGACGTCCAAGCTTCAAAACTGAGAGAAACAAATGCCTATTGCTTATGCCACCCAGGCTATGACATCTTGCTACATCAGCCAGAACTCAGACACCCAGGCACGGCACTAGCCCCCAGCTTGCGAGAGCGGGCAGTACTAGCTCTCCCTGCAGCTGTGACAGCTGACTAGACAGCGTCGCTTCCCCTTGCACTTTCCATGCCTGATAATTTTTCAATAAATTGATCTTCACAAAACCGCTACCTTGCTAGGTAAACAATCCTATCCACAAAATGGTTTTCTCTTCCCTATACCAAACCCAAGTTCTCTTACCAAAAGGACTGGCTGAAATTGATTACTTAGAAAACTACATTTCGTCAGCTAAAAACTCAAAGCTTCCTTTAGGTATTCACGTGAAAGAGAAATAAGAAGTGGCTCTTAGTCCTTTGTGACCCCAGGGACTGTGCCTACCAGGCTCCTCTGTCCATGGCATTTTCCAGGCAATAGTACTGGAGTGGATTGCCATTTCCTTCTCCAGGGGATCTTCCCAACCCAGGGATTGAACCCAGATCTCCCACATTGTAGACAGATGCTTTACCATCTGAGCCACCAGGAAAGTCCAAGTAAGAATTACTGTTCCTGAAAGAAAGTAAGATGGTGAGAGCATATGGCCTTTTTCTTCTTTGAAGATGTGAAAACTCAGTGAGAATATATTACAAGATTAATTATGTCTAGAGCAAATCAACACTGCTTGTCAGTCTTCATAAAAGATTAAAGTCGGGGGTTTATTTATTTGCTCCCAAAAGATTTCATCTATGCACTTTCTATCATGCATCTTGCCATACTTCCTGTCCCTATATTTTCTCCCTTGCATCTTATGTCTGCACAAGTTTTCTATTTAGATTGTATTTCCAACAGACGTTATCTCTTTTAGAACGTTTCTTTTCATTAAAAAGGACATGTAATACATTTCATTATTTTGAAAGAAAACAGGTTAAAGAAAGATGTTCAGAAATCCTAAATTATTGCTTTAACTCTATGTGTGTGTGGTGGTGGGGGAGGGTTGTGCATGCATGTGAAAGAATGCACACAGTTTTTGGAAATAGGTGAGCTATAGGGAGAAAGCTTGTGTTTCACAAACACTGAGGGAAAATAAAACTATCTTCCACTTGTTCCTAAAAAGGTAATATAGAAAAGCATTAAAACACAATAAAAACTTCCACTGCAAATGCATATTTTCAATATACAAAACTGTATATGTATTAAGCAGGTTGTTTGTAATCTCTGAAGCTTTCCCTTGCTGTTCAGTGTAAAGATTAACTCACAACACTAATGAAATACTCAGGGGATTTTAAGTGTGTAAAAATCTGCATTTAGCTGTACTAAGTTTTACTTCAATTCTTCTTAACAGACTGATAGCTCTTAAATAAAACTGTGGCTGCATCAATTTTTTTTTCTTTTATAAGTAGAAACCCTTCACTCAAATTACCAGTGCCCTCTAAACCATCTTTTCTCTCTTTTCCAAAAAGGGAAACCTATTGATTACTAGCATTCTTTTTAAATATAAAAAGAATGGAGTGATTTGAATTTTTAAACATCCCTAAACATGTAATGATCTCAGTTTCTGTAGCAGAATCCTAGCCATTAGTAAGCAAGGGTGGGGTCAGTGGGGAGAGGCGGGAAAACACACTTTCCCTTGGCTCCTGAGATCACCTGGGCTGAGTGTTTATTTCCCAGCAAGGCTGACCTTGTTAACTGTAACACAAACAGTGGTAAGCACTAAACAATAACAGAATCTCCATGGAGCTTGGAGGCTATAAAATCTCTGAGTCTTACGAAACTGGCATGCAGAGTTATTCTTAGCTTCTTACTTCTCTTAAGCAGGGAAGCCATTTTTCATGCATTATGGGGTATTATATCATGATTTTTTTGCTTTTGTCTCAGTTCAGTTCAGTTCAGTTCAGTTCAGTCACTCAGTCGTGTCCGACTCTTTGTGACCCCATGAATTGCAGCACGCCAGGCCTCCCTGTCCATCACCAATTCCCGGAGTTCACTCAAGACTCACGTCCATTGAGTCAGTGATGCCATCCAGCCATTTCATCCTCTGTCGTCCCCTTCTTCTCCTGCCCCCAATCCCTCCCAGCACCAGAGTCTTTTCCAATGCGTCAACTCTTCACATGAGGTGGCCAAAGTACTGGAGTTTCAGCTTTAGCATCATTCCTTCCAAAGAAATCCCAGGGCTGGTCTCCTTTAGGATGGACTGGTTGGATCTCCTTGCAGTCCAAGGGACTCTCAAGAGTCTTCCCCAACACCACAGTTCAAAAGCATCAATTCTTCAGTGCTCAGCTTTCTTCACAGTCCAGCTCTCACATCCATACATGACAAGTGGAAAAACCATAACCTTGACTAGAGGGACATTTATTGGCAAAGTAATGTCTTTGCTTTTCAATATGCTATCTGCTGCTGCTGCTAAGTCACTTCAGTCGTTTCCAACTCTGTGCGACCCCATAGACGGCAGCCCACCAGGCTCCCCAGTCCCTGGGATTCTCCAGGCAAAAACACTGGAGTGGGCTGCCATTTCCTACTCCAATATGCTATCTAGGTTGGTCATAACTTTTCTTCCAAGGAGTAAGCGTCTTGTAATTTCATGGCTGCAATCACCATCTGCAGTGATTTTGGAGCCCCCCAAAATAAAGTCTGACACTGTTTCTTTCCACTGTTTCCCCATCTATTTCCCAAGTAGTGATGGGACCAGATGCCATGATCTTCGTTTTCTGAATGTTGAGCTTTAAGCCAACTTTTTCACTCTCCTCTTTCACTTTCATCAAGAGGTTTTTTAGTTCCTCTTCACTTTCTGCCATAAGGGTGGTGTCATCTGCATATCTGAGGTTATTTATATTTCTCCCAGCAATCTTGATTCCAGCTGTGCTTCCTCCAGCCCAGCATTTCTCATGAGGTACTCTGCATGTAAGTTAAATAAGCAGGGTGACAATATACAACCTTGACGTACTCTTTTTCCTATTTGGAACCAATCTGTTCTTCTATGTCCAGTTCTAACTGTTGCTTCCTGACCTGCATATAGGTTTCTCAAGAGGCAGGTCAGGTGGTCTGGTATTCCCATCTCTTTCAGAATTTTCCAGTTTATTGTGATCCACACAGTCAAAGGCTTTGGCATAGTCAATAAAGCAGAAATAGATGTTTTTCTGGAACTCTCTTGCTTTTTGGATGATCCAGTGGATGTTGGCAATTTGATCTTTGGTTCCTCTGCCTTTTCTAAAACCAGCTTGAACATCTGGAAGTTCACGGTTCATGTATTGCTGAAGCCTGGCTTGGAGAATTTTGAGCATTATTTTACTAGCATGTGCTGCTACTGCTGCTGCTAAGTCGCTTCAGTCATGTCCAACTCTGTGCGACCGCATAGACGGCAGCCCACCAAGCTCCACCGTCCCCGGGATTCTCCAGGCAAGAACACTGGAGTGGGTTGCCATTTCCTTCTCCAATGCATGAAAGTGAAAAGTGAAAGGGAAGTCGCTCAGTCGTGTCTGATCCTTAGAGACCCCATGGACTACCAGGGTCCCTACCAGGCTTCTCCATCAATGAGATTTTCCAGGCAAGAGTACTGGAATGGGGTGCCATTGCCTTGAGATGAGTGCAATAGTGTGGTAGTTTGAGCATTCTTTGGCATTGCCTTTCTTTGGGATTGGAATGAAAACTGACCTTTTTCAGTCCTGTAGCCACTGCTGAGTTGTCCAAATTTGCTGGCATATTGAGTGCAGCACTTTCACAGCATCATCTTTCAGGATTTGAAAGAGCTCAACTGGAATTCCATCACCTCCACTAGCTTTGTTCATAGTAATGCTTTCTAAGGCCCACTTGACTTCACATTCCAAGATGTCTGGCTCTAGGTGAGTGATCACACTATCGTGATTATCTTGGTCTTGAAGATCTCTTTTGTACAGTTCTTCTGTGTATTCTTGCCACCTCTTCTTAATAGCTTCTGCTTCTGTTAGGTCCATACCACTTCTGTCCTTTATTGAGCCCATCTTTGCATGAAATGTTCCCTTGGCATCTCTGATTTTCTTGAAGTGATCTCTAATCTTTCCCATTCTGTTCTTTTCCTCTATTTCTTTGCATTGATTGCTGAGGAAGGCTTTCTTATCTCTTCTTGCTATTCTTTAGAACTCTGCCTTCAGATGCTTATATCTTTCCTTTTCTCCTTTGCTTTTCACCTCTCTTCTTTTCACAGCTATTTGTAATGCCTCCCCAGACAGCCATTTTGATTTTTTGCATTTATTTTCCATGGGGATGGTCTTGATCTCTGTCTCCTGTACAATGTCATGAACCTCCATCCATAGTTCATCAGGCACTCTATCTATCAGATCTAGTCCCTTAAATTTATTTCTCACTTCCACTGTATAATCATAAGGGATTTGATTTAGGTCATACCTGAATGGTCTAGTGGTTTTCCCTGCTTTCTTCAATTTGAGTCTGAATTTGGCAATAAGGCGTTCATGATCTGAGCCACAGTCAGCTCCTGGTCTTGTTTTTGTTGACTGTGATCTGAGCCACAGTCAGCTCCTGGTCTTGTTTTTGTTGACTGTATAGAGCTTCTCCATCTTTGGCTGCAAAGAATATAATTAATCTGATTTCAGTGTTGACCATCTGGTGATGTCCATGTGTAGAGTCTTGTCTTGTGCTGTTGGAAGAGGGTGTTTGCTATGATCAGTGCATTTTCTTGGCAAAACTATTAGTCTTTGTCCTGCTTCATTCCGTATTTCAAGGCCAAATTTGCCTGTTACTCCAGGTGTTTCTTGACTTTCTACTTTTGCATTCCAGTCCCCTATAATGAAAAGGACATCTTTTTTGGGTGTTAGTTCTAAAAGGTCTTGTAGGTCTTCATAGAACCGTTCAACATCAGCTTCTTCAGTTACTGGTTGGGGCATAGACTTGGATTACTGTGATATTGAATGGTTTGTCTTGGAAACGAACAGAGACCATTCTGTCGTTTTTGAGATCGCATCCAAGTCCTGCATTCTGGACTCTTTTTTTAACCATGATGGCTACTCCATTTCTTCTGAGGGATTCCTGCCTGCAGTAGTAGATGTAATGGTCATCTGAGTTAAATTCACCCATTCCAGTCCATTTTAGTTCGCTGATTCCTAGAATGTCAACATTCACTCTTGCCATCTCCTGTTTGACCACTTCCAGTTTGCCTTGATTCATGGACCTGCCGCTCTAGGTTCCTATGCAATATTGCTCTTTACAGCATCAGACCTTGCTTCTATCACCAGTCACATCCACAGCTGGGTATTGTTTTTGCTTTGGCTCCATCCCTTCATTCTTTGTGGATTTATTTCTCCACTGATCTCCAGTAGCATATTGGGCACCTACTGACCTGGGGAGTTCCTCTTTCAGTGTCCTATCATTTTGCCTTTTCATACTGTTCATGGGGTCCTCAAGGCAAGAATACTGAAGTGGTTTGCCATTCCCTTCTCCAGGAATGCTTTTGTCTAGATGATACCTAATATCAGCAATGTGAAATTCTTGGGTTTTACTCATCTTAAGACCTTCAGACTTTAGCACAGTGACAAGTTAGCCCTCAACAAATATTGAATGCATGCATGAGTGAATGAATGTCCATATTTGAGAGTAAACTGAGATATCCATTCCAGTAGACAGTTAGAGGAGGACTAATGAACTAGTACAAAGACCTGAAAGAACATTTCCAAGGCTGATCAAATTAGAATTGATAGCCCATTATCCAACTAGAACTTTTGGTGATGGTGGGTCAGCCTCAATCAAAGAGCATTCCTTGGAAATGGCATTAAGAGATTGCATTTCCTAAGCAAAATGTTGATACAGCTTCTGAGCAAGAAGTGTCTAATGTATTAGAAAAGTGTGCCAGAGAAACTGGTAATCAGGAAATACTGTGCTGAGGTTTTCTGTTCTGCACAGGAAGATTCTAGTTAATCACCAACTCAGCTCATCGGCACTTCAACTGGAATTTCAGCACCTAAGAAGATTTCTTTTTAGGGATTTACAACTCGCACATAAACTCTTTAGACTACATCCTTGGTCTAAGGTCAACCTTCCTTTAAAGAAATGAGCCTTTCTTCCCCATCCCAAATTCTTTCTACCTGGATTGACAAACAAGGACTTTCATTCCACAGTGAGATAAGTCTTAAAATAGATCTACCCCCTAATCAAGAACTGTAATTCACCATGTTCAATTCTTTCCTGAAATTCCAGAGATTGAGCAAGAAAGAAAGGACCTAAGGACTGGGAGTTAAGAAATGAAATGTTAAAAGGAGGTTGAAACAGATAAAGTAAAAGCAAGAGATCTAGAACACAGAGAAGAGGGGTGCTAGCCCCAGAGTCAGCCAAGGATTTACATCACTAAGAGACCTTGACATCTGAACACTTCCTTCCTTCCCTGAAGTTTTAGCAACACACCCAGGGGACTGGGCAAGAACCACCAAGAAGCAAAAACCACCATGAAGCAAGAGCTTCATCCTCTGTGTCTACATCAAATCCCCAGCCCTAGTACTGCCCACCCCCACACTTCTCCCTACTTCAGGCCAATGATAAGAAGCTGGAAGAACTAAATTTGTCAGAGATACTCTCCGTAAGATCTCAAAGGACCGCCATTCCTCTCCTGTTGGCTCCACTTCCGGTCACGTTCCCCGTCAGCAGTCAGTACTCCAAGGAAGGGGAATCAGAGCCACTCTTCATAGCTGAGCACCATCTCAATAGCTCTATGACCCCACTTGAAGGTTTTAACATCAATGAAATGTCATTATTCTATGGGATTCCCTGCCCCTTACATGCTTTCCTTTGCCCACAAGTAAAACAACCAACAAAAGATCAATGATTATTCTCAAACAAAGAAAAAAAATGTATTTTTCAAAGGAGTTTGATGGTTGGCTTGATTTGAGAAAAATTGTTCCTGATTAGTTTATCTTGAAATTCTTAAATTTAAATTGAGCATTAAAGGATTGGAGGTAGAAAATAGATTTATTTGTTTATATTCTGTAACCAAGCCACTCTACTAAATTAAAAATTAATATTTTTACCCAGAAAAGGTTCAAACGTTTTTAACAACATTTTCCCCTTCAGATAAATCTTTTATATTCAAGTGCATCTTGCTAATCTTGTGTGGGTAAATGTATGTTAATATTATTACAGTTATTTAAGCATTGCCTTCAAATATTTTAAAGCATTGATTTCCTTCCTTTAACTAAATACATATTAACACAGCCATAATAATAAAGCATGATTTATAAAAAAAATTTTAACAGAAAAGCTATAAGGATTACTTTAAAAACATAAAATAGAAAAATGCCAATTGCAATTTTCTAATTATGCAATTACATATATATAAAATCCTGAGATAACAAAAATCATTGACTTCCACTGATCATCTTTCATTTCATTTCATCTGAAATCTTATCATCTTTCAAAATCATTTTCACCTTTCTGTCCTGAATAGCAAGACAAGAACCTCCTAATTTACTTCCCTTTGGTTTTTTCTGTGAGCTCTATAAAAATGCATTATCTCTGGATTTCTCCCCGTCTCTCACTCCTCATTGTAGTTTTCACCAAATAAACATAGTACTGTCTGAAATCTTCCCCCATGGAAAAGTACATAATTTAAATAGATAGGGGAGGTGGGTGGAAAGAATTCACAAACAGATGCTGTACCACTAGGTGTCTCCACAAGATGGAAATCAGAATTTTTCCCTTGATTGCTGTGACGATGGAAAAAGTCTTCATTTACACCCTCACAGAACGCACTGAACTATGGCTTACATACTATATTTTACAAAACTGTTTAACATGCTATTAGTTGCATGGTTTTTTTGTTTGTTTGCTTTTGTCAACTACAATAAATATTCTCTCTGGGAAATCAGGACATTCGTTTAGTAGGTACATTGGGAAGATCTGCCTGCTCTGCATGTGGCCATGTATCTTTTTCCCTGTTGCTACACATATATATCTATTCATTTCACTGGTGCACATTCTATTTTCCATTTGCAATGAAAATCATTTCTCAAGTATTTCTTGAATTTCTAACCTAGTTCAGACACAGAGAAGAAGGGGAAAAATGAAGAAAAAGGAATAGAGTCTCAGGGATCTGTTAGAGAAGGTCAAGTGGTAGAATACTATTGTAATTAGAGTTCCAGAAAAAGGAGAGAGAAAAAATAGGCAGGAACTACTTGAAGAAGTGATAACCAAACATTTTCCAAATTTGATGAAATACATAAATTTAGAGATTCAGCCTACTCTATGAACATTAAGAAGGACAGCCAAACATCAGAGTCAGACTCAGAAGTCAGGAGCCAGAGTCAGAATAGAAGCCAAGTATAATGAGTAAATTTAGAAAGCAGAAAAAGAAAATGATATATTTTATACAGGAGAACAACAATTCAATTGTTGACTGAATTCTCATTAGAAACTATGAAAGCCAAAAGAGTAAATTAACACTTTTAAAGTAATGACAGAAAAAAAAAATCAATCCAGAATTCAATAGCCAGCAAAAATATCCTTCAATAACAAATTTAAAAATGATGATATTTTCAATTTAAGAAAAAACTAAGAAATTTATCGCTAGAAAACTCATACTACAAGGAATCCTAAGAAATTTCTTCAAGCTAAGTGGGAAAATACCAAACAAATCAAATGCTTTAAATGGCATAAAGAGCAATGGAAATGATGGGGAAATATTTACATCAAAATATTAGAACATACATTCATTTTGGGCAGTGATAAACAAAACCTGTATCAGATCAACTTTCCCTTATCAAAAATACATAATTAACCTGTATCATATCAACTTTCCCTTATCAAAAATACATAACTAAAACAACTACAGAAAATAAAAACCTTAAGAAAGGAAATACAGAAGATAAGGCAGACGTCTGCTGCCACATTTGTCCTCAAGGCACTTGCTCATTCTGAAGTGATGGCTAAAAAAATGAGAACTTGAGCCATACTTTCAGAAGTCTCACAAGGCTAGAGGGACAAAATTGGAGTTCAAGGTTGTACTAGGTTGAATAGTGTCCCTTAAAAATGTATGTCCACCTGGAACCTCAGAATGTAAACTTATTTGGAAACAGGGTCTTCACGGATATAATTAGTTAAGATAAGGTCCTACTGGAGTAGGGTAGTCCCTGAATCCAAGGCTACTGTTGTCCTTATAAGAAAAGGGAAGATACATGGAGACAGAGAGATACATGGGAGCAGGCCGCATGGCAACAGAGGCAGAAGCTGGAATGCTGCACCTGAGTCAAAGAATGCTGAGAACTACTGAAGCCTCCAGGAGCTAGGAAGAGACAGAGGAGGATTCTTCCCTGGGGACGTCAGAGGTCACATGACCCTGCTGACACCTCAACTTTCCGTTTCTGGCCTCCAGAACTGTGAAAGAATAAATTTGATGTGTTCCAATCCACCTTTGTGGTAATTTTTAATGACAACCCTAAAATTCAAGACCCATTTATGATTTTTCAAAAAGCCTCTCCAGAAAGCGGGCATAAACGGAACATACCTCAGCATTAACAAAGGTGATAAATGACAAATTCACAGCAAACATCATTCTCAGTGGTGGAAACTGAAAGCACTTCCTCTAAGATCAGGAACAAGACAAGGATGTCCACTCCCGCCACTATAATTCAACACTGTTTCAGAAATCCTAGCCATGACAATCAGAGAAAATAAAGAAATAAAAGGAACCCAAATTGGAAAAGAAGAAGTAAAACTGTCACTGTTTGATGTGTTCTAATCCACCTTTGCGGTAATTTTTAATGACAACCCTGAAATTCAAGACCCATTTTTGATTTGACACTATACATGATGACCTGACACTATACATAGAATATCCTAAAGATACTACCAGAAAACTACTAGAGCCCATCAGCGAATTAGGTAAATGTACAGGTTACAAAATTAATACACAGTAATCCCTCACATTCCTATAAACTAACAACAAAAAAATCAGAAAGAGAAATTAAGGAAACAATCCTGTTTATCAACACAACAAAAAAGAATAAAATACTTAGGAATATACCCACCTAAGTAGGCAAAATACCTGTCCTCAGAAAACCATGCTGCTAAGAGGCTTCAGTCATGTCCGACTGTGCAACCCCATAGACGGCAGCCTGCCAGGCTCCCCCGTCCCTGGGATTCTCCAGGGAAGAATACTGGGTTACCATTTCCTTCTCCAATGCGTGAAAGTGAAAAGTGAAAGTGAAGTCGCTCCGTCGTGTCTGACTCTTAGCTACCCCATGGACTGCAGCCCACCAGGCTCCTCCATCCATGAGATTTTCCAGGCAAGAATACTGGAGTGAGTGCCATTGCCTTCTCCACAGAAAACCATAAGACACTAATATATTGCCTTGGTGGTCCAGCGGTAAAGAGTCCACCTTTCAACACAGGGGACATAGGTTTAATTGCTGTTCAGGGAACTGAGATCCCACATGCTGTGGCATAACTAAGCCTGTGCACTGCAACCAGAGAAAGCATGCATACTGCAGTGAAAAGTCTGCATGTCCCAATGGAAAAAAGAAGCCAAATTTCTTTGATGACAGAAATCAAAGATGATGCAAACTGAGAGACATCCCATGTTCTTGAATTTGGAAGAATCAATATTGTGAAAATGACTAAATCTGCAGATTCAATGTAATCCTTACTAAATTACCAATGACATTTTCCACAGAATTAAAACAAAATAATTTACAATGTATATGGAAACCAAAACACAGAGCAATATTGAGAAATAAAAATGGAGCTGAAGGAATCAGGCTTCCTGGCTTCAGACTATATTACAAAGCTACAATAAGCAAGACAGCATAGTACTGACACATACACAGAAATATAGCTCAATGGAATAGGGTAGAAAGCCCAGAGATAAACACATGCACCTATGGTCAGCTAATCTATGACAAAGGAGGCAAGAATATGCAATGGAGAAAAGACAGTCTCTTCAATAAGGGGTGCAAGGAAAACTGGACAGCTATATTTAAAAGAATGAAATTAGAACACTCCCTAACACCATGCACAAAAATAAACTCAAAATGGATTAAAGAGCTAATGGTAAGGCCAGACACTATAAAACTCTTACAGGAAAACATTAGGCAGAACACTCTCTGACATTAATCACAAAAAGATCTTTTTTGACCCACTTCCTAGAGTTATGATAATGTAAACAAAAATAAGCAAATGGGACCTAATGAAACATAAAAGCTTTTACACCACAAAGAAAACCATAAATGAGATAAAAAGAAAACTTTCAAAATGAGAGAAAATATTTTCAAATGAACCAACTGGCATGGGATTTTTCTCCAAACAGCTCATGTAACTCAGTATCCAAAAAACAAACAACCTAATCAAAAATGGACAGAAGACCTAAATAGACACTTCTCCAAAGAAGACATACACATGGCCAGCAAGTACATGAAAAGATGCTCAACATCACTGAATATCAGAAAAATGCAAGTCAAAACTACAATGACATATCACCTAACACCAGTCAGAATGGCCATCATTAAAAATTCTACAAACAGTAAATGCTGGATATGAGGATATGAAGAAAAAGGAACCCTCCTACATTGTGGGTGGGAATGTAAATTGGTACAGCCACTTGGAGAACAGAATGGAAGTTCCTTAAAAAACTGAAAATAGAACTACAATATGACCTAACAATTGAATTCTTGGGCATATACCCAGAGAAAACCATAATTCAAAAAGATAAATGCACTCCAGTGTTCCCTGCAGCACTAGTTACACTAGCCAGGACGTAGAAGCAACCTAAATGTCTATTAACATAAAAATGAATAAATGGTACATATATACAATGGAATATTACTCAGCCACAAAAAGGAACAAAATTATGACTTTGAGAGATGTGGGTGAAGCTAGAGACTGTCATACATAGTAAAGTAAGTCAGAAAGAGAAAAACAAGTATCATATATTAATGTACATATATGGAATCTAGAAAAGTGGTGTAGATGAACTTACTTGCAAAGCAGAAGTAGAGACACAGATATAGAGAACAAACGTATGAATACCAAGGGCAGAAGAGGAGATGATTGAGAGATTGGGATTGACATACATACACTATTGATACCATGTATTAAATAAATAATTAATAAGATCTCATTTATAGCCCAGGAAACTCTACTCAATGCCTCTACTCAACTCTAAAGGGGTTGTTGTTTTATCACTAAGTAGTGTCTGATTCTTTTGTGACCCCATGACTGTAGCCCTCCAGGTTCCTCTGTCCGTGGCATTTCCCAGGCAAAAATACTGAAGCTGGTTGCCATTTCCTTCTCCAGGGGATCTTTCTGACCTAGAGATCAAACCCACATCTACTGCATTGGCGGGTGGATTCTTTACCACTGAATCAACAGAAAAGCCCTCTAAATGGAATGGAAATCTAAGGAAAAGGGGATATTGTAATCATATAACTGATTCACTTTTTTTATAGCAGAAACTAACACAGCACTGTGAAGCAACTATACTTCCATAAAAGAGAAAGAAAAGAAAGCAATGCCCAGCTCAGAGGAACAGATAGGGGTGGGGCAAGGATAGAGGGGGAAGCATACACATGGTCACTTCCTGTCTGTCATAGTAAGAAGGCAAGACTTACCATCTACAGTGGTAACATCTATGGTGATGCAGTTATTTTATAAAGATAAGCAGTAGAACAATGAAGATAAAATACAACAAAAAGTTTGGAGGAAAGTGTAAGTAAGCTACCATAGTGAGGAATTAATAGGTGCTATCTAAAGACTTCCCTGGTGGCTCAAAGGTTAAAGTGTCTGCCTGGAATACAGGAGACCAGGGTTCGATCCCTGGGTCAGGAAGATCCCCTGGAGAAGGAAATGGCAATCCACTCCAGTACTCTTGCCTGGAGAATCCCATGGAGGGAGGAGCCTGGTAGGCTACAGTCCATGGGGTCGCAAAGATTCGGCCATGACTGAGCGACTTCTCTTTCACATCTAAAGTTAATAATTGTGCAGTAGTTTGAGCATTCTTTGGTATTGCCTTTCTTTGGGATTGGAATGAAAACTGACCTTTTCCAGTCCTGTGGCCACTGCTGAGTTTTCCAAATTTGCTGGCATATTGAGTGCAGCACTTTCACAGCATCATCTTTCAGGATTTGAAAGAGCTCAACTGGAATTCCATCACCTCCACTAGCTTTCTTCACAGTGATGCTTCCTAAGGCCCACTTGACTTCACATTCCAAGATGTCTGGCTCTAGGTGAGTGATGGTCAACACTGAAATCAGATTGATTATATTCTTTGCAGCCAAAGATGGAGAAGCTCTATACAGTCAACAAAAACAAGACCAGGAGCTGACTGTGGCTCAGATCACAGTCAACAAAAACAAGACCAGGAGCTGACTGTGGCTCAGATTATGAACTCCTTATTGCCAAATTTAGACTTAAATTGAAGAAAGTAGGGAAAACCACCAGATCATTCAGGTATGATCTAAATCAAATCCCTTATGATTATACAGTGGAAGTGAGAAATAGATTTAAGCACCTAGATCTGATAGATAGAGTGCCTGATGAACTATGGATGGAGGTTCGTGACATTGTACAGCAGACAGGGATCAAGACCATCCCCATGGAAAAGAAATGCAGAAAAGCAAAATTGCTGTGAAAAGAAGAGAGGTGAAAAGCAAAGGAGAAAAGGAAAGATATAAGCATCTGAATGCAGAGTTCCAAAGAATAGCAAGAAGAGGTAAGAAAGCCTTCTTCAGCAATCGATGCAAAGAAATAGAGGAAAACAACAGAATGGGAAAGACTAGAGATCTCTTCAAGAAAATTAGAGATACCAAGGGAACATTTCATGCAAAGATGAGCACAATAAAGAACAGAAATGGTATGGACCTAACAGAAGCAGAAGATTTTAAGAAGAGGTGGCAAAAATACACAGAAGAATTGTACAAAAAAGATCTTCATGACCCAGATAATCACAATGGTGTGATCACTCACCTAGAGCCAGACATCCTGGAATGTGAAGTCAACATCCGCTGGATCATCGAAAAAGCAAGAGAGTTCCAGAAAAACTTCTATTTCTGCTTTACTGACTATGCCAAAGCCTCTGACTGTGTGGATCACAATAAACTGTGGAAAATTCTGAAAGAGATGGGAATACCAGACCACCTGACCTGCCACTTGAGAAACCTACATGCAGGTCAGGAAGCAACAGTTAGAACTGGACATGGAACAACAGACTGGTTCCAAATAGGAAAAGGAGTACGTCAAGGCTGTATATTGTCATCCTGATTGTTTAACTTTTATGCAGAGGACATCATCAGAAACGCTGGGCTGGAGGAAGCACAAGCTGGAGTCAAGATTTCAAAGAGAAATATAAATAACCTCAGATATGCAGATGACACCACCCTTATGGCAGAAAGTGAAGAGGAACTAAAAAGCCTCTTGATGAAAGTGAAAGAGGAGAGTGAAAAAGTTGGCTTAAAGCTCAACATTTAGAAAACTAAGATCATGGCATCTGGTCCCATCACTTCATGGCAAATAGAAGGGGAAACAGTAGAAACAGTGTCAGACCTTATTTTGGGGGGCTCCAAAATCACTGCAGATGGTGATTGCAGCCATGAAATTAAAAGACACGGACTCTTTGGAAGGAAAGTTATGACCAACCTAGATAGCATATAAAAAGCAGAGATATTACTTTGCCAACCAAGGTCCATCTAGTCAAGGCTATGGTTTTTCCAGTGGTCATGTATGGATGTGAGAGTTGGACTGTGAAGAAAGCTGAGCACCAAAGAATTGATGCTTTTGAACTGTGGTGTTGGAGAAGACTCTTGAGAGTCCCTTGGACTGCAAGGAGATTCAACCAGTCCATTCTAAAGAGACAAGTCCTGGGTGTTCACTGGAAGGACTGATGCTGAGGCTGAAACCACTACTTTGGCCACCTCATGCAAAGAGTTGACTCATTGGAAAAGGCCCTGATGCTGGCAGGGGTTGGGAGCAGGAGGAGACGGGACAACAGACGATGAGATGGCTAGATGGCATCACTGACTCGATGCACCTGAGTTTGGGTGAACTCCGGGAGTTGGTGACAGACAGGGAGGCCTGGCGTGCTGCAATTCATGGGGTTACAAAGCGTTGGACACGACTGAGCGACTGAACTGAACTCACTGAAAGTTAATGAATCAATTAATAGAGGTATAAATATATTTTTAGACCATCAGGAATAACCCAAGAGTTCAAATACAAATGAGCCAAAGTAATTGAGCCTGAAGAACTACTGAGCATGTGCAAGTGAAGGTAAACAGTCACTTTCACTTTTCATATATCTATGTTTTTAAATGATCAGCCAAGTTTATTTTTGTGTATGGTGTGAGCGTGCATTCTCACTTTGATCTAAATGAAGCTGTCCAGCTTTCCCAACACCACTTGTGGAAGAGACTATCTTCACTCCATTGTATACTCTTGCCTCCTTTGTCGAAGATTAACTGACCATAGATGTGTGGGTTTATTTCTGCAATCTCTAATCTATTCCATTGATCCATATGTCCATTTCTGGGCCAATACCACACTGTTTTGATTACTGTCACTTTGTAGCATTGTCTAAAGTCTGGGAGGATTCTAGCTTTGTTCTTTATCCTCAGGATTGCTTTGGCAATTCTGGTTTGATATAAACTTTAGGATTATGTGTTCTAGTTCTGTGGAAAATGTTATGGATAATTTTATATGAGGATTGCACTACGTCTTTAGATTGCTTTGGGTAGTATGGTCATTTTAACTATATTAATTTTCCAGTCCAAGAGTATGAGCTATCATTCCATTTCTGTGAATCATCTTCAATTTCCTGTATCAGTGTTTTATGGTTCTCAGGATATAGCAGGTCCCCTACATATGAATGAATCCCATTCTGAGAGCAAGTTCATAAGTCCAACTTGTACATAAGTCCAATTTTTTGTAGGTCTAACAAAGTTAGCCTAGGTACCCAACTAATACAATTGGCTATATAGTACTGTACAATAGGTTTACAATACTTTTCATACAATAATACACAGAAAAGAAAACAAAAAATAAATAAAACATCTTTAGTCATACGATATATGTCCTTGAAAATTACAGTCATACATCACAACAGCTGGCATATAGGGCTAGCACTGAATGAACAAGCAAGAAGAGTTACTTACTGGAGGAGAAAAAGGAGGTGGAAGGTGGTAGACCTGAAGAATCATCCACAACATGAGACAGACAGCAAGCTGCAATTTCACGCATGCCTAATGTTGATGGCACAGGTTCTGGTTCTTTGCTGGATTCAATTCTATCTCTTGAAAAAATGACCCAACAATGTCTAGCTAGTAGCTTGTTTTTTCTCTTCACAGATGAGATGGTAGCACTGGATTGCATTCTGAACAGTTGTTTCAACATTTGTGTACCATTCTACATTTGGGTCCTATGTCTCAAAATCTAACAAGTGCTTCCTCAAATAAAGAAAATTCCCTGCCGTTTCCTACATCATGAACCTCTTTGGTTCTTCAGTTACTTCTTCCTTTTTTCTCTCTTTGTCCTTTCTCTGGTACTCCATTTCCTGGCACTTGTTAGCAACTACATCACTGCTGCTTTTACACTTGCTTCTAGACATCCTGGGCTTGAAATAAAGATACTGTACTATTGTGCTCTATACAACAGTATACAGTAAAGTACACAACAGCACAAGGACTTATAGAGAATCCAGGCGGGTAACAATGTATGCCAAACACATGAACGAACTTATGTGATTGGATATGTGAACACATGTTCACATCTTTGAAAGTTTGCAACATGAAGGTCGTATGTATGGAGCTTACTGTATAAGTCTTTCACTTCCTTGGTTAAGTGTATTTTTAAGTAACCTTTTGATGAAATTTTTTTAATTTCTTTTTTTTTTGCTTTCCTTTTTTATCTCATTTTTAGTATAAAGAACTCCTAGAAGAGAACATAGGCAAAACACTCTCCAACATACATCACAGCAGGATCCTCTATGACCCATCTCACAGAATACTGGAAATAAAAGCAAAAATAAACAAATGGGACCTAATTAAGGTGAAAAGACAGCCTTCAGAATGGGAGAAAATAATAGCAAATGAAGCAATTGACAAACAACTAATCTCAAAAATATACAAGCAACTCATACAGCTCAATTCCAGAAAAATAAATGACCCAATCAGAAAAATGGGCCAAAGAACTATATAGACATTTCTCCCAAGAAGACATACAGATGGCTAACAAACACATGAAAAGATGCTCAACATCACTCATTATCAGAGAAATGCAAATCAAGACCACAATGAGGTACAATTTCACACCAGTCAGAATGGCTGCTATCCAAAAGTCTGCAAGCAATAAATGCTGGAGAGGGTGTGGAGAAAAGGGAACCCTCTTATACTGTTGGTGGGAATGCAAACTAGTACAGCCACTATAGAGAACAGTGTGGAGATTCCTTAAAAAACTGGAAATAGAACTGCCATACAACCCAGCAATCCCACTGCTGGGCATACACACCAAGGAAACCAGAATTGAAAGAGACACATGTACACCAATGTTCATCGCAGCACTGTTTATAATAGCCAGGACATGGAAGCAACCTAGATGTCCATCAGCAGATGAATGGATAAGAAAGCTGTGGTACATATACACAATGGAGTATTACTCAGCCATTAAAAAGAATACATTTGAATCAGTTCTAATGAGGTGGATGAAACTGGAGCCTATTATACAGAGTGAAGTAAGCCAGAAAGAAAAACACCAATACAGTATCAGTTCAGTTCAATTCAGTTCAGTCGCTCAGTCGTGTCCAACTCTTTGCAACCCCAGGAATCGCAGCATGCCAGGCCTCCCTGTTCATCACCATCTCCCGGAGTTCACTCAGACTCATGTCCATTGAGTCAGTGATGCCATCCAGCCATCTCATCCTCTGTCGCCCCCTTCTCCTCCTGCCTCCAATCCCTCCCAGCATCAGAGTCTTTTCCAATGAGTCAACTCTTCACATGAGGTGGCCAAAGTACTGGAGATTCAGCTTCAGCATCATTCCCTCCAAAGAAATCCCAGGGCTGGTCTCCTTCAGAATGGACTGGTTGGATCTCCTTGCAGTCCAAAGGACTCTCAAGAGTCTTCTCCAACACCACAGTTCAAAAGCATCAATTCTTTGGCGCTCAGCCTTCTTCACAGTCCAACTCTCACATCCATACATGACCACAGGAAAAACCATAGCCTTGACTAGACGGACCTTAGTCGGCAAAGTAATGTCCCTGCTTTTGAATATGCTATCTAGGTTGGTCACAGCTTTTCTTCCAAGGAGTAAGCATCTTTAATTTCATGGCTGCCGTCACCATATGCGGTGATTTTGGAGCCCAAAAAAATAAAGTCTGACACTGTTTCCACTAACGCATATATATGGAATTTAGAAAGATGGTAATGATAACCCTGTATGCGAGACAGCAAAAGAGACACAGATGTATAGAACAGTCTTTTGGACTCTGTGGGAGAGGGTGAGTGTGGGATGATTTTGGAGAATGGCATTGAAACATGTATAATATCATATATGAAATGAGTCACCAGCTCAGGTTCAATACATGATACTGGATGCTTGGGGCTGGTGCACTGGGATGACCCAGAGGGATAGTATGGGGAGGGAGGAGGGAGGGGTGTTCAGGATGGGGAACACGTGTATACTTGTGGCAGATACATGTTGATGTATGGCAAAACCAATACAATATTGTAAAGTAATTAGCTGCCAATTAAAATACATAAATTTATATTAAAAAAAAGAAATGCACAGATTTCTGTATGTTTATCTTTTATGCTGCTACTTTGCTGAATTTATTAGTTCTAGTAGTTTTTGTGTGGTGTCTTTAGATTTTTCTATATATAGTATCATATCATCTGCATATAAAAAGTTTTACTGCTTCCCTGCCAATTTGTATTTCTTTTATTTATTTATTTTTTGTATGATTGCTATGAGTAGGCTTTCCAATACTACATTGCATAGAAGTGGTGATAGTGGGCATCCTTGTCTTGTCCCATGCCGGGAGCCAGCGTGAGAAACTCTGCCCATGGCAAAGGTCATGAGGAAGGGGGCTTCGGCATACGCAAAGGCAGGATCGAGCCGCAGGAGACCCCCTGTTCCCAAGCATCTACTCCCCAAACCAGAGTGCCTACTTTACTGTTTTATGCTCTCACCTATGCCTCTGACTTTATGGGGGGCTCTCCCCCATCACCGCCTCTCTCGGAGAAGGAGTTAACTTGCAGCTCCAGTCAATAAAGATTCTTGGGTGTGACAAGAGTGTTTCAACTTACAAACTCCTCTGAAGGTTCTCTAGCCTGCCTGAGCAGGTTCGTCCGGCCACATGTGATTGTTTACAGGCTCCCAACCGTGAGAGGCACAAGATGCTTTAAATTTTCTAAATACAGATTCTTTTGAGAAGTTACAAAATTATCAGTAGTATTAGTGGGTTGATTAGAAATTATATTGGTGAAGGGTTTTTCATTTGTTGAGCCAATATTTGCTCTAAATCTCCATATTCCCTGCCCTTATAATGAATATAACTAGCATATAGGAGATGTAAATATTAACCTTTAAGATTAATCATGTTAACCTTAGGTTAAATAAATCCTTTCTTAGTTGCAACCCACTACACCCTCACCCTATAGGAATGCAACTTTATCTGGTACCTTCAGAGGGTGGTGCCTGGTTTAAGAAAAAATCACCCCTGGAAAAAATAAGTTTTCTTGTTGACTGACTGTTATCAGAAAAGGCCATAAAATGTCAGCAGGCCTCATGGCCAGAAGATGATGTAAAACCCAAAAGACCTTTGTATACATTTATATGAAGCACCTGATTTTGACAAGGGTCAGGTGTGCTGACCCCCACGTGACTCTGTATTCATGCCTATGTATAACAAAAAGTATATAAGCAAACCTGAAAAATAAAGAAATCAGATCAGTTTCTGGAAAGACTGATTCCCCCGTGTCGTTCTTTCTTTCCCCTTCTGGCTGAATTCCCATCTGGAGCGTGGGTGCTCGCCACGTCTACTTACTTGCCCTGGCTTCTAAGATCTGTGAGAGAGGGATCCCAAGGCGGGGCCCCCTCCAATATTCAAATGGGCGCCGGTGGCCCAACGTAGATGATGCAAATTCCTTGGCTTGGAGTTTTATTGGTATCCCACATAAACCAAGTTATTCAGCCTCTTTTTCTCCACTAATTTTCCTACTACACATTCTTTTCTAATCTCTCTTTATATCTGTAATTAAATAAGTTTTTTCCTAGGACGCCAATTCCGTTTCCCCTTTGAATTATGCTGGATCCACCGGGGCTGGACCCTGGCAGTCCCAGACTTTAGCAAGAAGGCTTTCAACATTTCACCTTTGAGTAATATGTTAGCTGTCAATTTGTCATTAATAGCTTTTAATATGTTGAGATACGTTCCCTCTACACCCACTTTGATAAGTTTTTTTATCCCAGTCTTGAGCATATATCTGGAGAAAACTCTAATTTGAAAATATGCAGGCACCCCAATATTCATTTACTGTAGCCAAGACATGGAAGCCACCTCAATGTCTATCAACAGATGAATAGATAAGGAAGATGTGGTGTATATGTGTGTGTGTGTGTGTATATATATATATATACACACATACATACATACATACATACATATAAACACACACAATGGAACATTGCTCAACCATAGAAAGGATGATTAATGTCATTTGCAGCATATCATTTGGATGATATAGGATATAGGAGGTCCATCAATGGATGGACCTAGAGATTATTACACTAAATGAAACAAGTCAGAAAAATAAAGACAATTACTATATGATATCACTTATACGTGGACTCGAAAACATTATGCAAATGAGCTTACTTATAAAACAGAAACAGACTCTCAGACTTCAAAAACAAGAGAAAGGGGGAGGGGGAAGGGAGGGGTAAATTAAGAGTTTGGGATTAGCAGATACAAACTATTATAAATAAAATAAGCAAGGTCGTACTGTATAGCACAGGGAACTATACTCAATATCTTGTAACAAACCATAGTGGAAAAGAATATGAAAAAAAATTCAGTATGTATAACTGAAACACTTTCTTATATACCTGAAACTAACACAACATTGTAAATCAAGTATACTTCAAAAAAAAGTTCAGTCAATCAAGCAAATAACCTTAATAATAAACTAATACCTACTTGAGAATGAATTAAGTCACCAGGAAACTGTAAGAAGGGGGCCCATTAGAGGTCAGGAAGAGTTGGAAGCATCAGCAATGGAGACCCAGAATGACCCACGACCCACAGCCAATGGGAAAGAGCCAGGAGATAGTGGCAC
This sequence comes from Capricornis sumatraensis, assembly GCF_032405125.1. Classification (NCBI taxonomy): domain Eukaryota; kingdom Metazoa; phylum Chordata; class Mammalia; order Artiodactyla; family Bovidae; genus Capricornis; species Capricornis sumatraensis. Next base: position 11,070,210 of record NC_091085.1, read on the forward strand.
GTAGCAGCCGAGGGGCGAGGGTGTTCCAAAGGGAGGGGGTGCCCTCAGTTGCAGTATTGAAGCAGGCTGAAAGCAGGGCTAAGGATGAAACTGAACAAGGACTTTGGGTTTTAGCAACTTGGGGATCATTGGTCATTGGGCAAAATCAATCTCAGTAGACAGAAATATTAGGACTTTAGGAAGTAGAAATAAAGTTAGTAAACAGAGCAGAAGAAAAGATTATTTTGGCAACAGAATAAAAAAAAATCAGTGGATATTACGAGCAAAGAAAGAGGGGATTCAATAGATGACTCCTGGCCACATGACCCAAAAATGAAACGTACCTTTAGCAAAATCAGAAAAGCAGAAGTGGGTGTGGAAAAATAAATTAAAAAATTTCTAAGTGGGTGTGGAGGATGGAAGAAGGTCAGCTTGTATTCTACCTGCTTAACCACTTTGTCCACTTTCTGTCTATACATCTACTCCACAAAGAGTTCTTAAGCTCATGGAACACATGGGCACAAGTTCATGGGCAGGCTAAGAGAGGAGGAAGCTTCAGGAAGTTGGTCTGATTTCCAAGTTGGTTGTATTTGACTTGACAGAGTATTTATTCAGAGGTGCTGGATTCGCAGTCTTTGTGCTGGCAGGATTATTCATGCTCACAGCCTGTGGTTTTGCCTTTAGTTCTGAGACTCAAGAAATTTTCAGGAGGAAGATTTAGAAATCTGCTTTGAATTACAGCACTGCTAGGCAATATTTTTCTTAACCAGTGGGGTTTTTCTCTTTATTGTGCTTTGGAACATGTTGGAAAAGCAGGACATTGGAATGTTGGAAGGGCAGGAGGTCTCTCAAGTTCCCATCTCCAAGTTTAATAACATGAATATATTCTGGTTAAGTCATTTTCAATAACTTGTATCCATTTCTGTGTTATTTTTATTTTCCATAAAGCCATTTTCCAATTTTTAAACTCCTCATAATAGCATGATCCGCAGAACAATGAATTCGGACTTTGTTATTGTTAGTGAACCTTCATCACCTCCAGGTTCCAACATCCCTAAATTGGAACCACAGATTGATTAAAAAGTGTATTCCATGGAACACAGAAACCTTGAGAAAGCTACTGTGACCTCTTTCTTTAGTGACTATAGAAGATATTTGCTCAGGAGTCCTGGGTAAGTTCTAGACCTTCTGTAAAATGAATAGAAACGTCAAAACAAAAATGAATGAATGTAGGAAAAATCATAAGTTATGTAGAAGCGGTCATGACGTAAGAGAGGCCAGGGACCCAATGGGAGCTGCACGTGACACAGTTCTCACAGTCTAGTTTGAGGGCCTGATGTGAGCTCCATGAGAGCAGAGCCCTCTTCTGTCTTTCTTACCTCTGTGTCTCCAAAACCTAAAACAGTGCCTCAAAAGAGTTGGGGCTCAATCAACTAAAAAACAAACAGGAAATGTTACCATCACTCAACATTTTAGAGGGAAACATTAAGGAACAAAAACAAATCCACCTCAGCTCACAAAATACAATTTTCCCATATATCCAGAATGCTCAGGGTAAGTCTTGGACAAAAATCAGAACCTTCAAAAATTGCTTTTAAAAACTGAAAGAGGAAGTTCTGAGAACAGAAAGCAACAATTATGTCTCTAGCACTATTCCTGCTCTGGGTTTTATAGTCACTAGTTTATATCCAGTCCACACCACCCTTCACTGAGAAAGCCCCTTTGACTATTACATCCCAGACTCCTCCAATCAGAAGTGTTATAAGACCCCAGAACAAATCACCCAGGGCATCTGAGATCTGTTGTCGGCGATCTCTATGAAGAGTCATTCTGGGAGATGCTGAATTTCAACTTCCATGCAATTCTGTTTTCACAGTTCACAGTATAACAAAACTAACCAAGGTGACCTCACTCCTCCAAAAAGGAAAGGATAAAGTTAAAACCCTCTACAGTGAGGATGTGTATTACTCTCAAGACTTGGACTCTGACAGTTGTTCAAATCAGGGAAATCTGAAAGTGTATGTATCTCTCCATGGAATTCAAAGTCAAATATACATTCACCATATGGCTATGAAGATATTCTGCCATAGTATGCTTAAAATCTAGCACTGTTTTCATTGTCCTAGAAAACCAGGAGCTGTTTGCCCTTGAGTGATAAAGACTTTGGGACGTGGGGAGAGCTGGTTATGACCTACGAGTCAAACACACACAAAGTTCCATTTCCACCCTTCCCCAACTCATCTCTAACATTTCCCAGGAGGTCCTCTGGTTAGTTCAACTGACAGCAGCTTATTGCTGTTGCAATTAGATTTTATCATCTCACTGTTTCTTCCTATGTGAAATAAAGCATGGGATCCTGGAGAGACAAACAGAACCAGATGGGCCATCAAACCCTACACTTCTCAACTTCAAGAAGTACAGATCAGCCCTCATTTCAGCAGTCTAACTTCTCAAATCCAACCAGAGGCTCTAACGCTGGATTTTTTCACATTGCTTTTTATTGCTGACTTGGGCAGTTTTTCCCACTGTTTAAGTATTTATACATTTTTAAAGATTTGTTGAAATTTCTTTGCATTAAGGTTTATTTGCATTTCAGCCTCTAAATCTAAGATATTTTACTTTCAAACTTGCTGATTTTTAAAGGATACAAAAAGAAAATAACATTTAAGTATTTACTATTTCCAGGCATTTAATAAATATTATTAATATGTATTAATAATTATTAATATTAATTAATTTATTAATAATTAATATTAGTAGTTAATAAATATTAAATACTTTTAAAAGTCTACATGAATGTTGTCTTAATTTCAAAACAAAAACAGAAAGGAGTCTACATGATGGATGTTATTATTTCTATCATACGGATGAAGAGAATGAAAGTAGTAGAAGTTAAGTAACTTGCTCAAAATATTACACAGCTTCTAAGTGGTGATACAGGGATAGGAATGGAGATCTATCTGACCCCACAGCTGTAGTCTTTCCACTCCTCCACCGCCTCGTCAGAGATCTGGGTGTGTAGAGGATCGAGGAAACGTGATGAGTCTGCAAAGTGATCGATGCACTAATATCATCATTAAAAAGGATTCCATATAATACTTATAACAGGAGTAACCAGGGTCCTTCCTTATATTTCCCCCCAAATGTGGACAAATATAACTGTCTCAGTGCCTTAAGGACTGATAATATCTTTTAAAATTAAACTATCTATGTAGAGAATACCATTTTATAAATTCACTGGAATTGGGGTCAAATGACCTGAGTAAAGGTGCAGCTTCTACATTTAATATCTGTGTGAATTTAAGCAAATTACTTACTATTAAGAGTTTTCTTATTTGTGATATGTGTGTGGCAGAAGGTAGAGGTACCCTTCCCAACCTCCCTGTAGTGAGACTGGGGCCGAGTGACTAAGCCAATGAAACATGAGAACTTGAGACTTGGGTCACTCTAGATCAAAGCAGGTATAAGCCAGTGTACCACCTCCATCTCCCTCTTTCTCAGCAGAAGCAACTCTAGAGGCCATACGTTCTACATGTCCTATTTGGTGCAGCTGCAGGATTGAGAGGGGTACCCAGTTGCCATAAGAGTTTTCCTGAGTGAGAAAGAAATCTTCGTTGGGTTAAATCACTGAGATTTCAGGGTTTACCTGCTATGGCAACTAACGTTAATTAACCTCACTAACACAGGGAGATAACAACTTCTACCATGCTATATTAGATTATTATGATAATAAAATACGAATGTTGAGATGAGTATTTGTTAACCCTATCGTACATAGATGGAAGGCCTACTATTGTTATTACTCATACATTTAAAGAAATTCGACTTTTCTTCAAGATTTTTGTAAGATCATGATTATATAAAAGTTGTAGTTCCAACAATTGTTAAAAAAAGAATGCTTATAATATGGTTTCAAAGAAAACGGATGTTTTATCTTGTGTACACTATTTTCTTGTTCAACAATCTTCCACAGATAGTACAAATAAAAGCTTTAACTCAACTTAATTGAATAATACCAATATCCAACTACCCTTTTCTTAATTAATAAAAATTCACTGTAGTTTATGTCCTTGGAGATTTCTCTGTTTCCTGCTCACATAGTAGAAAAGACAACAGTTGGCACACATATTGGCTTTCATGAGACTAACACCACAGGGCAAATGATGCCCATCCACATTAACATGGTAGCCTGTCTTGCTTTCAACTCCATTAATAATTGGCCTCATTCAAATAACCCCAACTCATTTACTAGGTATCAGAAGAACAGAAATCCTAGACAGGGCAAATGGACATTGTCAGTCACGGCTCCTACTCTCCCTCCCTAGATGCTCATACACTTGCATTCGGAATCAAGAACGGGAACCAAAGTAAGAGGACAAAGCATGACAATGACCTATATTCATGCATACAAGAAAGGATGCTATTTACTGCTATGAAATTGGCTGGTTGGGTGTGTGTGCGTGTGTGTAGACAGAAGACAAAAGCAGAGTGAAGATGAAATGCACAAAAATGTGTTATCAACAGTACCCATCAAAAGAGGAATGGGTAAAAAAAGTGTGGGATCTAACAGAATGAAATATTATTCAGCCATACAAAAGAAGGAAATTCCGCCATCTGTGATAACATGAAAGGACCTTGAGGGTATTGTGTTGAGCAAAATAAGTCATAGAGAAATACAAATATTGTATGCTCTTACTTACAAGTGGAATCTGGACCAAAAAAAGAAAAAAACTGAACTCAAACATATAAAGAACAGATTGCTGTTTGTCAGAAGTGGGTGTGTGGAAGTGGTGGGCAGGCGGGTGCATGAAATGGGTGAAGGTAGTAAAAGGTCCAATCTTCCAATTATAAAACAACAAAGTCCAGGCGAGGTAATAGAAGGTGTATGTTATATCAAAATAGTCACTTAAAAGCGGCCTCACTTCATTCTGAAGAGACAGGAAGGATTCCAGTCTTAGGTAATGGACCCCCGTATGGGGACGTGAAATTCACTTCTTCCCATATTTCACTTTCCAGTTCATATAAATGGGCAAGTGAGGGAGGGAACACACTTATGAGACTATGATGTTATAGACACAGGGAAGCCCATTTATACATACACACACATATAAACCTTACACACTGCACAAATACACACACACACATACATACGTACACATACACAGAACACAAACTATATCTTTGTTTTCAATGATTAAGCAATAATATTATCGTGCCGTGTTATGTCACAATGAAAACAGCAGAACTTTCAAGAACCGAGGACCAAGGGCGGGGATGGAGGAGAGCAAGAGGAAGGAGAAGAGAAGGAAAAGACCAGGGGCAGGGGAGAGCGGGCAGAGGAGCCACCCTGAGCAGAGGCTAGACTTTTTGCCAGAGGGTCAATGTCAATGAGCAGGTAGAGGGAAGAGGTTATCTGGGAAACCATGCTTTCTCTCGAGAAGAATATTTGAATTGGGAATGAAAACATTCTGTGCTTCCTGGCGCATTTTACAGTTACAAAGAAGGCTTTTAGAAGTCTGCCAGCAATCTAGCTGAAGAAAGTCCAAAGCATCAAGGTTCTGTTTGGCTTTTTTTCCTGACTTATTGTGTGCACATAATGTTGTTTTAGAAAAATAAAGCAAACCACTAAAATTAACAGGATTCTTTAATGCTGGCAGAAGAAACATGTCACTGTCACAATAAAGAAAATTCTGTTGAGAAATACTTTACAAAGTAAGAGCTAAGGCAGTTAAAAATTGATTTTCAAAGTGGTTTGCTTTTGTTCTAAATCACAAGCAGACCCTCACAACCCCACCCCTTTCCCACTTTCAAGTGTGCAGTCCTGGCCTGAGAAGCTGTCCTGCAGGGTCAGGCTCAGCAGTGACACAGAGAGCCGGGTGCAGAGGTTAAAAGCTCTGGTTCTCCAGGCGACTGGTCAGCAGCCAAGAGAGATGACAGGCGCAACCAGGAGATCCTCATTCAGACGGCACAAACAAGGGCTTGCATCTGAATTGATAACCTCTGCTGCTGGCCCAGTGCTGACCACTCACAACCACAAGCAGTTAGTGGTACCCCCAGCAGCTCCTAAATAATCCCTCTGGGCAAGTTGTAACAGCAATTCAGACATGGGAAGAGATACAGCAGCTTAACCTGGATTTTAAAAATCACTACCATCTTAGAACTGGGTAAGTGTTCTATTAGCTAACAGAGTGGGAGGCTTCCTTAACTGAGCCCTCTTTGGCTACCTAATCCTTGAAGAATCTGTCTAGTTTTTCTACCTCCCACAGATCCTCATGCTGTGGCCAAACCTTGAATCTGAAAGGAAGACCGTAATCAGTGCTCTAAGACCTCCTCCTGAGTAGCAGGTCTGATCCCTTGGTATGCACACAAAACCACTACTGCTGGCCTCCTGCTCAAGTCCTGTCCCACCATTTGTATGGCCAAGACTAGATGGTGGAGTGGAGAAGGCAATGGCACCCCACTCCAGTACTCTTGCCTGGAAAATCCATGGACGGAGGAGCCTGGTAGGCTGCAGTCCATGGGGTTGCTAGGAATCGGACACAACTGAGCGACTTCACTTTCACTTTTTACTTTCATGCATTGGAGAGGGAAATGGCAACCCACTCCGGTGTTCTTGCCTGGAGAATCCCAGGGACGGGTAAGCCTGGTGGGCTGCCGTCTATGCGGTCGCACAGAGTCAGACACGACTGACGTGACTTAGCAGCAGCAGATGGTGGAGAGTGACACGTGATATTATTGGTTGACTGGTCTCTATTAATATCTGCTCTCTTATTTTAGCCATAAAGCAGTGATGGCAAGTAGGTTTCCTCTTGTGGGATAATTCTAACCATTTAGCTTTTGATGCCTAAACCTCTGTGTTAAGAAGGATTCTGGGGACATATCTGCATTCAAGGAAAACCATGTAAAACAGAAAAACATATCACTCCACTTAAAAGCTAAGTTTGCAATTTTGTGAAGAAGCATCAAGTCAAAAGGGAGAAGAAGTAAACCAGGTGGAGGTTAAAATAAAGGAAAAACCAGCATCATGTGGCTGGTAGACTGAAACTGGGTGCAATTTTCTCTAGAAGGCGGTTTGAGAATACACATGAAAAGCCTTAACCATGTTCACCTTCCCTGGTCCAGTACTTTTACTTCTAGGAACTTATTCTAAAAAATCACTATGGATGCTCTCAAAGATTTGTCTAAGATGTACTCATAGGAGCACTGCTTATGACAGCTGAAAATTAGAATCTACATAAATGCTAAAAAAGTGAGCACTGTCTAAATTATAGAAATGACAGACAATAAAATACTATGCACTATTTTATTCAATGATTCTTTTTTCAAAATCACTCTGTAGAGGACTATTGAAAGATAATGGGAAAATGGTCATAGTATGAAAACTTGTTCTATGAAAAAGTATCCAAAATATTACACGTAGTATGGTCCAAATTTATTTTAAAATACAAAATAGAAAGACATATATATATATGTTTTAAATGTTAACTCTGAATATCCAAAATCCTCTACAAGAATTATATGCCAACTTTTGTGATAATAAGAAGAAAATCTTATTTGTTTTTAAAGACAATAATATACAAGCTAAAGAAGCCCTGCCTGTGGCCATCCAACTTCACTGGCCCCTAAAATGTAACTTGAGTAAAACGTAACTTGGATCAGAAAGAGAAAAATGTGATGCACAATAAATAGGAGAGAGATGCATGATTTAACATGAGGAGAAGAGCACTGAAGTCTCCCAGAGGCGTGTCTGGGTCCAGCGGGCTGTGTCAGCACATGCGAGTTAAGTGGACCACAACCAGCTTCATCCTGCAGCAGAATTAGTCTTTTATTCCTGGTGCTTCACTGTCTGAAATAACCACCATCACACACTCAGAATTATGTGTTTTTTTCAAGACCACCAAGTAACTTAATAAAGAATAAAATTCACTTTCATTGCAAAGGACTCTACACACATTGCTCAGAAGTGGTCACGTGACCCGCCAAATGTAGAAGATTGTGTTCTGCTTTTTTTACCAAGTGAAAGGACATCTTACAGTGTAACAGACGTGCAGCATCTCCCTGTATGAGCCTGTTACCCATCCAAACTTGGGTTGGCTTGCCCACACACAGTAAAGCCAGGTTGTGGTGAAAGAAAGCACAGCGTTTACTGCAGGATGCCGAACAAGCGGAACGGGAAGCTCATGCTCAAAAGACCCAAATTCCTTGATGGTTTTCAGGGAAGGGTTTTCAAAGTCACTGTTGGGGAGGGTGCTACAGGGCATGTGATCAGCTCATGCACAATTCTTGAATTGGTTGGCATCAACATAAGTTTCAAGAGCCATCAACCTTCTGGTTTTGACTAGTCTGGGGTCATGTTCTCACCCTCAGCAGTTTTCATCTGGTGGGGGTCTGTTTCCTATAAAAACAACTTGGAACGTGTGTCGGGCCTTTATCTGTATCTTTCAGGAAACTGGGAGTTTGGTGATTCTGCTACATCACAGATTTATAGTCTAAATTGTTACCAGTTCCCCAGCCCAAGAGCTATTCTTTGTTTCTACACCTTCATATCTCCCAATCTTTAATTCTTGAGTCAGCCTTTTACTTCAAAATACAAAGGGACTTGTGCAAGATTTCAAACCCAGGATGGGGAAATCAGTGTCCCATTCTGAGCACCACTGAGCACCACTGGGCGCCTCTGCCCTCCATAGTTCAGTCCCAGCTTTCCTGTCCCCAAAGTAAGGCGAATAGTCCTCAGAATTCTACTTGTTTTGACCCAGAAGAATGAATATTGTTGAGATTGTGTCTGGAAAAATGCTATTCACAAGTTACAAAGAGTGGGCACCTTTTTGTCAATGAAAAAGTTCTCTTTTCCTCCTGTTGCACTTTGTACAATAAGCTTAAAAAGGGAAACTCCTGCTCTAGTTTACTATTTTCTCATTTTCCAGCAAAATCTAACCCCTAACTGTTTGAGGTGAGGATATTTATACACCCTGATTCAAAGTTGTTTGGAGTCTACTTAGGAAGGAAATGCAAGCTAGCTTTATTTCTGCTTTTCCATATGGGAAAAAAGCAGCCACCTTGATGATCTGAGTTCAGATTCCCACTAGACTGTCTCCAAATTCATGACATTTTCAAGCATTTCATCCTCTGGTTACAGCGAGGAATCATTAGAAAATAAAATATCCAGATATTCAAAAGGAATAAAGGTCAATTAAAGAAGGAGGCTTCTGTTTTTCACAATCCCAATTAGCAGGAGAAAACTGGAATTTCTAGACTTCATAAAATACAAGGAAAATATCTGGAATGCAGAACTTGAAGATCAAGTGAATGAAGTTAGCTTTGCTGGCCAGCAATTTATTCTCAGCAAAATAAAAATGTATTGAGTGGCCAGTCCATAACAAACATTTTAGAGATGACTTTCATCTGAAAGGAATTTTCTAGAGAAGAAGAGAGAATTGTAGACCTGAGACTTGGTATCACACATCTTTCCAGGAGAGAACCCTCAAAGACCCACTGCTAAGTGTGTCTAAGATGAGGTGCCCACGGCCTTGCTGTATACTCACGTCCAAGGTCTTTCTCGGAAGGAAGTTCCTCTGGCCACAAGTTTGTTGGATACATCGAATGATGTTGTTTATGCTTGAAATCAGACTGCTTGGAATCAATAATTTAAATGTTTCAATAGAGAACTGTCCAGAGTATTTGGGAACACAGGTGTTACTTAGAATCTAAGCTAAAATAAACCTTTTACTTTATTTCTTGGTACCAACTTGAACTATTCAGACATTTAAAAGTTTGTTTTCCCTAATGCTGCACACTGTAGGATTTTCATGTTTGTGCCTACTTGCATTTATTGTCATTTTATGGTTTAAAAATGGCCACCTTGGAATCATACCACATTGGTCACCTCGGAATCATACTTATGCTTTGCTATAAAACAGCACTGATCATTTAAAAATATCTGACATTTGCTTTTTCCAAAAATATTTCCCCAACCTAAAAATATGAAATTCAAGTGTCATGAAAGTGTTAGTTGCTCAATTGTGCCTGACTCTTTGCTACCCCCATGGACTGTAGCCCACGAGGCTTCTCTGTCCATGGGATTCTCCACGGAAGAATACTGGAGTGGGTTGCCATTTCCTACTCCAGAGGATCTTCCCAACTCAGGAATCAAACCTGGGTCTCCTGCATTGCAGGCAGATTCTTAAGTGTCTGAGCGACCAGTGAAGCCCTTAAGTGTCATAGAAATAATAGAACGAACGCGCACCAGACAAAAAACCATGTTTATGTGTTTTTGTGTAAGTGGTTGGTGGATGTGGAAGACAGAACACATTTCACACAAGTATCTGAGCAGAGTGCTTGCACTGAGGGAGCCTGACTGGAAAGCCTAGACAACAGTCTGTGATACTGTTCTGCATGTCCAGTGGAGTTCTATTCCTATCATGGAAAAATAGCTAAGTCTGTGGTGCTTGGTCTTCATGCATAATAATAAGCAGGGCCACTCCTCAGAGGAACTTCAAAGAGAACTTTAAGAGATATTTAATTCTCCTTTTGAGAAACAAATATTATGAAAGCAATATTTTAGCTTGCCTATGCTGCTGCTTGCTCTGATTGAGAAGCTGCCATCCCCTTAGAAGAGATCCAACCCTCTCGAAAAGTGAATAAATCAGAAGGCTTGGGTCTTTTCTCTTTGGCAGCCTGACCCTTGACCCCTGTCCCTTCTCCCAGTCAGAGGCTTTTTAAAATTTCTTTTCACTTTTGTCCTGGATCACTGCTTCCATTTCTTCTGACTCCGGAGTGGCTGACCTTGTTGCCAAATCCAATAGCTCCAAGAGAAGCTTCTTCTAAACCAAGAGAAGCTTCTTTCTGCAACACAACATGTCTCCAGAATCTTTTCTCACTAAAGTATTTATAGCCTGTAGTTTTATTTGGAAACAATGCAGAAAATCTAAGAATTCCAAAAAACGGCTCATGACAGGAGGCAAATAAACAGTCCAACCATGGAAGAAAACCTAAACTTTGTCTACACTGGATCAAATCTCCCATACAACACACACACACACGCATCATAATGGATTTATCTTTTTCCATCAAAATGCTACCAAAAGCTTTTTAACCTGATAAAATTTGGGAGATCTGTAAATTTGAAAGGAAAAAATTAATCCTTATTTTCACTAATTTCTAATAAAAATTCATTATTTCCTTTCATTATTAGTAGAGTTCCTTGACTTGGTCATCAAAAAAAAGCTCAGTTATTTTCATTCCTGAAAATTTACCTTTTGCTCATCACTACTTCAAACTTATGGTGATTGTTAGACCCATTGCTGCATGTTAGTATCTGATGTCTTAAAAAGCAAAAATGTTAACGTAGCCTAGCACTGCTTTTCTTAATACTTTGTTAATTCTGTTTTAATATATGTGTTTTCATATTTTTTTAAAAGCAGTAAAAGCAGATTTTATAGATCTCAATATAGAACTGGGCTCAATTCCAAATATAGCATTTTAAAACATCATTTTGATAAAGAATCTACAGGCTTCACCAGACCGCCAAAAGGGTCTGTGATTCTTTTTGCAAAAAAGCAAGGATCCCTGGAAATAAAGGTTTTAGATAAAGTTTACTCATGGTTTAAATGGATGCTCATATGGCTGAGTATGAACCATTGCTTTCACTTAATTTCTTTTCCTTTAAGTGGTATTCTGTATTGTCCAATGAATGTTGCATTTTCTACTCAAGTTCCATCTTTTTCTGGTGAACTACAGAGACGAAAGTAGGCTGGTGTTTCCTGAGTTTGGAGTGAGAAATAGCTTTCTTAAAGCAAATGCTTCAAGATTCACCTGAGGACCCCTGCCCTAGCCTGCACAGTCACTTTAAACAATGCCTCTTTCTCCACATATCTCCCGGTTCTCTTTAGCAGAGAGAACTCACAGAGCACGCGCTCAGCTGGCCTGAGGTCACTTCAGAGCCTTTTTTCTGCACTAGGCCCATGTTCTCCGAGGGGACCGCCTTGCTCTCTGTGTACCAGGACAGGCTCCACAGTGAACACCCACCCATGACGCAGCCTGGGACGTACTGGGTCACAGCCACCATCAGCACCTGTCTTTTACAGGCTTATAAATGTGGGCGGTACGGATTTCCTTTCACAACACCTGGATACAGGAAATCTTGGATTCATTTATTTCTCTAAATCATTAAATCTGATGTGAGTGCTCACTCAGTGAAATTCATGGCAAACTGGTCTGTATTGAGAATCCCTCCCGAGTCCTGCTCCAAGGTGGGGTCCTCCTGCTGCCAGAAAAAGAGAGTGAAGTGTCATTTCCGGCACTGCCATCATTCTTTTTTTCAATAATTTTGTTTATTTGTTTTTGGCTGTGTGGGGTCCTTGTCACTGCCTGGGCTTTTCTCTAGTTATGGCGAGCGGGGCTCCTCACTGCGGCGGCTTCTCCGGCTGCCAAGTACGCACCTCCAGGGCACACAGGCTGCAGCAGCTGTGGCACACAGGCTCCGCAGTCGCAGCTGTGGTTCCCGGGCTCTAGAGCACAAGCTCTACAGTTGTAGCACACGGGCTTAGTTGCTCTGAGACATGTGGAGTCTTCCCAGATCAGGGATCAAACACGTGTCTCCTGCACTGGCAGGCAGAAACTTTACCTCTGGGCCACCAGGGAAGCCCTGCCATCATTCCTGTTGTCCTTTCTCCTAGTCAATGCCCCTTGGATCCCAGGAAATGCAGAGCTGCCCTCTCAGTGGGCGCTGGTCCTCGGAGAGTCTCACCGCTGCTTTCAAGGTTGCAGAGCACACCCTGGACTCTTTACTGGCCTCCCGACCACGGACCCCCTCGGCCCAATCCTATTCTCTCTCTTCTCCCCGTGATCTGCAAATACTCGCCTCCATCCTCCCCCTCAGTGAAAACCCAATATCATTCCTTTCAATGAGCCAGACTTTCAGGAACCAAAGATGAGACAGGCAGTTCTCTGGTGACGTCTCCTTTTTATCTGTAACCCCCAAACCCCTGAAAACCAAAAGAACACAAATGCCTGGCTACATTATGGGGACAAAATAAAAACATTATAGTAACAGAAATGAAACACAAATTACTATTTCAGTCAAATATCCTGCATATAAGAGTAAGCACATCTGTTAGAGAAGCATCTCTAAGGAAAATAGATTAAATATTAATGTACAGTTCTAGAAATAAAGCTGGAAACTGTAAATTACTTTTTTGAAGTGAGTGAATTTGTCCTCAGTTGCACACACACACACACACGCATTACAGTTCAGTCAGTTCAGTTCAGTTCAGTCGCTCAGTCGTGTCCGACTCTTTGCGACCCCATGAATTGCAGCACGCCAGGCCTCCCTGTCCATCACCATCTCCCGGAGTTCACTCAGACTCACGTCCATCGAGTCCGTGATGCCATCCAGCCATCTCATCCTCGGTCGTCCCCTTCTCCTCCTGCCCCCAATCCCTCCCAGCATCAGAGTCTTTTCTGATGAGTCAACTCTTCGCATGAGGTGGCCAAAGTACTGGACCTTCAGCTTTAGCATCATTCCTTCCAAAGAAATCCCAGGGCTGATCTCCTTCAGAATGGACTGGTTGGATCTCCTTGCAGTCCAAGGGACTCTCAAGAGTCTTCTCCAACACCACAGTTCAAAAGCATCAATTCTTCAGTGCTCAGCCTTCTTCACAGTCCAACTCTCACATCCATACATGACCACGGGAAAAACCATAGCCTTGACTAGATGGACCTTTGTTGGCAAAGTAATGTCTGTGCTTTTGAATATACTATCTAGGTTGGTCATAACTTTTCTTCCAAGGAGTAAGCGTCTTTTAATTTCATGGCTGCAGTCACCATCTGCAGTGATTTTGGAGCCCAAGAAAATAAAGTCTGACACTGTTTCTAATGTTTCCCCATCTATTTCCCATGAAATGATGGGACCAGATGCCATGATCTTCATTTTCTGAATGTTGAGCTTTAAGCCAACTTTTTCGCTCTCCTCTTCATGAGGCTTTTTAAGCTCCTCTTCACTTTCTGCTATAAGGGTGGTGTCATGTGCATATCTGACCAATCTCCAGTTAGCAACCAAAATTTATCATCAGTTTCAGTGAAGCACTTGGAGATTCTGTGTAATCAGTGACACATCAGGAGGTCACATCAAGTAACACAACTAATGCTTTAAACAGTGGTGACAACCCTCATCACACCCCATGAGCAGTTCCACAGATCTCTGCTATTCTGGTCAGGCCATGTTGAATTTCTAGACTGCATCCCCCACTCAGAGAAGAAAAATATTCCAACTCTATGGTCATTACTCACTCTTAAAAGATTAATTTAGGGAAAATGAATACCCACCACAGTAATGAGTGTAATTCAATGGGAGAGTGGCTTGAGAAAGCTAGCCACACTGGAAAGCTTTACTTCTTAAATTAATGACAGATCTGAAGATTATTTTCAGATTTGGTCAGCATTTTTGAGAAGTAGTGATTAGCCAGGGTGGGAAAAGTCCAGATTAGTATTAAGCATTTACATGTTATAAGCAGAATGAGCTAAATCCAAGACTGTGACATTATTCAGGCTCTCACCATCCACTTTGCTAACAATAAGAGCTAACATTCATTAAGTGCTTACTATGTAATTCAATTGAAAAAGGACTTTGTTTGTATTATTGCATCTATGCCACAAAACTACATATTAAAGAGTTACTATTATTCTCTCTAAAAATGAGTGAGGATATTTAGGAACAGAAATGTTGAGTAATCGGCCAATGGTCACAAAGTTGGTGCATGTGGATCAAAAACTTGTTTCTAAACAATATAAGCTAGAGAGCTCAGCTGTTTAACACTGTTCAGTACTGTTGCTATTGCTGTTCAGTCACTAAGTTGTGTCCAACTCTTTACAACCCCGAGAACAGCAGCACGCCAGGCTTCCATGGCCGTCACTATCTCCTAGAGTTTGCTCAAACTCATGTCCATTGAGTTAGTGATGCAATCAAACCATCTTATCTTCTGTTGCCCTCTTCTCCTTTGCCCTCTATCTTTCCCAGCAACAGGGTCTTTTCTAACTAATCGGCTCCACATATCAGGTGGCCAAAGTATTGGAGCTTCAGCTGCAGCATCATTGCAATGAATATTCAGGGTTGATTTCTGTTAGGATTGACATGTTTGATGTTCTTGCTGTCCAAGGGACTTTCAAGAGTCTTCTCCAGCACCACAGCTTGAAAGCATCAATTCTTTGGCATTCTATCTTCTTTATGGCCCAATTCTCATATCTGTACATGACTACTAGAAAAACCATACTGCTACTGCTAAGTAACTTCAGTTGTGTCCAGCTCTGTGTGACCCCATAGATGGCAGCCCACCAGGATCCTCCATCCCTGGGATTTTCCAAGCAAGAGCACTGGAGTGGGTTGCCATTTCCTTCTCCAATGCATGGAAGTGAAAAGTGAAAGTGAAGTCACTCAGTCGTGTCCAACTCTTAGCGACCCCATGGACCACAGCCTACCAGGCTCCTCTGCCCATGGAATTTTCCAGGCAAGAGTACTGGAGTGAGGTGCCATTGCCTTCTCCGAGAAAAACCATAGCTTTGACTATATGGACTTTGGTCAGCAAAATGATGTCTCTGCTTTTTAATACACTGTCTCAGTTTGTCATAGCTTTTCTTCCAAGGAGCCAGCATCTTTTAATTTCATGACTGCAGTCATCATCCACAGTGATTTTGGAGCCCAACAAAATGATATCTGTCACTGTTTCCCTTTTTTCCCCATCCATTTATCATGAAATGATGGGACCAGAGGTCATGATCTCAGTTTCTGAATGTTGAGCTTTAAGCCAGTTTTTTCACTCCCCTCTTCCACCCTCATCAAGAGGCTCTTTAGTTCCTCTTCTCTTTCTGCCATTAGAGTGGTGTCATCTCCATATCAGAGGCTGTGGATATTTCTCCCATAAATCTTGATCCAGCTTGTGCTTCATCCAGCCCAGCATTAACATGATGCAGTCTGCATATAAGTTAAATAAATAGTGACAGTACACAGCCTTGACATACTCCTTTCCCAATTTTGAACCAGTCTGTACTTCCATGTCCAGTTTTAACTTGTTTCTTGACCTGCATACAGGTTTCTCAGGAGACAGGTAAGGTGGCTTGGTATTCTCATGTCTTTAAGAATTTTCCACATTTGTTGTGATCCAGAAGTCAAAGGATTTAGCATAATCACTGAAGTAGAAATAGATGTTTTTGGAATTCCCTT
Source organism: Capricornis sumatraensis (assembly GCF_032405125.1). Taxonomy (NCBI): domain Eukaryota; kingdom Metazoa; phylum Chordata; class Mammalia; order Artiodactyla; family Bovidae; genus Capricornis; species Capricornis sumatraensis. Next base: position 11,086,402 of record NC_091085.1, read on the forward strand.
GCTTTTTCTATGATCCAACAGATGTTGACAATTTGATCTCTGGCTCCTCTGCCTTTTCTAAATCCAGCTTATACATCTGGAAGTTCTCAGTTCATGTACTGTTGAAAGTGAAAGTGAAGTCGTTCAGTCATGTCTGACTCTTTGCAACCCCATGGACTATAGAGTCCATGGAATTCTCTAGCCAGAATACTGGAATGGGTAACCTTTCCCTTCTCCAAGGGATCTTCCCAACCCAGGGATCAAGCCCAGGTCTCCTGAATTGCAGGCAGATTCTTTATCAGCTGAGCCACAAGGGAAACCCAAGAATACTGGAATGGGTAGCCTACCCCTTCTCCAGCAGATCTTCCTGACCCAGGAATCAAAACGGGGTCTCCTGCATTGCAGGTGGATTCTTTACCAACTGAACTGTCAGGAAGCCCTGTACTGTTGAAGTCTAGCTTAAAGGATTTTGAGCTTTATCTTGCTAGCATGTAAAACAGGCACAACTGTACAGTAGTTGGAACACTCTTTGGCATTGCCTTTCTTTGGGATGAGAATGAAAACTGACCTTTTCCAGTCCTGTGACCACTGCTGAGTTTGCCAACTTTACTGCCATATTGGGTGCAGCACTTTAACAGCATCATCTTTCAGGACTTGAAATAGCGCAGTTGGAATTCCATCACCTCCACTAGCTTTGTTTGTAGAAATGTTTCCTAAGGCCCACTTGACTTCACACTCCAGGATGTCTGGCTCTAGGTGAGTTGACCATGCCATCATGGTTATCTGGGTCAGTGGGACCTTTTTTGTATAGTTCTTCTGTGTATTCTTGCCATCTCCTCTTAATATCTTCTGCTTCTGTTAGGTCTTTATTGTGCTCATCTTTGCATGAAATATTCCCTTGGTATTTCCAATTTTCTTTAAGAGGTCTCTAGTCTTTCCCTTTCTATTGTTTTCCTCTACTTCTTTGCATTGTTCACTTAAGAAGGCTTTCTTATCTCTCAGTTGGGTGTATCTTTCCCTTTCTCTTTGCCTTTTTCTTTTCTTAGCTATTTGTGAGGCTTTTTCAGACAAGCATTTTGCTTTCTTGCATTTCTTTTTGGGGGGGATGGTTTTGGTAACCACTTCCTGTACAATGTCATGAAACCCTGTCCATAATTCTTCAGACACTCTGTCTACCAGATCAAAACCCTTGAATCTATTCATCACACCTGTGTATAATCATATGGGATTTGATTTAGGTCCTACCTGAATGGTCTATTGATGTTCCCTACTTTCTTCAATTTAAGCCTGAATTTTGCAATAAGGTGCTCATGATCAGAGCCACAGTCAGCTCCAAGTCTTGTTTTTGCTGACTCTATAGAGCTTCTCCATCTTTGGCTGCCAAGAATATAATCAATCTGATTCCAGTATTGACCATCTGGTGATGTCCATGTGTATAGTCATCTTTTGTGTTGTTGGAAGAGGGTGTCTGCTTTAACCAGTGTGTTCTCTTGGCAAAACTCTGATAGCCTTTGCCCTGCTTCATGTTGTACTCCAAGGCCAAACTTACCTGTTACTCCAGGGATCTCTTGATTCCCTACTTTTGCATTCCAATCCCCTATGATGAAAAGGACTTTTTGTTTGTTTACTTTTGGTGTTAGTTCTAGAAGGTCTTGTAGGTCTTCATAGAACCACTCAACTTCAGCGTTGGCATTAGTGGTTGGGGCATAGACTTGGATTACAGTGATATTGAATGGTTTGCTTGGAAATGAACCGAGATCGTTCTGTCATTTTTGAGATTGTGCCCAAGTACTGCATTTTGGACTCTTTTGTTGACTATGAAGGCTACTCCATCTCTTCTTTGGTCATCTGAATTAAATTTGCCTATTCCCATCCATTTGAGTTCACTGATTTCTAAGATGTCAATGTTCACTCTTGCCATCTCCTGTTTGAACATCCAATTTTTCTTGATTCATGGACCTGACATTCCAGGTTCTTATGCAATATTGTCCTTTACAGTATCAGATTTTACTTTCACCATCAGACACATCCACAGCTAAGCACTGTTTCTGCTTTGGCCCAGCCTCTTCACTCTTTCTGGAGCTATTTCTCCACTCTTCCCCAGAAGTCTATTGGACACCTTCCAACCTATGGAGCTCATCTTCTGGTGTCATATCTTTTTGCCTTTTCATACTGTTCATGGGATTCTCAAGGGGAGAATACTGGAGTGGTTTGCCATTCCCTTCTCCAGTGGACCACATTTTGTCAGAACTCTCTATCATGACCCTTCTGTCTTGGTGGCCCTGCATGGCATGGCTCATAGCTTCACTGAGTTACACAAGACTGTGATCCATGAGATCATTTTGGTTAGCTTTCTGTGATTGTGGTTTCTGTTCTGGAGACTGTGGAATTATAGCTCTCACTTCTTCTGTCTGCCCTCTGATGGATGAGGATAAAAAGCTTGTGCAAGCTTCCTGATGGGGGGAGACTGGCTGTGGGGAAAACTAGGTCTCTCTCTAGTGGGCAAGGCCATGCTTAGTAAATCTTTAAGCCAATTTTCTGCTAATGGGTGGGGCTGTGCCCCTTCCCTGTTAATTGTTTGGCCTGAGGAGACCCAGTTCTAGAGTCTACAGGCTCTATGGAAGGGCTACTGATGATCTTCAAAAAAGGCTTATGCCAGCACACATCTCCCAGGACTGCTGTTGCCAGTTCCCCTGTCCCTGGGGCAGCCCCTTCCCATTCATGCCTCTGCAGGAGACCCTCAAACACTTACAGGCAGATCTGTGTCAATATCTTGTGGGGTCACTGCTCCATCCCTGGGTCCTGCTGCACATAAGAATTTTTTGTGCCCTCCAAGAGTCTCTGTTTACCCCAGTCCTCTGGAAGTTCTGTAATCAAATCCCATTGTCCTTCAAAGTCAGACTCACTGGGGATTCCCTTTGCTGAATACCCACTTTGGGAAATCTGATATGGGGCCTAGAACCTTCACAACAGTACAAGAACTTCTTTGATGCTATTGTTCTCCAGTTTGTGGGGGGCCTACCCGGCAGGTATGGGATTTGATTTTAAAATGATTGCACCCCCTCCTACTGTCTTGTTGAAGCTTCTCCTTCATCCTTGGTTGTGGGGTATCAATTTTTGGTGGATTCCAACATCCTTCTTTTGGTGGCTGTTCAAGAGCTAGTTGCTATTTTGTTGTTCTTGAGGAGAAGATGAGTGCATGTCCTTCTACTCTGCTATCTTGTACTATCCTGGATTCTGTGGACCCCATGTACTGTAGCCTGCCAGACCCCTCAGTCCATGGGATTCTCCAAGTAAGACTACTGGAGTGGGTTGCCATGCCCTTCTCCAGGGGATCTTGTCAACCCAAGGATCAAACCACGGTCTCCTGCATTGCAGGCAGATTCTTTACCATCTGAGCCACCAGGGAAGCCCCTACTCAGTACTGTGTCAAGGACCGACATTGCATACATCCACACATACAGAATTGAAGCTCCTCCTACATTTGTGCAAGGTGACAAATTATTTTCACAGGTGCTATCATAATTCATCCTCACACAACAGTAATAGTGATAGGTAGCTTTTACAGAGCCTGACTTTGTACAGAGCCTCTGACCTAGCTCCTTACATCTATTTATTCACTGACTTCATAAAACAGCTCTATGAGATACTATTATTATTCCCTGCATCTCACATATGAGGAAACCAAGGCACAGAGACACTTAGCTTCTCATCCAAGGTCACATAGCTAGAAAGCAGTAGAGCCAGAATTGAACCCACGAAGTTGTACTAACTTGATGAAGTTGGCATTATTATGCCTATTTTACAGTTCGGGAAACAAATTCAGTAAAATTGGATGTGATTTGTTTCAAAAAGGTGGTGCTAATCTGTTGTTAGCTATTAAAAGTTATAAAACATGGAATAAACTTGTATGTTATTTTGGAAATATGTATATGTGTGTATTCTTTATCTTTCAGGCTGGACCAAATAGTAGTTAAATATATATGTGATTACACCCAAACATTTAAACAGATATGGTCTTGAAACCTTGGCCTTTTTCCCACCTCTGTGTCACTGCTCACACTGAGATTCTACCAAATACTTCAAGACCAGAACCAGAATTCTCTTCCTTACAGAGGTCGTGCCTGACTGTGTGAGCTCACTGCGATCCATCCTTCACTCCATCCAACACGAGCACTGTGTTGTGTTGTGTGTTGTGTTGACTGTAGAACATTTCTAGTAACCTAATAAAAAGTTCTTTGAGAGGAGGGGCTTAAACGTTTTTCCAAACCCCTTCCAGCCCCTCTTCACACCATAGGACCTGGCAGGCACATGCATGGTTGGGCCACAGGAGAAAACAAGGAGACCTAGCTGTAGATGACAGGTTAATTTGTAGGTAGCACCAAGTATAAAATTCAGTTAATCAGTCAATGGCTCAACAAGCAGTAAACTAATAAAATTCCTGGCCTCATAACATTTACAAATGTTCCAATGACAGAAAACATATAAAAAAACAAACAAGTAAATATATCTCATGACTAGTCATGATAAAGCTAAGGGTAGAGGTATAGTAAAAAGAAGAGTAGGATACCGGAGGCAGATTGGTAGGGTTACTTTTTTGTATAGTATAAGAAGTCCAAAAGGACCTTTCTGGCAAAGAGAAGATGGAGCAGAGATCTGAAAAAAAAACATGTGGATGAAGTGTGTTCATATCTGCAAAGCATTTTCATGTCTACAAGTCTATTGGAACAGATTAGATCCATTGTGAATGCAATATAAGGGCTATCTCTCATGGAAAGAGCATTCCGATCAGAGAGATTAGCAGGTGCAAAGAACCCAAGGTAAGAGAGTTCCCAGACTCTTTAAGCTGTAAGGGAAATAGCATGGCTGGAGCTGAGTGAGTGAGGATGAAGTACGGAAAATTATTTGCTTGGGAAAGTAATGGATTCAGGAACTGAGTGAGAAGATTCTAGAGCCTAAAAGGCTGAGTTTTACTTTGAGCAATATAAGAAGCCATTGGAGAAATCTTAAGGCAAGTAGTTATATGAGTTCACATAGTTTTAAGGGATTAACATTTTCACTGTATTGATGTTAAAATGAAAGGGATAGGCCACAGCATAGGCAAGAGCAGAAGCATGAAGGTTAGGCAGCAGCTGCAATAATTCTGGTGACAGAAGAAGAAAGATTGGACCAGAATGGTGGAAGTCAGATTCTGGATGTACTTGGAGAGATGAACTGAGCTGTTGATAACTATGGATGGTATTTAAGAGTTATGAGACTATTATTGATTCACATAAGGAATAAGTATGAAGAAAAAAGAACAGAGGTTCAAGGACTAAGCCCTCGGACACTCCAGTGCTTGGAGAAAAATGGAGTAGAAAAGAAATGGAGAAAAGTGGAGAGCCAATATGGAAAGCTCCAAGTTTTTCTGCAAAAAACTGGGGAAGTAGCTGGAAGGAGATGAGGAACCAAGAGAGGGTTGGGTTATTTAAGGTGAGAGAGATTACAGCATGCTTGTAAGCAGGTGTTCTTTTTCTGGGGCTGCCATAACAAAGTACCACAGGCTGAGAGGCTCAAACAGCAGAGGTGCATTTCCTCACAGCTCTGGAGGCCAGGGTTCTGCAGTGTCGGCAGCACGGGTCTCCTCAAAAGCATCCCTACTCGGTGTGAAGGTGGTCACTTTCTCCTTGCGTCATCACATTGCCTTTCCTCTGTGCGTGTCTGTGTCTTCATCTCTTCTTCTTAAAAGGACACCAGTCACACTGGATTAGGGTATAACATAATGACCTCATTTTGACGCAATTACCTATTTAGTGATCTTATCTTCAGTCACACTCCAAGGCACTGGGGGTTAGAACTTCACATGTGAATATAGGGAGTATACAACTCAGCCCATAATAAGGCTGAGGAGAAAGATGCCAGGGATAATCACTGAAACGATGTTCTGAAACAGGCAAGAAGGGGTAGAATATGGTGCATAAAGGGAAGAGCAGGCTGAAGACAGGACATGGGTGAAGCATCTATAAACAAGAGAGAAAGCAGAGTGTCTTGATACATATACAGTTGAGTGGGTGCATGTGGTGGTGAGCACACAGCAGGTCTTTAAACTGCTTTCATTTACTCAGTGAGCTAGGCAGCAAGGTTGAGAAGGTAGAAGGTTGAAAAGAGAACACAAGGTCTGTAGTGGTCATTTAGGGTGGTGGAAGAGACAGTGGACACCAGGGAGATGTAGTGTGGAAGCTGGACATCACCAAGGGACCACTTGGGGTTAGCTAACCTGGATTACAAGTGAGACCAGCAGGCATGGTGTTCTGCTCCCATGGTGTTTTGCCATACGATCAGGCCTGGAGTAGACAAATATGGGGTTGGCCAAAACGTTTGCTTGGATCTTTCCAAATGAAAAAAAAAAAAAATCCAAACAAACTTTTTGGCCAACCCAATAATTAGATTTTGACTTCCCAGGTGGTTCAGTGGTAAGGAATCTGCCTGCCAATGCAGATTTGATCCCTGGGTTGGGAAAATCCCCTGGAGAAGGAAATGGCAACACACTCCAGTATTCTTGCCTGGAAAATTCCATGAACAGAGAAGCCAGGTGGACTACAGTCTATGGGGGGTGCAGAAGAATCAGACACAACTTAACAACTAAACAACAATGATTAGATTTAACTAGGATGGTAGGGAAAGGGTTAGGGCTAGGGTTAGGTGCTAACAAGATGACTATGACAAAGGTATACTAGGGTAAGGGATTTGTGGAGTAATAATGATGACAGACAGTGGCATCTCTGCTGGTAGTAAGGTATATTAGTTTCTTGGAGCTCCCATAACAAAATACCAGAAACTGGGTGGCTTCAACAACAGAAATACAGTGTTTCACAGAGGCCAGCAGTCTGAAACCATGGTGACTTTCTCACCAGTGTGAGGAAGGGATCTGTCCCAGGTCTCACTCCTTGGCATGTAGGTGGCCAGCTTCAGGTCTACACAGCATTCCCCCTGTGGGTGTCTATACCCAGACTGTCCCTTTTTATAAGGACATCTGTCATGCTGAATTAGGGCTCATAATAATGACATCATTTTAATTGGATTACCTCTGCAATGATCCATTTAAGGCCACATCCTGAGAAACTGTGGTAAGGATTTCACCATATGAATTTTAGGAGGACACAATTAAACCCATAACAGAAAGGAAGCCAGGTCAGACATGGTAAATCATCCACTTTAGGAAAATAGAAAAAGAAGAGTAAATTAAATCCAAAGTGAGCAAAATAAAAGAAACAATAAGAATTAGAGCAGAAGTCAATGAAATTGAAAATAGGAGATCAATAGATAAAATCAATAAATCAATTTAGTTCTTTGAAAAGATCAACTGGTAAGGCACAAGCCAGACTAATTAAGAAACAGAGAAGACATAAATTACTAATAACAGAAATAAAAAGATATAACTACAGATCCTATGGATGTTGAAAAAATAATGAATAAATGTATGAGCAACTCTATGCCCTCAAATTTGATAACATAGATAAAATGGACCAATTCCTTGAAAGACACCATTTACCAAAACTCATACACAAAGAAATAAATGCTCTGAATAGGCTTATGTCTGCTAAGAAAGTGAATGAGTAATTAATAATCTTCCAAAATAAAGGCACTGGGTTCAGATGAGTTCCCTGGTGAATTCTACAAAACATTTAAAGGAAGAAATTATACCAGTTCTCTACAATCTCTTTCAGAATATAGAAGCAGAGGGAACACTCTGACTTATTACACAGTTAGGATTACCCATTTACCCAAAACAGAAAAAACATTACAAGAAAACTACAGATCAGGTGATGAATACCAATATCTCTTATGAACATAGAAGTAAAAATCTTTAACAAAATATTAGCAAGAAATCCAACAATGTATAAAGATAATTATACACCATTACCAAGTGAGATTTACCCAAAGTGGGCAGGGCTGGATAAATTAATTAGCACAGGGATTCCCTGGTAGTCTGGTGGTTGAGAATGCCTTCCAGGGCAGGGTATATGGGCTCGATCCCTGACTGGGACCTAAGATCCCACAGGACTCACAGCCAAAAAGCCAAAACATGAAACAGAAACAATACTGTAAAAAACACAATAAAGCTTTACAAAAAATCAATGAACATAACCCATTGTATCCATTGGTTAAAAAGAAATCACATGATTATAGCAATAGATGCATAAAGAGCAACTGACAAAAATTGAACACTTAATCATGATAAAAACTCTCAATTAACCAGGAATATAGGGAAACTTCCTCAGCTTGATAGATTTTCTAAAAAAGACCTACAGCTAGCATCATGCCTAAGAATGAGAAACTTAAAACTTTCTCACCAAGATTAGGTGCAAGGCAAGGATGCCCCTTCTCATCACTCCTTTTCAACATCATACTTGGAAGTTCTAGCTGGTTCAGTAAGACAAGAAAAGGAAATGAATTGTGTACAAATTGGGAATAACATGGCTTGTGTAAGGCACCTGAAAATAAATCAACAAAAAACTCCTGGAACTAGTAAGCAATTGTAACAAGATATTGGATACAAAGTTAATAGACAAAAGTGTATCAGCAATAAACAAGTAGAATTTAACATTTGAAATGCAATATCATTTACATAAATACCCCCAAAATGAAATACTTAGGTATAAATCTAACAAAATATGCATACAATTTATATGAGGAAAATTACAAACCTCTGATGAACAAAATTATCAAGAAATCAATAGAGTTAGTCCATGTTTGTAGATAATAAAATTCATATTATCAAAATGTCAATTCTTCCCAAATTGAACTGCAGCAACAATGCAACTCCCGTCAAAATATCAAGTCATTTTGTGATGTCAACAAGCTGATTCTAAAGTCTACATGGAAGGTCAAGAGATTCAGAATAGTGAACGCAATATCCAAGGAGAACAAAGTTGGAGGACTCATATTACCAGACTTCAAGGCTTACTATTAATCAAGACCGTAGAGTACTGGCAATGGCGTAGACAAATAGGTCAATGGAACAGAATAGAGAGCCAAGAAACAGACCCTTATAAATATAGGCAACTGATCTCTGACAAAAGAATGAAGACAATGCACTATTATTTTTAACAAATGGTGCTGAAACAGTTGAACATCTATATGCAAAAAAAGAGACAGAGAGAGAATCTAGACATAGGCCTTACACCCTTCACAAAAAATTAACTCAAAGTGGACTATAAAACTCCTAGAAGATAACCTACTAGAAAAACTTAGATGGGTTTGGCTATGTATATAATTTTTAAAACACAATACTAAAGATAAAATTCATGAAAAAAATGATAAGCTGGACTTCATTAAAATTAAAAATTTTATTCTGCAAAAGGCAGTGTCAAGAGAATGAAAAGAGAATACAAGCCACAGACTCAGAGAAAATATTTACAAAAACACATGTGGTAACGGATTGCTATCCAAAATATACAAAGAACTATTAAAACTGGACAACTTAGAAAAAGCAAACAGCTCCTCCAGGAATAACGCAGTGATGGAGAGCCTTCCATGTGCATCTAATCTTCCTGACAGATCTACTATGGAGACAAGGAAAGTGATCTCAGCTGGCTCAGTCCCTTGCCTGAACAACTCAAAAGTTAGTAAGAAGAGGTGTGGCCAATATGGCAGAGTAGGAAGACCCTGAGCTCCCCTCTTCCCACAGGCTCATCAGAATTACAAGTATCTACAGAGCAACTGATTTTGAAAATAACATGAATACCAGTAGAAAAAATTTCCATAACTAGAGATATACCGTGAGTCAGGTAGGAGAGGTGGAGGTGCGGTATAGTCAAGACACATAGCCCTGTGTTGGTGACCCACAAACAGAAGGATGATCATAATTGCAGGGACTCTCCCCAAGTAGCAAGGGGTGTTAGCCTCACATTGGGATCGCCAGTCAGGAGGTACTGCACCAGGAAGATGAGCCCCCAGAATGTCTGGCTTTGAAGGCCAGCAGGGCTTGAGTACGGAAGAGCCAGAGGGCTGAAGGAAACACAGCCTCCACTCTTAAAGAGCATGCGCGGAATTACACAGGCTTCAGGTCCCAGCACAAAAGTAGTGATTTAAAATGAGCCTGGGCCAGGCGGGGTGGGGGTGGTCCTAAGATGGCAGAGGAATAGGACGGGGAGACCACTTTCTCCACCACAAATTCATCAAAAGAACATTTCAACGCTGAGTAAATTCCACAAAACAACTTCTGAATGCTGGCAGAGGACATCAGGCTCCCAGAAAAGCAGATCATTGTCTTCAAAAACAGGTAGGAAAAATATAAAAGATGAAAAAAGAGACAAAGGAGGTAGGGAGGGAGCTCCATCCCGGGAAGGGAGTCCTGTCCCGGGAAGGGAGTCTTAAAAAGAGAGAAGTTTCCAAACACGAGGAAACACTCGCACTGCCGAGTCTGTGGCGAGCCTTGGAAGCACAGAGGGCAACATAACAGGGAAGAAAAATAAATAAATAATTAAAACCAACAGATTACAAGCCCAGTGGTAACTCCTCCAGCGGAGAAGCAGTGCAGACACCTGCATCCACCACTAGCAAGTGGGGGCTGGGCAGGGAGGTGCGGGCTGCAGTGCTTTCTAAGAATCGGGCCTGAATGCCCCGAATGTAACCAGACGAACTAACTTGGGCTAGCATACCAGACTGTGGGATAGCTACCACGGGAAAAGCTCGAACATAAGACACAGCCAGGACTGCGCACAGAACAAAGGACGGAACAGAAATAGACGGCTGCAGACCATCCCCCGCTGGTGACAGACAGCCAGAGCCATAAGGGCTGGAAGGGGGCAATCGCAGCCCCAGAGAGACTTTACCTACCAAACTGCAAGCAGGCTTCTTTGCTAACTAAGACTTCTTGGGGTTCTTGACAGTCACCATCTGCCTGACAAGGAGCACCAGAGGTACACCCAGAAAACTGAGCAGCAGGGAAAGGCGATAAGTCGCAGCAACTGCGCTCGCCAAACACCTGAGCTACTCGGTCTTGGGAAGGGCTCAAAACGCAGGCCCAACGGAATCTGAGCCTCTGAGGGCTACCTAAGAGCCGAGCCTGAGCGGCTTAGACCGGGGAGGTGCATGCAGCCTAGGGCCGGACTCAGACGGTTCCTGGCAGAGCAACATAGAGCCTGAGTGGTATGCGCTATGTGCAGGGGCATGCCCAGTGTGGCTGAGACACTGAGAGCACATGCCAGTGTTATTTGTTTGCAGCATCCCTCCCTACCCACAGCGCGACTGAACAAGTGAGCCTTAAAAAAAAAAAAAAAATGTGTCCACCACCGCCCCCCTTGTGTCAGGGTGGAAATCAGACACTGAAGAGACCAGCAAACAGAAGAAGCTAAACAGACGGAACCGCCTTGGAAGTGACCCTACATTGCCCAAACACCATAGAAAGTCCCAGAAATATCTTTACTATTTTTATGACCATTCTCTCTTTTTTTGTTGTTGATGTTGTTGATTGTTTTTTCTTCTTTCCTTTTTCTTCTCCTTTTTTTTAACTTTTTAAAATTTTTAAGTCCTCTATTTCTCCTTTAATTTTAATTTAATAACCTAATATCACTTTTCAAAAAAAAGACCTTATTTTTAAAGCAAACACCGTATATATATATTTTTTGTGGTTGTTGTTGTTGTTTTTTAATAATTCCTGTGATTTTTTTCCCTTCTTCTTCTTCTTCTTTTATTTAATATTGTATTTTTGAAAATCCAACCTCTACTCTAGATTTTTAATCTTTGTTTTTGGTATTTGTTGTCAATTTTGTACATTTAAAAACCCAATCTTCAGTACCCAATTTTACCTGAGAGCAAGATTACTGACTTGACCACTCTCTCCTCCTTTGGACTCTCCTTTTTCTCCACCAGGTGGCTTCTGTCTCCTCCCTCCCCCTTCTCTTCTCTACCCAACTCTGTGAATCTCTGTGTGTTCCAGATGGTGGAGAACACTTAGGGAACTGGTTACTGGCCGGATCTGTCTCTCTCCTTTTCATTTCCCTCTTTTATCCTCCTGGCCACCTCTGTCTATATCCTCCCTCTCCTCTTCCCTGTATAACTCCATGAACATCTCTAAGCGGTCCAGACTGTGGAGCGCACATAAGGAAGTGATTACCACCTAGCTTGCTCTCTCCTCTTTTGATCCCACCTCATCTCATTCCAGTCACCTCTAACTACCCCCTCCCTCTTCTCTTCTCCATGTAACTCAGTGAACCTCTCTGGGTGTCCCTCAATGTGGAGAAACTTTTCATCTCTAACCTAACTGTTTTATCATCAGTGCTGTATAGATGGAGAAGTCCTGAGGCTACTGTAAAAATAAAACTGAAAACCAGAAGCAGGAGGCTTAAGTCCAAATCCTGAGAACATCAGAGAACTCTGACTCTAGGGAACATTAATCTATAGGAGCTCATCAAACGCCTCCATACCTACACAGAAACCAAGCACCACCCAAGGGCCAACAAGTTCCAGAGCAAGACATACCACACAAATTCTCCAGCAACGCAGGAACACACCCCTGAGATTCAATATACAGGCAGCTCAAGTTACTCCAAAACCATAGACGTCTCATAACTCATTACTGAACACTTCATTGCACTCCAGAGAGAAAAAATCCAGCGCCACCTACCAGAACTCCAACACAAGCTTCTCTAACCAAGAAACCTTGACAAGCCACAGATACAACCCCACCCACAGTGAGGAAACTCCATAATAAAGAGAAGTCCACAAATGCCCAGAATACAGAAAGGCCACCCCAAACGCAGCAATATAACCAAGAGGAAGAGACAGAGGAATACCCAGCAGGTAAAGGAACAGGATAAACGCCCAACAAACCAAACAAAAGAGGAAGAGATAGGGAATCTACCTGAGAAAGAATTCCGAATAATGATAGTGAAAGTGATCTAAAATCTTGAAATCAAAATGGGATCACAGATACATAGCCTGGAGACAAGGATTGAGAAGATGCAAGAAAGGTTTAACAAGGACCTAGAAGAAATAAAAAAGAGTCAGTATATAATGAATAACACAATAAAAGAGATCAGAAACACTCTGGAGGGAACAAATAGTATAATATCAGAGCAGAAGATGGATTAGTGAAATAGAAGATAGAATGGTAGAAATAAATGAATCAGAGAAGAAAAAAGAAAAACAAATTAAAAGAAATGAGGACAATCTCAGAGACCTCTGGGACAATACGAAATGCTCCAACACTCAAATTATAGGAGTCCCAGAAGAAGAAGACAAAAAGAAAGACCATGAGGAAATACTTGAGGAGATAATAGTTGAAAACTTCCCTAAAATGGGGAAGGAAATAATCACCCAAGTCCAAGAAACCCAGAGAGTTCCAAACAGGATAAACCCAAGGCGAAACATTCCAAGACACATATTAATCAAATTAACAAAGATCAAACACAAAGAACAAATATTAAAGGCAGCAAGGGAAAAACAACAAATAACACCCAAGGGGATTCCCATAAGAATAACTGCAGATCTTTCAATAGGAACTCTTCAGGCAGGAGGGAATGGCAAGACATACTTAAAGTGATGAAAGAAAATAACCTACAGCCCAGATTACTGTACCCAGCAAGGATCTCCTTCAAATATGAAGGAGAAATCAAAAGCTTTCCAGACAAGCAAAAGCTGAGAGAATTCAGCACCACCAAACCAGCTCTCCAACAAATGCTAAAGGATCTTCTCTAGACAGGAAACACAAAAAGGGCATATAAACCTGAACCCAAAACAATAAGTAAATGGCAATGGGATCATACTTATCAATAATTACCTTAAACATAAATGGGTTGAATGCCCCAACCAAAAGACAAAGACTGGCTGAATGGATACAAAAACAAGACCCTAATATATGCTGCCTACAAGAGACCCACCTCAAAACAAGGGACACATACAGACTGAAAGTGAAGGGCTGGAAAAAGATATTCCATGCAAATAGAGACCAAAAGAAAGCAGGAGTAGCAATACTCACATCAGATAAAATAGACTTTAAAACAAAGGCTGTGAAAAGAGACAAAGAAGGCCACTACATAATGATCAAAGGATCAATCCAAGAAGAAGATATAACAATTATAAATATATATGCACCCAACATAGGAGCACCACAATATGTAAGACAAATGCTAACAAGTATGAAAGGGGAAATTAACAATAACACAATAATAGTGGGAGACTTTAATACCCACTCACATCTATGGACAGATCAATTAAATAGAAAATTAACAAAGAAACACAAACTTTAAATGATACAATAGACCAGTTAGACCTAATTGATATCTATAGGACATTTCACCACAAAACAATGAATTTCACCTTTTTCTCAAGTGCTCAAGGAACCTTCTCCAGGATAGATCACATCCTGGGCCATAAATCTAGCCTTGATAAATTCAAAAAAACTGAAATCATTCCAAGCATCTTTTCTGACCATAATACATTAAGATTAGATCTCAATTACAGGAGAAAAACTATTAAAAATTCCAACATATGGAGGCTGAACAACACGCTTCTGAATAACCAACAAATCATAGAAATCAAAAAAGAAATCAAAATATACATAGAAATGAATGAAAATGAAAACAGAACAACCCAAAACCTGTGGGACACTATAAAAGCAGTGCTAAGAGGAAAGTTCATAGCAATACAGGCATACCTCAAGAAACAAAAGAAAGTCAAATAAATAACCTAATTCTACACCTAAAGCAACTAGAAAAGGAAGAAATGGAGAACCCCAGAGTTAGTAGAAGGAAAGAAATCTTAAAAATTAGGGCAGAAATAAATGCAAAAAAACAAAAGAGACCATAGCAAAAATAAACAAAGCCAAAACCTGGTTCTTGGAAAGGATAAATAAAATTGACAAACCATTAGCCAGACTCATCAAGAAACAAAGGGAGAAAAATCAAATCAATACAATTAGAAATGAAAATAGAGAGATCACAACAGACAACACAGAAATACAAAGGATCATAAGAGACTACTATCAGCAATTATATGCCAATAAAATGGACAACTTGGAAGAGACGGACAAATTCTTAGAAAAGTACAACTTTCCAAAACTGAACCAGGAAGAAATAGAAAATCTTAATAGACCCATCATAAGTATGGAAATTGTAATCAGAAATCTTCCAGCAAACAAAAGCCCAGGTCCAGACAGCTTCACAGCTGAATTCTACCAAAAATTTAGAGAAAAGCTACCACCTATCCTACTCAAACACTTCCAGAAAATTGCAGAGGACGGTAAACTTCCAAACTCATTCTATGAGGCCACCATCACCCTAATACCAAAACCTGACAAAGATGCCACAAACAAAGAAAACGACAGGCCAATATCACTGATGAACATAGATGCAAAAATCCTTAACAAAATTCTAGCAATCAGAATCCAACAACACATTAAAAAGATCATACACCATGACCAAGTGGGCTTTATCCCAGGGATGTAAGGATTCTTCAATATCTGCAAATCAATCAATGTAATTCACCACATTAACAAATTGGAAAATGAAAACCATATGATCTCAATAGATGAAGAGAAGGCCTTTGACAAAATTCAACATCCATTTATGATTAAAACTCTCCAGATAGCAGGAATAGAAGGAACATACCTCAACATAATAAAAGCTATATATGACAAACCCACAGCAAACATTATCCTCAATGGTGAAAAATTGAAAGCATTTCCCCTAAAGTCAGGAACAAGACAAGGGTGCCCACTTTCACCTCTACTATTCAACATAGTTCTGGAAGTTTTGGCCACAGCAATCAGAGCACAAAAAGAAATAAAAGGAATCCAAATTGGAAAAGATGAAGTAAAACTCTCACTGTTTGCAGATGACATGATCCTCTACATAGAAAACCCTAAAGACTCCACCAGAAAATTACTAGAGCTAATCAATGAATATAGTAATGTTGCAGGATATAAAATCAACACACAGAAATCCCTTGCATTCCTATACACTAATAATGAGAAAGTAGAAAAAGAAATTAAGGAAACAATTCCATTCACCATTGCAACAAAAAGAATAAAATACTCAGGAATATATCTACCTAAAGAAACTAAAGACCTATATATAGAAAATTATAAAACACTGATGAAAGAAATCAAAGAGGACACTAATAGATGGAGAAATATACCATGTTCATGGATCAGAAGAATCAATATAGTGAAAATGAGTATACCACCCAAAGCAATCTACAGATTCAATGCAATCCCTATCAAGCTACCAGAGGTATTTTTCACAGAGCTAGAATAAATAATTTCACAATTTATGGAAATACAAAAAACCTCAAATAGCCACAGCAATCTTGAGAAAGAAGAATGGAACTGGAGGAATCAACCTGCCTGACTTCAGGCTCTACTACAAAGCCACCGTCATCAAGACAGTATGGTACTGGCACAAAGACAGAAATATAGATCAACGGGACAAAATAGAAAGCCCAGAGATAAATCCACACACCTATGGACACTTTATCTTTGACAAAGGAGGCAAGAATATACAATAGATTAAAGACAATCTCTTTAACAAGTGGTGCTGGGAAAACTTGTCAACCACTTGTAAAAGAATGAAACTAGATCACTTTCTAACACCACACACAAAAATAAACTCAAAATGGATTAAAGGTAAGACCAGAAACTATAAAACTCCTAGAGGAGAATTAGACAAAACACTCTCCGACATACATTACAGCAGGATCCTCTATGATCCACCTCCCAGAATTTTGGAAATAAAAGCAAAAATAAACAAATGGGATCTAATTAAAATTAAAAGCTTCTGCACAACAAAGGAAAATATAAGCAAGGTGAAAAGACAGCCTCCTGAATGGGAGAAAATAATAGCAAATGAAGCAATTGACAAACAACTATTCTCAAAAATATATAAGCAACTTATGCAGCTCAAGTCCAGAAAAATAAATGACCCAATCAAAAAATGGACCAAAGAACTAAATAGACATTTCTCCAAAGAAGACATACAGATGGCTAACAAACACATGAAAAGATGCTCAACATCACTCATTATCAGAGAAATGCAAATCAAAACCACAATGAGGTACCGTTTCACACCAGTCAGAATGGCAGTGATCCAAAAGTCTACAAGCAATATATGCTGGAGAGGGTGTGGAGAAAAGGTAACCCTCTTACACTGTTGGTGGGAATGCAAACTAGTACAACCACTACGGAGAACAGTGTGGAGATTCCTTAAAAAATTGCAAACAGAACTGCCTTATGACCCAGCAATCCCACCGCTGGGCATACACACCAAGGAAACCAGAACTGAAAGAGACACGTGTACCCCAATGTTCATCGCAGCACTGTTTATAATAGCCAAGACATGGAAACAACCTAGATGTCCATCAGCAGATGAATGGATAAGAATGCTGTGGTACATATACACAATGGAATATTACTCAGCCATTAAAAAGAATACATTTGAATGAGTTCTAATGAGGTGGATGAAACTGGAGCCTATTATACAGAGTGAAGTAAGTCAGAAATAAAAACACCAATACAGTATACTAACACATATATATGGAATTTAGAAAGATGGTAATGATAACCCTCTATGTGAGACAGCAAAAGAGACTCAGATGTATAGAACGGACTTTTAGACTCTGTGGGAGAGGGAGAGGGTGGGATGATTTGGGAGAATGGCATTGAAACATGTATACTATCAGGTAAGAAACGAATCGCCAGTCTATGTTCAATAAAGGATACAGGATGCTTGTGGCTGGTGCACAGGGATGATCCAGAGAGATGATATGTGGTGGGAGGTGGGAGGTGGGTTCAGGATTGGGAACTCATGTACACCCGTGGCTGATTCATGTCAATGCATGGCAAAACCAATACAATATTGTAAAGCAAAATAAAGTAAAAATAAATTTTTTTTTAAAAAATTGTTGAGCACCAAAGAATTGATGCTTTTGAGCTGTGGTGTTGGAGAAAACTCTTGTGAGTTCCTTGGACTGAAAGGAGATCCAATCAATCCATTCTAAAGGAAATCAGTCCTGAATATTCATTGGAAGGACTGATACTAAAGCTGAAGCTCCAATACTTTGGCCATCTGATATGAAGAACTTACTCATTGGAAAAGACCCTGATACTGGGAAAGATTGAAGGTGGGAGGAGAAGGGGATGACAGAGGATGAGATGCCTGGATGGCATCACCGACTCAATGGACATGAGTTTGAGCAAGCTCTGGGAGTTGGTGATGGACAGGGGGGCCTGGCGTGCTGCAGTCCATGGAGTTGCAAAGAGTCGGACACAACTGAGCGACTGAACTGAACTGAACTGATAAAAGGAATGAACTTCTAATACTTCTACAACATGGATGAATCTTAAAAACATTATGCTAAGTGAAATAAATCAAACATGAGAAGACAAATAAATAAATAAAACAAGCCCGGGTCAGAACCACTTGTTGACCTTGGAGAATCTCCTAGAGAGGCAAAAAGCAACTGGAATATTCCCTGGAGACACAGATGCTAGAGAAAACCATTTGGGGGAACTTATTTACCACAAGCACACTGGGGATAGCAGGTGCCATTTTGGAGTCTTCCTTCTAGCTTATTAAGGCCAAGAGCTTACCAGCTTACCAGCAGGCTGGCACTAGCTTCGAGTCCCCCAGCTTGACCACCCCAGGACCCAGCCCCTTCCCATCAGCAGGCCGGCAGTAGCCTTAGGACTTGGCTCCACCCACCAGTGCAGGAAACCCAGATTGGATCCTGGGTCAGAAAGATCCCCTGGAGGAGGAAATAGCTACCCTCTCCAGTATTCTTGCCTGGAGAATCCCATGGACAGAGGAGCCTGGCAGGATACAGTCTATGGGGCCCCAAAGAGTCAGACATGACTGAAGTGACTTCACACACACAACAGAAGAGCCCACATGATCCACATAGGGGCACATCTAGAGCGCATAGCTCTGGTAGCCAGGGAAAGCATGTTACAGGGCCCCACAGGACATCTCTTATATATGGTAACTTCTCCAAGATTGGGAAATGTGGCCTACATACCTAATACATAGAAAGAAACACAGGGAATTATCTAAAATGAGGAGACAGAGTAATATGTTCCAAACAAAGAAACAAAACAAAACCTCCAAAAGCAAACTAGATGCAGCAGACACATGTAATCGAGCTGATAAAGGGTTCAAGATAACGATCATAAAGATGCTTACCAAACTTGGGAGAAAAATGGATAAATATAGTGAGGATTTCAACAAAGAGAAACTATAAGGAAGAATCAAACAGCACTGAAAAATACAATTATTTAAACTTAAAAATAGACTAGAAGGAATCAACAGTAGATTAGGTGATGTGCTGTGTGCTGTGTGCTCAGTTGTGTCAACTCTTTGTGACCCTGTGGACTGTAGCCCACCAGGCTCCTCTGTTCATGGGATACTCCAGGCAAGAATAATGCAGTGGGTGGCCATGCCTTTCTCCAGAGGATCTTCCCCAATCAGCGCATCTCTATGTCTCCTGCACTGGCAGGTGGATTCTTTACCACCAGCACCACCTAGGAAGCCCAGATTAGGTGATACAAAATAACAAAAACAGCAGCTACAGAGTAACAAATCAGCCAAATGGAAGACAGTCATGGAAATCACCCTTTTAAGCAGAAAAATTAAATAAGAATTTTTTAAAGTGAGAATAGTTTTAAACACCTCTGGGACAACACCAAGTATTTGCATTATAGGGAAAAAATAATCAGAGAGATAAAAGGACAGAAAAATTATTTGAATGAATAATTGCTTATTCTCCCAAACATTTCAAAAAGAGTTAACACCTATCCTCTCTAGCTATTCCAAAATATTGAAGAGGAATAAACATTTTTGAACTCATTCTGCAACTCATCCAGCATTATCCTGATACCAAAACCAGAAAAAGATACCAAAAAAAAAAAGGAAGAAAGAAAATTCAATATCATCATGGAACATAGATGCAAAATCCTCAGCAAAATATCAGCAAACCAAATTCAACAATACATTAAAAGGATCACAAACCATGCTGATCATGTAGGGTTTATCCTTGGGATGCAAGGACAGTTCTTTATACAGAAATCAATCAATGTGCTACATTAAATAGAAGTATTTTTTAAATGAGCCAAAATCTTAATAAACATCTCACAAAAGAAGAGATGCAGACATCAAACATGTGGAAAGATACTCTATATCATATGTCATCAATGAAACACAAATTAAAGCAACACTAAGATATCACTCTATACCTATTAGAATGGCCAAGATATGGAGCACAAATAACATCAAATGCTGGTAAGGATATGGAGCAACCAGAACTCTCATTCATTGTTGATGGGAATGTATAATGGTACAACCAATGTGGAACACAGTTTGAAAGTTTCTTACACAACTGAACATTTTCCTACCATACAAATCAGCACTTGCACTCCTTGTGCATTTACCCAAAGAAGCCAAAAACAAACATGTCTACTCAAAAACCTACATGTGGATATTTACAGTACATTTATTAGAAATTGCCAAGTCTTGGAGGCAACCAAGACGTCCTTCAGTAGGAGAAAGAATCATAAACTGTGCTACTTCCAGGCTGTGAAATATTATCCTACAAATTTAAAAATAAGCTGTCAAACCATGAAATGACATGGAGGAAACTTAAGTGCATATTACTAAGTGAACGAAGCCAATCTGAAAAGGCAACCTACTTTTTTATCCCAATTGTATGAAATTGTGGAAAAAGCAAAAACAGGGAAACAGTAAAAAGATCAGTGGTTGCCAGAGGTTGAAGGCAGGGAGATGAATAGGCAGAGCACAGAGGAATTTTAGGGCAATAAAATGATATTATAATGATGAATGTATATCATTAAACATTTGTCCAAACCCCTGGAATGTTACAGCATTCTAATTGTACAATGATTGTAATGTGTAAGTTTATCCATTGTAATAAATGTACCACTCTGCTGGAGGATATTGGTAATTGAGGAAGGTATGCATGTATAGGGACAGGAAGTATATTAAAAAAAAAAACTTGTGTATCATCCGCTTAATGTTGCTCTGGAGTTAAAACTGCTCTAAAACTAGTTTATTTTAAAAGGACATCAGTGGCTGGTTGGTTTTACTGAAGTTAGATGAGTTTTTGAGTTAAAGACTAAAAGAAGTCACCTGAAAAGCTGTGAAGGGAGGAAGCAGGGTACAATGCTGCAAAACTTTGTACTATCTTGGGAATGTGTACATGGTTCAGTAGCTCACAGCAGTGGGCACCTCTCGTCGGCAGGGACTTTACAGGTTTCTTGTTCTGCTTTTCTCAAGTGGACTTCTGCATTGTCTGCTTTCCAACCAGACCGATCTTTACTAGATGAAGCCTCGGAAATATGTCAACAGATATCTCTAGGGATTTCCTTGGCTTCTAAGCAGAAAAAAGAAATTGTGGTATGGTGACATGGGCGAGATGTCAGAGATGTACCAGTGGGGAATGATGGATTGCAGGAGGCTCTACAGAAGCACCAGGAAATCAGAGACGGTCATCCTTTCCATACGCAGGTTTCCCGTCGGCATTGCTGTGGCCGGTTGAGCAACAGTTACTGAGTTCCTGCTCTGTCTCATGCACTGTCCTAGTGATGGAGAGTTAAAGGCACTGAGCTGAGTAAAACATGCTCCCTGCCTACAAAAGGTTCACAAACTAAGAGGCAGGAAGGAGGACCAAGAAAAAATTAACAAAAATCATAAGCACATAGAGCAGGAAAAGTTGCATAACCCAGACACAAAATAGCATGAGGATGATGGGAAAACCGTAAGGACCAAAAGTTTGTGGGGACGGAAATTAACAAGGTCTTTATGAATGATGTTATACTTGAGGCAGAGCTTAACAAATAGATTTCAGCAGTCTGTGTGTCTGCACGAGTCAAGACACAAGGGCTGAAATTCAAGGGACATGTTTGGAGACTGACAAGCAGTTTAATTTGCTTGGTGTCAGAAGAGCTGAGATGCACAAGCACAAAACCCAAGATGAAATCAAGGATACAGACGGATTTTGAACAAGCAGGTGACATGGTCAGATCATGATCAAATGAAAGATATTCTAATAAAGCCCATAAAACAGACTGGAATAGTGAGCTGAAGGGGTAGGAAGAGTGGGAAGGTGTCCTCATGGTGGACACAAAAGTGGTTGAAGGGAATGGAAGACAGAACAGTGACTGCAGAATATTGCAGATTTTGACATGATTCGACTGTGGGTGAGTTGATCATTTATTGACTGTGGGGGACAATTAAATGAGAAGTTGGAGAGAACACCAAAGTTTTGAACCTGGTGACTTGGAGGACACAGCTACTCATAGATACAAAAATGTTAAAGGGAGTAGGTGGTTTCAATGGAAAGATGATTTCTCTTTGAACATGCTGAATTAGTGATGCTTGAGGACGTCCAAGTGAAGTCATCTAGCAGCCAGTTGAACCTGTGGGATTAGAGATTGGGACAGTAGAGAGGGGTAAGGAGGCAAAAATGTGGTTTTCTTTTTCACAAAGTGAAAGTGAAAATGCTTTTTGATCAGTCATGTCCAACTCTTTTCAACCCCATGGACTGTAGCCCGCCAGGCTCCTCTGTCCATGGGATTCTCCAGGCCAGAATATTGGAGTGGGTTGCCATTCCCTTTTCCAGAAATCAGATTCCTAACTCAGGAATCAGACTCAAGTCTCCTGTGTTGCAGGCAGATTCTTCACCACTGAGCCAAGGAGTAGTTAATATGGATGTAGTGTGATAACAGAACTTTGGTTAGGAAAAATCTGATGGAGAAAGACGTGGAAGAATTGGCAGTAATAGTCAGAAGGAAGGTTTCATGAAGGAGGGGTACTCAATAACATCAACAACGCCAAATACTGGAAGACACAGATATAAAGAAGAAATCAAAACATAACGTTGGGTTTGCCAGTTAGTGGGACAATGAGGAAACCTTAGGACCAAGGAAACAGACCGTCGTGAATCATTCACTGTAGTCTGTCTCTCTGTGTTTCAAGAGCAAGATGTCAGCCTGAGATTGAGAGCCTTGAGTGTTTCCAGGTTGCATGAGTTCAAATCCCTGCTCTTTTAAAGAGTTAAAAGCTCTTGACCAAGCAAGTCAAGCTCCCTTCCTCATATAAGGAGACTTTATATAAGACAAGCCTTATCCTCCTCATCTGTAAAAATATAGGATTTGTCCAGGGACCTTAGGTATAATACGGCTTCCCAGGTGGCACTACCAGTAAAGAATCCACCTGACAATGCAGGAGACCCAAGGGATGTAGTTTTGATCCCTGGTTCAGGAAGATCTTCTGAAGCAGGAAATGGCACCCCACTCCAGTATTCTTGCCTGGAAAAACCCATGGGCAGAAGAGCCTGGAAGGTTACAGTCCATGGGGCCACAAAGAATCAGACCCAACTGAGTGACTGAACACACATGCTTAGGTACAAAAACATTGACCATAATAATGTTCATTGTTCCAAATGGGCTGAACACTTGGATGTTCTACTTAGTTCATTACACTGCATAGATTCGAAAGTAATCTTAGAGAACTACATAAAAAGGAAGTCCATATATATTTCTCATAGGTTAAACACACATTTCATTTAATGTGTGCCACCCCTCAACCTGATACTTTCATTCTCAAACCAAGGACTTTGTTTAAAGAAAGAAAAGAAAGAAGAGTACAGAGTACAAAAGCAAGAAATTATAATTTACTGAAAAGAAAGGTCACCTTTTGGAGAAGTTTCCATAGTTACTATGGAAACAAGAAGCTTGCAGACCTATGAAGATGATACCAATAACTACAAAAGAACATTTCAGAATACAAGGAGGTAAGGACAGCTGTTCCTTCTCTATTCAGATATGTGGGAAAAGGTAAATGTGCTCCAATTATCAGCCAAATATGGACAATGCATAACATTAAATTATATAAAGGTGCTTGATGTTTCTATTCTACAGAAAACTAAAGTGGCCATAAAATACAAAATACTTGATCCCAAATGCACTGTAGTTTTATAGGCTTAAGGCAGGAAGGAGAATGGGGTCTGTTTCCTGCTCATTCTTGTTTAATTGTTTTTAATGATTAAAAGGCTAGTGATAGTGTAGGCTGACTCTAGTATGTTTATGGGGGGTGAGAGAAGGGATAAAGTTCAGCCATTCGATTTTGCTTCTTAAGTAAGTCTTATGTCCCGTCTTTGGTATCTGCACACCAAGCACAATTTCAACGTTTGTAACATACTGCTAGAGAACAGATCTCACAGGCAGGGACAGAGTGCTGGCCTAGCACGACCCTCTCTGAGCTATAAAGTCATACTTTGGCACACACCGAGGAGATGAGCTTAGCACGTGCTGGGCCTTAACCATGTCAGGGTGTATAAACGAGGTCTAGCCAGGCATCACAAATCATCCAGGCAGGTGAATCACTAAGGAAGAAAAAAGCATTAACACAAGTTTCTCAACCTCATAAACATTGACATTTAAGCCAGATAAGGGTTATGCTGTGAAAAGGGGGAAAGCTATCCCTGTGTACAGTAAGATGTTTAGCAGCATTCTTAGTTTCTATCCACTCGTTTTTTTCCAGCCAAAGTTTACTATCACACTGTATCCATATCAATCACTCCTGTATGAGGAAGACATATTGCCTCCTTACCCCATCTACTGTCCCCATATCTAATCCCACAGCTCCAACTGGCTGCTAGATGACTTCACTTGGACGTCCTCGAGCATCAATAATTCAGCATGCTCAAAGAGAAATCATCTTTCCATTGAAATCAGCTTCTCCCTTTAATGTTCCTGTATCTTGAATAACTCTATGCCCTCTGTGCCCTCGGGTTCAAAATCTTGGTGTCCTCTTCACCTCCTCCTCATTTAATTGACCCCCACAGTCAATAAATGATCAGCTCACATGCAGTTGAGTCTAATTCTGCAATGTTCTACAAACAGTGTGCTCTCTTTTTCATTCCCTTCAACCACTCTTGCGTCCACCATAAGGACACCTTTCAACTTTTCCTGCCCCTTTGGCCCACTATTTTGCTCCATCTTATGTGCTTTTACCAGAATATCCTTCGTGTGATCATGATCTGACCATGTCACCTGCTTGTTCAAAATCCATCCAATATTCTCGATTTCATCCTGGGTTTTGTGCACATGCGTCTCAGCTCTTCTGACACCAAGCAATTTAAACTGCTTGTCAATCTCCAAACACGTCCCATGGATTTCAACCACTCTGCCCTGACCCGTGCAGACACACAGACCACTGAAATCTCTCTATTTGTAGAGCTTTGCCTCAAATATGACATCATTCACAAAGACCTTTTTAATTCCCCCCAATCATAACAAAACTGTGTCAGACATCTAAACTTGCTTCAGGCTATGAACCAGTAAAATATAAAAACAAACTCATAGATAATCACTTGATATTCTTGTTTCATCAGAGTATTTCCAAAAAAAAAATTCTTCTTTTTTAACAAAGAAAAAGAGGTTTTCCTAAACTGTGAAAATCCAAATTTCTCAATATTTCCCATATTGGAGAAGGTCTGTCTGTGTTTAGTCACCAAGTCAAAGCAAAAGTCCTGGAAAATTTCCCATTCCTAGCGCCATCAAGAGATTCATGCAGACCATTTCTTACCAAAACCCAGTCATTTTGTTAAGTTTTTGTTTGCTTTTCTTTTTTTATTTATTTATTTTAATTGGAGGCTAATTTCTTTACAATATTGTATTGGTTTTGCCATACATTGACATGAATCAGCCATGGGTGTACATATGTTCCCCATCCTGAACCCCCCTCCCACCTCCCTCCCCATCCCATCCCTCAGGGTCATCCCAGTGCACCAGCCCCGAGCATTCTGTAATACCCTGCCTTAACACTGGATGGGTACAAAAGAACCCAAATTCTACACACAGAATTTGAACTGTGGGACAAGAATTAAGAGGCAAGGGTTATAAAGACGAATCTTAGGAAGTCTACTTTATCTATAGAGTAGCTGCTAAAGAAATAAACATGTACAATTTTTTCCAAAGAACAGCCAAAGTCATTAAGTAGATAATCATTTTATACTTTTAGTTTTTGAAATGAAGATCTTAGATCTCTGTGCGGTATTGGAATTCACAAAACTTATGGATGACTGACACTTAATCCCTTTCTGCTTTGTAGTAATAATTCTTTGGATTCATTCACAAAGAAAATACAAAACAAAACAAATCAAAAAAACTAATCAGATATAGAAACTAGGAGAATTTGTAACAGAAGCCATTAGACTTCTTGGTTCTGGACTCAATTTATCTTTACCTCAATTTCTCATTGTTAATTCTTGGAGCTTGGTTACCTTATCTCTACAGCTCCTTCCCATGCTGACAGTACACACATTTTATTTTTTAAATCAAGAAACCAAATAAAAAAATATTGAGAATGGAAAGAATTCTTGAAACTGTGTGTCCTACTTCGATACTTTCAGATTCAGATTTGCCTAGACTTTGTAAAGGCATTATATTCTGCTTCAGACAGAACAACTAAAACCTCTCTCTCTGGAAGTCTTGGGTCATAGAGTATGTGCCTCCTATCACAGTACCGGGGAATATCTTTTCTTCCATTTTGACAAGGCTATGAGTTTGTTACTCTATGGGAAAAAAGAGGATTTAGTCAAGTTAAAGGGAAATCCCAAACGTCTGGCCTGGGGAATTGTGGAAAGAAGATATGAGACAGAGTTAGTTCAGTTTTTTTAAAAAACCTTCCATTTCCCCAAGGAACTGCATTTCTGTTTTTTTCTGTTGTTGTTACATGTAGAAGAGTTTAATAATCAACTGAATTTTTGAAGGAGAGAGAGATAAGAATATATACCTGATCATCCAAATTTCCATAATAGTTGGTGCATAGAAAATTCTGACTCTGAAAAGAGGAAACTTCCTAAACCGGAAAAACTAGACTACGCAAACCACTTCTTCTCAAGGTGGTCAGCTTTGGCAGATTGTGCTACTACTGTTATAATTTCTTGGACTACAGCTATATCCAAACACAAACCCATAATGGTCATCATTTTGGCCAAAACATCAGTAATTGTCTTTCTTTACAATAAAATGATTTTGTGCATGTAAAAGAGTTTATTACTCAGATTTCTTCTCCTTGGAAACAGACCGGCTGATTGGAGAAAAACCTCTGCTAAAAATGAAAATGCTTCCCAAGCTTAAAAGGTGAAAACTATGGTCTTCGCCACATGACATTGTCCAAACTTAGTTTTTATTTCCTTGTAAAAAAATTTCCATATATGTTTTTTCCCCAAAGAGCACAGAATCTTACTCAGGTTTTTTAAATTGTTATTAACAAGGGTAACATTGGAAACTCTAACATGGTGAGGTTTATGGCTACTTTTTCTGCTATATTCTTTATTATCATATCATATATAGTGGAAAACTTTAATCATTTTTTTGAAGTATAGTTGATTTACAATGTTGTGTTAGTTTCAGGTGTATAGCAAAGTAAATATATATATTTACTGAATATATATATATACAAATAAATATTTATATTTATTTCAGTAAATATATATATACTGAATCAGAAAAAAATTAAACTTTTTTTCTGGTTCTTTAAGGATTTCATATATGCTTTACAATAAGGTCTTAATGTAGAGTAGGTTCACTGATGAGCCCTGAAAGTAAAGGAATTGAAACTGGCAAAGATATCTTATTATGTGAATTCACAGATCCTGCCCTGAAGGTTTTTTCCCAGAGGTTTTGGGAAACACCTTATGATTCCAACAGAATCTTATTCTTTCTAACTTTTCACATCCTATCCTCACCTGGCTAGAGGCCCCACAGCTTTCAAAGAATCTTGATAATTATTTTATATAATACTACATATTTCTTTGGGCTCTTTCATTGTACTCAGATCTGTTTAGAGCTCTTAGGTTTTCATTATTTAGATTGGGGTTTTCCTTTAATGAGACTTCCCTGGTGGCTCAGACGGTAAAGCGTCTGTCTACAATGCGGGAGACCTAGGTTTGATCCCTGGGTCGGGAGGTTCCCTGGAGAGGAAAAAGCAACCCACTCCAGTACCCTTGCCTAGAAAATCCCATGGATGGAGGAGCCTGGTGTCCACGGGGTCGCAAAGAGTCAGACATGACTGAGCGACTTTACTTTCACTTTACTTACTTTTACTTTAATGAGGTGTTACAACAGAAGAGGGAGTGTGTTTCATTTTTATTTTGATTGCCACACACTCTTCTAACCATTCCCCCCATACTGACCCCCCTGAAAAGATGATAATCTCATTTCCTGCATCATAAGAAAACTTCTTAACAAGTCAAGAATCAACCTAGATGTCCATCAGCAGATGAATGGATAAGAAAGCTGTGGTACATATACACAATGGAGTATTACTCAGCCATTAAGAAGAATACATTTGAATCAGTTCTAATGAGATGGATGAAACTGGAGCCAATTATATAGAGTGAAGTAAGCCAGAAAGAAAAACACCAATACAGTATACTAACACATATATATGGAATTTAGAAAGATGGCAATGATGACCCTGTATGCAAGACAGCAAAAGAGACACAGATGTGTAGAGCAGACTTTTGGACTCAGAGGGAGAGGGAGAGGGGTGGGATGATTTTGGAGAATGGCATTGAAACATGTATACTATCATGTAAGAAACGAATCGCCAGTCTATGTCCGATGCAGGATACAGGCTGCTTGGGGCTGGTGCACGGGGATGACCCAGAGAGATGTTATAGGGAGGGAGGTGGGCGGGGGGTTCATGTTTGGGAACACATGTACACCTGTGGTGGATTCATGTCAATGTATGGCAAAACCAATACAGTATTGTAAAGTAAAATAAAGTAAAAATTAAAATTTTAAAAATAAATAAATAAAATAAAAATTTTAAAAAAATCATAATCAGGTTTAGACAGTTATTTTAGCCTTTCTTTTCTATCCCACTGACATGAAACCCAAGATGACTCAAAATGTGATGTGTTCCATGCGATCTTTTCAAATATCCTTGAAACAGGCACATGGTTTCAGTTCTGTGATGGAATAATTTGCTCCAAAGAATTTCAGCTTTCTGATCCTCCTTAATTGTCAGCATTGTATTTCTAGAAAATTCACCACAGAAGCTTTTCACTGGGCACAACCTTAAACAGCTAAATTTAAGGAGACGACCTGAGTCATGTATAAGAAATTCTAGAATCTTCCTCCCAAGACCCATGTAAGAAGAAAGGGACAAGGACTAAATAATAAAAAATATTTTCAAAGCCATTGGCTTCCAGATCCAAAATGGGAATATACTTTCTTTCCTGACTTAGCAATTGAAGAAAAGAACCAAGTTAATTCTGCAATTTCCTACCCTGTCCTTGTGGTTGGATTTGAACCAGTATTGACTGTAAGAAGTCTCAAAGGAGAGCAGAACAGTAGTGTTTTTAAATTCTTGGAACACCTGTTAACAGGTTATAGGGCGTTTATATATAGCAAGTAGAACTCCAGTCTTCACTTTGCTAGTTTAAAAAAGACTCATTAAAACACATTATTTGCCAGTTTCATTACTCGAAAGAATAGATGTAACTTTAAAGCCTTAGGCACTCTACAACTGTGATTTCAAACTTTCCAAAAGCCTTCTTGTAAATTTGGAGCTTAAATACATTTCCCATCATTTTTTTAGGCTAAAATTGTTTCTGAATTAATATCTGTTTAATTACAATAGTGATTAAATAAGTCATTTCTTAATGAGCCAGCACATTGCACACATACTTTTCTATCAGTATTTATACAGTCATCTCGTAAGTATAATTGAGAGGTTAGCATAACATATGTTCAGGAAAATCAACAGGCAACTAGACTATTTAAAACAGAATAAAGATAATACATATTCAGTCATGGGAAAGTTCCAGTGAATATGGTATACTGAGGTGACACAAAGGAAACCTCCATTCTACCACAAACAAATAGAAATGTTAATAAAAATAAATACTAATCATAACAACAGAAAATAAAACTGAGTGAAAACAGGAAAGAGAAACATCTATATACCTGAAAAAAAAGATAACTCAAAACCAGAAAGATGAGCTGAAAGCAAATAACCACACATGGAAAGACTCAGATAGGGACACAACAAGTCTGGGTTTAACATACTCAGGGAGGCAAAACATAAAAATTCAGGCCCAAGAAAAATGAGGGGATTGAACTGGGTCTTCTGAATAAAGCTGAGAGCATAAAGGGCTGCCCCAACAATATGCAAGATAAGGAATAAAAAATGCCTCTGCCCACTAGCCTGGGCTCACGTTAAGATTTCTACAAGGGAGAGAGTGGGGTGATTTAAGAGAGATTGCACTGAAGCATATTCTTTACCATATGTAGAACAGATGACCAGTGGGAGTTTGGTGTATGACACAGGGCACCCAAAGCGAGTGCTGTGTGACAACCTGGAGGAAGGCAGTGGGGCGTGATGAAGAGAACACATGTGTGCCTATTCATGCTGAGGTATGGCAAAACCCATCACAGTGCTGTAATGACCCTCCAGTTTAAATAAATGAACAGTTCCTTTAAAAAATAGTATCATACCTTCTTTCTGAAGCAATGGACAACAGAAGAGTGTTTGTGAGCCGTCGAAGCCTTCATCCTAGCCCACGCTGAAGTGTGGAGTCTTAATTCTCCTCTCAAGGGCCCAGAGATCCAAGAGTGACACATTAACCTAGACAGTGGTCTGAGACACTGAAATCCGTAGGGTCTTGACTCACACCAACCCCAAATGGCTCAATGGGGATACAGTAGCCCAGGGGACACGACACCCTCAAGGCAAGCTCTGCAGCAGATGAGCCAACAGCTCACCATGACCCGTCACAAGAGGAACAAACCAAACAAGGAGAGAACTTGCATCTCAAGAATTAGGAAGAATGAATCCATCTGGAAAAGTGCTGGAAATAAATGTTTACAATATTCAAAAGGAGAAGGAGAGGGAAAGAAGCAGCACCACTGTGTCCAGGTTGAGAGCATTGTTCTGTCAAAGGAGAGAGGAGGGGGCAGAGCCCAGCTTTGTGGAGAGTGCACTATTTGAGAAGCGCTCACTTGTCTGGCCCGAATGCACAGTTTGCTTTCAGAGAGTGAAATATCCACGTCAGGAAATGCTGTTAGTTCATGCAAGTGACATCAGGAATTATGTTGAACCACATATGGTTCAGTGATCTTTTTCCTCAAGCTAGAAAGATTACACTGACAAGAATAAAAAAAACAATCCAATCTTTGACTTCTTGGCAGACTTCAGACTGGAAGTTTTATTTGCCATGTACCAGCTTTAATCCTCTTCCAAAGGTGAAACAAGAGGCCTTGGGGAGAATTTTGATTCTCAGCTCTTCCTCTCTAGTAAAATGACTCCTTTGTTGTAATTTTTTCCAGAACTGATAAATTCTATAAAGTTTTTTTCAAATCATGATTACCAAGTCGTCTTCTCTTTCCCTTGTTTCTGGTAATCTTCAAAGTAGAAAGAAATCCCCTAAGTAGAGCCAGGAGTGTCATTCCTAAAGGTTGGTGGAAGATTCAATGATAGGGTAATCTCAGTGAATGCTGGTTGCTTACCTGCCTATCAGCTTTCAATCGATAATCTTGTGTTACTTTGGCTTGGTTCATCCGTGAATCACAAACTATTTTTCATCTAAAGAACAGTCAAACCCAGCAATTCCACTTTTGTATATATATCCAGAAAAAATGAAAACCTAATTCGAGAAGATAGATGCACATAAAAGTTCATAGCAGCACTATTTGCAATTAGCCAAGATATGGACACAACCCAGGGATTCTCAGGTAGCTCAGTGTTAAAGAATCCACCTGCCAAGAAGGAGACACAGTTTTGATCCCTGGGTCAGGAAGATCCCCTGAAGAAGAGAATGGCAGCCCACTCCAGTATTCTTGCCTGGAAAATCCCATGGATGGAGGAACCTGGCAGGCTATGGTCCGTGGAGTCGCAAAGAGTCAGACATGACTTGGTGGATAAACAGCAGCAGCAGGATACAACTCAAGTGTCCATCTGTAAACAAATGGATAAAGAAGATGTGCTAAATATGTACAACGGAATAATACTCAGTCATTAAAGAGAAATTCTCCTATTTGCAGAAATGTAGATGGACCTAGAGAATATCATTCTTAGTGAAATAAATTAGCCAAAGAAATACCAATATTGTATGAAATCACTTATATGTGGAATCTAAAAATTAGTACAAATGAAGGCATCTAGCAAAACAGAACAGAGTCACAGATACAGAAAACAAACGAGTGGTTAACAGAAGGGACAGAAA
Organism: Capricornis sumatraensis; assembly: GCF_032405125.1. NCBI lineage: Eukaryota > Metazoa > Chordata > Mammalia > Artiodactyla > Bovidae > Capricornis > Capricornis sumatraensis. The sequence continues at coordinate 11,118,613 of NC_091085.1, forward strand.
AGAAGGGAGGGGCAAATTTGGGGTATGGGAATAAAAGATACAAACTAATATGTAGAAAATAGATAAGCAAGAAGGATATATTATATAACACAGGGAAGAATAGTTATTATCTTATAATAACTTTTAATGGAATTTAAACTACAAAAACATTGAATCACTATGATGTACACCAGAAAATAATATGTTATAAACCAACTATACTTCAATAAATTAATAATAAGTAGCCAAAAATACATGGCAGAGCTGATTAGTTTGCACAACCTTTTTGGACTCCCTCAGTCCTCAGTTATTTTATCATACTGCCTGTTATTAAAACCTGGGTGAGTTGCAGTTTGGACAGGCAGACATACAGGGAAGAGTAGGCCTCCAGAAAAATCGTAAGGGACTACTATATTAAGTATTTTCAGAATAAAACTTGAATATTATCAGAGGATAGTTGATTTTCATATTTTATGGATGAGACATAAACATGTAACTGAGGATTAAAATGCATTGACTACCTAAGAGAGTCACAGCTTTTCTTCCAAGGAGCAAGCATCTTTTAATTTCATGCCTCTAGTCATTATCTGCAGTGATTTTGGAACCCCTCAAAATAAAGTCTAACATTGTTTCCACTGTTTCCCCATCTATTTGCCATGAAGTGATGGGACCAGATGCCATGATCATTGTTTTCTGAATGTTGAGCTTTAAGCCAACTTTTTCACTCTCCTCTTTCACTTTCATCAAAAGGCTCTTTAGTTCTTCTTCACTTTCTGCCATAAGGGTGGTGTCATCTGCATATCTGAGGTTATTGATATTTCTCCCGGCAATCTTGATTCCAGCTTGTGCTTCCCCAAGCCCAACATTTCTCATGATGTACTCTGCATAGAAGTTAAATAAGCAGGGTGACAATATACAGACTTGACGTTCTCCTTTCTCAATTTTGAACCAGTCTGTTGTTTCCATGTTGTTCTAACTGTTGCTTCTTGACCTGCATACAGATTTCTCAGGAAGCAGGTCAGGTGGTCTGGTATTCCCATCTCTTTCAGAATTTTCCAGTCTGTTGAGATCCAAATAGTCAAAGGCTTTGCTGTAGCCAATAAAGCAAAAGTAGATGTTTTTCTGGAACTCTCTTGCTTTTTCTCTGATCCAACAGATGTTGGCAATTTGATCTCTGGTTCCTCTGCCTTTTCTAAATCCAGCTTGAACATCTAGAATTTCACAGTTCACATACTGTTGCCTGGCATGGAGAATTTTGAGCATTACTTTGCTAGCATGTGAGATGAGTGCAATTGTGTGGTAGTTTGAGCATTCTTTGGCATTGCCTTTCTTTGGGATTGGAATGAAAACTGACATTTTCCAGTCCTGTGGTCACTGCTGAGTTTTCCAAATTTGCTGGCATATTGAGTGTAGCACTTTCACAGCATCATCTTTTAGGATCTGAAATAGCTCAGCTGGAATTCCATCATCTCCACTAGCTTTGTTCATAGTGATGCTTCCTAAGGCCCATTTGACTTCACACTCCAGGATGTCTGGCTCTAGGTAAGTGATCACACCATCATGGTTATCTGGGTCATGAAGACTTTTTTGTATAGTTCCTCTGTGTATTCTTGCCACCTCTTCTTAGTATCTTCTGATTCTGTTAGGTCCAAACCATTTCTGTCTTTTATTGTACCCATCTTTGCATGAAATATTCCCTTGGTATCTCTAATTTTCTTGAAGAGATCTCTAGTATTTCCCATTCTATTGTCTTCCTCTATTTCTTTGCACTGATCACTGAGAAAGGCTTTCTTATTTCTCCTTGCTCTTCTTTGGAACTCTGCATTCAAATGGCTGTATCTTTCCTTTTCTCCTTTGCCTTTTGCTTCTCTTCTTTTCCCTTTTCTTCTTTTCTTTTCTCCTTGGAAGAAAAGCAATGACCAACCTAGACAGCATATTAAAAAGCAGAGACATTACTTTGCCAACAAAGGTCCACCTAGTCAAAGCTATGGTTTTTTCAGTAGTCATGTATGGATGTGAGAGTTGGACTAAGAAGAAAGCTGAACACCAAAGAATTGTTACTTTTGAACTGTGGTGTTGGAGATCAAGGAAATCCAACCAGTTCATCCTAAAGGAAATCAGTCCTGAATATTCACTGGAAGGACTGATGCTGAAGCTGAAACTCCAATACTTTGGCCACCCAATGCAAAGAACTGATTCATTTGAAAAGACCTTAATGCTGGGAAAGATTGAAGGCAAGAGGAAAGGGAGATGACAGAAGATGAGATGGTTGGAAGGCATCACCAACTCAATGGACATGAGTTTGAGTAAGCTCCAAGAGTTGGTGATGGACAGGGAGGCCTTTCACACTGCAGTCTATGGGGTTGCAAAGAGTCAGACACGACTGAGCAACTGAACTGAACTGACTGAACCTAAGAAAGTACCCACCCAACAAAATGTTCCATCCCTATGTATCTAATCACTTTCTTGAATACACAGGAGACTTTAATCCATAATATGATCCAAAAATGAATGTTAGGTGGGAGTGATTAATATAAAGTCAGTATTCAGCATAGCAGGCAATGTTGATAGATGGCAGCTGGTTAAATAACTAAAGTGGTATTGTGTTGCAAAGACAAATTTCCATTCAGTAAAAAACCATGAGATAAGATGAAGCCTAATAATCATTATGAATGTGTATGCAGGAATAGGTAGGCATCAAGCGCTACACATATTTAGTTGAAACTCAAAAAACTTAGAAATGACAGTGCTTCAGATTTTGACCTTAAAAAGCTTCAGGAAATTACAGAAGAACCCTGGAATTATCAACTAGAACAAAAGAAGAAAAAACTTTCATTATCCTTAGGAGAAATCAGAAAAAACATTTCCCCTGGGCACCCACTCCATCAAGTCACATACTTATCGCATCCTATACATCATGTGACATCACTCACAACCCCTGAGGTCCAAACTAATAGCATGCCCTCAGAAATTACTAGGAAATTTAGCTTAATTTCTTTCACTATTCTTGCTTTAATAGTCATGCTACCTTAACAGGGCCTCAAATCTTTCTTTGTAACTTTTCTGAGAGAATAACAAATAAATCCCATGTTCTTGAATTTGAGTCAGTTGTAGTGAAGTGGATGAACCTAGAGCCTGTTATACAGGGTAAAGTAAATTAGAGAAAAACAAATATCATATATGAACACATACATATGGAATCTAGGAAAATAGTACTGATGAACCTATTTACAGAAAAGAAAGAGAGACACAGACATCGAGAAGGGTCTAGTGGACACAGCGGGGAAGGAAAGGGTCGGTCAAATTGAGAAAGCAGCATTGGCATACATAGAGCATAGAGCTAACAGACCATTAGCAGGAAGCTACATGTAACACAGGGAGCCCAGCCTGGTGCTCTGTGATGAGCTAGAGGCGTGGGGTTGAGGGGGTAGGGAGGTTCAAGAGGAAGAGGATATATATATACACAAAATTATGACTGATTTGTGTTGTTCAGCAGAGTCCACTGCAACAGTGTAAAACAATAATCCTCCAATTTTAAAAAAAACCCATGTTCTTTCATGACACTGAGATGAATCAGAAGATCTATTGACTGTGTAAAGTTTTAAGGAAAAGTAGGCCTAAAAGTTTTGCTTAAAACTCTGAGAAGGCAGTGGAAAACCAAAAAAAAAAAAAAATCAAAACTAGTCACAAAAATATATCCATCAACCGTTCTTAAATGATCAGACTTTACCATCTGGAATCAATTGCCCTATGATGGAGAAACAGATGTTCTATCAAAGTTGCTTTGTGATCAAACAGGCCAAGAGGAAGGGTAGGGCCAGCTCCTGAAACACGCAAAGCCCTGTAGAGAAAGGAGAAAATGATGAAGTAGATTGTCTTTGGCTAGAAGTGAAATGAGCAAGGGTAGGAGTTATGTTTTGGCTCACTCATAAGCCATCAGTCCTGAAGCTGACCAAGAATCACCTCCACAGTTAGTCCTTATGTTTCTGATACATAAGAGAACTATAAGCTTATCTCATTACTATATGTAATTCCTCTAGATATATATTCCATGAGGGCAGTGACTATCATTGATTTTGTGCCTTGCATGAAGTAGGTCCTCATGGATGGATGGATGGATAAAGTTGCTTACCACTGAAATACACCCTTGGCTTGGATGCCTCTCCTGTCCCTTTTAGGTTGATACCAGCCACATCCAAAGCCCCTGAGAATCCAGTATCTTGGTTTGGAAGGATGCTACGAAGGCCACCTCCTACAGGCTGAGAATGGAAAACACAACTGTGCAGGTTGCTCCATGGAGCTGTGACATTGATTTCTGATCTAAGTTGAAGTCCACTTTACCTCTAAAATGTGAGTTATCAGGATTTCATAAATTTTACTCTATCTGCTATTTAAAAATTAAGTCAATTATTCAGGCAGATAATCTTAGAGTTTTAAACTAAAGTATGGAGCTGCTCTTCATTTTCTGTCCTTCTTTTTTAAAATAAAGGAACATAAGTTCAGAAGAATGTGAAGAAAAGCAAAAGATAAATTTTGCATGTATTTAAGTAATTTTTCTCTTTTATACTTGGTAAAATGGTGAATTATTGGCCCTCAAGAATTAAAGCAAACTTGCATTTCTGGGATAACTCCTACTTTGTTACTATCTAATATGTTTTTACATGTTATTGGATTTAATATGCTGATGTCTTATGAAGAATTTGCTATCTGTACTCATGAGAAACATTGGTTTGCAATTTTCTTCCCTGTTTTGTAGTATTTTTGACAGGTTTTTAGCATCAGGGGCATGCTGCCCTCATAAAACAGGTTTGGATATATTCCCATCTCCTTTATTTTCTGAGAAAGTTTGTATAAGATTGGTCTTTCTTTCTCAAATATGTACTAAAATTCAGCACTGAAACCATCTGGGCCTGGAGTTTTCTTAGAGTCAACGACCAGTTTTGAGAACACATTTTACTCTTACCAAACTCACCTGAGAGGAAGGATAATAAACATCTTCTCTTGGCATCTCATTCAAAACTTTTGAGCCACTGTTATTCAATCATCAGTGGTGACCAGGAATAACAACTTGTGAATTACTGGGATCAAAAATAGATATGATGTTCACAGGAAAAAAAATGTTCCATTTTCTATTTTGGATGAAAGATGACCTGATTCGACCAGAGAATTAAAAGCCCAGTTAGGTAATCCAGACCCAAATCCAGCAAGTCAAGGCTTGGGTGACCAACACTCCCAATGTTTTTCAAAGTACACACAGTATAATTTGTCTTTTTTGTCCCTGGCACTCATTACTGCCCATATTCCTAATTTCTAGCAAAAAACAAAACATCACCAAGTCAGTCAGTGCATTGAAATCAGCTCAATGAAGTAAAAACTGCCAAGAGCAGGCAGATTTGTATTATAGATATATATATAATTTCTGGTTTTAACCCCCTATTCCCAAATTCAAGTCAGATTTTCATGACTCTATTTCACTTGTGCACATAGCCAATGAATACAGATGACTCCATTAATAAAAGATTATGTATACTTTCAATGTATCATTTTGTACATTTTTCCATCCTCAATTATAAGTCTCAACAAACAGAACATCTGGTCTACCTGCCGTTCAGTCGCCAAGTCGTTTCTAATTCTTTGTGACCCCACGGACTGCAGCACGCCAGGCTTTCGTGTCTCTCACCATCTCTCAGAGTTTGCACAAATTCTTGTCCATTGAATCAGTGATTCCATCTGACCATCTCATCCTCTGCCACCTTCTCCTTCTGCCTTCAATCTTTCCCAGCATCAGGGTCTTTCCCAATTAGTCAGTTCTTCACATCAGGTGAAGAACTCCAAAGTATTGGAGTTTCAGCTTCAGCATCAATCCTTCCAGTGAATATTCAGGGTTGATTTCCTTTAAGATTGACTGGTTTGATCTCCTTGCTGTTCAAGGGACTCTCAAGAGTCTTCTCCAAGCATCAATTCTTTGGTGCTCTGCCTTCTTCATGCTTCAGCTCTCATATCTGTACATGACTACTGAAAATACCATAGCCTTGGTCTACCTAAAGGACTATAAAATGCATTAGATTGAATGTATCAAAAGCCACTCAAAGGTGTTCCTACCAAAGGACAAAATATGGCTATAAAGAAGTAAGATTGAATTGTAATAAATAAACTAAAATATTTTCATTTCTTCTGTTAGCTGCATACTTATTCCAGTGAGTATACAGTCTTATTTTAAGTAAGGAACCCTACTCTTAGAATGCCTTCAGAAGCTACACCCATTCTCCTCAGTGGAGTGATTTGGGTCACAGTTAACAGATGAGAGGCAGCACTTGTAGCTGAAATGTGATGCAGGAGACCAGGGTTCAATCCCTGGACTGGGAAGATCCTCTGGAGAAGGGAATGGCAATCCACTCCAGTATTCTTGCCTGGAGAATTCCACGGACAGAGGAGCCTGGAAGGCTACAGTTCATGGGGTCGCAAAGAGTTGGACACGACTGAGCGACTAACACACCAACAAATGAGAGCCATTACTGACTGTGTTGGGTAATCTCCATTTGCCCCTCCAGAACTACTCTCTGTACCTCCCCACTTAGCCTGTGTCCGGAAGATTGGGCTGTATGGGCTGTATTACGGCTCCCTGGTTGTCTAGTTTTCTCTCAGATTTGGCCAAAGGGAAGTACTGTCAGAAACTGGAAGGCTGGGACTTCCCAGTGGTCAAAACTCTCAGCTTCCTGTGCAGGGGTCAAAGGTTCAATTCTTGGTTGGGGAACTAAGATCCCACATACTGCACAGCACAGTCAAAACATATTACGTTTTTAGCAAATTGGAAGGTGAAGAGAACAAGCTCAGAGATGTGGTTGCCTTCCTCCTCCGAAGTCCTCAGCTCCAGAGAGTGTACGGGCTTCCCATCCCTTGTTGATTTCCCATTATCCTTCTCACATATTTTGTAAACAGACCCTTTATTAAAGACTCCTCAACCACACACACACACACACACACACATACACAATGGGAGTTGATAATACGTTTCTTGCCCAAACACTAATTAATAAAGGAGTCAAGTCTGCCGAACAAAGTGGGTGATCAAGCTAGGTGGCATGTCTTTTAGCACAAAAGATAGACTATATAATCATGAGAGTAGTTTTTGGAATCGCTCATTCACTGGTTCTGAAGTACTTTCCAAAACAGAAGTTAAAAATTGTTTCTAGCATATTCCAAATACCTAGTCTCTGAAGGTAACTATTTGATGGAAGCGCCATTCATTTAGCTATTGAATTTCTGGATGTTTGCTGCTTTTAAACATCTCAAGACACTATCATCACATTTTGTGATTTTTAAAAATGAATATTTCTCACTTAAAAAACAGGTACTTTGGAATTTCTGAATGTAACATCAAATTCAGGGTTAATACTGGTCCAGACAGTAAAACCAGGAAATAGTTTATTGCTAAAAAGAGAGACATACACACACACAAAAAAAAAACCACAAAAAAATAAAACACACACACACACACACAAAAAGAGAGACAGAGAGAGAGAGTAAAAAAAATGAGAAGGAGATGTGTGAGAATAGATTGGACATAACAGGACACTGAGAAAGAAATAAAATTGTTTCCAACAAACACTTCATTAAGTAGATGTAAGTAAAATTTTCATGTTATAAGGAATGGGTTGTCTTTGTAAAATCTGCATATGCTTGCAGAATCCTTGGTTTCTTTAGACTCTTTAAAAAAAAAAAACGTTTTCTTTTTTTAAAGGACTCAATACCTAAGACAGAAAGTTGAAACCTGACCTAGTGGCCAGTTCCCTATTTGGAGCCAGTTAATTTCATAAAGCTGGTGTTAAGCTATTCACTTTCATTCCTCTGTACATAATGTACTATATTGAGCTGTTATTGTGGCTTAAAAACACATGACGAACATTTTGAATGTTCTCAGTGTTTTTAATTTAGATTTGCACAATCACAGAAATTAGAGATGGAAAAACTAGGATTCTTCCTCTTAGTATAAACCGTAGACCGAGGTTTGGGGCTTGGTTCCTCTTTTTTTGATTAATGAGGCTAGGGAGAGGGAGTGTGAAGAAAACCCTTTGGGCCATTGCTTCCATTATTTCAGGATTACTGAACTACTGTTATCTCTTTAATGGAGCACCATTACTTCAGTAATTTATCCTGAAGACCTAACAAATAATGTCTCTCTCTTGGCATTACATTTTAAACTTATTGGTTGACAGAGGCTATGTCTCTATGAACTGCAGTATATTTGAGCAAAGGACGTTGTCACTGCAATTAACTGTAATATCAAGATTGGCCTTAAAAAGGCAGCAACCATGAAACTCTCCAATCCCTTGTGTTTGGGGCCATAGAGACAACAAAATCCAGCCTGTCTTTTAGTCATATTTAATTCATATGATGGAATATTGGCACACATAGAATCCTATGTAGCTTATTTTGTTAACAATGATCTATATCTTTAATTCCTTTAATCTGCTCATTGCTCAATGTTTCTCTTTTTTTTCTACTTGGAGCAAACGGTCTTTTAAATCCTCTATTTCTTTGGAGATTCTCCTAGTTTTCTTTCTTTTCTCAAGTATAGTTCCATCTTAAACTCATATAGCTGAAAGGAACCTTGTAAATCATCTAGTTGCTCATCTCATTTCAAATATGAGGAAATTAAACCCAAAAAGTTATTTGCTATTATTATGCTCAAACTTTCTTCTGATAGTCACTAACAAGGTATAATGTACTGCAATTTTAACAATAACATTTGAAAAAGAATATAACCAACTTCCTAGAAGTTTCAGCCAAGTTTTTTTAACAGTTTGAAATTCTACTAAAATGTCCTATTTATTTCAAATTGGTTATTTCAAAACCAAAATCATAGTTAAGACTGTCTCGTTTCAATGTAAACTGATAGCAGATCAAGACTGATTCAGCCCTGATCAAATGATGTGCTCAGTTCAGTTCAGTTCAGTCGTGTCTGACTCTTTGCGACCCCATGAACCACAGCACACCAGACTTCCCTGTCCATCACCAACTCCCAGAGTCCACCCAAACGCATGTCCATTGAGTCGGTGATGCCATCCAACCATCCCATCCTCTGTTGTCCCCTTCTCCTGCCCTCAATCTTTCCCAGCATCAGGGTCTTTTCCAGTGAGTCAACTCTTCTCATCAGGTGGCCAAAGTATTGGAGTTTCAGCTTCAACATCAGTCCCTCCAATGAACACCCAGGACTGATCTTCTTTAGGATGGACTGGTTGAATCTCCTTGCAGTCCAAGGGACTCTCAAGAGTCTTCTCCAACACCACAGTTCAAAAGCATCAAATCTTTGGCACTCAGCTTTCTTTATAGTCCTACTCTCACATCCATACACAACCACTGGAAAAACCATACCCTTGACTAGACGGACCTTTGTTGGTAAAGTAATGTCTCTGCTTTTTAATATGTTATCTAGGTTGGTCATAACTTTTCTTCCGAGGAGTAAGCATCTTTTAATTTCATGGCTGCAGTCACCATCTGCAGTGATTTTGGAGCCGCTCAAAATAAAGTCAGGCACTGTTTCCACTGTTTCCCCATCTATTTGCCATGAAGTGATGGGATCAGATGCCATGATCTTCGTTTTCTTAAGCGAATGTTGAGCTTTAAGCCAAATTTTTCACTCTCCTCTTTCACTTTCATCAAGAGGCTCTTTAGTTCTTCACTTTCTGCCCTAAGGGTGGTGTCATCTGCATATCTGAGGTGATTGATATTTCTCCTGGCAATCTTGATTCCAGCTTGTGTTCCTCCAGCCCAGCGTTTCTCATGATGTACTCTGCATAAAAGTTAAATAAGCAGGGTGACAATATACAGCCTTGACGTACTCCTTTTCCTATTTGGAACCAGTCTGTTGTTCCATGTCCAGTTCTTACTGTTGCTTCCTGGCCTGCATACAGATTTCTCAAGAGGCAGGTCAGGTGGTCTGGCATTCCCATCTCTTTCAGAATTTTCCACAGTTTATTGTGATCCACACAGTCAAAGGCTTTGGCATATTCAATAAAGCAGAAATAGATGTTTTTCTGGAACTCTCTTGCTTTTTTGATGATCCAGCGGATGTTAGCAATTTGATCTCTGGTTCCTCTGCCTTTTCTAAAATCTGCTTGAACATCTGGAAGTTCACAGTTCACGTATTGCTGAAGCCTGGCTTGGAGAATTTTGAGCATTATTTTACTAGCATGTGAGATGAGTGCAATTGTACGGTAGTTTGAGCATGTTGTGTTAGCTAGCTATATTTTCATTTATGTCTCACTTCCTCCTTACCAGATATATAATATATCTATATATTATTATAGTATATATTATAATACATTAACATAATATTATATGTATTATTAATCATATATAATTATAATATATTATTATAAATTATATTATATATAATATAATATAATCATATACTATAATAGCATATAGTATATAATAATGATATAGAATATGTAATATATTATATAATTGTATTATAAATATATTATATATTATATTTTAATAATATAGTTATAATTTATAATAATTTATAATTATAATTTTATTTTATATATTTTTACTTTTAATTATAATAATACATTATTATTATATAATGTATATATTATAATTATATAATATATATAATATAACATGTACATTGTATGTAATATTATATATTATATATATTTATTATACTATAATATATAATATTATATATTATATTATAATAAATAATATAATAATATACAGTAATTATATAGTAATTATATAATAGTTATATATATATGACTATATATATTTTAACTATAATTTATAGTTTATCATTTAAGTTTATAAGTCCATTTGGCCAGGTCAGTAGGTTTAGAATTTGGCAGTGCCTCTAAATTTTACTTAATTTCACTTCACGATGAAATTTTGCTGAGTAAATAGAACTAAGGGAATCACAAAATGATTGATTATAGGCTTTTTTAAAAATATTGCCTAAAATAGGAAAAGACATGGAGTTGAAGGTAAGAGTACCATTCTGTATTAAACAGAATTTTAGAAAGGCAGGTACTGACTAAATGTATAGAATGAAACAAGAGTCTTGAAAAGAACTATTTTATTCTTTATGGATATCAGTTTTTCCAGTAGTCATGTATGGATGTGAGAGCTGGACCATAAAGAAGGGTGAGTACCGAAAAACTGATGCTTTCAAACTGTGGTGATAGAAAAGACTCTTTTGATTTACTTTGACAGCAAGAAGATCAAACCAGTCAATCCTAAAGGAAACCAACCCTGAATATTCACTGGAAGGACTGATGCTGAAGCTGAAGCTCCAATACTTTGGCCACCTGATGCAAAGAGCCAAATCATTGGAAAAGACCCTGATGCTGGGAAAGATTGAGGGCAGGAGGAGAAAGGGATGACAGAGGATGAGATGGTTGGGTGGCATCATCAGCTCAATAGACATGAGTCTGAACAAATTCCAGAAGATAGTGAAGGACAGGGAAGACTGGCATGCTGCAGTCCATGGGGTCACAAAGAGTCAGAAATGATTTGGTGACTAAACAACAACATTTCTATAAAACATAGAAAATAGTTGATGGGCTTTACTAAAGGAAGATTATAGTAATCAAAGTACTAATTGGAATTAAAAGAGCAAAATAAAGTGTTTGAAGGATTTACAAAAAGTATTCCATGCTCTGACCACAAATGGGTACAGCTTCCTGTATAATCTAAGGAATGAAACTGTCTTCTCTCTCAATGAACACCTGTTTTCCCAAATGGCTTCTTTTTGCTTGTTTTTGTTTTTTAATTTTTACAACTTTGCGTTGGTTTCTGCCATACAGTAATGCAAATCAGCCATGAAAGTGAAAGTGAACGTGAAGTCGCTCAGTCGTGTCCAACTCTCTGCGACCTCATGGACTGTAGCCCACCCGGCTCCTCCACCCATGGGATTCTCCAGGCAAGAATACTGGAGTGGGTTGCCATTTCCTTCTCCAGGGGATCTTCCCAACCCAGAGATCGAACCCAGGTCTCTCGCATTGCAGGCAGACGCTTTAACCTCTGAGCCACCAGGGAAGCCCTCAAATCAGCCATAATTATACATATATCCCTTCCCTCTTTAGCCTCCCTCCCCTCCTTCTGTCCCATCCCTCTAGGTCATCCCAGAGCACCAGACTGGGTTCCCTGTGCTGCACAGCAGCTTCTCACCAGCTATCCATCTTACACACAATAGTGTATATAAGCTAATGCCATTTTCTCCATTCTTCCCATTCTTTCCTTCCCCCACTGTGCCCACTAGTCCAGTCCATTCTCTACATCTGCATGTCCATTCTTTCTCTTCAAATAGATTCATCAATACCATTTTTCTAGATTCCATATATATGCAGTAATACACTCTATTTTAGATGACACCACCCTTATGGCAGAAAGCAAAGAAAAGCTAAAGAGCCTTTTGATGAAAGTGAAACAGGAGAGTGAAAAAGCTGGCTTAAAACTCAACATTTAGAAAACAAAGATCATGGCATCCAGTCCCATCACTTCATGGCAAATAGATGTAGAAACGATGGAAACAGTTAAAGACTATTTGGGGGGGGGGGGCTCCAAAATCACTGTAGATGGTGATTGCAGCCATGAAATTAAAAGACACTTGCTCCTTGGAAAAAAAGCTATGACTAACCTAAACAGCCTATTAAAAAGCAGAGACATTACTTTGTCAACAAAGGTCTGTCTAGCCAAAGCTATTGTTTTCCCAGTAGTCATGTATGGATGTGAGAGTTGGACTATAAAGAAAGCTGAGCACCGAAGCATTGATGCTTTTGAACTGTGGTGTTGGAGAAGACTCTTAAGATTCCCTTGGACTGTAAGGAGAGCCAACTAGTCTATCCTAAAGGAACTCAGTCCTGTATATTCATTGGAAGGACTGGTGCTGAAGCTGAAACTCCAATACTTTGGCCACCTGATGCAAAGAACTGACTCATTGGAAGAGACCCTGATGCTGGGAAAGACTGAAGGCAGGAGGAGAAGGGGACAACAGAGAATGAGATGGTTGGATGACATCACTGACTCGATGGACATGAGTTTGAGCAAGCTCCCGGAGCTGGTGATGGACAGGGAAGCCTGCCATGCTGCAGTCCATGGGGTTGCAAACAGTCAGACACAGCTGAGCAACTGAACTGAACTGAACTGAATCCAACTGAAGAGATCTGAAGAATATCTTGGAGAGATAAGAAGGCCTTCTTAAATGAACAGTGCAAAGTGTAGGAAAACAATGGAATAGGAAAGACTAGAGATCTCTTCAAGAAAATTGGGGGTATCAAGGGAACATTTCATCCAAGGATGAGCACAATAAAGGACAGAAACGGTGAGGATCTAACAGAAGCAGAAGAGATTAAAAAGAGACGGCAAGAATACACAGAAGAACTATACAAAAAAAGTCTTAATGACCCAGATAACCACAATGGTGTGGTCACTCACCTATGTCACTCTGACATCCTGGAGTCTGAAGTCAAGTGGGCCTTGGGAAGCATTACTACAAACAAGGAGGTGATGGAATTCCAGCAGAGCTATTTAGAATCCTAAAGGATGATGCTATTATTAAACTGCCATACTCAATATGTCAGCAAATTTGGAAAGCTCACAGGACTCAAAAAGGTCTAAGAAAGGTGATGTCAAAGAAAGTACAAATTACCAGACAGTTGTGCTCAATTCACATGCTAGTAAGTTTATGCTCAAAATCCTTCAAGCTAGACTTTAACAGTATGTGAGATGAGAACTTCGAAATGTACAGACTAGCTTTAGAAAAGGCAGAGGAACCAGAGATTGAGTTTTTGCCAACATTCGTTGGATAATAGAGAAAGTAAGGGAATTCCAGAAAAATATCTACTTCTGCTTCATTGACTATGCAAAAGCCTTTGACTGTGTAGATCCCAACAAACTGGAAAATTCTTAAAAGAAATGGGAATACCAGACCACCTTACCAGACTCCTGAGAAATCTGTATGTAGGTCAAGAAGCAAGAGTTTGAACAACTGGCTGGTTCAAAATTAGGAAAGGAGTATGACAAGGCTGTATACTGTCACCCTGTTATTTTAACTTACATGCAAAGTACATCATGTGAAATGCCAGGCTGGATGAATCACAAGCTGGGATCAAGATTGCCAGGAAAAATTTCGACAACCTCAGATATACAGATGATACCACTCTAACAGCAAAAAACGAAGAGGAACTAAAGAGCCTCTTGATGGAGGTGAAAGAGGAGAGGAAAATCCGGCTTAAAACTCAACATTCAAAAAAATTAAGATTATGACACCCAGTCTCATCATTTTATGACAAATAGATGGGGAAGAGGTGGAAGCAGTGACAGATTTTATTTTCCTGGGCTCTGAAATCACTTCGGACAGTGACTGCAGCCATGAAATAAAAGGACAATTGCTCCTTTGAAGGAAAGCTATGACAAATATAGACCGCATTTAAAAAGCAGAAACATCACTTTGCCAACAAAAGTCCCTATAGTAAAAGCTCTGCTTTTTCCAGTAGTCATGAATGGATGCCAGAGTTGGACCATAAGGAATACTGAGTGTTGAAGAACTGATGCTTTCCAATAGTGGTGCTGGAGAAGTCGCTCGAGAGTCTCTTGGACAGCAAGGAGATTAAACTAGCTAATTCTAAAAGAAATCAACACTAAATATTCACTGGAAGGACTGATGCTGAAGCTCCAATACTTTGGCCACCTGATGTGAGGAGCTGACTCATTGGAAAAGACTCTGAAGCTGGGAAAGACTGAAGGCAAAAGGAGGAGCAGGCAGCAGAGGATGAGATACATGGCATCACCGACTCAGTGACCATGAATCTGAGCAAACTCTGAGAGATAATGAAGGACAGGGAAGCCTGGCGTGCTGCAATCCATGAAGGTGCAAAGAGTGAGAAACAACTTAGCTACTGAAAAACAACAATAAGGGGCATCTAATTAGCATAAACTAGGTATGGTTGAAAGGGGTTTATTGTGAAAACAAAATACACTCCTCCCACCCCTATCACTTTCCCTTTCACTCAGGAAATTCCAAGGTTAAGAGATGGTCTTGCCTCCAGAACCAGGAATAAAGACTAAAATACATATTTCTCATTATATCACAAGATCACATTGGTATAAACGGGGTGATGAGAGATGAAACAGTGGAGGAAACAGGTGTCCAAGTATAAAAGGATCTTATTAAAGTTATATGTATCCAGCAGTCATTAGGGAAATACTAAAATATTCAAAGGGAGTGATGTAGTCATATTTGCATTTGCCAGAGATGCCTCTAGGAACGGTGTGGACAGTGGATGGAGGCATGCGGGACTGACAGCCAGCGCCAGCGAGTACTGGGTAGAGCTCTGGCGATGCCACTGGAGAGGCACAGGCAGATGGTAGAGACAGTACAAAGGTCGATTCTGTGTGACTCCACTGGATACCTGATGAGAGGAGTAAAGGGGAAGAAGAAATTAAGGGTCACTCAGATTTCAAGCTTAGGTGACCAGGTGGACAGTGACCCACGTAGCTGAGCACCCAGTAGAGACAAAGAAGGACTGGCTTTCGGGCAGAAGTCAGTGAGAACTCTTTTGGACTTGCTGACATCCCAGCAAATCATTCTAGCAGATATGCTAAGGAGGAAACTGGAGAGACATATCTGGAGCTCAGAAGAAGTACCTTACAGGAGAGAAAGATTTGGGAGTTATAGGCCTGTGGTTAGCAATGGATATAGCGGGTACTTCTAAGTCAAAGTGAAAGTGAAGTCGCTCAGTCGTGTCCGACTCTTTGTGACCCGTGGACTGTAGCCCACCAAGCTCCTTCTAAGTGAGCCCAAGGTAAAAAGATATGATGCAGCCTCTTTGGAGCAAGCGTGCATGGAGACCCCCTCTTCACCCATAGGAAGGAAGCCTAATTGGAGGGTACATGCCTGAGGGGGCTTCCCACTCTTGACAGAGCTCTAGAGCCCTCTGCTAGGAGGGCAGGAGCCTGGATCTGCCTTAAGGAGCTTTTCGGCAACATGGCTCTTAGGAAGCACATGTGCTCAAAGGAAGGCTTCTAACGTAAAGGCCTCCTGCGTAATGGCCATCATCGTAACTGCACCACTGTAGAGTCGAAACTGCTCCATGTGAAACCTGAATTATAGTGTGCAGTGACACATGAAGCTTTTGTATGCCGTCAATCCTCATCACTCCAGATTCTTTATCTGCAAATGCACTTACTAAATTCATAACCTCAAAGTCAACACTCACAATATTTTTGTGGTCATTTGTGGAGTGTCAAAAACTCGAGTCCCTGACGTACACAATGCCAACTGAGGTTGAACAGCTGATAGTCTCCCTTCTTGTTTCTAGTCTCATGTGATAAATGAGTGTCCTTTTGAAGGCAGTTGGTATTATATATTTCACACTTTTGCACTTCTGGCTGGTAATTTAGCTGTTTAAAAATGGTCCCAGCATAGTGGTGAAGTGTGGTCTACTGTTCTAAACACAAGGCTATAATGTGCCTTATGGAAAAAATATAGGTGTTAGATAAGCTTCATTCAGGCATGAGCTATATAGTACTGTTGGCTATGAATCCAATGTTAATGAATCAATAATATATATTAAATAAGTTGTCTTTAAATAGAAACACACACAAACAAGGTCATGTATTGACCAATTTATGAAAGTGTGACCAGAGGCTTGCAGGAACCCAACCCTGTATTTTCCCTAGGATTATGCATGCTCAGTTACTCAGTCGTGTCCAACTCTCTGTGGTCCCACAGGCTGTAGTCCACCAGGCTCCTCTCTCCACTGAATTTTCCAGGCAAGAATACTGAAGCAGGTTGCCATTTCCTCCTCCAAGAGACCTTTTTGACCCAGGAATTAAACCTGCATCTTTGATTGGCAGGGAGATTCTTTACCACTGTGCCACCAGCAGTGGTTTGCTATTCATTAATCCAGTGTTCACAGTGACTGTATAGGATATAATTACTGCAAATAACAAGGATTAACCATATTTGCAGAAGTCTAGAATGAGCCACAGAGAAGGCAATGGCACCCCACTCCAGTACTCTTGCCTGGAGAATCCCGTGGACAGAGGAGCCTGGTAGGCTGCAGTCCATGGGGTTCCTAAGCGTCGGACACGACTGAAGCAACTTACCAGCAGCAGAATGAGCCAAGAGCCACATCAGTCCTAAATGAAGCTCCTAATTTATTTAAAACAGCTCATTATACACTCACCTAAGGTTTGGGGTAAGGTATTGTTGTTGAGTTGTTATTTGGGTTTCTGAGGATGGGGCGGGGCTGAGGGGAGATTTTCTCTCTGAATCACCTGATCATTGATTGCTGCCACGTGAGCTGAAGAAGTAAAGCACATCATGGAGTCCAGGGTCCCATCCTGCCATGTATTTGCTCTGTGATCACAGGCAAGGGTTTGCTCTCTGAATTTTCATGCCTTGCCCATGAAACCAGCCCATGACACCTCAGACCCCTAGCAGTTCTGACAGCTCATGATTCTGTAGCCAGTCCCAAAGCAAGAGACACTGGCATCCATTGTGACATTAGGACGGCATAAGACTTGGCAAGAAGATTTACTGTAGTGCATTTCCTATATTCCCCAGAGCAACCTGAGGACAGATTCATTAGATTATTGATTTAAAGATTCTGCAACTCTTGTCTAATTTTAACTTTTATGACAGTAATAAACCCAAAGGAAAACTACAAAACAGCAAAATACTCGCAATTATGTTAAACTTAAAATGGCATTAAAAGTAGAAAAGAAAAAAGAAAGAGAAGAGTGCCTAATTGTAATTATTTAAAGCAAATGACTTCAATGATCAAGGCTGGACCGAGATGCCGTGCATACCCTCTCTCTTTTAGGTCTCTCCAAGGGACCCCAGCATATCTTACCAGCAACTGAATGCTCCATTAAGCACTTGGCGAAGGACTGGATGGACATGTGTGACCCAGACATTTCCACGGAAGGTTAGCTTTCCAGATGGAGTCCTCATTTTCAAATGTGTGTAGGATTAAGATGTAATCCACTATTTCAAAGAATACAACAATACACAAAATTCATGCTCTGATTTATTTTTCCTCTTCTTTAACTGTAGAGGATACATCAATAAACAGAATTTTTCTTCAACAAAAGGTATCTCTCTTCCAAATTAGCAAAGGGTAACCTCAGGTATTAATTGTAATGGAAAAAGTTGACAGGATTAAGCATGCACATACAAAGGATTTGTGCACACGCACACAAATTATCTGGCCTTATCATTTTCTTCAACCAAATGAAAAAAAATCACCATACTATGTGCAGGCTCAGATCTAACATCTGAGGGGTCCGGCCACCTTCTCTTCCTCCAGTGCCATCCCATACGTGGAGGGGTTTTTATATGCACTGGTGTATTCACCAGCATACACTGACAGCGCAATCGCCTTTCTCAATGAAAAAGCCCTTGCTGGTGCTGGCAGTGGTTCAGGGCCACTGAGCTGGGGAATTCTGAGATGCTGGGTACTCAGGATGTGGTCTAGAGGTGAGCATCTGGACTACATCCTTTTAGTTCCTCAGGTTCCTCACCCTGTGGGAAGGGATACAACCAAACTGGCATCTCTCGGAAGATGTAATTTTTTTTCTTTCTCCACGTATGAAAATGCATGTGTCTTTCCGCAGTTTTCGTAAGTACTGCTCCAACTCTAAACATCTCAGTATGTTGAAAGCTGTTTCTCTTGGAGGATTCAAAGCATAACAATGTATTGCAGTGTGTGTAATACACTTGTAAGTGCATGAGCACTCTGGACTTCTGGGGGGGTGGAGGGTCTTTTCTATACGGAAGCATCTCAAGACATAAAATGAATAAAATTGGTGTTTCAGTGAGAAACAACTGTACATTCCCCGGCACATTTGTGAAATACAGAAATGTAACCTCACTGCCCTCCCTCCAATTGATCATCTCCTGTAGAAGCGCCACGAAAGCTCTGAGGCTGCAGGACTCTGTCTGTCTTTGGCACCTGGCCCAGTGCCTGGCATCTACTGAATGGTCAATAAATGTTTATTGAATCAATACATTTAATTCACCCTTTTAATCGGCAGAACGTCAGCGCCTCTGCTCCAAACAATTGGATTAATTTCAAAACCCACATAATAAAGTCAGTCTGTGTTCGCCATCCCACATCTCTTTCTGCGGCTGGAGATGTTTTTAATCTTGGGAAATGCATGGGGCCGGGTGGTGTGCTTGCATAGTCCACATTAGGAGGACCCAACTTCCTTCTCTGGGGCTGCTCAGTTATGTGCGTGCTCATCTTTTGACTTTAGGCAACAGACTGGGTCCTGGCAGCGGTCGCTGTGGCGAGACAGCCGCTGGACGGGAGGAGAGCTGAGGGTAAGGCGCCCAGTCCTCACCCGCTTCAGAGCATCTTCACGACGCACCCGATGGCCCCACAGCTTCGGCCGGAAGCAGCCAGGACCCACGGTCTCTCGGTTAGTGTACTTTGCTCCTGTCGTCTCCTCCTCCCTAAACGTCCTGGCGCTCAGAAGTCTGCACGGCCAGAGGCAAGCGCAACGTGGAAGCTGTCAGGAGCTGACGAAAGGCAACGGTGCCATCCTGCTCCTGTTTCTTCACCAAAAAGTCAGGGGGCGGGGTGGATGTCTCTCTGGCAGTCCAGAGGTTAAGCCTCTGTGCTTCTGCTGCACAGGTTCAGTTCTTGGTTGGGGAACTAAAATCCCACAAGCCATGTGTTGTGGCCAAAACTCATCACAATAAACTCAAAAAATGGGCAAAACCACTCACTAACAGGCAGCTAGTCCATCAGCCCAGCATCCACCTCAGGAGGGTCTCCAGAGACCCAGACCCAATGACAGACATCAGAGAGACAAATCAGTAAGGGGCTGGGGGAGGGGGACAAATCAGCTTTATAAAAAAGAAAAGCCCCACTGCTGTTCAGGGGATCCTAATTCCCCGACCACGGATTGAACCTGAACCCTCCACAGTGAAAGCTCAGAGACCCAACCACTGGACCACTGGAGAATTCAGCCAGCTGACAAAAGGCAGGAGGCTTTTGGTTGCTTTTCCCAAAAAGGGGGGTGTTTAAAGCATTTCAACATTTTTAAAGTGATGTTTGTAGCCCCTTAAACTAGATATACAAGATAAAAATACCTTTAGATTTACAAACTTAGTTAAAAGACCTGCAATGATCCTGTCCTCATGTCATGCATGTGAAAAGAAGGTAGAAAACCACGGACAGCGCACCCAGGGCTGTGGCGAGCTGGGCCCCAAGCACAGCCTGGACCAGGGTCAAGAAAGGGCAGCTGCCCAGGCGGCCCTACTGCCCTGCCTCCCACCTGCTGGGGTCCCGGGTGTCCCCCACCAGCCAACCTCTCTCCTGGCTGGCACAGGAGCCTTAGCAACAGACAGGCCACATTCTCTGCTCTCATGGGGGACCCACCAGACACACCCATGGGCAGCAGTCATCTCACCACTCTTTTTAGGTGGAGTCATACAGGCCTACCACACAAAGCAGTCTATGGCCAAGCAAACCTCCTGACACACATGCGCAGTGCTACACGTGATCTCAGCTGTTATATAAACCTCATGAAGGCACAGGCGCAGTGCTACAAACGAATCTCAGCTGTTACAGTCATTATTTACAAAATGTGGGGCGAGAGAGCCTGAATAGGCCATCTTGGCTAATTTGCTCTTTCCCCACACCCTTCCAACCTGTGCTCAAATACTAGCCCCAAGGAGGCCCATCTGACCGTCCTGTTTAATACTGCAGCCCAGAACCCTGGACTCTCTTCACCCAGCTCCAACCTTTCATTTTCCAACCTCTTAGCACCTTCAAGCAGAGAAGGCAATGGCACCCCACTCCAGTACTCTTGCCTGGAAAATCCCATGGATGGAGGAGCCTGGAAGGCTGCAGTCCATGGGGTCGCTGAGGGTCGGACACGACTGAGTGACTTCACTTTCACTTTTCACTTTCATGCATTGGAGAAGGAAATGGCCACCCACTCCAGTGTTCTTGCCTGGAGAATCCCAGGGACGGGGGAGCCTGGTAGGCTGCCGTCTACGGGGTCGCACAGAGTCGGACACGACTGAAGCGACTGAGCAGCAGCAGCAGCACCTTCAAGAACAGCGAGACAGGCAGCATCCGCACAAAGCCCTTAAAAAGCTGAGGTTGTCAGAAAAGGAGCCAGGAACACGGCCCTGAGACAGCTCCAAGTGCTGTGGAGACACGAGGGAAAATAGATGTAGAAACGGGAGAGCCAGGCTGGAATAGAATGAGAGCGGGAATCCAGCGTTTGCTCAGAGCCTGGAAGGAAGTGAGAGCTGGGCTGGGTGATGGCAGACGAGGGGCACAGATGTGGCCTCTGGCAAGTAGCACCCAACTCTCCAAGGCATCTCCCTCTCTCCGAGGTTTCAAGCACACCCGCCTTTTACCAGGTCCTCTGTGTGCAGAGCTGTGACTGCACAGGAACCATAGCTACCTCTGTGTAAGACACGCCTCTTTCCTAGCCCCGCCCCCACAGCCTTCTGGGGAGTGCCCAACTTTTGCCAGCCCTGTTGGACACATGCCAGCAGAAAACGTGATGGCATTTGAGTGGCTGCGTGTGTTCAATGAGTGGTGATGTTCTCCGTGTACAGGGAACGTGGTGAAATCCAACCGCAAACAGTACTGCTCTCCTCCCAGCCCCATATTTGTAGAATATTCTGGAAAAGGCTCAACTCATACAAAGAAGACCTAAAGTGACAATGCTCCCCTACAACCATCAGGAGACCCTCAAAACAGTCACTTTGGTCAGAAAGGGAAAAGAAGCCTGCTCAATCATGCTAAGGGGTGAGGGGTGTGTCTGGGATCAAGAGAATTTCAAGTAGTCTCATTAAACAGTTTTGAGAAGGTCACATGGAACAATGGTATCTCTGACCTAAGCATCCAAGCCTGGGTGTTTTCCTAAACAAAGCCCCTCTCTTCCAAGTAGTCCTCAGATGAATTAGAAAAATACATGCTGCACAGATTTCTTGAATTCCCCGTGTGGGACAACAGTTAACTGTCTTCTTTGTCCCAAAGGAAAATAGTTGTTTGTGGTATCAGACCACATGTGTTAGCATCTTCCCTGCCCTCCTGTGCTTGGCTGTGGGACTGTCAGCTTGTAAAACATTTCTATCCCACAGTGTCACAGTCAATCACTAGAAATTTAATTTTACTTTTATACTTGTCCAGCCCCTCGGGCAACACATTACTTAGTCATAACAGAAAACATCCATCACGTCTATTTTCTCTCTAATCTAAGTAAAAACTCAACTAATATCATGAATCTAAAACTAGAAGAAACCATTGTAATTTCCTGGCCCTAAAACTGAATGCATTTTAAACCAAGTTTTAGACAAAGTTTCTTTTCCTTTTTTTTTTTTTTTTTTTTTAGCTTTCTAAACTATCTAGATCTGGTTTTCTAATTATTTATCTGTAACTAAACTAGAATACAAAACTATGTTAATCCCAATCTCCCAATTTATTACTTCCCCCTGTATTTCCCCTTTGGTGTCCATGAGTCTGGAAGCTACTTCAAGCTATTTCAAGATGAGAGTGTGTTTCTGTTTTATAAATAAGCCCATCTGTATCATTTTTATTAGGTTCAACATGTAAGTGATATCGTTACGATAGATACCAGCAGCTGGCTCCTCCTCACTACAGACCATGTGAAGGCACAGCTGTGGTGTCATCGGGGTCCTTTTCTGGATGTCCCAACCATTCTTGTCCCGGAAATCTGGCTTGTTCTGCACAGTGATTCTTCTGGAAGCGCATTTCAGATGTGCACCAGCTCAGAAATGAGTCAATGAGTCCTCCCACCATCACTTAATAGAAAATGAAATCCCAGTGGGTCTCAGGCTCCACTGCAGCTTCCACACCAGCCCTGTGGAAGGCCGTGGCTTTCCCCAGTGTCTTGAACTTTTTCACCTTCATGCTTCGTTCACACACTTCCTCAGCCTGGTGTGTCCTTTTCCCACTTCGTTCCCTGGGTTGAAATCCCATCTATCCCAGATCTCAGGCTCCTCCCTAGATACCCTACTGCCACCTCCAACTGGCTAGATCTGAAGTGCTATTCCAGCAAAATTTCGGCACACCTGACCTTTGGGTCAGATAGTCATACTCAATCCAAGGCCACTGAGTTTTGGAGACATTCGTCACCTGTATAACACACTCAGGAAGAGGCTCTGATCATATTAGCAAACTGCCAAGATGAAAGAAAAAGAGAGAACACACTTCTCCACTGATCCACAAGTGATGACTTAGGGCCAGGTCCCATGACACACAACTCTCTGAGCAAAAGCTTTACAGATCTCCTGCTGTATGCAGGAAGGATGTGACCCCGGAGGGAGAGCACAGGGAGTTTTGGCTGTGAGGAAGTTGTTCTGTGACCTGATGGTAGCAGTGGCAACACAAACCTCGGAATGTGGCAAACTCATAGAACAGAACCCCAGAAGCAACTTTCCTCTATGATGGTCTTCTTTTAAACTGTAAGTGTTCTACTAGAAACGTATACATTAATGATCAGTCATTATTTTTCTGAAAACAGCCGTCAAGCAGGATCTAGTTAATGCCCTACTTTTGACAGGAGCCCTGCTCCAAGATGATGAACAGCACTGGCTTTGTGTTTGGGAGTGAGGGGAGGCGACTGAGGAAAGAGAATGTTTTGTGGAAACAATACTGTACACTTTGCAAACTTTGGCCTTGGTGTATGCAGCACCAGATTTAATTTTCAATTTCCTTTCCCACATACCTTAAAAGAAGAATTTCATACAAATATCACATACCAATTGTTATGTATGGCTTTTCTTCACCTGACCTAGATCTTTATACTTATTTTCACTCATTATTTCTTATCTAATTAGCTTAGTTATTTCAACTAAACCTGGCTTCAGGGCATGCAGGCAATTTGTTTCAGAGCCACAAAACTATGTGTGTTTTTATTGTTACTAGAGTTTTCCAAAGTCTGCCCTAATTTCATCATCTGTGACATAATTTATCAGGTTAACAATCCATTTCTATATTAGTAGCAATTTGATGACTACAATAAAATCTTAACATGTAAGTCGTAAATTATCTGATATGCTATCTCTTCCATTGTTTCTTCACATTAATCTAATTTCCATCCTCATCTCATTTTGTAACAATCCTAACTGAAATCCACCAGGGCTTAGTTAAAATTCAGGCTCAAGTGAGAAACGATTTAAATGAGTTCTTAATGGAACCCAGAGACCTGCCAATTTTAAAAGCTGCCTAATGCCTAGCCAGGTTATAAAAAGCTTCAGCAGTGAAAAAGGTGCAGCCCAGATTCTCAGCAGATCTGACTGAGGGCGATGGCGACCAGGCCAAGGTTTGAAGTTTGGGGGTTTTTCCACAGAGAATGCAAAGACAAACAAAACATAAAACTCTCTGCTTATTAAAGTTTTAAAAAGCACGTGCACTCAGCCAGGTTATCTACACTGTATGTTTTATGGTGTGTCTCTGTTTTGCATAACAGCAACTGGAGTATATAATCAACAACAAAAATGAACAAAAGTGGGTTTGAAAACTTCTTAGCAAAGTATTCACACTAATTTCCATGGACTCTGCACACGAAGTCACTGGGTTATAGGAGGGTAAAATTGTAAGACTCAAAAAAAATGTTTCTGTTAAGGACAAAATGGTTACCTCAGTTCTCTGCTTCTGTTAAAATTGCTTTAAGGGAGGGCAATTTGACCTAAGGAAAATTTAATAGTGGCTGGGCTAAAACTAAAAAATCAATATATATATATATAAAGGAGGGGAAGTTTTTTCTAATCACATACCTCTAGACTTTCCCAGCTTTAAAAATACAGCACCATATTCTCTAATTTGGGCTTGTTACTTTTCTCTCTCTGGGAAAGATTTTAATGGTAGAGTACCAGAAACCGCACCCCCATGACAGGCTCTTCTACCAATTTCTCACTGAAGAAAATCCTAGATGCAAAGTCTAAGGAAACTCCTGCCCAGAAGAAAAGAGAGCCCTGGAAACCTGAAAACTCAGTTTCATGGTATCACATACAAATCATCATCACATACAAATAAGAGAGAATTTCTTCAGTCAAGAAATTGCAGTGGTGCAAAGCTGAAACTCCAGTACTTTGGCCACCTCATGCGAAGAGTTGACTCACTGGAAAGACTCTGATTCTGGGAGGGATTGGGGGCAGGAGGAGAAGGGGACGACAGAGGATGAGATGGCTGGATGGCATCGCCGACTCGATGGATGTGAGTCTGAGTGAACTCCGGGAGTTGGTGATGGACAGGGAGGCCTGGCGTGCTGCAATTCATGGGGTCGCAAAGAGTTGGACATGACTGAGCAACTGAACTGAACTGAACTGAAAGTAAAATAATACATCATAACTGTAAACAGAGGTCCCACCTGGACCTCTTTTTTCTGGTGCTGCTACACTGGCTAGCTAGCAGATTCCTCTGTAAGAGTATCTGGGATTCGGAAATCATCAGCTCAGCAAACTAGCCATGAAACATTGTCTCCGTGCAGCGCCCGGGATGAAAATCAGGTTGGGTCTGCAGGGAATCAGGCAATGGAACAAAGAGACACTGCCTCGCTCTGCTTCCCCTGCTGACTCCCTGCATGGGACTCACACTGGGGGCTGCCAAGATGACTTCTGCTGGCAAACGCTATTTTCTTAGCCTGACAACAGACTTCGTTATTGCTGATCCATCGTAAGAAGAAGGAAGCCCACTTCAAAATGTCATTTCCAACAGCGGCCGTGGATTTGTGTAGAGCCAGCCACATTCTCCTGGACTCCCTCGTGAGCACTGGTGGAGAAAGGGCATACACTCTGGCCAGAGAACAGGGCTGTACAGAGATCAGACCCAGAGTCCTTCAGCACACACTCTACCAGCTCTCTGAGAGCCGAATGTAAGACCACAGTAATGAGAACAGGTGTCAGGGACACAAAGAAGTGGGGGGATGAACACCAGTGAACAGACACTTAATATGAAGCCTAACAATTATGTTCTCCCATTCTGAGGGGTGTCTTTTAATCTTGCTTATTGTTACCTTTGCTGTGCAAAAGCTTTTAAGTCTGGGTGGAGGTCGGAGAGAGAGGCCCAAGAGGGAGCTGATATATATATATATATAATTAGGCTGATTTGCATTGTTGTATGGCAGAAACCATCCCAACATTTTAGGGTAACTTTCCTCCAATTAAAAAATTAATAAAAAATCATAAATAAAACATAACCTTTAAAAATTGTGAATCACTATGTTGTATAACTGAAACATATAATACTATGCTTCAACTAAAATAAATAAACAAACAATATAAAATAAGAAAATACCAAAGTATGCCTTTGGACAAAAACATGACAATGAAATAAATATGTTAGAAAAAAAAATATATATATAATACTAGTTCCATGAATGGTATGGTCAAAAATAAGTCAAGAATTAAAGTGCTATCTAGCAATATTAAGTAAAACACACACACATTCCCAAAATGCCTTTCCCTCAACTAACAGCAGATAGGAAATTTTGCAACTACTTAATTAATAAGGAGTCTAAACCTTAACTTTTTCAACTAAACTATTAGAGAGGTGAGTGTGTGAGCACTCTAATATGTGTTATTTCAAGCAAAAGACTCTTTGGTCATACCTTCTGTTGGAATTGCCTCCGTTCTCCACGTGGCTATCTCAGCACATTATTGGGGGCAGGGGGGGTGGAGGTGTCCCACTCTGACCCTGTCAGTTTGGAATGAAAAGCCCTGGATGGCTGTGCACTTTGATCAGAGAGGACCAGGAGGTGAGACAGCATCTGAGATCCGGGCTAGCATTCATTGCACTACTCCAGGCAGTGTGAGGCGATTGATGGCTTAATCATCTGACAAAAGAGAGCTAACAGGAGGGAGAGAAAGTGCCCATCCTCCTGACTTGACTGCCCTAAGAATGTCATCTTAGCCTCTCACAGTTTCGGGTCGAGGACCCCAGACAGATCCATCTGTGTTCCTGCATCTTGGAGTAAAGGATATGAGGCAGTTGGCTGGTGCAATATGAGCAACCTCGAAATAGACACTGGACGTGTTTACTCTACAAATCATGTCTTGTTAAGTTAAAATTGGGGGATGGCTGAGGAGTCATGGTCCTTCAACCCAGCCACCTCATTCCTTGTTTCCGAGAGCAACGCATGTTCAGAGAGGAAGACCAGGTCAAGGTACTCATTAGCCAGAGGCCTCTGCTCCATACCCCAGGATAGTTCTGTTCATGTCCAAGCTGATCCCCAGCCCAATTTGAAGGCTTTTCTTCATCTTCTCACTGATGACAAGCAAAGCTTAGTTGAAGAAAATGTCCAGGGGAAATAAAGGGAAAACAAGAGTTTCCCTACTGGGCCTAGGTTGGTCTGGCTCCCCACCTCAAGCCTCTCTAGGGCACGCTAAGCTTCCCAGGAAGGGGAAGTCCAAAATGAGCCACTGCACAAGTCCAGACCTTGAACTCGTCTAATTACACTAAATCTCCACAGCCATGTCCTGTGGACCAAGAAATAGCCTTGACCTTGATGTATTTTGATCAGAATTCCTTCCCTTGGTTAGGTGCAGAAGAAAATGCAAACACAAAACCTAGTACTCCCACCAAACTCCCACCCTCCAGGCAGTGTAGACACAGTCCAGCTGAGACCAGCCCTAAATAGAAGCCTTCACAGCAGACACCCAGCATCACCCATCCCCAGATTCGGTCAGCAGAAATGATCCCTCTACCATCCTCAAATAGCCATCTCTCCAAACATGTAATAAACCTATACCTAGCCTGGAACATTTAAACTTTGCTCTGGTTCCTTGAGTCGCAGGATATCCATTTGAAAGTGGGAAGGAAATATAGTCTAAACCACTGAGGACAAAAATAGGTTCCCAAAGCTCTCATGACTTCTCCTGGGTTGCAATCCTTTACTCACATTCAAGCATCTTTTGTTTGCTTCAGAGCATCTTAGCCTGCCTCTTTCCCAATGGGGTTCAAGTTGCCTTAACACCATGATGAACTAAACACTAAGCAATAACCCACAGGGTCAAAGTGTGTCACTGTCCAGAAGGGACTGTGGCCAGCTCCTGTCCTCCCATCACCCATAAGACCACTCGTACTTTGTGAAAGCTTTTTCCATTCATGCCGAGATCCATTTGGCGGAAAGTTTTTAAGTAAAACTTGGACAGAACCTTGTTAAGTCAGATGTCTCTCTTCTTGTCAGGAAGGAAAACCAATATGTAAATAGTTTCTTGCTGCCAATTTTCTGTATGAAAAGTGATTTCTACCTTGAAAAGTTGCAACAGTCTAGAGTAAAAGCCCTTTTTGTCTAGGCTCTGAGCGTATGGGGGTCTTGTTGGGTCTCTGGCTGCCATCTAAGAGAAAGGACAACTTCATTGAAATGTGTTGTTACAAGTTAACCAGATTTTCCTTCTTGCAGACTCAGACAATTTTGACTATTTAGGTTTCATATCAATGATAGATAGTCATTGAGTTGGGTATAGGATCATATCATATAAAGTAATCTAGGTAATTTTTGGAAGAAACAAATCCAGTCTATCAACATAAGTAAATGTCTCTTTCCCTCTTTAATGCATTGGCTGTGTTATTCCAACTCTTATTTATCAGAAGAATTATGTTGTAACAAAATTTTTAGTCCTTGAGATACAGGTACATGAAACTCACCAAGATGATCTCCTTCCTCAGAACTAAGGCTGCTCTCTTCACCCCAGTGGCAGACTATGTTAACCCTCCTCAACTTTGAGTAGAGTTTCTCCCAGCTGCCCTTTGCTTAGTGGTAGAGCTGAGACCAGGACCTCAATTTGCTGGCTCTGGTGGTTTTATCCACAGTTTCTCTTGGTTTTAGAATTGCACGTACACATCTTGTGTGCCTTTTTGGCTCCAGCTATGTTATTAAACTATTATTACCTAACAATACTCCCATTAATCACCATGACAGATGGAAACCAGCCCTGGTCATGTTCTCTGAACTCAACGTCAAACAGTCCCAAGGCTAATGGAGATGACGCCAGCCATGAATTAGCTCTAAAAGCTTCTGTTTATCCCCCACCCCTTTTCCTATTACTCTCACTGCAATGCGTTTTCTTGTCACAAGACTCCATGCTTCTATATGGAGCAACTCCTTACGGAATTCTGGGAAATGGTTTTCTGTTGACAGACACCATATAATGATGATAAACGATGGACAAGTCTGCAGGCTTAAAACTGTTATTCCCCTAGCAGCACACTTCCAAATACATGGAGTATTTCTCCAGACTTAAACAGTGGAAAGCTGCAAACCTGGAAAAAATTCTCCGTTCAACCTCCTTTCACAGACTGAGGAAAAGAAGTGATACTAAACAGAAAATGTAAATCACCTGTGAGGTAATATGCCCCAAATGATGCCTTGAAAGTGTTGAGAGTACATAAACAATTTCCTTACAAAAGAGCTTTGTTCTGACTTAACTATAAATGGGGTGTGGGTTCTCCTTGCTTTCCCTGAATAAATTGCACCCTGAAGTAAGAGTTCCACGTAACCGTGAATGTCTCTCTCTGAAAAGATGCAGTTTTTTAAGCTCAGTCATGCATTGGGGCATTTTCAATTTAAAGTCATTTGATATCCTATCTTTCAAGAAGCTGTAAGATATACAGCTCCACACAACTTACTAATAGGTTATTAACAGAAGGAAAACACATAATAAAGAGGCCAGTCCAACTTAGGGCAGCTAATAGAACTTTCTCTGCAGCTCCCACTGACGAATGCTAAAAACTGAATTTCAAAATACAGGTTTGTGTGGATTTGCTGCATGATGTCACTCTACTCCACTGATCCCATTAAAGGATTAAAAAGACAAAACGTCATAAAGAAAAACACTCCAAACATTGCTAGTGTTCTTGCTGTTAACATCACTATTGACGTCTTGCTATTTATTTCTTCACTCAAGTACCAAAGAAGAAATAAAACTGCACTGTCCAATATGGTAACCACTAGCCACATGTGATGAGTTAAAATTTAGATTAAAATTAAGCAAAACTTAAAATTCAGTTTCTCAGAAGCCACATTTCAGGTGGGTAATAGGCACATGTGAATTTGTGGCTGCCATGTTGTATAGTGCAAGTTATGGAACATTTTCTCCCTTGCAGACAGTTGAACTGGACAGCAACAGCACAGAGTATTCACTCATCTGTCCCTAAGTAAACGTTTGTTGAATACGGTAGTAACCAAAATAAATTTTGTGCTCTCAAGGAAATAACATCCTACCAGGGAGAGGCAAGCAATGAACAGCCAATCAAGTAAATGGGTGAGATCAGTTTATGCGGGCAGACAAAGCCTGGGCAGGGGCTGAAACCAGTGGCCACTGAAACCGTCTCTGAGGAGATGACATCTGAGCAGAGGCAAATCTTGTCATTTGCCTCTTTCACACGACAAGCAAGAGGCAGCCAAAGAAATCTGAGGACAGAGCATTCCAGTCCAGAGCAAGAGGAAAAGCTCAGGCCCTGAAGCAGGAACCACTGGGAACGTCTGTAGGGAAGGAGGAAGGCAGTGTGCACAGACGGCAGACCCGCAGCACACCCGAGGCTCGCTAGGGCCCTGTCACCAGGGAGAGCTCACATTGTATTCTTCAAGGACCAAACATAACACTCCCTTAAAGCTCTCAACTGGAGGGGAAAAAAATAAAACCACTGAGAAATAGCTCATTCTGTTGCTTCCCCTCCAAAAGCAGTTGCCATCAAGAGCATGGTCCTGATTTGCAGGCTGCTAAAAATAACCAAACTTTACTGCCTTTGGTCTGAAAATCATGCAGAATTTTAGAAGCATCTCAAGATTCCCTCCAACACTTCTTAGAAACTATTAAGTATTGTTCATAAAGGGATGAGTAACAAGAAAAATATATACACTCATACATACAGACATACCTAATAAAACTCACTTAAAGACAGTGAGTGAGTTAGAAGTAAGCTCCAAACCAACAGCCCAGGGCTTGAGATTGGAACAAAGAAGCAGCAGAATCACCCGCCTGTTTACAAGAGAAAATGAGCTCATTTGTTTGGATTAACAATATACTAAAAGGACATTCGTGTATTCTAGCAAGGTGGAGGAAAAAAAAAGTGAAATCCTTCTTTTACGGTTGAGAAACTAAGACCCTGAAAAGGAAAATTCAGTGCCACATGGCAAACGATTTTCTACTGTTATCAAAATGAATGAAACATCTTTAAAATAAGAAAAAAAAAAACTGGTTTTATTCATGAACTGAGTGAAGACACTTACCAATTAGAAATCAAATTGGTTGTTCACAAACCCCAGGAAGAAGTATGAAGTCTGCAGAGTCTGTTAGCTCTTGGGACACAGAGGTTGCCCACAAATTGCCCCAAGTAAGCAGGGAGATGTGAGAGACTAGAGCTGAAGAAAGGAGACCCCCTGATTTCACACGACATCTCAAGGGACAGACGTTCACTCTTGACAATCAGAAAGTGATCCCTGAAAAACCTTCTTCCTAAGACTTAAGACAGGCCCAGGGCATAGCTAACCATGGCTTTTGCCAAGATTGGGGAAGAAAACAAAACACATAAAAATGAGTTTTTACCTTATTTCCCTCTTCTCTTTCTCCCATGGCTCAGTGACTCACACAATCAGCCCAGTGCCTTCTTCATTCTCCTTTTCAACAGACGGATTCATTGATGACATTAGTAGCCAATGTTTAGCACGTTTATTATACTGGTTCTTTCCTTTTCAAAGCTTTTATATAAAATTCTCAAGTTTGACATTACAGGCACCTAAAAAAGTAAATAGAAATACTTTCTTGTTCTAATTAGCAGTTCATTTTGACCTGGAGATGCTATTGGAAAGCTATTTTCCCTCTGTGAGAATCAGATGTGCCAAAAAACACAAGGTTTTGATTGGGGAGTTTTCTGTTTGTAACCTGGCTAAAGTGTGTGGAATCCACCTGCAATGCAGGAGACCTCTGTTTGATTCCTGGGTCAGGAAGTTCCCCTGGAGAAGGTATAGGCCACACACTCCAGTATTCTTGCCTGGGAAACCCCATGGACAGAGGAGCCTGGCGGGCTACAGTCCAGGGGGTAGCAGAGAGTCTTGGTTGCTGAGCGACCAAGCACAGCACAGCTTGTGGAGAATGGACTGAAGGAGACAGAGAGGATACATAGTTCATGATTAAAGAAGCAAGACCTTTAGGTCAACCCTTCCACAGGCTGAAGGGCCAGGTCTGGCTATGGAGGAAGGTAATTATGTTTCTTAGCATCTAGTTTCCTCACTGAAATGAAGATAACATTGACCATTGGCTGTTTGTCAGAGTGGAGTTAACACTGAAACATGAATCAAAGTCCTTAGGTTGTCAAATAGACAAACATACCAATATGAGTTAATTCTTTCTTCTTAGTTATCTTTGAAGAACAGTCCATTTCTTCTAGATGTATGAGTGCTAATTATCTTCAGTCATGTCCAACGCTTTGCAACCCCATGGACAGTAGCCCACCAGGCTCCTTTGTCCATAGGATTTCCCAAGCAAGAATACTGAGTGGGTTGCCATTTCCTCCTCCAGGGGATCTTCCAGACCCACAATTGAACCTGGATCTCATGTCTCCTGCGTTGGTAGGCAGATTCTTAACCAAGAGCGGCATGGGGACCCAAAACATGATTCAAGTGAATAATCATTCTAGATTATGGGTGAAAATATATGAAATGTTCTTACCAACATCTCTAGGGAAGGATATAGGCTTCAGGGAACCAGACTAGATCTCACTCAGGGCTGAGTCCTGCTGCAGAGGATTACAACCTGCAGTTGAGACCAGATCAAAGTGACTCTGCATCTCAGCACATGTTGTGTGTATGTGTGATCTCAGACCTCAAATCCAAGTAGCTAGGTGCAGCAGACCCCAAAACAAAACGCGAGTAGATTCTACCACAGACTCTGGACGAAAAATGGAATATCCCAACTGGATGTGTGAATGCTCAGTCATGTCCAGTTCTTTGTGACACCATGGACTGTAGCCCTGCCAATTGCCTCTGTCCATGGGATTTCCCAGGCAAGAATACTGGAGGGTGTTGCCATTTCCTACTTCAGGGGATCTTCCCCACCCAAGGATTGAACCCACCCCTCCTGAATTAGCAGGCAGATTTTTACCACTGAGCCTGAGAAGCCCCCATCCCTACTGGATATCCAAACCTTTATCACCAAGTGCAGAGATCTCTGAAATGGTGGTGGGGGCATATTACCTGTCCTGCTGTAGGTAAACTTTGTTCAGATCATTTGTTATTAAAAAAAAAAAAAAAAGGACCACAGAACGCCATTTACAGCCCGCACCCCATGATGAGCAGACTGGAATACAAATAATGTGTCTGCCAGCACCAAACATTTCACCACAATCATTTGGGTTGCAAGCGCTGAAATCCTGATGACTCGATGAGGAAATGAAATCTCTTCCATACCCGAGTTTAATATTTTCTGTGAAGGATGTGGTTTTACCCTTTGTCAATCCCAAATCTTGCTGGAACACACTTTTCCAATTTGTTCAGAAGTTGTCAACAGGTTGCCCATAGTCGCCCTGTCCTTCCTGGGCTGCTGTTCCTTCTGGTATTTTGCAACAACTCATAAACAACTTGCTTCACCACTATCTCTGCTCTAAAAAGTAAACTGCATTTTTCTTCTGTTTTGGAAAAAAACTTAAGTTTTTCAGAATGACAGAGTCACCAGATCAAAGAGGCCTGAACATGTATACAGGCCCAGGAAGGTCACTCCTCACTGAGTCACTGGGTCCTGAATGAACACTTTGGCAAGTGTACTTTCCCACAGATGGTGCACAACACGATTTAGACCCATGCTCATCGGCTCAAGTCTTCTGTGTGTATGCATGCATGTATGTGTGCAGACAGAAAAGGAGATTATATTCAGCTAAATGCATGACCTTTAGAAGATAATAACACTTAAGATTCTTGACTTCTGGGACTCACCTACTTTATTGGTGGGAATGTAAATTGGTATGACCACTATGGAGAACAGTATGGATGTTCCCTACCAAGCTAAAAATAGATCTACCTTATGATCCAGCAATCCCACTCCTGGGCATATATCTGGAGAAAAACATAATTCAGAAAGCCACATGTCCCCCAGTGTTCACTGAAGCTCTATTTACAACAGCCAAGACATGGAAGCAACCTAAATATCCACTGATGGAGGAATGGATGAAGAAGCTGTGGTACATATATACAATGGACTATTACTCGGCCATAAAAAAGAATGAAATAATGCCATTTGCAGAACGTGAATGGACCTAGAGACGATCATACTAAGTCAGTCATACAGTGAAAGACAAATACATGGTATCACTCATATATGGAATCTAAGTTTTTAAATGATGTAAGTGAACTTATATACAAAACAGAGCAGATTCACGGATTTTAAAGTAAACTTGTAACTACCAAAGAGGAAATGTGGGGGAAGGGATAAATCAGGATCTTGGGATTAACACACAGAAACTATTATATATAAGACAGATAACCAAAGAGGACCTACTATATAGCACAAGGAACTCTACTCAATATTCTGTAATAATCTATATGGGGAAAGAACCTGGAAAAGAATGAATATATGTATTTGTATAACCAAATCACTCTGCTGCACACCTTTGTTGATGGAGAAGATGCAGAGAGAAAGTCTATAGAGAAAGGGAAAGTTAGGCATCAAGTATCAATAATAAGTCCTTCCAACTTATGTCATCTCTTCTCAAGTCAGGTAACTTGTTCATCGACGCTTGAAAGCCTCTAGCATCAAGAAGAAATAAAGACAAATGTTGAACTGGCTGATGCTAGGACTAGTTAAGACCAGAATCTCTTAAAAAGTGATAGGTTCCATGAGCTCCAATATGAGAACGACTTCTGGGCTCAAAAGTATTTCAAACTTTCTGCAGCTGAACTCCATTCCCTTCCTCATACAAACTCCCCATCACCCCTGACCTTGCCTGACTGAACCTTATACAAATTAGCCTCTGACGCTTCCAGTCTCTAGGTAGCATGATTGGCCTCACTTGCTGGTATGTCTTCTCAGCTTACTTTATACTCGTTCTTCTTCCCAGAGAAAGTGCTTTGCTTCTCACCTCTGAATACGCTTAAATAAATATCTGTAGAGCACCTACTGTCATCAGTAATGTTTCTAATGTTTCTGCATTAGATGCTCCTGTCAGAGACCTAAAAATAAATAAAGCATTTGAAGGAGCTGACAGTCTACTAGGAGCAGTAAACAAGGAAAGAATTATCATAGTGCAAGACAGAAAAAGTGCCAGCAGAGAATAACAAAAATACTTATTCCTAACTGGGTTAATTTGGGCATTTCTTGGGTGGTGATTAGCCAAAACTCGACTGATCAAGAGGATTTCAATTGGAGAAGTAATGAAGAACATTCCAGATGGAGGAAGAAGCATCAGCCCTCAACACGCTAAGTGCCAAGAAATGGCCACAAGTACAGGAAGGGTGGTAAACAGTTAAATTTATGGATAAACATCAATCGGGAGATTGAGGGAAAGAAGATGGAGAGCCTCAGGTGCTGTGCTCAAGAGATACAGGGCCACTGAATGCTTCTGAGACAGATTCTCCTGCAACGATGGGAAAGAGGGCATGAAGAGGCCTCCCAGGGAACAGAATTGGACGGCTGACAGTACTTAGGGGGTGACAGCTGATGAGGGCTAAACTAGCTCAGGAGCAGTGAATGGGATAGAAATGAGAAAGAAGCAATACGACCAAATGATCGGCGAGCTGTGAAAGATAAAGGGTGGCCAGATAAAGAGTGCCTATGAAACTGAGCAGAATCCTGTGGGGCTCCTGGGCACAAAGCCTTTCTGTGTCCCCCATTTCTTGATTACAAGAACTAGACTTCATTCAGCCTCCATGCCTTTCCCTGAATTCCAACAGGCAGGTTCAAACAGTTGCTAATTAGGGAAGGGGAAGGATGCAGAGACAAAGAAGAAGCAGTCAAGAATCAATAGTGCAGCTTGGGGACAGGCCCTGGCTCCCACTCAAGGGATACACATAACAATACCTCTGAGCTGTTTTGTAGATACTGAGATTCCCATCAGGTGAGAGAATGAAGCTGCCCACAAGCACGTAGACTCCAGATGGGTTGGAACCAGAAGGTTGATAATGCTGACTCACACTTACCTCATCATCAACCAATCAGAAGAAAGTCCACAAACTGATCACACCTTCCTCTTTGAATCATTACTATAAAACTCCTCACTATACACTCCAGGTCTGGACACACAGCTTTGAGAGCATTAGCCCACTGTGGCACTCTTTGTCTGGCAAATCAATAAAGCTATTCTTTTCTACTTCACCCAAAGCTCTGTCTCTGCAATTTAACTCAGTGTCAAGGTATAGAGGTGAGATTTGGGTTCACTGATAAGTAAGAATATTTTGGTGAATGATGGCAAATTCTATTGGGCATATATTGAACTTGAGCTGAGGGTGTCCATTAAGAAAGGCCCAACAAGCGGCCAACATGTTGGAATTCATCTTCATGGAGATGGCATTTGAAGTTTTTTGGATGAAATCAGAGCAAAAGCAGCCTTGATTTGTCCACTGTTGTTGGATTACAAGTAACTAGCATAACTTCCAGTGTATATTAAGTACCTGTTAAATATTTAATAAATAAATATAATCTAGAGAGAAGAATTAAGTAGGAAATGAATATGGAGAAAGGCCTATATTTACAGAGGAGATACCAGTGAAAAAGGTAGGGAAATTAGTAAGAAATACCAGGAGACCTCTTTTAGGATCTGAAATAGCTCAACTGAAATTCCATCACTCCACTAGCTTTATTCATAGTGATGTTTCCTAAGACCCACTTGACTTCACATTTGGAAAACTCAGCAATGGCCCAGGACTGAAAAATGTCAGTTTTCATTCCAATCCCAAAGAAAGGCAATGCCAAAGTATGTTCAAACTACCTCACAGTTGCACTTATCTCACATGCTAGGAAAGTAATGCTCAAAATTCTCCAAGCCAGGCTTCAACAGTGCCAAAGCCTTTGACTGTGAGAATCACAGCAAACTGTGGAAAATTCTCAAAGAGATGGGAATACCAGACCACCTGACCTGCTTCCTGAGATATCTGTATGCAGGTCAACAAGCAACAGTTAGAGCTGGACAGGGAACAACAGACTGGTTCCAAATTGGGAAAGACTGTATATTGTCACCCTGCTTATTTAACTTATATGCAGTGTACATCATGTGAAATGTCAGGCTGGATGAAGCACAAGCTGGAATCAGGATTACCAGGAGAAATATCAGTAATTTCAGATGTGCAGATGACATCATCCTTAAGGCAGAAAGCAAAGGAGAACTAAAGAGCCTCTTGATGAAAGTGAAAGTGGAGAGTGAAAAGGTTGGCTTAAAACTCAACATTCAGAAAACTAAGATAATGGCATCCGGTCCCACCACTTCACGGCAAATAGATGGGGAAACAATGGAAACAATGGAAACAGTGACAGACTTTATTTCGGAGGGCTCCAAAATCACTACAGATGGTGACTGCAGCCATGAAATTAAAAGGCACTTGCTACTTGGAGGGAAAGCTATGAACAACCTAGACAATATATTAAAAAGCAGAGACATTACTTTGCCAACAAAGGTCCTTCTAGTGAAAGCTATGGTTTTCCCAGTAGTTATGTATGGATGTGAGAGTTGGACTATAAAGAAAGCTGAGCACTGAAGAATTGATGCTTTTGAACTGTGGTGTTGGAGAACACTCTTAAGATTCCCTTGGACTGTAAGGAGAGCCAATCAGTCTATCCTAAAGGAACTCAGTCCTGTATATTTATTGGAAGGACTGATGCTGAAGCTGAAACTCCAGTACTTTGGCCACCTGATGGGAAGAACTGACTCACTAGAAAAGACCTTGATCCTGGGAATGATTAAAGGCAGGAGAAGGGACCGACAGAGGATGAGATGGTTGGATGGCATCACCAACTTGATGTACATGAGTGTGAGCAAGCTCTGGGAATTGGTGATAGACAGGGAAGCCTGGAATGCTGCAGTCCTTGGGGTTGCAAAGAGGCAGATATGACTGAGTGACTGAACTGACTGATAAGGAGACTACCACATTTCAGGAGCTGGTGGTAGGGCAGACTGTAAGAAGCAAATATATTCAATCATTTTTCAACAAGTATTACCAAATTCAGACTTAAATTGAAGAAAGTAGGGAAAACCGCTAAATAGTTCAGGTATGAACTAAATCAAATCCCTTATGATTATACAGTGAAAGTGAGAAATAGATTTAAGGGCCTAGATCTGATAGATAGAGTGCCTGGTGAACTATGGATGGAGGTTCGTAACATTGTGCAGGAGACAGGGATCAAGACCATCCCCATGGAAAAGAAATGCAAAAAAGCAAAATGGCTGTCTGGGGAGGCCTTACAAATAGCTGTGAAAAGGAGAGAGGCAAAAAGCAAAGGAGAAAAGGAAAGATATAGGCATCTGAATGCAGAGTTCCAAAGAATAGCAAGAAGAGATAAGAAAGCCTTCTTCAGTGATCAATGCACAGAAATAGAGGAAAACAACAGAATGGGAAAGACTAGAGATCTCTTCAAGAAAATTAGAGATACCAAGGGAACATTTGATGCAAAGATGGGCTCGATAAAGGACAGAAATGGTATGGACCTAACAGAAGCAGAAGATATTAAGACAAGGTGGCAAGAATACACAGAAGAACTGTACAAAAAAGATCTTCACGACCCAGATAATCATGATGATATGATCATTCATCTAGAGCCAGACATCCTGGAATGTGAAGTCAAGTGGGCCATCACTATGAACAAAGCTAGTGGAGGTGATGGAATTCCGGTTGAGCTGTTTCAAAACCTGAAAGATGATGTTGTGAAAGTGCTGCACTCAATATGCCAGCAAATTTGGACAACTCAGCAGTGGCCACACAACTGGAAAAGGTCAGTTTTCATTCCAATCTCAAAGAAAGGCAATGCCAAAGAATGCTCAAACTACCACACAATTGCACTCATCTCACACGCTAGTAAAGTAATGCTCAAAATTCTCCAAGCCAGGCTTCAGCAATACGTGAACCATGAACTTCCAAATGTTCAAGCTGGTTTTAGAAAAGGCAGAGGAACCAGAGATCAAATTGCCAGCATCCACTGGATCATGGAAAAAGCAAGAGAGTTCCAGAAAAACACCTATTTCTGCTTTATTGACTATGCCAAAGCCTTTGACTGAGTGGATCACAATAAACTGTGGAAAATTCTGAAAGAGATGGGAATACCAGACCACCTGACCTGCCACTTGAGAAAACTGTATGCAGGTCAGGAAGCAACAGTTAGAACTGGACATGGAACAACAGACTGGTTCCAAATAGGAAAAGGAGTACGTCAAGGCTGTATATTGTCACCCTGCTTATTTAACTTATATGCAGAGGACATCATGAGAAACGCTGGGCTGGAAGAAACACAAGCTGGAATCAAGATTGCCAGGAGAAATATCAATCACCTCAGATATGCAAATGACACCACCCTTATGGCAGAAATTGAAGAGGAACTAAAAAGCCTCTTGATGAAAGTGAAAGAGGAGAGCGAAAAAGTTGGCCTAAAGCTCAACATTCAGAAAACAAAGATCATGGCATCCGGTCCCATCACTTCATGGGAAATAGATGGGGAAACAGTGGAAACAGTGTCACACTTTATTTTTTGGGGCTCCAAAATCACTGCAGATAGTGACTGCAGCCATGAAATTAAAAGACGCTTACTCCTTGGAAGAAGTTATGAGCAACCTAGATAGCATATTCAAAAGCAGAGACATTACTTTGCCGACTAAAGTCCGTCTAGTCAAGGCTATGGTTTTTCCTGTGGTCATGCATGGATGTGAGAGTTGGACTGTGAAGAAGGCTGAGCGCTGAAGAATTGATGCTTTTGAACTGTGGTGTTGGAGAAGACTCTTGAGAGTCCTTTGGACTGCAAGGAGATCCAACCAGTCCATTCTGAAGGAGATCAACCCTGGGATTTCTTTGGAGGGAATGATGCTAAAGCTGAAGCTCCAGTACTTTGGCCACTGACTCATTGGAAAAAACTCTGATGCTGGGAGGGATTGGGGGCAGGAGGAGAAGGGGACTACCGAGGATGAGATGGCTGGATGGCATCACTGACTCGATGGACGTGAGTCTGAGTGAACTCCGGGAGATGGTGATGAACAGGGAGGCCTGGCGTGCGGCGATTCATGGGGTCGCAAAGAGTCAGACACGACTGAGCGACTGAACTGAACTGAACTGAGGAGGTTATCAATAACCTCCTCATGCCAGACACTATTCTGTGTTTTGCAGACATGGCACAAAACAAGGCTAACAAGAGTCCTACTCCTATAGACCTGTTTCTAGGGAACCATTAGCAGTGCCTGATGCCCATTTCTTCTGAAGAAAAGTGGGATGTGGATAAGCAAGCCATGCATTGGCAATTAAGGGTCTTCCGCTGTCAATCTTCAATGACTTTTTAAGCGCAGTTTAGTGGAGCTGTGGCAATAAAAATCAGATTTACAACTTATATGTCTGGGTTTTTTTCCACAAGCTCCTGAGGGCAGAGACCAACCTCATCTGTTCCTGCAATCATACAAGGTCTGACAAACCCTGGTTGGATGCAGTAGGTACGAATTCACGACAAGGGATTAGGAAACAAGTTTTGGTGATAAAGACAAAGCACAGAAAAAACTCTTAAGTGAATTAATCCACTTAACATCTGTCTGTTAAATGAGTAGAAAGATGAACCAGTATCATGCAATTTTTATTGGTCAGGGTTTGGTTTGATGAAAGATAGAATCTGTTTGTATTAATCATGGTTTAACAGAGAAGCAAGGCCACTAGGAGTGATAGGGAGAAAGGGGTAGGAATGTAAGGAATAGACTTTGTGCAATTGTGGAAGTCATAAAAGATCCATTGAGAGGCTACTGCTTCCGTATACCTGGAGCAAGCCTAAAGCTGCCACAGGTCTGAAGACCAGCAGGCAAAGAAAAGATGGCTGATGTTGTTGCCTTTCAGTCGCTCAGTCATATTCAGACTGTTTGCGACCCCATGGACTGCAACATGCCAGGATTCCATGTCAGTTACCACCTCCTGGAGCTTGCTCAATCTCATGTCTATTGAATTGGTGTTGCCATCCAACCATCTCATCTCCAGTGAGTCAGTGATGACATCCAACCATGTCATCTCTTTCTACTCCTGCCTTCAATCTTTCCAGCATCAGGGTCTTTTCCAGCAAGTCGACTCTTCACATCAAGTGGCCAAAGTATTGAAGCTTCAGCATCAGTCCTTCCAAAGAATATTCAGGGTTGATTTCCTTTAGGATTGACTGGCTGTGGTGTAGCAGCAAAGACAAACTGGAATATGGACTTGTCTCTCACCAACTCCAACCTGTGTAACATTGCTGTTTTAAAGAAAGAGTTGGTGCCCTTCACCATGAAGCTGTGAAAACACCTGACCTACAGTCCCAGAGACTGAAGGAGGACCTGATTGGAGCTGGGGGAATGTGGGTCCAAGGTGAGCCTCTCTGCGTGGGAGCAGCAGGTACCGCTTGCATCCGCACCAATCTCACAGTGCTTCACTTTTGCCTTCCAAATCTCATGCATATTTCTTCTACAGTCAACTGTAGACTCATCCTAACACCAAATCACAGAGGAAGTGAATTCTGGGAAAATTAGTAAATTGGTATGACCATTGGCATTACAACCTGCAGTTGAGAACAGACCAAAGTGACTCTGCATCTCAGATGTGGACACAGGACATTTTGACGCAGGACAAAGCCACCACAGTCTTCCCCTTGCCCACAAGCATGTTTAACTATCCCTAACTTGCATATGGCTTCCAAGGTGGCTCAGCAGCAAAAGAATCTGCCTGCCAATGCAGGAGACAGTGGTTTGACCCCTGGGTTGGGAAGATCCCCTGGAGGAGGAAATGACAACCCACTCCAGTAATTCTGGCCTGAAAAATCCCAAGAACAGAGGAGCCTGGAGGGCTACAGTTCATAGGGTCACAAAGAATTGGACACGACTAAGCAACTAAGCATGCATGCACACAACTTGCAAATACAAATAATTTCAAAAGCATGCCTCTACCTAACATTATGCCGCCCTTGTCCAATGTAAAACACTAACCCTCTCTCCAAAAGACACAAAGCCCTTTTGTCCATCTTTTGATGACACTCATACTTATAGCTAAGTCACACTTCCCCTTTGATGTCCTATTACTTTACTGAGATATAAGGTTATACAGTAGGAACTTGGAAGGGGGCAAAGAATTTCTATACATATATATGTTTATACATAAATTTATATGCAGCAAAATAAGGAAAAATACTCATAAGCCTTGTTACTGAACTAGTCTTGTGGTCTCAGCTGATATTTATAACTTCTTCTATCACCCCTCCCACATTCCCTGTGCCCTGAGCAGGCCCCTTATTTGTCCTAGTTCTTTGCCTGGTGAGGTGACCCAACGCTTCGTTCCTACAGGGTCTGGCCTATTTTGTCTGAACTGAGTTGTCCTCTTGTCCACTGGCTTTTATCATAGAATATGAGAGTACAAGGAGGCTCCCCCAGGGGATCATCTGAATTCCAGATGTCTTCCTTGCCCCTATTGTTTAGTAGCAACCCTCAGCAATCAGCACCAATCCCCTGCCTCACTCAATACAGTAATCTTTACAGTAGTGCTTAACTGATTCACTGGCATGAGAAGCCCCAGGGACAAGGTGGCAAGTGCATCTGCCAGTTTAATAGAACCTTTACTGCAGCCCCCAGTGGAAACCTTCTTCCTTTGGGAACTGAGTTTTCTTGCATTAATAGAACCCAAAGTCACAGAGACGGGAAGCAAAAATTTTGCCAGCAAACTTTCAGGAATAGTAGTGAAAGGAGCCCCTCCCATTTCTTCTCCTTGAT
Source organism: Capricornis sumatraensis (assembly GCF_032405125.1). Taxonomy (NCBI): domain Eukaryota; kingdom Metazoa; phylum Chordata; class Mammalia; order Artiodactyla; family Bovidae; genus Capricornis; species Capricornis sumatraensis. Next base: position 11,161,485 of record NC_091085.1, read on the forward strand.
TTCCTGGTCCTGTTTATGGAAGAGAACACACCATCTATTAGTTGCTGAATCAGAGCATATGCATCACTTTGAGGACATTCCCTAGACCATGCAGGATGTTTCCACCCAACTGGCACCACAAATGACTCTTCAAAAGGCCAGCTGCTTCGAAGTGTTGAGGATGTTGAGAAGACCAGTAATCTGTATGAGGGACCCTATTCCCAGGCTTCACTGCTATCAGATGAGTGATTTGGTCAGAAGTCATGCTGTGTGGGCAGCTGTGACGATGAATAAGGTCTGCTTAAAGTTCAGAGATCATGATTTTGGCAAAAGCAGGAAAGGCAAATTTGTATCCTAGAGTAAGTGCATACTTTCATAAGAACAAATGCCGCCCCTTCTCTAACAGAAGTGGCCTGGTGTAGTCAGTCTGCCCACAGTGCTGGTGAGCCCGGGGGGGAGGATGCCACATTCAAGGCCGGGTGTTGGTCTTTGCTCCTGGCAGGCTGGGGAATCAGATGTGCTCTGGCCCCATCCCTTTGTTGCATTGGATCCGCTTGCTAAGACCAAGCATAACCTCCAGCCCTGGTGCTTCAGCCGCCTTATCCATGGGCTCACTGACCAAGGACAGAGGTCCCTGGGGAAAGAAATGGGCTGGATTCTACAGAACCAATCACCTCACCCACCTGATTATTTAGCTCATCCTTACCGAGGCAGCTCTCTGGTAAACATTCAAGTAGGACACAGATGTACGTACACTCTGCCTATTTGGAAAGGTCTAATTACCCACCACTTCTGCAGATTTCCTTGTCATCAACCCATCATGCTCCTTTCAAATGCTTGAGAATCTAGGATAGCTGAGCCGTTAGGCCTATGAGTCAGGACATCTCTTCTTCCAGGTCAGATGTGCAATCTCGACCAGCAGTCTGGGGTCAGTCCTTTAGGAGGCCCTCCCTTTGCATGGTCCTCACAGGGCCCCCAGGAGGGGAGCTATAGTGCTGCAACCATGCCCACTCGGGGGATGCCAGCATTTTTATGATAAGCTATGAAATGACTCGCCAGGAAAATGGGAAGTCCAAAAGGACAGATTCAAGTCTACGTTTCCAGAAATGGCTCCCAAAGCCATGACCCAAAACCTGGCCACTAAGGAAGCTGCTGCGCCTGCCATGACCAAGATGCAGCATAGCCAGGAAGCCCCAGATGAAAGCGGAAGCCACTGCTGCAGCAGCAGGGAGCAGGAGCGTGCCACATCTGCCGCAGTGCGCTCCAGCAAAACGGGCCTCCTGTCCTCACCCTTCCACAGCCAGAAGGCTGCATGCAAGACATGCGGGCCTCTGCACCAGCTACCACAGAAGCAAACACCTCTGGGACTGTGGCTTCCCGGGAAAGAAACAAAAATGTGAGTCTCTCCTCATGTTTCATTTTATTTTCATTTTCCAAATCTCATGCAAGCACCTCTAATTGACTGAACCTAAATTACATCCAAAAAAAACCTGGCTTCAAGATATTCAGACAAATGTAGCTTTCAGTCTCCCAAACTCTACAGAACAGTGAGGACCTCAGGCAGAGGCTACAGTAAATGGTAAGACAGCCAGTTCTGTTAGCCACCACCCAGGGAAGTGGTTTCAGACTACAGTTTGCTCACTTTAGCGGTCGTGTGAATACATTCAGAGGGAACCAAAAGGGACACACAAAGGAGAGGATAACTGACCCAGCAAAATCATAAAAAGGAAAGAGAGGTGAGAGCCACACATAGGTTGGAGGTTAAGCCTTATAAAGAAGGGCACTTGCATCTCCAGTATAACAGAGAAGGATGTCCACCGGGGGGCATCCTGTCGGATGACCTCGGCATCTTCGGTGAAACAGCAGGTAAAGTCATCTGCCATCAGTCAGGGGTGAGGCTGGAAGGGTTTGAGTGGAGTTGGAACGTTTAGAAATGTGGGAACTTAATTGACAGTTGATTATAGATACATGAGAGAAGATATGTGCATTCCTGTATGTGGATTCAAGTATTTAATAAAAGTCAAAATATTGGGATTTTTGCCAGTCCACCATTCAAACTGATAAGGCTTAATGGATGCTGACATCAAAGATGGCCATATTCCAACATTTTTGTACTCCTCAACTCCTCTCAACATCTTTCTTCTCCCCCAGGTGTAGGTACATTTTAACAGGAAACAAGAACCCTTCCATTTAAGCTCTAAAGCTTGAAAAGTTAAACTTCAGTCATCAAGGCCATCACGTCAGTTTTGAAGGCACTCTACTTTCTTGTGTTTCTTCCAGTCCAGCGTTCCTCATGATGTCCTCTGCATATAAGTTAAATAAGCAGGGTGACAATATACAGCCTTGACGTACTCCCTTTCCTATTTGGAACCAGTCTGTTTTTCCATGTCCAGTTCTAACTGTTGCTTCCTGACCTGCATACAGATTTCTCAAGAGGCAGGTCAGGTGGTCTGGTATTCCCATCTCTTTCAGAATTTTCCACAGTTTATTGTGATCCACTCAGTCAAAGGCTTTGGCATAGTCAATAAAGCAGAAATCGATGTTTTTCTGGAACTCTCTTGCTTTTTCCATGATCCAGTGGATGCTGGCAATTTGATCTTTGGTTCCTCTGCCTTTTCTAAAACCAGCTTGAACATTTGGAAGTTCATGGTTCACGTATTGCTGAAGCCTGGCTTGGAGAATTTTGAGCATTACTTTACTAGCGTGTGAGATGAGTGCAATTGTGTGGTAGTTTGAGCATTCTTTGGCATTGCCTTTCTTTGAGATTGGAATGAAAACTGACCTTTTCCAGTTGTGTGGCCACTGCTGAGTTGTCCAAATTTGCTGGCATATTGAGTGCAGCACTTTCACAACATCATCTTTCAGGTTTTGAAACATCTCAACTGGAATTCCATCACCTCCACTAGCTTTGTTCATAGTGATGGCCCACTTGACTTCACATTTCAGGATGTCTGGCTCTAGATGAATGATCATATCATCATGATTATCTGGGTCGTGAAGATCTTTTTTGTACAGTTCTTCTGTGTATTCTTGCCACCTTGTCTTAATATCTTCTGCTTCTGTTAGGTCCATACCATTTCTGTCCTTTATCGAGCCCATCTTTGCATCAAATGTTCCCTTGGTATCTCTAATTTTCTTGAAGAGATCTCTAGTCTTTCCCATTTTGTTGTTTTCCTCTATTTCTTTGCATTGATCACTGAAGAAGGCTTTCTTATCTCTTCTTGCTATTCTTTGGAACTCTGCATTCAGATGCCTATATCTTTCCTTTTCTCCTTTGCTTTTTGCCTCTCTCCTTTTCACAGCTATTTGTAAGGCCTCCCCAGACAGCCATTTTGCTTTTTTTGCATTTCTTTTCCATGGGGATGGTCTTGATCCCTGTCTCCTATACAATGTCATGAACCTCATTCCATAGTTCACCAGGCACTCTATCTATCAGATCTAGGCCCTTAAATCTATTTCTCACTTCCACTGTATAATCATAAGGGATTTGATTTAGGTCATACCTGAATGGTCTAGTGGTTTTCCCTACTTTCTTCAATTTGAGTCTGAATTTGGCAATAAGGAGTTCATGATCTGAGCCACAGTCAGCTCCTGGCCTTGTTTTTGTTGACTGTATAGAGCTTCTCCATCTTTGGAGAAGATTGCCAGGAGAAATATCAATAACCTCAGATATGCAGATGATACCACCCGTATGGCAGAAAGTGAAGAGGAGCTAAAAAGCCTCTTGATGAAAGAGAAAGAGGAGAGCGAAAAAGTTGGCTTAAAGCTCAACATTCAGAAAACGAAGACCATGGCATCCAGTCCCATCACTTCATGGGAAATAGATGGGGAAACAGTAGAAACAGTGTCAGACTTTATTTTGGGGGACTCCAGAATCACTGCAGATGGTGACTGCAGCCATGAAATTAAAAGACGCTTTCTCCTTGGAAGAAAAGTTATGACCAACCTAGATAGTATATTCAAAAGTAGAGACATTACTTTGCCAACTAAGGTCCATCTAGTCAAGGCTATGGTTCTCCCTGTAGTCATGTATGGATGTGAGAGTTGGACTGTGAAGAAGGCTGAGCACCAAAGAATTGATGCTTTTGAACTGTAGTGTTGGAGAAGACTCTTGAGAGTCCCTTGGACTGCAAGGTGACCAACCAGTCCATTCTGAAGGAGATCAGCCCTGGGATTTCTTTGGAAGGAATGATGCTGAAGCTGAGGCTCCAGTACTTTGGCCACCTCATGTGAAGAGTTGACTCATTGGAAAAGACTCTGATGCTGGGAGGGATTGGGGGCAGGAGGAGAAGGGGACCGAGGATGAGATGGCTGGATGGCATCACTGACTCGATGGACGTGAGTCTGAGTGAACTCCGGGAGATGGTGATGGACAGGGAGGCCTGGCGTGCTGCGATTCATGGGGTCGCGAAGAGTCGGACACGACTGAGCGACTGAACTGAACTGAACTACTTTCTTGGGGTCAACCCGCCTTAGAGTGGGAAATTTTAGGTAAATACTGCCCATAAAATGTCAACTGAGACAGCAAATTGTGAGAATAATATTTTTTAATTCAATGATCCATGATTATGAAAAGGATATCCTTTTCATAATTATGGAAAGTATATACATAAACATGTGTAAGATGAGACCTTGCTTTTGACAAAACTGGCTCACCCTGCAGATTAAAATAAAATTAAGTTCCTATCAATATTACAACAAAGATATCCTCAAGATGGACAAAGACCTAAAGGAAAGTTCCAGAAACTTGATAGAAGAAAAACTAAAATATCTTTGTAAGCTAAAAGTGAGGAAGAAGTATTAAAGAAAATACTAAAGCACAAACCAAAGCAGTAATAATAGTAGTAATATTAACAATCTGCTTATATCAAAAATTTTAAAGTATACCATTGATAAAGTTAACAAATGATGAATTAGAGGGAAAATGTGCGTCTAAAACTAATTAGGAGCTAATAGTTACAATACACTGTTGTTGTTGTTGCTGTTGTCATTGCTTAGTTGCTAAGTCATATCAGACTCTTTGCAACCCCATGAACTGTAGCCCACCAGGCCCCTCTTGAATATACTGGAAACCCCTAAAGACCAACAGTAACAAACCAAGGAAGAACACGAATAGGAAAAAATGGAAAAGGCTACGAATAAACAATTTCTATAAGAAGAAAGACAACAAACTACAGGCTTTTAAAGACATGTGCAAACTCAGCCATTAGGGAGATGCAAATTAAACCAGCAAAGAGCATTCACTTCACGCTCATTAGACTGACAACATTTGAAAGCTGCACAACAGGAGACTGCAGAGAATCTGAGGATGAACAAAGCAGCCTTTTACGAACCCTCGGTGGAAACAGCTCTTCTGGAGAGCGACCTGACAGGATTCAGTGTGTTAAGCCCCTGAGGTTTGTAAATAAATCACGATTTTGTCTCTCCTGACTAAACTCGTAGATTGATACAAGATGGGGCACTGGTGCTTAAAACAAATAAACAAATATGTGACACTGATGGTCAGGGAGCAGGCACTGAGAAGATTGTTAGAGAGGCTGAAAAGATGGTGATGCTTATTATATTTGGTTAACTGCTGCTTGCAGTGACCTGGGACATAGACTCCACGTACCTAATGAACTTGGAGCTCTAAGGGAAGGGCTGGGAAACAGAACATTAGTGATGCCTGTTGGCTGTTATAAACTGTTTGGCAAGGAACTAAAAATAAAGAGATGGCCTAGTTTACATATAGATACTCCAGAAATTCAGGCAGTGTTACAAAGGTGGGAAGACCTACAGTTTGCCTGATGCCGGATCTTAAAGAGATGGAGAAGGCTTTTGAGGAATAAGGACCCTAAGTAATACAGAACAAAGATCAACATAAGAGTGTGGTGCTTTATTTTTTTCTTTTTTTAACTGCAGTATAATTGTTGTAATAGTTTCTGCTGTACACCAGTGTGAATCAGTTTACATATACATACATGCATATGTGTGTGTGTGAGTGTGCGTGCATGCCTGCATGCTAAGTCACCTCAGTCATGTCTGACTCTCTGCAACCCAACAGACTGTAGCCTGCCAGGCTCCTCTGTCCATGAGGATTCTCCAGACAAGAATACTGAACTGGGTTGCCATGCCCTCCTCCAGGGAATCTTCCCAACCCAGGGATCGAGTCCTAGTCTGATGTTCCCACATTGACAGGCATGTTTTTTACATATGTGTGTGTGTGTGCTAGGTTGCTTATATATATATTACCTCCCTCCCTCTTGAGCCTCCCTCCCACCCATTCCCCCATCCTAACCTTCTAGACCAGCACAGAGCACCAAGCTGAGCTCCCTGTGTTATCCAGCAGCTTCCTGCTAACTATCTGTCTCTATTCTTGCCCTGCAAATAGGTTCCTCAGTACCATTTTTGGAGATTCCATACATATGTGTTAACATTACAATGCTTGTTTTTCTCTTTCTGATTTACTTCACTCTGTATGACAAACTGTAGGTTCATCCACATCACTATGACTGACTCAATTTCATTCCTTTTTATGGCTGAGTATATTCCATTGTACATACGTACCATGACTCCATCCATCCCTCTGTTGATGGACATCTAGGTTGCTTCCCTGTCCTGGCTATTATAAATAGTGCTGCAATAAACATTAGGATACATGTCGCTCTTTCAATTATGGCCTTTTCAGGGTATATGCCTAAACTGGGTTTCCTGGGTCATATTGTGGCTTTATTCCTAGTTTTTTAAGAAATCTCCATCCTGTTCTCCATAGTGGCTGTATCAATTTCCATTCCCACCAACAGTGTAAGAGGGTTCCCTTTTCTTGTGGAACTTTTTAAAATCTTCCAGTAGAAAAAGAAAGAAAGAAAAGAAACAAACTCAGGGTAAAGTTCAGTGCATTAAGGACATGACCTTCCATCTGTTTCCCAGTTGGCCTGGAGGTGCCCCCTTAGGCTGAAAGAGGTGAGATACAAATGAGAAGCAAAGCCATCAAGTACATTTGAAAACTGTGCCTCACAAAGAACGTAGGCATGGCTACTGGCTCGCAGAACTGACTAGAAGTAAATAGAAGTTTATGTAGTGTTTAAGATATCTGCATTACCAAAGAAGCACCAACGAAAAGGCCTTTGAATGTTTGAGGCTAAAAACATCCTTCCTTGCACAGGACAAAGCTTAAGAAAGCTCTTTAGCCCCAAGGAGAGCATTTTCCCCAGATCCCATTTCTTGTATTGTCAAGAGGGAAATAGAAAAAAAAGAGCATCCGGAAGGGCAGGCCTGGAATCACAGAGGTCCCAGACCCTACACTTCTGACCTGAATACAGTCTAGACCCTGCCATTGCCCACACCAGCCCCTCCCAGGCCTGCCTGAAATGCCAAGCCCCATACCCATTTTCTAAATCTCATCCTTCTCCAAGACCCAGCTCAGTCACCACATCCATTATGAAGCCCTTTGGTCTCAGGGCTTGTCAACAACAAACTGACACTTGCCTGTAAACTACAAGATGGCTCTTGCCAATTACTAAGCTAACATGCTCATCGATTCTAAAACAGCTCTCTATTTCACCTAATTTGATTAGGGAGATGATTAAAGTGTCTTTTATTATCTAGATTATCAATAATCACCAGTGAGCACTTCGCCACACCCCCAACTCTATGACAGGGTGTGTGCTTCCTGGCACATACTTTGAGGCCACTGCATCCCCTGCAGCCTCTATTAGCATATAGGAAACAGACAAGTCAGTACTATGCTTCAGGTACATTATGAGTCACACAGCTCCCGCCAGGTGACGGAGGCCCTCAGCCACTGTCCCAGCTTGACACCTATAACGTAAACCGAATACTGACATGCACCAAACTCGCAAATGTGAGGGCAAAGAGAAGAAGGTGAGAGACAGGTGTGACCGCATTGTTCCAAGAGGAGAAGGGAGGCCTTTCCAGTGAGTGGAGCGATTTGAACTCAGACGTGAGGCAAGATAAAAATGCAGAGATTGCTGATTAAACTGATGCATTTATGAAGCGACTTTGTTCAGAAGACTAGGCAGAGGTAGAGTAAGGTAAGCAAGTTCTAGGAACTATAGACGCACTGGCCTTTCATCTCAGAGATTCTGCTGAGAAAACAGAAACGTCTTACTACGTCATCGAGAGGATGTTTCCCAGAACCTTTACTGCACAGCCCACCGGGCTAACACTTCACATCAGTGCTACCCACAGAAATACAACACACGTCTCATAGTCCACCTTTTAAAAAGACAGAGATATAACTATTTTAATAATATATTTTATTTAACCTAATATATCCAAAATATTATCATTTTTACATGGAAGCAATATAAAACTTATGAATGGACATTTTATATATATCCTATTTCTCATACCTCTCAACTCTTACTGGCTATGACCCACTAGAGTTTAGAGAAAAGCCCAAAAGGAATTCAGAGCTTTTGAGAAACAGAGATTAGCATGTGTTTACTAGATGCCTCTCAAAAAACATGCTTTGCAATGTTTGAAAAGGCTTCCATGTTATTTTCTTCAAATGTCGGGCAACACGAGTCAATGTATACATCCAAATCAAAGTAATTAAATAACATAATAAGAAAAACACAGCACAACATATGATTCTATGTATACAAAGTACAAAAGTAGGGCTTACACTTGGGGGAGGGGTATGACTTGAAAGAGGTGTGAAGGGCCTTCTAAGGTAATATTGGTAAAATTCTATGTCTCCAGGTGCTGGCTACACAGATGAGCTCGCCTAGTGAAAATTCATTAAGCTGTTCATTTATGATATGTGATTCCTATGTGTGTGTGTGTGAGTGCATGTAATCTTTATATGCACATTGTATCTCTGCATATTTATACAACTTCCATAGAGTTAAAGAATACAAAAGAATAAAGACTTGGGATTCTTTCTTTAGTAAAATAAAATGATTTAAGGATCAAAACTTTGGATATAAAATGGCATCACCTTCATAAAACGTAAGTAACTCAAACACTGTGGCATAAAAGACCTATGAGGCATAAATTCTGCTGTTTGCATTGGTGAATAAATCAAACATCATCTTTCCTTTCACCTTAATTAATCTGAATGTTGACCGTGTAATTTCAAAAATTATCTTCAAAAGCATATTTTGAAATTGGATGGAGTAACTTAAAACTGCTTGAATATGTGGATGAATCTGTATTTCAGGATACATGTATTCCTTAGATACTAATCTACTCCAGCTCTTCCTTATCTGCACATGAAATATGCAGCATAATCCTTTGGGATCTCTTGGAAAATCTGTTCCTTATGAGAAACTTGGAGCTTAACATTTGCCAAATATAACACTGCAAGTTTTCAAGGTCACTGTGACAAAACATACCCATCCATTTCCAACTGGATGAATGTCTGGCCCTTGGACTGCCATGGACTGCCCCTTGATGAGAACCACTGAGTTAGATGATCCAAGATTAATACCGATTAACTTCGTGACTTCCACAGAAAGCAACGGCTGCATTACCTTCAGTAACAATGACTGAAGAGAAACACTTTTTAAAAAAAAAAAAAACCTTGTATTTAAATACTACTCTGGAAAGATAAGCTGATTTCTTCAAATCCATGGTGGGCTGTTTTTTAGTGAGTGGGCCAGGAATGCTAAGTGTCTGGAATGGTCCCCTACAGTTCAAAATTATCTTACACTCAGTGCCAATAACCCTCCTCTTAAGAAACACTGAGAGCTATTTGTGTTGATAAAATTGTGAACAGTACAAATGCATGTCCTCTTACCAGTGTCAGAACAAAACTACTTTGTTATACTTACTTCTTTTTCAAAAAGAGATCCCCAAAATAACACTCCAGCATTTTTGTCAGTGATTTTCAAAATTGAGCTATTTTAAGATCGTATTATTCCTAGATAATGTTTAGACAGTGATGGGCAATCTGGATAGATAATTTTTTCTTGCACTTTCTCCTAGTAAAACTTTTAAAAGGCAAAGCTTACCAATAAGAGTACCAAATTAAATGTCAAGAAAGTATTTCCAGTGTTAAAATAATAAGTGCATGTACCTCAAGTTAAACTGTGCAGAAAGTTGTTACAGTCTCTTGAGTTTTAAGCTCTGAAATATATATCAAGTTAAATTTAGTCATGGATGTTCTAAGATGTCCTTAAGGAGAGAAGGAATTTTTCTGTTTACTTTTTATATCTGTTTTTATACCTGCATATCTGTGCAGAAACGCTTTTACCAGAATTACTCATCAAAGTCATTATTGACCTTTGAAAAAATATATATATATAATTGAAAGAAAAAAGCCTTTTTATCAATAATAATCATTATTACCTTAATTTTATTTCATACAGTGATTAAAATACATTTTAAAATGTCTAGAGTATTGAAAAGAAAGAGCCAAAAGAAACCCAGGAAATAATGGAAGATCAAAAAAATGTGAGATCAAGACTCAGCATTATCTTCCTCAAGCAACTTCATTTTCAATACCTCTTCCTCCTCTCCACACACACACAACCCCCAACCACACATCTGGCACCAAAGAAACAGAACCCAATAGAAACTAAGTTCAGAACCTATGGTGCTGACTGAGTCTGCAGTTCTTACACAAAACAGAACTCTATCAGTTCAAGGGAAGTCTTGACTTACTTAGGTCACACCCATTAGATAGAGAAGAGGTGACCTCCAACAGTCAGCTCTGGGATGGAGCCCTTCTTGTCCTCCCAAGATACTGCATACCTGCCTTGAGAACACTTCTGCTGTATTTTAATGGCTAGTTTAGTATCAGTCTTTTCCTACTTAAACTGGGAACCCCTGAAGGGGAAAGTATAGGCTTGGCCAAAAGTTTGTTCAGGTTTCCCATTATATTGCATGGAAAAATTCCAACCAAGTTTTTGATCAACCCAATATTTACTATAGTGCCTGGCACATAGTAACTACTTCTTGAATTTAAAATACTTTTTTACAAAAATTAAAGAAAATACCAAAAAACCTAACTCTAAGGTTAAAAAATATATTCTTAAGTCATGAATTCACCATAAAGCATATTTATTATGGTTTAAGTCAAAATCTGAGTGTAAAGTGGGGAGAGGATAGGTATAGACCTTTAAAATGTATATAACCCTTTTTTTTTTTAATTCCCCAAGAAGACCCACCTTAAGGGTCCTTAGCATCCTGGACAGTTGCTAAGATTTGTCTGATACATTACAATATGCCCAGTGCATACTGGAATGTTTCCTAGGCCCATGGTACATCCAAGATAAATAGTCATTAAATGAATACACAAATAAAATAATGGTCACAAAGTACTCAGTTTCCGTTTCTACAGTGCTCTCTCAAACTCTCACGAGAAAGCTGCAGAGTCCAGCCCCTCGTAATCATATAATCACCTGGAGTGCTGGTCAAAATGCAGATTCCTAAGCCCACCTCAGGGTTCTCCAAAAAAATAGAACCAATTAAATATGTATGTGTGTGTGTGTATGCACGCACGCGTGTGTGTGTATGTGTATGAGAGAGAGAGAAGTCACTTCAGTTGTATCCGACTCTTTTTGATCCCATGGACTGTAGCCCACCAGGCTCCTCTGTCCATGGGATTCTCCAGGCAAGAACTGGGTTGCCATGCCCTCCTCCAGGAAATCTTCCCAACTCTGGGATCAAACCCTTGTCTCTAGCATCTACCTGCACTGGCAGCAGGTTCTTTACCACTAGCACCACCTGGGAAGCCCATATGTAGGTATACATACAGAGAGAGGGGGTGGGGAGAGAAAGCTACTTATTTAAAGGAGTTGGCTGGCATGGTTATGGTGGCTTGCAAGTCCAGAAACCATACGGCAAACCCAGACAACAGGAAATTCAAGTAAGAGTTAAATCCACAGAGCAGGTCAGCAGATTGGAAACTCAGGCAGGGTTTCTCTGTTGCAGTCATGAGGCCAAATTCTCTCTCTTTCAGAAACCTCAGTCTTTGTCCTTATGACCTTCAACTTATTGGATGAGATCCATCCACATTATGGAGGGTTATCTCCTTTACTCAAAGTCTATTGATTTGAATGTGAATCACATTTTAAAAACACCTTCACATCCAACATTTCAGTTGACCATACAACTGACCACTATAACCTTGCCAAGCTGACACATAAAATTAATTATCATACTCACCCTGAAAAGTTTGTCTACAATGCAAGTTTATCTGGAGGTGGGGCTCAGGGATGTGTATTTTTAACAAGCAGCCCAGGTGATTCTAATTCGAGTGTTCGATGGAACCACAGCCAGAGAAAGAAAGCAGTTTGTATGCTTCCTGGGTAAGCTTTTGGACCGCATAATACCCACATTCTGGAATTTGAAAGCAGTAGTATGGAGTGTTAATATCACTAACATGGCTAACACCACTAATACTACAAATGTCACAGAAAGATAGACACGGTTGGTATCAGGGTTCACTCAGAAAAGCAAACATCCACCAGTTGCTCTTTCAGCAGAGAGAGTTTAATGCAGGGAACTGTTTAAAGGACTGAAAAAGCAAAGGGAGCCCTTAGGTAACCCAGATATCATTACTGGAGGAGGTAGCAGCCTTCCTCTTGCAGTCTGGAGGAACAAAAGGAAGCAACTGGAAATATTAGAGATTGGGAGCCTGGAATAGCAACCCTGCAGAGTGAGGACCCTGACCTCCAAGGAAGTAGGCTACTTGACAGGCACTGCCGTGTTGGAGCTCGGAGGAAGGACCTCAAGGAGTTAGAACCAGGTCTCTGAAGGAAAGGACATTAGCTGTCTGGAGCTATATCCCTGGGGGAGTGCAGTGAGTCTGATTCTGAGAGTGGGGAAGGACTGGCCCCAGCTGCCATTGCCAGATGAACAACAACTTCTGGGGCAACACTGTCAGGACACGAAGTTAACCAAAAGGAGCAAATCCTTCTTACTCCTCCATCCTTGCACTCTCCCTCTCCCTATCAGCAGAGTCTAGCGGTGAGCCGGCTGGCACAGCGGACAAGTACCCCGCTAAATCCCAGCCTCTGTGCCCTGGAGCACAGCACAGAGAGGTGAGCTTTGAAGCTGACCGTCAATAGCCTGATAATCCAGATACTGACGTTACCAAACACACACAACATCAGATGAAACAACAGCATCCAAAGGGAAATCGACAACCTGGGCTAGATGTAATAAAGAACCTCTCTGGCTTGGACCAGCACATCTCCTGTTTTTACAAACTAACACCAGGACCTTCAGTTCAGTAGTGCAAAAGCATATATCAACTTCAGCCATTTATAAACCAAAAGACTGGGTGAATTTAAGTAGATTTAAACACAAAATGGTCCAGATGTAATGTCTATAAACAGTAAAGCTTACAGATATTCTAACACAGTGCTTCTCAAAGGTCGGTCCCTGGAGCAGCAACATCAGCTTCACCTGGGAATTTATCAAAAATGCGAATTCTCACCCCCAGTCCCAGACCCACTAAATATGAAACTCTGGAGATGGGACCCAGCAATCCGTGTTTGAAAGAGCCCTCCAGGTGATTCCAAGCTATAGTTTGTGACCCGCTGTTCCAGCCTGATTCATCAGATTTCTGAATTGGAGCGTCTCTGCTTTCCGCTCCCTGATGTACCTTCTCTAGCTGTCGTCTGCCACCAGCCATCTTCCTGGCACAAATGATCAATTACGAGCAGAGCATAAATTACAGAAGCTCTCTGTTTCTTCTCTCGCACTCAAATATTTGCCTGTTTGTATCTATAATTTTTTCAGATTTGCCCTGTAGTGTAAGGGCCCAACTTTAATAAGGAAAAAAAAAGTACTATTTTCCGTTTTAGTTTGAGTAATATACTAAGTAATGAAGCTTTTCCTGGTTCCCGGAGCAATCCAACTTTTCAGAAACCTTTAAAATAAACAAAGAAAATTCAGTTAATAGGCACAGACATAAGCAAATCAACTTCCTAAAATTAGAGTCCTGGAGAGGTCACAGCAAATAACCAGACTGAGAAGAATTAAACGCATTACTGTGCTTCTTTCCTCCAACTATTCATGTTTTTTTCCATATTACTGTTTTCCTCCATAGTTATACAGGAAAGGATAGATTTGACACATGAAAATGAGAGAATTAAGTTTTCTAAAACAGAGGTTGCACACTTGGTGCCCAGGGGCCAGGTTAAGCCGACAGACATGCCGTATTTGACCCGTATGCTGTTTTGTTTGCATAAAATTTGCCAACCCCTTTCATTTCACTTATTTATTGATTTTATTTTTGGCAGCGCTGGGTTTTCCTTGCTGTGTGGGTTTTCTCTGGTTGCAACGAGCATGGGCTACTCTCTAGTTGCTTCCCTGGTGGTTCAGGTGGTAAAGAATCTGCCTGCAATGAGGGAGACCTGGGGTTGACCCCTGGGTGGGGAAGATCCCCTGGAGAAGGGCATGGCAACCCACTCCAGCATTCTTGCCTGGAGAATCCCATGCACAGAGGAGCCTGACGGGCTGCAGTCCATGGGGTCACAAAGAGCAACCAAAACTTTTAACTCTGTAGTTGCCATACTTGGGCTGCTCACTGGTGGCTTCAGAGCGTGGGCTCAAGGGCACCATGGCTTCATTAGCTGTAGTTCCTGGGCTCTAGAGCACAAGTTTAACTGTGTGGCATACAACTTTTGCTTAGCTGCTCCATGTCATGTGGAATCTTCCCAGATCAGGGATCAAATCCGTGTCTACTGCATTGGCAGGCAGATTCTTTATCAGTGTGCCACCAGGGAAGCTCCTCCCAATCTTTTAAGATTGAGAGATTTTACATAAGAATGCAGAATTTCCGCCTCTCTTGATCTAGGTCGTCTGGACCTCCATTCCTCCACTCGCAGCAGAGCAGTGGAGCCCGGCCGCAGCTGCTATCCTGGAAGGGCAGCAGGCTCTCCAGAGTCCCCACCTACCCACCTCACTCCACTCACACCCACCTTTCTGATTTCTACCTTATATCCTACTCGAAGTATTTCTAGATTGGGAACATGGTATCCTCTGTCCCTTTAAACCCAAAGAAGTTTCACTTTATAGACCAGGTCCACTGAAATTGCTTTTCTGGAGTGACATCCACCATTTGTGGTCGGGAAGATCTACTGGAGAAGGAAATGGCAAACCACTCCAGTATTCTTGCCTGGAGAGGAACCCCATGGACAGAGGAGCCTGGTGGGCTACAGTCTAATCGCGCACAAAGAGGCAGACACAGCTGAGCGATTCGCACGTCACATCCATCGTTTGTGGAAGGCCGGCCTGCTCACCTGGGCCCTCGGCTCTCATCACCCGCTCTGCCCCACCTGAGTGCCTCCCTCTCACCTCTCCTGGCCCTTTCCCCTTTCTTTTACTATTGGAACATGGCACAGGTTTTTCAAAAAGCCCTGAAATTAAAACATAAAACACCTCCTGGGGCCAAGACTAACTTGAAGGCGCCATCCAGCCTATTCCACACCCACCCTTTCTCTTTCCCGCCTGATTCCTCATTCCCTGGTTAGTCCCCAGTTTGCTGCAATCCAGCTCCTACCCCACCACTGACTGTAATGTGTCTGGCTGATGTCACTCATGGCCTCCCAGCTGCCAAATCCAGCAAAGTCTCACTCTGCATCCAGCCTCCACCCCTCCTTGAGGTCCTTTCTGAATCTTCCTCGGCCTTCAAGCATCAGTTCAGCCTCCTTGGAGCTTCCCCAGGGGCCTCAACCCGGCTGGGCACCTCTCTTCTGACACCCTGTTTCATCTCATCACCCCACTCGAGACATTGTACCACAACTCTCGCTTATGAATCTGTCTTCCCCATGGCCAGTTAAAAGCTCTGCCTCATTCACCTTTGTCTGTACAGTGATTGGATAAAGGAAGTAGTTAACAAACACCTATTAATAAAGAAATGAACAGATGAATGATTGAACGAGCCAAGAATTAAAATAGCTTTTCAGATTGTTAGGAGTAGGAAGGTCTGAAATTCCTCCAAGAGAAGCATTTTGCTCCCAAACTTGGCTTTATCTGGGAGGCCACCCTACCTAAAGCATATTAAATCAAGTGTTGGGGCAGGGGGGAAGTACATGCTTATCTCCCTTCCCTGCTGTACATTTCAGAGTTTGGCACAGTCATGTCGTTCAGTATCTACCAAGGATCTTAAGAAGGTACCACTCCCACGTGTCTTACACCTGCCAGTGCACAATGATAGAAGTCTACTCACAAAGACCCTGCGTTGAAAGAGAGAGGAAGATCACCCGAACCATGACATCTAGAGATTTGGAGTAATAGAAATTATATCAAGGGATAAGTTAAGAATGAAATAAACATGCCTCAAAGTCCTTTAGTAAATCACTGTTGACACCATCACACAGAAGCAGCTGCAGGTCGTAACAAGGCTAGAGAGTCACTCCCCCCATTGCTCCTTCCTTCCTGAGTGCTGCGATTACCAGCTCCACTCCGGCTGGCGGAGAGGTGGAGTGGACAATAAGGTATGAGGTTTGAGGTCTCGGCACGGACAGTCTACCTGTGCTGGCAAGAAGGAGGGATGGTGGTGCTGGGAGGTCAGTCTGTGGGAGCAGAAAAAGGAGTCGGTTTATTGTGGCCGTCTCACCCTGGACAAGCTGCCCTCCCACGTGGCCCTTCACACAGTGCAGCAGACTTTTTGTAGCCCAAGTTTATGGCAGATAGCTAGCTAGATGATAGATAGATATGGACACAGATATGGACACAGGTACGCACATACATGGGGCTTCCTCAGTGGCTCAGTGGTAAAGAATCTGCCTGCAGTGCAGGAGCTGCAGGAGACGTGTTTTTGATCCCTGGGTCAGAAAGATCCCCTGGAGGAGGGCACGGCAACCCACTCCAGTCTTCTTGCCTGGAGAATCATATGGACAGAGAAGCCCAGCAGGCTACAGTCCATCGAGTCACAGAGTCGGACGTGACGGAGGCAACTTCGCACACACGCACACACATACTCTCAACTCTGACTCAAAGAACGGTGTCTGGAAATCTGCGCTGCTATCACCCACTTCGTTATGGAGCTCCTGGCCTCCAGGTCGACGTGGCAAAATTTCAACCTCTAGCAGTGGCTGAAGGGCCCTGGTGCTGGGACTGGATGCCCACCCCAAAATGTCCAAGCATTAAGCAACTAGAACCCCCATCAGGCTCATGTCTACACCCCTTCTTGTGCATCTAGAGACATCAGAATTGGCCGAATACACTCCCCTTAGGCTCTGGAGTCTCTCTGGGCCCCTCATTAAGCCACTTTCCAGTATATGAAGAGCAGCACCTGAGGGGCACGGAGACCCCATATTCCAGCTCCCTTGGTGAAGAGGGGCCTTACTTTTACCTCCCTCCATGCTTTCTTTCTTTCTGACACTGCCAGGTGACCAAACATAGTAAAAGAAAGGAGTCTTTAGATTCTCCACAGAACAAAGTGAAAAGGGAAAATACTAATTCCATGCATGCCTTTCTCCCAGCTCAAGTGCCTTGCCTCATCCATCCACAGCAACCCTCTAAAAAAGACTGCTGGAAACTAAAACTAAAAGCTAGTTCACTAATCAACTGATATACACATCATGCAATTTCCAGGCAACTGTTATCAGATATATTAAAAAACACAACCAGGGTGGCTGTGCTCAGGCTGAGTGTTCAGGAGCAGGTCAAAAGCGCAGCTGCAAGCTGAGAGCCAGGGGGGCCTGTGGAGGCAGGGAGGCCCCCAAAGAGTGTGACTGTGCCGTCTCAGAAAGCTCTCACCCGAGCAGCAGCAGCGTGTGGGTGAAAGTGTGAGCAGTGCTCAACTCTGAAATTCCAGAGAGCCGCACACACCAACCTAAATGTGAAGTGGCCCAAACCTACTGTCTAGTGGCCTGACTGTAAATGTCAGTCTGATCTCCATGAGGAGCAGAGATTTACATACAGAGACTCCATCAAAAATTTCAGAAAGAACCCAAACTTGGACTGGGACATAACTTCTCTGCATTTTCTACAGTGAACTATCATCATGTTTTTTAAACTGAAAAAAAAAAAAAAAACAATATATGTCATATAAAATCAAGAGGAAGCTAGGTCCTTCTTTTTGAGACCCTGCCATATGGGAACCCTAGAAGTGTGTGAAGACCTACCACGCCACTCATAGACTCCTGGAAATTTTAAGGAATTCACTTCAAGAAACTCAACTTCCCCAACCAGGGCCTACTGAAAACTACCTGAGATGTATACATTCCCCATTTGCAAGCTTGTTGTTCAGTAGCTCAGTCATGTCCGACTCTTTGTGACCCCATGGACTGCAGCACGCCAGGCTTTCCGGTCCTTCACCATCTCCCCAAGTTTGCTCAAACTCATGTCGATTGAGTCGATGATGCCAAGTTTGGTCTCAGCATTAAAAAGAATTTTTTTTGTTTAAGAATAAACTAATGAAGAAATTTTTGTTCAGAAAATAACACATGGAAGACTGGTTGCCTAGGGTTTCTCTGGACTTGAACACCTTAGAGGCAGCACCCTGTGCAGGCATGCCTGTCAGAGAGGGGGCAGAGCGCTCCCGTGAAGCCCTCTAGTCTGTGAGCACAGCGTCCGCTTAGACGCAAGCCAAGCAATTTGCACTTGTGCTGCCCCTCAGACGGACCAAGAGGCTCAGTGCAGGCAGGTGAGAAGGAAGTCAGGAACCTGCCTCAGAGCATCCTCCTGGGTGGCTAAGGCCCGAAAGCTGCTGAGACATCCAGGGGAAAGCAAGCGGGGGGAGGGAGGCCTCACAGAAGACTGGGTAGTGGAATGACCCACAAATCCTGAGAGCTGAGCGGCTGAAGGGACAGCCAGCACAGCGCCCAGAGGAACTGTATGGAAGTATCCCTCTAGCAAAGGAGCCTGAAGATATGGGACTGTGAGCCACGGCCAGTGGGGTTAACAGGGGACAGGCTGCTGCTGCCACTTGGTCGCTTCACTCACGTCTGACTCTTTGCAGCCCCGCGGACTGTAGCCCTAGAGGCTCCTCTGTCCGTGGGATTCTCCAGACAAGAATACTGCGGTGGGTTGCCATGCCCACCTCCAGGGGCTCTTCCCAACCCAGGGATGGAACCCAGGTCTCCTGCACTGCAGGAAGATTCTTTACCACTGAGCCACCAGGGAACCCCAGGGGACAGGCAACTGAAGTCCAAACACTGGGTCCTGCCGTGAGGAAGCTCCAAGAAAGGTTTCAGAGAGGGACACGGGTGGGTCAGCTCTGACCGCAGACACCCTGGGCAGGGCTCCAGCTCCACCCCACCCTCACACTTGCTGTGAGGCCCGAAGCAAGAGAAGTTCATGGTGCCCCAATTTCCTTTCCCATTAAAAGGCTTCACTCAGTCGTGTCCGACTCTTTGCGACCCCATGGACTGTAGCCTATCAGGCTCCTCTGTCCATGGGATTTTCCAGGCAAGAGTGCTGGAGTGGATTGCCATTTCCTTCTCCAGGTGATCTTCCTGACCCAGGAACAGACCTTTCCCATAAAACAGACCTATTAGTAGTAATTATTTTACAGACTGTTGTGAGAATTAACTTTAAATATGATACAAATGAACTTATTTATAAAACAGAAACAGACTCACAGACTTCAAAAACAAACTTACAGTTACCAAAAGGGAAATGTAGGTGGGAGGGATAGATTAGCAGTTTGCGATTAACATATACACACAACTATATATAAAATAGATAACTAAGAAGGACCTCCCATATAGCACAGGGAACTCTACTCAATACTTTGTAGTAAACTATAAGTGAAGGGGAACTAAAAAGCCTCTTGATGAAAGTGAAAGAGGAGAGCGAAAAAGTTAGCTTAAAGCTCAACATTCAGAAAACGAAGATCATGGCATCCGGTCCCATCACTTCATGGGAAATAGATGGGGAAACAGTGGAAGCAGTGTCAGACTTTCTTTTGGGGGGCTCCAAAATCACTGCAGATGGTGATTGTAGCCATGAAATTAAAAGACGCTTACTCCTTGGAAGAAAAGTTATGACCAACCTAGACAGCATATTGAAAAGCAGAGACATTACTTTGCCGACTAAGGTCCGTCTAGTCAAGGCTATGGTTTTTCCAGTAGTCAGTGCTGAAGAATTGATGCTTTTGAACTGTGGTGCTGGAGAAGACTCTTGAGAGTCCCTTGGACTGCAAGGTGACCAACCAGTCCATTCTGAAGGAGATCAACCCTGGGATTTCTTTGGAAGGAATGATGCTAAAGCTAAAACTCCAGTACTTTGGCCACCTCATGTGAAGAGTTGACTCACTGGAAAAGACTCTGATGCTGGGAGGGATTGGGGGCAGGAGGAGAAGGGGACGACAGAGGATGAGATGGCTGGATGGCATCACTGACTCGATGGACGTGAGTCTGAGTAAACTCTGGGAGTTGGTGATGGACAGGGAGGCCTGGCGTGCTGCAATTCATGGAGTCGCAAAGAGTCGGAAACGACCGAGCAACTGAACTGAAACTGGAAAAGAATCTGTAAAAGAATAGATCCGTGTATACGTATAACTGAATCACTTTGCTGTACACCTGAAACTGACACATTGTAAACAACTATACTTGAATACAAAATATTTCCAACCGGTTCTGAATTGGGAAAGGAGTACGTCAAAGCTGTATATTGTCACCCTGCTTATTTAACCTATGTGCAGAGTACATCAAGTGAAATTCTGGGCTGGAGGAAGCACAAGCTGGAATCAAGATTGCTGGGAGAAATATCAATAATCTCAGATATGCAGATGACACCACCCTTATGGCAGAAAGTAAAGAAGAACTAAAGAGCCTCTTGATGAAAGTGAAAGAGGCGAGTGAAAAAGTTGGCTTAAAACTCAACATTCAGAAAACTAAGATCATGGCATCCAGTCCCATCTCTTCATGGCAAATAGATAGGGAAACAATGGAAACAGTGAGAGAGTTTATTTTTTCGGGCTCCAACATCACCGTAGATGGTGACTGCAGCCATGAAATTAAAAGACACTTGCTCCTTGGAAGAAAAGCTATGACCAACCTAGACAGTGTATTGAAAAGAAGAGACATTACTTTGCCAACAAAGGTGTCTAGTCAAAGCTATGGTTTTTCCAGTAGTCACATATGGATGTGAGAGTTGGACCATAAAGAAAGCTGAGCGTTGAAGAATTGGTGTTTGAACTGAGACACTGGAGAAGACTCTTGAGAGTCCCTTGGACTGCAAGGAGATCCAACCAGTCCATCCTAAAGGAAATCAGTCCTGAATATGGAAGGACTGATGCTGAAGCTGAAACTCCAATGCTTTGGCCACCTAATATCAAGAGCTGACTTACTGGAAAAGACCCTGATGCTGGGAAAGATTGAAGGCAGGAAGAGAAGGGGCCAACAGAGGATGAGATGGTTGGATGGCATCACTGACTCGATGGACATGAGTTTGAATAAGCTCTGGGAGTTGGTGATGGACAGGGAAGCCTGGCGTGCTCCAGTCCATGGGTCGCAAAGAGTTGGACACAGCTGAGCAACTGAACTGAACTGAACAATATAAAATAAAAAGTTTAATTAAAAAAATTAATTCAGGTAAAGTGCTTACCACAATGCATGGCAAAGGATAAGAGGTCAGTTGCCAGAATTATGATTTGTTTTCAATTTTTCAGGTGAAGGAAAATGCCAAGTCAAAGCTGGAGTTTTGTCTCCTGCCACAGTTGGGGACAGAAGGGTGAAAATGAAGACATTAGAAGGTGAGACAGAATGGGCGAGCAGGAGCAGTGACTATATTACATGCCAAGGGTTTTCCACCCTTTTCTTTCCTGAAATGCCTAGTGGGCCAGTCAGCACTGGACACTCCTGGATAACAACATGTCCAGGTAGGGGGTGCATAGACCAGGGGCACCAAGGGACTTGGGGGACAACCAACATCCCAGAAGTAGATGGGACAGCTCATGCTGTGCTCAGTGTGGACGCCTAACTTGGCCAAATACAGGCTCATTCAGATATTTTTTCTGTGAATTCATTTCCTGAATAAGCACTTGCCAAGCACCGCTCACATGTGAGGTGCCCACGATGTAAAGATCTTTAGAGCACACACACACACACACACACACGCAAGGAGGACACAGTCTAATGGCGTTTCAATCAAGACAGGTGTTAACAAATTGACCCTTCAGAAGTTAAACATGCTCAAGGTTTATTTTCCCCTCTTGTTTGCAGGATGCGAGGGGGGTTGTGGAAGGGTGGAAGGATCTGCTCACACAGCGACCCAGGAACCCAGACTGACAGACGCTGGCATCTCCACATCTTCCAGGACACTCGGCAGAGCTGGAGATAACTGGTGGGCTTCACACAGACCCTTTTAAATGAAGGATAATTACAACATTGTTATGGTTTCTGCCGTACATCAACATGACTCAGCCATGGGTATACATGAGTCCCCTTCCTCTTGAGCCCCCTCTCACCCCTACCCCATCCCACTCCTCTAGGTTGTCACAGAGCCCCAGTGTGAGTTCCCTGAGTTATACAGCAAATTCCCACTATACATTTTATGTATGTTAGTGTATATGCTTCTATGCTACTCTCTCCATTTATCCCATCCTTTCCTTCCCACCCACTCCAGTGTCCATAAATCTGTTCTCTATGTCTGGGTCTTCACTGTTGCCCTGCAAATAGATTCATCAGTACCATCTTTTTAGATTCCATATATATGCATTAATATATGATATGCTTTTTCTCTTTCTGAGTTACATCATTCCTTATAACAGGCTCTAGGTTCACCCACCTCAGCATCACTGACTCAAACATGCTCCTTTTTACGCTGAGTAATATTTCACTGTATGTATATACAGCAGTTTCTTTCTCCATTCATCTTTCACTGGACATCTAGGTTACATCCATGTCCTAGATATTGTAAATAGTGCTGCAGTGAACACTGGGGTACATGTTCACACAGACTCTTCAGTCAGGAATGGCCTGCATCTCTCCTGCAAGAGCCCATTGGCCAGATGCCATCACAAAGCCCTGCCTTGCTATGTAGGGAACCAGTGGGGAACAGAAGCATCTTCAGGCGACGGTGAGTCCTTAAGCAAAATATCATAAAAGACGCTCTGCCTGGTGAGCTTCAGACATTCACTTGCAGTGCTGAGCTATCAAGCATTCTCTTTACAGCCACTTGAAAAATTTACCCCAAAACATCATGAAACTTTCCCTTCATCCACAAGTCCTCCCGTTGCCTATTCTGGCAAAATTTGTTTTGTAAAATTGTGGGAATTGTTGAAAGTGAGGAAAATATACTGTGTGCATGCCAAGGGACGTTTTAAACTTGCTATTTAAACAGGTCCTATGCCCGGAAACCAATTAATACCTACCCTGCCCTGTCTACCTTTCAGGAGGAAGTGTGGCTCAAATGAGGCCATGCATGTAAGAAATACGGGATCCTGGTGTGGGGAGGAGGAGGGTAAATTAGAGCTTGGGACTGACATATACACACTACAATATTTAAAACAGATAACCAACAAGTACCTATTCTATAACACAGGGAACTTTGCTCAACATTCTGTAATAACCTAAGTGGGAAAAGAATCTGAAAACGAGTAGATATAAGTATATGTATAACTGAATCACTTTGCTGTATACCTGAAATTAACACAGTCCTGTAAATCAATTATGCTTTGATATAAAATAAATTTTCAAGGGATGAAAAAAATTAAATGTTTCATTAAAAAAAAAGAAAACATAGAATCTTATGTAAATATATGCCATAGCTGTGGATAAGATATTTGGGGTTGTTTACATAAGCTGCAAATAAATTATCTCACCACCTCACCTCAGTAAACAATGACATTTCACAGAGCCAGGCAATGTCATTCCAAAGAGCTGCATCCATCTTCCTAGTTTTTCAGTTCAGTTGCTCAGTCGTGTCCAACTCTTTGCAACACGCCAGGCTTCCCTGTCCATCACCAACTCCCAGAGCTTGCTCAAACTCATGTCCATCAAGTCAGTGATGCCATCCAACCATCTCATCCTCTGTAATCCCCTTCTCCTCCTGCTTTCAATCTTTTGTCAGAATCAGGACCTTTCCCAATGAGTCAGTTCTTCGCATCAGGTGGCCAAAGGACTGTGAGCTTCAGCATCAGTCTTTCCAATGAATATTCAGGACTGATTTCCTTTAGGATGGACTGGTTGGATCTCCTTGCTGTCTTTATCTCACTGGTATTTATGGCACACTCACTGCGCCAGGCCCTGGAGCTCCCTCTGCGTACTCAACAGAAATGGCCCTAGTCTCATGGAACTTAAGAGTCTGAGCTACAAATGCAGTGCCTTTGTAGGCTAGGAACACAGACAAAAGCTTCAGTAAGGAGGCTGCTGGTATACAGAAATAAACACACACCAACAGCTGCATCTTTTCAGCGAATGAAGAAAAAGGGAGTACTAATTAGTGCATCTTTTCCTGCCTCTAAGATTGAATAATTGATAAAATCGGGATTAGGATGACACTTGCTTGACCGAGCTCCTTCCTTCATACAATTCTGGGTCTCCAGCCAAGTGTATGATTGTTAGCCAAGCCATTTTTAAACTGTAAAAAGTAGGTACCCGTGCAGACCCATGAGATAAATAAGTTTAGGTGAACCAATCCTGCCCACCTCCCCCTTGTTTTGTAGTAACTGGCCATAGGCGTCACCACACTGTACTCCACACTCTGATCTTTTCTGATCAGTTCCCGCATAGCAAATGGAAGTGTTTCAAAAGATCACAGTTCAAAATAACGCAGCACATCTCCACTCTAAGAAATTCTATTGGGGAATGTATTTCTCAGAGCTTTCTCCTCACGGGCACAAAGAAAGTCTCTTGGACTGGACGGGGACTTCTGTAGAATTCTCATACCTTACTCCAACAGCAGTGACAGGCAGTGCCTGGCTTTTTTTAAACATCCTTGAAAAAAATCTCCAAGCATTATTCAAAGAAAGAAAACCAACCTGTGCAATCTGGATGGCGTTTGGTGCACTGAGGCAACAATGTATGACTAAAGCACGTTCTAAGTCTGCAATGTGCCACAGAGCTTCCTCAAATATAGTCCCCAAACCGGGAAACACTGGGTCCGGGGCCTCTGGCATTTAGCAGGCTTTTTTAAAAAAATCATAAATCTGACCACAAGTAAATGTTTTCTAACAAGCACAAAGCATATAAATAAGCCTTTCCTGGGACTTCCCTGGTGGTCCAGTGGTTAAGAATCTGCCTTGCAATGCAGGGAATGTGGGTTTGATCCCTAGTCCGAGAACTAAGATCTAAGATGCCTTAGAGCAACCAAGCCCACGTGCCACCACCAGAAAGTCCACGTGCTGCAAGGAAAGCTCCCACATGGTGCAGCAAAGACCCTGCGCGCCGCAGCCGGAAAAATAATAAAATAAGTGCCTTCTTTAAAAAACTTCCCTGGTGGCTCAGATGGTAAAGAGTCTGCCTACAACCCAAGACATGCTGGTTCAATCCCTGGGTGGGGAAGATCCCCTGGAGGAGAGCATGGCAACCCACTCCAGTATTCTTGCCTGGAGAATCCTGTGGACAGGGAAGCGTGGTGGGCTACAGTCCACGGGGTCACAAAAAGTCAGACACGATGGAGTGACTAACACTTTTAAAAAAAAAAAAAGAAGACTTTCCTGACTATAAGGCTGTCCAGCGCTAAGCAGCTGCCCTCCACAGTGGAACTGGCCACAAAGGGCCAGAGGCCACCTGACAAGCTGACTGGTCTCTGAAAGCTGGGTGGCTGCCACTGCACTTCCGGGTAAAAAGACTAAATGTTGAGGACAAAAATGAAACAATACTACTCACCCTCAGAGAAACCTTATATATCATAACCTTTTTTGAGTTCTACACCAACATTTTTTAGGCTGTTCATTAAAATGTTCAGTGGTCTCACCCTGCCACCTCTCCCCTCCTCTCCATGGCAGAGTTTCAGGGAATATTTGCTTTCTTCTTTTACCTATCAGATTTTTAAATTTTTCTACAGTGAGCATGTATCATATTTGTAAACAGAAGAAATAAATTAATTATTAATATTTCTCTCATGAAGATAGATTATATAAAAAAAGAGGTTTTGAAGGTAGCGTGGGAAGCTGGTGAGTAAAGAAGCGATAGTATGAAGTACTGGGGAAGGGTGCTCTCAAAAATTAAGATATCAAGTACGTTAACCTGCTCTTTTTACTATTTCTCATCTGAGAGAAAAGCATATTTGTTAACTGGTGAAACTTATGTAATTAGTTTTATGAATTATGGAAATCTCTGGGGTGCTAATTGATGCAATGCTAAATTATCAAGACCATGTCTAAGTCAAGTCACCAGAATGGCTGACAGTAACTTCTCTCCTCTGGTGGATCTAGCTAAAACTTCACTGATTATTAGTAAGTTGAAAAGGGATAGCAGTAATTTTTTAAAAATAAAGAAAATTCAAATCCAAATATGACTTTAATGATCTAGTAATCAAGGGCAAGCACTTTTTACCTTTTGAAAAGCTGTGTTACTGTCAACCACAAAGTTATAATAAACAATACCACAGCATAGCTCTTTGGCTTTATGGATATGCCGCTCATTTCACATAGAAAAATCCCAAAGAAGGAAGTGAAAGCCATTTGGAGGTGCACCCAGCTTCTCCCTTCCCTGGTACTCCATCCCATTGGCTCTTCACTAACCAGCCTCCCATGCTACCTTCACAACTCTTCTCTTGGGACCACAACAGCCCCCCATCCTCAACCACCTGAGTGGATCCTCCTCCTCCTCCTCGTCTTGACAGAAGTCTGGCTATCCTGGAAGACATGGCTTCCTCAGCTCCCCTCTCCCCTGTGGAGGCCAACATTCTTTTAGAGCCTTCAGGGTCAAGACTGGGAGACTGCATGAGCCATCTACCTTATTTCTCCAATATGCCTTCCAGATCATGCTGCTTCTAGTTTTCTAGGAAAACTACACTCCTCGTCAACATTGTCATCTTTATCCGCCACACTTTCAGTCACCCCTCTCATCCGTGTAACTCTTTAGTACCTGCTCACTGACTTCACCCCAATCTACAAATACTCATCTCCAAATTTCTCAGTTCCTTGATCTGCCTGTGGGGATTAAGTAACAAGACATTTTACTAGACAGATTACCATATCTGATCATCTTGAGTAGGCAGACATACTAGCTTAGATTAATTATTTTCATCTGTGACCATGGCTACTTCTGAATATTAAGCCCAGACTTCCTGCTCGCTTGATACAATCTCCTGCCCTAGTTCTCTGACTGAGTTATTCCCCATATCTATCAGCCCCATCCAACTGTGGCTACACACAGCCAGCTTCAATTCTATCATCTGACCACCCTCCTCAAGTCATTTGCCTAACTGGCCTTCCATCATGTCCCCCTAGGTCGGTGCACATTCAAATTTCCACCTTCTCCATGGCATACATATATACTGTTAGCACTAGTTAAGGACCAGACTGGTAAACTACTATTAGAATAATAATAGCAACAATAACAACATCAATAATAGAAAATACTTAACAATAGTAATTCTCCAGTCCAAGAACACCTGGTATGTCTTTCCATTTGTTTAGGTCATCTTCAATTTCTTTCATCAGTCTCATAATTTTCCAAGTACAAGTATTTTACCTCCTTCGGTAAGTTTATTTCTAGGTATTTTATTCTTTTTGATGAATGGTAGATGGGATTGTTTTCTTAATTTCCATTTCTGATAGTTTCATGGTTAGTGTATAGAAATGCAGCAGATGTCTGCACATTAATTTTGCATCCTACAACTTTACTGAATTCGTTGCTGAGCTCTACTAGTTGTCCTAGTGGTGAGTTTAAGATTTTCTGTGTGTGGCATCAAGTCATCTGCAAACAGTGACAGGCAGTTTTACTTCCTCCTTTCCAGTTTAGATTTCTGTTATTTCTTTTTCTTCTCTGATTTCCATGGTAGGACTTCTAAAACTATGCTGAATAAACGTGGCAAGAGTAGACACCCTTGTCTGGTTCCTGATCTTAAGAAATGCTTTCAGCTTTTCACCACTGAGTATGTCAGCCATGGGCTCATACATGGCTTTTATCATGAGGTATGCTCTCTCTATGCCCAGTTTCTGGAGAGTTTTTGTCATAAATGGATATTAAATTTTGTTAAAAGCTTTTTCCACATCAACTGAGATGATCATATGGTTTTATTCTTCAGTCTGTTAATGTGGTGTATCACAGTGACTGATTTGCAGATATTGAAAACTCCTTGCAGCTCTGGGATAAATCCCCCTTGAGCATGGTGCATGATCCTTTTAACGTATTGTCAGATTCAGTTTGTTAACATTTTGTTGGGGATTTTTGCATCTGTATTCACCAGTGATATTGGCCTGTAATTTTCTTTCTTTGTGATCTCTTTGTCTGGTTTTGGCATCAAGCTGATACTTGTCTCCCATCATGAATTCAGATGTGCTCCTTCCTCTGAAATTTTTTAGAATAGTTTGAGGATAGGTTTTAGCTGTTCTCTAAATGTTTTGTATAATTCACCTGTGTTGTCTGAAATTTTCAAATTACTGACTCAATTTTGTTACTGATGATTGGTCTGTTCATATTTTCTATTTCTTCCTGGTTTGGTCAAGATTGTAATTTTCTAGATTATCCATTTTATTGTTTGGAGTAGTCTCTTACGATCCTTTGTATTTTTGTGGTATCAGTTGTAATTTCTCCTTTTCACTCCAGATTTTGTTAATTCAGGCCCTCTCCCTTTTCTTCTTGAATTTCTTTCTACAAATTCAGTGCAATCCCTATCAAAATGCTAACGGCATTTTTCACAGACCTAGAAAAAATAATTTTAAACTTTGTATGTCAAACAATAGTCTCCAAGTAGCCAAAACCATCTTGAGAAAGAAGAACAGAGCTGGAGGAATCATACTCCCTGACTTCAGACTATACTATAAAGCCACAGTAATCAGGACAGTATGGTACTGGCACAAAAGCAGACACATAGGTCACAGGGACAGAACAGAGAGCCGAGAAGTAAATACATACACTTATGTCAACTAAACTATGACACAGGAGGCAAGACTATGCCATGGAGAAAAGGCAGTCTCTTCAACAAGTCATGCTGTGAAAACTGGACAGCTATGCATACAAGAGTGAAAGCAGGACATTCTCTAACACCATATACAAAAACAAACTCAATGGGCAAAACGGCTTCAAGTTCTAACTAAGATCAGATACCATAAAGCTAGCGAAAAACATAGGCAGAACACTCTTTGGCATACATCATAGCAATAATTTCTTGGATCCACCTCCTAAAGCAAAGGAAATAAAAGCAAAACTAAACAAATGGACCTAATTAAATTTAACAGCTTTTGCACAGCAAAAGAAACCACTGACAAAAAGAAAAGGCAACCTACGGAATGGGAGAAAATATTTGCAAAAAATACAACCAATAAGCAATTAATATTTAACATATATAAGCAGCTCATATAGCTTGACATCAAAGAAACAAATAACCCAATTTTTTAAATGGGCAAAAGAACTGAATAGACATTTTCCAAATAGGAAATGAAGATATTTACCAGGCACAGTACTTTGGCCACCTCATGCGAAGAGTTGACTCATTGGAAAAGACCCTGATGCTGGGAGGGATTGGGGGCAGGAGGAGAAAGGGACGACAGAGGATGAGATGGCTGGATGGCATCACTCACTCGATGGACATGAGTTTGAGCGAACTCTGGGAGTTGGTGATGGACAGGGAGGTCTGGTGTGCTGCCATTCATGGGGTTGCAAAGAGTCAGACACGACTGAGCGACTAAACTAACTAACTAACTAACAGGCAAATGAAAAGATGCTCAATATCACTAATCATTACAGAAACGCAAATCAAAACCACAGTGAGATACTACCTCACACCTGTCAGAATGTCTATCATCAAAAAAAGATACAAATAATAAATGTTGGTGAGGCTACACAGAAAAGGGCACCCTCCTACATTGCTGGTGGGATTATAACTGGTGCAGTCACTGTGGAAAATAGTATGAAAATTTCTCAAAAACCTATAAATAGAACTATGCTATGATGCAACAATGCTACTCTTGAGTATATGTATAAAAAAAAACACTAATACAAAAAGACACATGAACCCCAACATTCATAGCCATATTATTTACAATAGCCAAGATATGGAAGCAACTTAGGTGTCCATAAACAGATGAATAGATAAAGATGTGAGGTATATATATATAATGGAATACTACTCAGCCATTAGAAAGAATGATATTTTACCATTTGTAGCAACGTGGACAGATTTGTTGGGCATTATGTTAAGTGAAATAAATCAGACAGGGACTTCCCTGGTGGTCCAGTTAGGAATCCACCTTCCAGTGCAGGGGATGCAGGTTCAATCCCTGGTCAGGGAATTAAGATCCCAACATTCTGTGGGGCAACTAAGTCTGAGCACTGGAACCAGAGAACCCATGCATCACAACTAGAGAAACCAATGCATCACAACCAGAACCCGTGCATCACAAGTAGGGAAACCAATGTGCCACAAATAGAGAAAGCCCACACACTGCAATGAAAAGCCTGAGCACCACAGTGAAGACCTAAAACAGCCAAAAACAAAAGTTTTAATAAAATTAATTTTTGAAAAGTTTAAAAAAAAGAAATGTCAGACAAAGGCAAATATGGTATGATATCATTTATATGCAGAATCTAAAAAATTCAACAACAGATACAGAGAACAAACTAATGGTTACCAGTGGAGAGAGGGAAGTAGGTAAGGGAAATATAGCGGTTGGGGATTAAGAGGTGCAAACTACTATGTATAAATAAGCTGTAAGGATATATTGCACAATATGCTGGAGAAGGCAACGGCACCGCACTCCAGCACTCTTGCCTGGAAAATCCCATGGACGGAGGAGCCTGGTAGGCTGCAGTCCATGCGGTCGCGAAGAGTCGGACACAACTGAGCAACTTCACTTTGACTTTTCACTTTCATGCATTGGACAAGGAAATGGCAACCCACTCCAGTATTCTTGCCTAGAGAATCCCAGGGATGGGGAAGCCTGGTGGGCTGCCATCTTTGGGATCGCACAGGGTCGGACACGACTGAAGCAACTTAGCAGCAGCAGCAGCAACAGCTGCAACACAATGTGGGGAATATAGCCACTATTTTATAATAACTCTAAATGGGTATAACCTCTAGAAATTGTGAATCATTATACTGTTCACCTCATATGATTATAATTACATTATATATAATAATATGCATATAATATAATATATACAATATGTAATGTATGTTATATAATACAATATAATATATATTATATAATATATAATATATAAAATCCTTAATATAATATATTAACTATATATTAACTATATACTATATAATTAATATATTATATATTGTATAATTATATTGTATTATATTAATATATGGTATATATTGTATTTATTTATACATTATATAATATTATATATTAATATATAATATATATTATATATTATATTAATATATAGTATAATTATAGGTTAGGTTAGGGTTAAGGTTTATATATAAATATGATATATATACCATTATACATTTGTATAATTAATATATCATATATTATATATATTAATGATATATATTGTTATAATACAAGTAATTTTAATAGAATTATCTATATTATTATATCATATATTATACATATTATAATATAATTACAATATAAAATAATTTTAAAAACAAAATTATATATAATTATATATTATCAAATATATTATATATAATATATAGTATATACTTTATATAATTAAAATAATTACATTATCTATATTAATTATATCATATATAGGTATATATGTATGTCAATATATGTATATATGTATCATATATATGTATATATGATATATATCATATATACGTATATATATCATGATATATATATAAACCTTAACCCTAACCTAACCTATAATTATAATATATATTATATTAATATATTATAATTATCATATATATGTATATATATGTATCATGATATATATATAAACCTTAACCCTAACCTAACCTATAATTATAATATATATTATATTAATATGATATATTATAATTATATTTAATAATATATTAATTATATTTAATAATATTATATTAATGATTGGTTATATAGTTAATATAATTTAGTTATGTTAATATTTAATTATATTTATCATATGTTATATAATCATGTATATGTATATATTTTATATATGATATATACATATATATGTATTATAATCTTATAAATTTTTTATGTGGGTATATATGATACATGATTTATATTTCTTATATATTATATATATTATAACTTGTATAATATTGAACATCAGCTATACTTCAATTTTTAAAATGCAATAAAATATTTATTAAATGCTAACTACCTGCCAGACACTTGGGCTGTCTCACTGAATCCTTCCTCAAGCCAATCAGCAACCTAGTGAACCAATATGACCTCTACGCCATGAACAAACTATCAAAAAATTGTGTGTGTGTGTGAGCTTAGTCACTCAGTCATGTCTGACTCTTTGTGACCCCATGGACCCCTGCCCGCCAGGCTCCTCTGCCCATGGGGATTCTCCAGGGAAGAATATTGCAGAAGGTTGCCATGCCCTGCTCCAGGGGATCTTCAGAATCCAAAGATCAAACCCAGGTCTCCCACATTGCAGGTGGATTCTTTACCATCTGAGCCCCCAGGGAAGCCCAGGAATACTGGAGTGGGTAGCCTATCCCTTCTCCAAGTGAACGTCCTGACCCAGAAATTGAACCAGCATCTCTAGCAGCACAGGCAGATTCTTAACCAGCTTACCCAGAAAACCCCATCAGAGACACTATACAACTGCCCAAAAAGTCACATGCAGTGTGTCAGAATAGGGACTCACTGTGGCTTGAATCCAAGCGTGTCTTATCTCAGAGCCCATGCTCCTTATCACCACAGGGGTCACTATTTTCCATCTCCACTGGCCTTACACTGCCTTACAGTACTGCCTTACTTGCCTCCTAAGATAGAAGCCATTCTGAATCTTCATCCTCCTCAGACCTCCCACTTCTAACCGCCACCTCCCACCCAAAGCTGAGCCCCTCAATTCCTGCTTTACAGGGAAAATAAGAGCCGTCAAAAAGGACAGCAACTGCCTCTGTTTCCCATCGCCAACCCTGTGAAATTACATCCCATCCTTCCAGCCTTTCCTCCTCCCTTCTAAGACTAAATTTAACTTGGCAAAGAACTCAATGAAATAAGAAAAGAGGAATCGTTGAAGGTCTTGAGCAAAAGGATAAAGTGATAAAATCTGAGGGGTTTGCTGTTTTGTTTTATAAAATTCATTTTGTCATGACTTTGGAACAAAATGAAGTACAGAGACTAGAGTTTTGAGGGTAATTAAAGCAATAATACAAGCATAAAGTTAACAAATATCTTATCTAGGGTTGAAGTGGTAGAAATGACATCGTATTTTGAAAAAAATATCAACAGGACTTTCTGATAGACCCATTCATGATGTGGGCTGAGGACATGGATAAGTCAAAATAAATCCATCTACTACACGATTGCATAGTCTATATGTAAAAGACTGTATACAGACTCTAAGATGACATGTATGCTATAGGAGCTTTGATTACTTGCCTAAAGTTATTTAACCTGTTTTATTCTTTCAACATGTCCCTTTAACTGAGCATGATGTCTTGGATACAGCAGGTACCAACTGAACAGGTCAGTTCAATCAGTTCAGTCATTCAGTCATGTCCAACTCTTTGCTACCCCATGGACTGCAGCACACCAGGCTTCCCTGTCCTTCACCAACTCCTGGAGCTTGCTCAAATTCATGTCCATTGAGTCAGTGACGCCATCCAACCACCTCATTCTCAGTCGGCCCCTTCTCCTCCTGCCTTCAATCCTTCCTAGGATCAGGGTCTTTTCTAGTGAGTCAGTTCTTTGCATCAGGTGGCCAAAGTATTGGAATTTCAGCTTTAACATCAGTCCTTCCAATGAATATTCAGGACTGATCTCCTTTAGAATGGACTGGGTGGATCTCCTTGCAGTCCAAGGGACTCTCAAAAGTCTTCTCCAATGTCACAGTTCAAAAGCACCAATTCTTCAACACTCAGCTTTCTTTATGGTCCAACTCTCCCATCCATACATGACTAGATGGACCATTGCTGGCAAAGTAATGTCTCTTCTTTTCAATAGACTGTCTAGGTTGGTCATAACTTTTCTTCCAAGGAGCAAGCGTCTTTTAACTTCATGGCTGCAATCACCATCTGCAGTGATTTTGGAGCCCCTCAAAATAAAGTCTGTCAGTGTTTCCATTGTTTCTGCATCCATTTGCCATGAAGAGATGGAACCGGATGCCATGATCTTAGTTTTCTGAATGTTGAGTTTTAAGCCAGCTTTTTCACTCTCCTCTTTCTCTTTCATCAAGAGACTCTTTAGCTCTTCTTCGCTTTCTACCATAAGGGTGGTGTCATCTCCATATCTGAGGTTATTGATATTTCTCCTGGCAATCTTGATTCTAGCTTGTGCTTCATCCAGCCCAGCATTTCTCATGATGTACTCTGCATATAAGTTAAATAAGCAGGATGACAATATACAGCCTTGATGTACTCCTTTCCCGATCTGAAACCAGTCTGTTGTTCCATGTCCAGTTCTAACTGTTGCTTCCTGACCTGTATATATACATGTGTATAAATATGCACATATGATTATATATACATTCCTGTTTCTTCTGGTGTCTTTTTTCCAATCACAATAGTCATAGTAACACTTAGGAATGAAATTTTTTCTTTTTCCAAATCTTTTTCTATCTGATTTACCAATGTACACATTTTTCTCCCCAAAGATATTATGATGATCTGAAACAGACTTCATCAGAGAAATGCAAATGGACAATAAACACATGAAAAAGTCCCCAACATCATTAATAATCAGAGAAACGGAAACCAAAACCACAATGAGATTATTTAATCAAAAAGACATAATAACAAGTTTTGTTGAGGATATGGAGAAATTGAGACCTTCATACAGCACTGGTAGGAATGTAAAATGGTACAGCCACTATGGAAAACAATAAAGCAGCTCCTTAAAAAGTTAAACATAGGGTTACTATTTGACCTACCAACTCCACTCCTAAGTATACAGCCAAGAGAAGTAATATACATATACACACACAAAAAAAATACTTATACACAAATGTTCATATCAGCATTATATATAATAGCCAACAGGTGGAAATAAATCAAATGAATAAACAAAATATGGCATATCCATTCAATGAAATATTATTTGGATATAAAAAGAATTAAACACAGATTCCTTAGGAGGGAAGTTAAACTAAAAATATCTCAAATGTATTCAGCTGTGAGATTTCATACAAACTGCATTTTCTCACTTGTAGAATGTGGAGGAGGGCACTTAACTAGATACCTCTAAGGTTGCTTCTAATTCCAAAATTCAATGACTATGGCATAGACTCCAACCACAGAATATACATAAACACTGTGGCCAAACCTATATGGATTAAAGAGGAAACTTGGTGATTTCTCAGGTATTCAGGTAAAAAAACACACCTTGGCTAGCAGATGAAAAACCTCGTCTAAGAACTCATCCTCCACAGACTCTCTTATCTGAAATAGGTTGGGATGGGGAAAATTCAGTTCAGCATGATCACTAGCTCTACCTTCTGTAAAACTAACTGTATAGTTAAGCCTGAATTGTTTCAATCACTGTATGAGCAAGAACAATCACAGGAAGATTCTCTCTGAAATTATCTGGGAAGATTCTCTCTGAAATTATCTGGCCTGTTTAGGTTTTTGGTTTTTAAATTAGGATTGGCAACTTCTTCCAACTGTCACTGTGTTATTTTCATGGAATACGGACTCAGCAAAAAAATTTTCAGGCCAAAGTGATACATTCCTTTTCCCCCTTGGTAAATTTAGACAAGTTGGGGTATTCAAAATAAGGAAAAGGACTTTGAGACAAGGAAGGAATGCCTACTGGCTCCTTAGCTTTGGAACTGAAAAGCAAAATTCCAAGGACTAGAAACTCAAAGATGAGGTGGTCCACTGGGGAAGCATAGCTTTGTCGGGGAGGAAGCTAAGGAAAAAAATCTAATGAGTTTTCCAGAAATTGGAAGTGCTTAGCAGTGAATGAAATTGAGAGAATTAAAATTTGGGTGAACAGAAAATGTATTTTATCTCTTTAAAAAAAATTTTTTTTATAAAGACACAGGCTAGGCTATCTGGGCAAGGAACTAAAAATGCTAATACAGTTACAGTCTAGTGTTAGAGGCTCTCTTAGTTGTTTTTAATCCCACAGGAACTAGTCTCTGCCTTCACTTCATAAGGAATGAACAAAAAGCAGCCTTTAAAAATGAAATGGGTTTGGTCCACTCAAACCAGCTCAGATAGTTTCCATCTTCCTAGATTTTAGTTGGCTTTTAGGGAGGAGGTACATAAAAATTAAGCTTCCCTCTCCAGTCCATAAGTTTAATTTTACTTCCGTGTAAGCAGGCCTTGACATCAAACTGGTATGCCCTTCCACTCTATTCCAGCTGGATTTGTAAAGGCTTTCTGCATTGGGCAGCAAAGTGCCCAGTTTCATGCCTGAAAAATTAATTTTGGGTTGCATAGATGGTACTTGGGTAAGGAAAAATGAGGAAGACTGGATATAGTATTATACAAATTGCACTGTTGTGGATAAGGAAAGGAATGCAGAAGAAAGGAAGGAAAAATCTATTTGCCAGTTGTTCTAACAAAATGTCAGGCTTTTTTCATGGTTTCTATGATGTTCTTTGATAAGATTTGACTGGTATATAGGACTTGTAACTGGAGTGACGGTCCTCTCTGTGATTTATTAGAGACTATTGTAACTAGTTCAATCCATCTACATACAATGCAATAAATTACACAAAAGCCCACCAACGACTTGTTTCTTACAGAAGTATAGAGACAGCTTAATTTGAGTTTCCAGAAACTTCTACAAATAGGACTCAGTTTCATAATTTTTTCAGATGAAAATGTGGGTCGCTTGGAAGCAAAATTAGTATACTACCCTACATTCTCCATAAACTTACCAAAGGGTAACTGTTATACCATTACACTTCTCCTGCTTCACTTTATGTGGTGAGTAAAATGTACAGCAAAGACACTGCAAAGGAATTCAAATGCTCAATGAATTTATGGGAGAAAAAAACAAAGGAAATCATTGCAGGGTTTTCAGGATGAAAAATTCTCAGATCCAAAATGAAAATGCATCTGTCTACAAACTCACGAATATACTGCATGCCCTGAAAAACACTAAGAGGAAGCGCACTTAAGGTACGAGTGTGCTCAGTCATGTCCAGCTCTTTGCAAACCCACTTCTCCTGTGTCTCCTGCTTTGGCAGGTGATTCTTTGCCACTGTGCCACCTGGGAAGCCCACACTAAGTCACAGGGGTAAGAAAATCTCTGATATCCATGGAGCTTTAAGGAAATGAGAAGCTTTCACGAGGTCCTATGAAGAGTTGACTGCCTTAAATACGTTATATACATCAACCCTCCCCACGACACTGAAATGTTTCTCCCTGTCTCACAACTGAGTCCCCCAAGCCCAGAGAGGCTGAGCACTTTGTCCCAAGACAGCCCAGCTGGTAAACAAGCCAGAACTGCAACACAAGTCTGTCTGTCTCCAGAATCCAGGCCATTCAGCTGCACTCCATGAAATACCCTGTGATTTTATACACTAGAAAAAAGAATTCAGTTCCGTTCAGTTAAGTTGCTCAGTTGTGTCTGACTCCTCGCAACCCCATGGACTGCAGCACACCAGGCCTCCCTCTCCATCGGCAACTCCCGAAGGTTACTTAAACTCATGTCCATTGAGTCAGTGATACCATCCAACATCTCATCCTCTGTCGTCCCTTTCTCCTCCCACCTTCAATCTTTCCCAGCATCAGGGTCTTTTCCAATGAGTCAGTTCTTCACATCAGGTGGCCAAAGTATTGGAGTTTCAGCTTCAGCATCAGTTCTTCCAATGAATATTCAGGACTGATTTCCTTTAGGATTACCCCATCAATTTTCCTTCTTTGCTCTCTCTTATTTTTTTCTGTAAGGGACCACCTCAGCCTGAATATAGCAACAATCTAGGCACAAATATATTCCCTTCTCACTCCCACAGACTAAAGTAAGCTCTGCGACATCCACACATTGTTACTAGAAACACAGTGTGTGGAAAGAAGTGGAAATGTTAGTTTTCCATTTGACTTAATCCAGGCAATGGGGTTCATAAAAGGAACTGTATTACATATGAGCTCTTTATGTTCAATTCTTTCAGAAATGCAGCTTCATTGAAAATAACATTTCAACCATTCTTTTTCAAGTTTTTTCTTCCCCAGAAGCTGTACTCACTTAATCTTGATAACAATCCATGGGTAGAAAGCTACTCACCCATTTTATTAGTTGCTATTATAATATAGGCAAGGTATAGCCTTACTAGACAAATATTAATAAATAATTAATTGGCATATTAACTGCTTGGATACAAAAGGATTATATGAAATATTTGAAATGAGTTGTTTTACTTACAAGAGACTCTCAGTTCACCATTTCCAGTGTGGGCTAGCCACAGAGCCAATCTGCCCTCCTCCCTAAAAAAATGACTCTCTTGTTTTCCGTTCTTAAATTCATTCAAAGTGTTTTTTTCTCTGAAGGTCCACTGAGGATAAGAAACAGGGCTAGACATCATGAAGGCTACAAAAACAAAGAATTCCTCAAGGACTAATAGTTTGACAAAATAAAAAATGCAGTACCCCTAAAATAATCTACAAAAATGTCACATATTAGCGCACACAAATTCTTGGCTGCATATAGGAATCACTTGGTGAGCTTTAAAAAATACACTCGGTCACAGCCACAGCGATTTTGATTTAATTGGTCTGGGATGCAGCCCAACATTAGTGCTTTTAAAAGCTCCCAGATGATTCTATGTGGTGCTGAGTCTGAGACACTCACAGCACCACAGTGATGGGAGCCCGAAGGTGCCTGAATGTTGAGGGTATCGGACCAATAGCTGAGCCACATTGTAGGAATCCCCTTCCTTCTTTCCTTCCTTCCTTCCTTCCTAAATTGACCCCTTGAAGTAGCAGCAGTATAGACTCAGGGCCATGAAGAATGGGGAGTTTTGAAGCACTGGAGATGGGAAGCAGAAAAAGGGTGTCAGAGGAGGTAGAAATGCTAAAAACCAAGGCTGAAAAAAATAACAAGGCGCACTTTGGGGATTTTAATTTTGAATGAAGCAGAGTCCACTGGGAAACTAGAGGTGAGAATAAGCTAGAAATGCGGGCCAGGGTCCTGAGGCAGAGGGACCCACGGCAGTTGTGTTCTGAAGCTGACTTCAGAAGCAGTAAGAATCCACTGATAACGTCTGAGCCAGGAAGTGATAGGACCAAATAACTATAACTCTGCCACTGGAAATTCAGGAAAATTCATCTCCAGAAAGTGCAGTATGGGCTGCAGGAAAGAGTCTGGGGAGAAAGAGATCCCAGGGAACCCAGGGAAAAGGTGACGGAGACGAGGGAGGCAAAGGTCAGGGGCACCGAACCAGGGCCATGGCAGTGGGAGGGCAAAGGACAGGTCCCAGGCACACAGCCCCTGAGGGAGTGACAGGGCGTAAGTGGAAGTTAGGAGGCAAGGAGAAAAAGGTGACGGCTGAAGGGTTAGTGCCGGGTGACGTGATTAACAGAGATGGGGAGGTGGGAGGAAGAAGCAGACGATGATTTCTATTTTATATGCATTTTGCTTCAGCTGTCATCATGTCATCAACTTGGGAAAGCCCAGTGACACGTTTGAAATTTGCAGTGGGAACACAGTGGAGAATTTCAAGGTAGAAGCAGAAATGTGGGTGTCATACTGTCGTGAGTCGTCAGCACGTGAGGTCTATGCCGGATGTGAAGAAGATGAGAACAGCCTTGGCTATGCCTGTGAGGGCTTATGAAGGAGAAGGGGGCAGGTAAACACAGGAAAGGACAAGGCCAGGCTGTGTCACAGGGCTCAGTGAGACAAAGAGAGTCCAAGAGCATGGGATAATCTACAATGGCAAATATAACAGGGGAAAAAAATCACAAATTAAGGCAGAAAAAAACCAGGGCATAGTCATTCACAGATCATCGGCAACCAAAAAAAATATTAGGATGAAGGCAGCATCCTAACAGGTGGGGTAAGAGCCAGATGACTGGGAGCTAAAAGTAGGGGGAGGGGTCAGAAAGTGACGCCATGAAGTCCGGTCCACTAATGTAGAGAGCGTGCGGTGGGGGAGAGGGGATTTCCCAGATGAGAGTGTGCAGAGCAAGTGAAATTGCTAGAGGAGCTCCATGAATGTGGACACTAGTGGGCTCCAGGCTCCAGAGCAATAGGGGAGGTCAGATGCTTGGGGGCAAGGGGCACTGGGGAGAGGGTGAGGGCTCACTCAGAAGGTCGGTCAAAATGCAGCCGTTCCCAGGAATGAAGGCTGGGTCATCTTTTTCTTGGAAACAGAAGGAAAGGAGAGGGGATTCATGAAAGAACAGCTCAGTGGATGTGGAAAGGAGAACTAGGGAGCTTGGACGCCTGATGACCGAGGTTTCCCCGGTGCGAGGCACCTTTGAAAGCTGGAAGAGCGGGGAGCACAGAGGAGGGCAGACAAGCGTGCCCAGTGGGGACAGGCAGAGCGCCACCGTGGACCCGTCCTGAGAGAGACGACCCGGAGGAACCAAGGAACCAGCCAGCACCCGCCTCCAAGGGGTCTCCTGTGGGCTCTACCACCCAGAAGCAAGGTGAGGGTGCGAGCCCCTCCTTGAGGTCTGACAGAGTGAGTAGAGCCCACCTTCCACTTAGAGTGTCAGCAGTTCTGCAAAAGCCTACAAGCCTCTGCTGCCCTGGCTTTCGCCCCCTGCCCAGTTCGACTTCACCACCGTTACCTTCACTTTCAAGGTGCCTGTGGCCCAAAGCAGGCCCATTCTCAACTCAACCTGTGTTCTTGGGCAAGTCACATATCACACGCCCCCTGGACTGGAAAATGAAGGCGATGATAATGGGGCTCTGCCTCCAGCACAAAGGCTTATGAGGATTAAAGGACAAAAGGCTGAGCAATTTGCAGTTATGAAGCCATAGCAAAGCTCCGTGATCATCTCTGCCTGGCTGGGCACAGCACAGTCCAGCGAACACAAAGGCCACATTCAGACCTTCTCAGGTGCCAGAGACCCACAGAGGGCCGGTTAAATGAAGCAGAAGCTGAAGACAAAAGAAAATCCCTCAACAAAACAAGGCAAGAGGAAAGAGGACACACAGAGGAAAGGGATTGGGAGGTTAGAGGGTCATGGAGTTTGTGCCGCTGAACTTCCCCTGGACAAAGAAATCATTGCATGTTTCTGTTTGGGGTACACCATAAGGGGGCATACAGCGGAGCCAGTGTGCTGACCCCGCACCAGCTAGGAAATGTATCTGATGGAGGAGCCTCGTGGTGCCGCACCACTGCGGCCTGGTAAAACCGGCTGCCGGGCCATGTCCAGTCCACGGGCAGAGCGCGGCCCTCCAGAGAAGCAGCAACTCCTAGAAGCATTCGGGGTGGGCCACTTTTCATTTTCTACTCCACCAGAGACTTGCTCCGCGGCAAATTCACAAATTTTAAAAGGTTTCTGCTTAGATAAGAACCTGGGCAAAACTGCTCTGCACGCATGCACTCTAGTCGCTGACCCTGTGGACTGTGGCTCACCAGGCTCCTCTGTCCATGAGATTTCCTAGACAAGAATACTGGAGTGGGTTGCCACGCCCTCTTCCAGAGGATCTTCTCCACCCAGAGGTCGAACCCACATCTGTTAGGTCTGTCTGCAATGGCAGGTGGGTTCTTTACCATTAGTGCCACCTGGGAAGCCCAAAACTAGTAAATGCCCAAAGTCTAGTAAACGCCCAAAGTCACCAAGCTTGTCAACCCTTACCAGTGTTGTAAAGTGCTGTCTAATGTAAACACTTTACAAAGTGCATCCCCTCAGCATGATGAAGCAACATACACCTTGGGGTGGGTCACACTTGTATCTGTTGGATAACTTGGGGTTCCCAGGACCCCATCCAGTTTTCAGGCTCTGTGAGTGGCCCTCATCCACTAGAGTCTGGTTCCCTCCAGGCTCCCTGCCCTGAGCTTTCTGGGAGGACCAGAAAGGGGAGGCAGGGTGCTGAGATTACCTATGTTCAGGGCTGAGCCATGGCCTTCTCAGCCTGGCCCCCCGCTCCAGCTGCTTCCCCAGCATGCAGTTCTGGGTCGCTGGGGTCCACATCACTCCTGTTTGGTTGCCAAGCCCACCCTAGCCTGCGTTGAACAGCTCGTGACCGACCACAGCTGCCCCCAGCTTCAGCCCTTTTCTGTGGACCAGCCTCGGCACTCCTCACAGTTTCCGCCGTAGGATGGCCACACTCCCTTCCTCTGGCTGACGGGGAAGAGCCTTTATAATGTCCTCCTTGTCCAGAAAAGTGAAGGACAGTCACAGCTATGGGATGGAGGGCTTTGTCTCCCACTGCAGCCTTCTCTCACTACATGTGAGAGGGTGGGAGCGAGGGCTCTAGCGGTCCTGAGTCCCTTACCCTTCTGACAGCAGGTCTCAGGCTGGGTATGACCTACCTGCTCAAACTCATTCCTCCTAGTGGTTTTTTCTAGGGATCCTGCTCTCAGTCTTCCCTGGGGCAGGTTTCCAAGGGGTAGGAGTGAGGATGCTCTTACAGGGACAGTAAGAGTTACTCAGAGAGTATAGAAAGATACTCAGATAGTGTAGTCAGTCCATCATGTCAGGAGAGGTCTGAACATCAGTTGCGAATGAGGTTTTGAACCTTCTGAAAGGGTTTCTGGGCCTCTGGTCTGCAGCTCATTCTTTCAGAAAGGTCCCATAAAATGACTTGAGCCTAGGAAAATTCATCTTCTTGCCACTTTTTCCAGAGTGAGAACAGGCCCTGCTGCCGTCCTTTGCCCTTCACCAGACAGCTTCTGAGAACCCTCACCCAAAGTCCATGCCAGCACAGGCAGGGGGCTGTGAACTCGGTGGCCCAGCAAACATCCAGGTAGGAAATGAAATGGCAGATTCTCCTTCTTTAAGAGGATCCATGGGCAGCCACTACCTCCTAGGCTGACACAACTCTAAGTTTAACTCCTTACACTTTACTTTGATAGTTCTTTTCAACCCATCTTCCAGAGGTCTAGTCTAATCCTGGGTAGGCTGAGCAGGTGACAGGGCTTCACGGCTGGCTCTGCTGGCCCCTTACTCAGTCTAGCAGAGATGTTTCCGGCCCCCTCTTTGGAAAGCAGGAGTTACTCCTTTGTTCTC
This sequence comes from Capricornis sumatraensis, assembly GCF_032405125.1. Lineage (NCBI taxonomy): Eukaryota > Metazoa > Chordata > Mammalia > Artiodactyla > Bovidae > Capricornis > Capricornis sumatraensis. Next base: position 11,204,646 of record NC_091085.1, read on the forward strand.
AGTTTTAGGGTAACACCTGAAATTAGAACAGGATGATATCATTGGTTTACTTAAGTATTTAGGTTATTGTTGTGATCCACACAGTCAAAGGCTTTGGCATAGTCAATAAGGCAGAAGTAGATGTTTTTCTGGAACTCTCTTGCTTTTCTGATGATCCAATGGATGTTGGCAATTTGCTGGTTTCTCTGCCTTTTCTAAATCCAGCCTGAACATCTGGAAATTCATGGTTCATGAAGTGTGGGAGCCTGGCTTGGGAGTATCTTGAGCATTACTTTGCTAGCGTGTGAGATGAGTGCCATTGTGCAGTGGTTTGTGCATTCTTTGGCATTGCCTTTCTTGGGGATTGGAATGAAAACTGATCTTTTCCAGTCCTGTGGCCACTGCTGAGTTTTCCAAATTTGCTGGCATATTGAGTGCAGCACTTTCACAGCATCATCTTTTAGGATTTGAAATAGCTCAACTGGAATTCCATCACCTCCACTAGCTTTGTTCGTAGTGATGCTTCCTAAGGTCCACTTGACTTCACACTCCAGGATGTCTGGCTTTAGGTGAGTAATCACACCATCATGGTTATCTGGGTCATGAAGATCTTTTTTGTATAGTTCTTCTGTGTATTCTTGGGCTTCCCTTGTGGCTCAGCTGGTAAAGAATCCACCTGCAATGCAGGAGACCTGAGTTAAATCCCTGGGTTGGGAAGATCCCCTGGAGAAGGGAAAGGCTACCCATTCCAGTAGAGGATGAGATGGTTGGATGGTATCACCCACTCAATGGACCTGAGTTTGAGTAAACTCCGGGAGTTGGTGATGGAGAGGGAGGCCTGGCGTGCTGCAGTCCATGGGGTCACAGAGTCAGACATGACTAAGCGACTGAACACTGAACTCTGTGTATTCTTGCCTCTTAACATCTTCTGGTTCTGTTAGGTCCATACCATTTCTGTCCTTTATTGTGCCCATCTGCATGAAATGTTCCCTTGGTATCTCTAATTTTCTTGAAGAAGAGTCTTTTCCATTATATTGCTTTCCTCCATTTCTTTGCACTGATCACTGAGGAAGGCTTTCTTATCTCTCCTTGCTATTCTTTGGAACTGCATTCAAATAGGTCTATTTTTCCTTTTCTCCTTTGCCTTTCGCATCTTAAAGAAATGGAAACACCAGACCACCTGACCTGCCTCCTGAGAAACCTGTACGAAGGTCAAGAAGCAACAGCTAGAACTGGACATGGAACAACAAACTGGTTCCAAATCAGAAAAAGAGTACATCAAGGCTGTATATTGCCACTCTGCTTATTCAACTTATATGCAGAACACATTATGAGGAACGCTGGGCTGGATGAAGCACAAGCTGGAATCAAGACTTCGGGGAGAAATATCAATCACCTCAGATATGCAGATGACACCACCCTTATGGCAGAAAGTGAAGAGGAGCTAAAGAGCCTCTTGATGAAAGTGAAAGAGGAGAGTGAAAAAGCTGGCTTAAAACTCAACATTCAGGAAACTAAAATCATGGCATCTGGTCCCATCTCTTCATGGCAAATAGATGCAGAAACAATGGAAACACTGACAGACTTTATTTTGAAGGGCTCCAAAATCACTGCAGATGGTGATTGCAGCCATGAAATTAAAAGACACTTGCTCCTTGGAAGAAAAGTTATGACCAACCTAGACAGCATATTCAAAAGCAGAGATTACTTTGCCAACAAAGGTCTGTCTAGTCAAAGCTATGGTTTTTCCAATGGGTATGTATGGATGTGAGATGTGGACTATAAAGAAAGCTGAGCGCAGAAAAATTGATGCTTTTGAAGTGTGGTGTTGGAGAAGACTCTTGAGAGTCCCTTGGACTGCAAGGAGATCAAAACAGTCAATCCTAAAGGAAATCAGTTCTTAATATTCATTGGAAGGACAGATGCTGAAGCTGAAACTCCAATACTTTGGCCACCTGATGTGAAGACCTGACTCATCTGAAAAGACCCTGATGCTGGGAAAGATTGAAGGTGGGAGGAAAAGGGGATGACAGAGGATGAGATGATTGGATGGCATCACCAACTCTATGGACATGGGTTTGAATAGGCTCTAGGAGCTGGTGATGGACAGGTAAGCCTGGCATGCTTTAGTCTATGGGGTTGCAAAGAGTCGAACATGACTGAGGGACTGAACTGAACTTAGGTTGTTGAGTACAAATTACTGATGTGAGTTAGCTGTTGAAAAGTAACGGTTCCCAACAGTTTTTAATATAAATTAGCCAGTATAATAACTGCTTCATGATGAGATGCTTTCCAAAATATACTCACAATTTTAACACATAGAAAAGAAATTTTAAAGATTTACTAGAGCTTTAAATAAAGCTTCCTTATTCTAGGAAGAAATCCAACATGGAAGTATTTAATATTGATTATTTCACTTCTTTCAAATCCAATGACTCACCAAGCCTCTTCCAGGCAGTAATAGTACTGATTGCTATAGGAGGTCTACAGAAATTGGAAATCAGGAAATTAGTCTAAAAAATTACTCTTTGCTGTCATATATTATGTTGTATATTATAAAACAGATTGACCCTGGTGCTTCCCTGGTGGCTCAGTGGTAAAGAATTCTGCCTGTCAATGCAGGAGACATGAATTTGATCCCTGGTCCAGGAACATCCCACATGCCACGGGGAAAATAAGCTCATGGGCCACAACTCCTGAAGCCCATGCACACTGGCGCTCATGCTCCACAGCAAGAGAAGCCTCCCTGGATGAAGAGCCTGTGCACCTCAACCAGAAAGCCCACACAGCAACAAGACCCAGCACAGCCAAAAATTAAAAAAAAAAGATTCACCCTGCATGGGGTCTAGTTATTAAGCCGAATTTTCAATTTATAATGCAATCCTCAACACCAGAGTTTATCACTCAAGTTTTTAAAAGTCCAAGTAAGTTAATATGCTTCCAAACCAAAGATAGTGCACTATTTAACATCATCCAGAAATGGTCACATTGGCTTGACATATAATCCCTGCTGTCATATTTTCAGCTCTCTCTGTATCACTGACCAACATATAAACGTCTACTCTGAACCGTCTAGTCAAGGCTATGGTTTTTCCAGTAGTCACGTATGGATGTGAGCGTTGGACTGTGAAGAAAGCTGAGTGCCGAAGAATTGATGCTTTTGAACTGTGGTGTTGGAGAAGACTCTTGAGACTCCCTTGGACTGCAAGGAGATACAACCAGTCCATTCTAAAGGAGATCAGCCCTGGGTGTTCAGGAAGGAATGATGCTGAAGCTGAAACTCCAGTACTTTGGCCACCTCATGCGAAGAGCTGGCTCACTGGAAAAGACACTGATGCTGGGAGGGATTGGGGACAGGAAGAGAAGGGAAGGACAGAGGATGAGATGGCTGGATGGCTTCACCGACTCGATGGACGTGAATTTGAATGAACTCCAGGAGTAGGTGATGGACAGGGAGGCCTGGTGTGCTGTGATTCATGGGGTCTCAAAGAGTCAGACATGACTGAGCGACTGAACTGAACTGAACTCTGAATCTAGATGCAGCTGTATCTTTTGCTGGGACTCTTCTGGCGGAGTTGGCAAGTTTTGACACAGAAAGGCTTCAGAGCACAGACATCGCTGACAGTTACACTGCTGACAGCTCCCTGCAGTCTTCACGTCTGAGATGCAGGACAGCCACAGATTTTGTTGAGATACTGTTGGCCAAAGAAAGCAACTCAGGCAGCCAGTCCCACCCGGCGTGGCCTTCCTACACACCTGCCTCCCGTCTGCCCCAGAAAGCCCTGCTTCTCCCAGAGCCTGGGTGTGTTCCTCAGCACTGCCTCAAGTTACAGCCTCCACAGAAACCCCGTCCTTGACACTCTCCCCTTGCCTCCTGTCCCCAGTCATTGCCCTGAATCGTCACACCCTAACCAAACTCGGAAAAGATGTCTTTGAATCTCCCACTTCCTCTCTTTTTCTGCATTTTTCTTATCATCATCATCTCCTGGTCACCAGAGCCCAGGGGCTGTGAGTTGGTTCCCTCCTTCCTCTCAGAGTATGTTCTCAGGAAGTAATCAGGACCAGTCATTTTTAGTTCATTGAGACTGAAGTGCGAATGACTGACAAGGTTGTGCTTTTCCTTAGTGATTTTAACAATCATTAAATCTTTTGTTTGGTTTTAGCTGAAGCTCTGATTGTGGCAGACCTCTGCCAGCCTCTCTCTGCAATAAACTCTCGTGGTCATTCCTTCCAAACCAGCTTCCCAATCTCCCGATCTGGCCCAGCACAGCCCTCTCCCCCCTCCATCCCCCAGCCATTTCACTTCTAAATATCTAAAAAGATTCTCCTTTTATGCTCTGCCAGCTACTTTGCTTGTCCCCAACACATGCACACACACACTATGGCTCGACCCTAAAACTGCCTTATCTTCCCTCGTTAAACTATACTCTCCACTCACTCCTCTAGCTATAAGCAAAATTGTTAAGCAAACTTTCTAAGCTGTCTGTTGACTGAAACCTCTTGAAAGAGAACAGAGAAACTGTGAGTTCCCTAAAGTGAGTTCATAGCTTATTCCTCCATTAAAACAAAGAAGCATAGGAGAGAAAACAAAGTGCCCATCAATTCTTGGTTAATTAAAACCAAGTCGGTGTGTTTACAAACAAGCCTCTAGCACAGGCTAAAATTAGTGAAAGAGTACTAGGTTTAATATATAGAATGCTCATTTTTTTTAAAATCAGTGATTTTCAATAGGAAACTGTAAAAGTAATATGAATAAACAATATAAAAATAGGAAATGTAATTGGTCACAAAAAGAGGTCTCTCTCTACAGAGTTAATGGGTCAATGAAATTAACATTGTTTGTACACAGAATTAGAAGAACAAAACCATAATACTCAATACTGTACTAGAGTAAATTAAGAAATTCTTTTAGAAAGCAATTTTGCAAAACATATCTAGTAGCCATAAGAAGTTATACTGTTTAATAAGTAAATATATTTCTAAGGGAAATTCTAAATACAGAAAAAAATAAGATTTTTTAAAGTTTATAGCAGCAATGCTTATAAGAGCAAAATGTTTGACTAATCCAAAGATCCAATAAAAAGAACACTTTAGAAAAATATGATATATACACTTAATAGAATGGTAAAACAGAATGAAAAGTTTCTATATACATCTATTATGCATAGAAGAAATGGAAGGAAATACATTAAAATGTTAGCACTGTTTTCTCTGAGAGTTGAAGCTAATAGTGATTGCTTCTTTTTAATTGATACTACGCATGATGAACAGGTATTCTATTTATAGACTTTTTAAGTATACTTTAAAAGAAATTATTCATAAGCTATATTTATTTTCAGCCTAATAAATCTAGAAATCAAAAAAAGTCTGGAGAAGTCTGTTCACCGGGTTCATCCTTGGCTACTTCTTGATGATGGCCTTCTGATTCTCATTGGGGGGAAAATCAATTAAAATATAGAAAGTAATACTAGTTCAAGACAATAAATTGAACATACACTCACGCACACACACACACCTGCCTTTTGTGCCGGCAGAATGTAATGGAAACTGATCCAGGCTATCATATCCAGTTCTCCTGGCCTTCCTTCACATAGCTAAACTTCATTTCTCGGCTTTTTCTGATGCGTCCAGCCCCTTCACATTGGCAGAGATGATACCATACTTCAAAGCCTCACTATAAAGCATTCTGCCTCTAGCTATCCATCTCTTCCTGCCTGCATGGCTGGAAGTGAAGGACTCAGCTTGGAGGACAGCTGACCAGAAGACATGTCCAACAGGAGCACCCAATTAGACTCAGGATGAGCAGAAATACACCTTCGTAGTATTAAGCCACAGAGATGTCAGGATTTGTTATTAGAGCACAGTGTAACCCCCCCTGCCTAATACACAGAGACCCTAGTGAATGTAAAGGAGTCTACATGGAAATTAACCCGTAAACACATTTTGAAAAAGAGAAGGCTGAGGCAATCTGATGAAAGAAAGAGAAAAGAGCCACAGTGCCAAGGATATGCAAGATGAGGCTGCAGTTGGGGGGCGGATCTTCCCACCAAAACCTAGAGAGGATGTCAGGGAGGATGAGGACGGGTCTGGGAAATGGAGCTGAGACAAGGAACTGGATAGATATCTATCAGTGGGAAAACTGTCCCACCTACTTGGCTCCCAGTGACAGGGCAGCCAGTGCTTACCCTCAAGGGAAAGAACAATCTCTTCCCTAAACAGCAAATGGAAAAATGAGTTAAGGCACTAGGAGGATCCTGTAGGATTTCCTAAATGGAGAACATGGAGAGTAGGAAATTAGAGAAATAATCATCAAATATCCCCAAACTGAAGAAAGGGCGTATTCTGATTGCAAGGGCCCATGAAGTACAGACAGAAGACGTAAGTGGGCTAAGACTGCATCATGAAATTTCAAAACTACCCAGAGGACAAGATCAGTTCAGAGGGTGAATCGTCTAGGTGGCCGCCCACAAAACTGAAACCACAAACAGTCGAAAGTGACCGCCTCTGATAGGCGCTGTTGCTGGGAGGGGCAGGGTGGGGACTCACCTTACATTAAAACTGCTCTATCTGCTTTGTGTTTCCTGTTTCATGGATCATCTTGACGCACTTTTATTTTAATTTGAAAACAAAAGAAGCAGAAGTGCCATGTACCATATTTCTAGTCAAACCCATATCTGTGAATTATGAATAAAAGGCCTTTCAGTTCAGTTCAGTCGCTCAGTCATGTTCAACTCTTTGCGACTTTAGAGAGCTCTTATTTGCATAAGCAAAGTCCATCAATCAATGCAGCATACGCCTTCTCCTGAATATCCACAATGGGCCTTGGCCTCTGGTTCTCTCACTAACCCACCGTATTGTTGGCAGGAATGGGGATGAAATGCATGAAATGTGTATCTGTGTGGTAATGTCAGAATTGCAATCGGAGCTCAAAGGAAAGTGGTTTAAATTGGGAACTATTTAAATCATCTTTTTTCCCCCATTAATAACTGATTAATGTTCCATTTAGTGTATTTAGTGTAATTAGTAGTTCCATTTAGTGTAT